>NC_087581.1:50748017-51379803 GCF_036250125.1 Pseudopipra pipra | reverse complement strand
ACACATGTTATAATGCTGCATATCTAAAGGACATGCACAGAACTATTCCATGTATTATTCTTCCCTTGTTTTATTCATAACCTGTATATCTTGTTGTTACACTATGCATGATATTTTCAGGTCTCAAAGCTTTTTATGAGGAAGTGTCATGGTTTGAGGTAGCCCCAAAATCCAATTCCCTAGTCCTAGCCCCCTGTCACATCTCAACCTAATGTGAGATGGGTTTTCCAGACAAAACACACCAGACTCCAAATGGGGGAAAGGGAATATATTACAATGACTGTACAAATAAATACTATAACACATTATACACACGATCACAACTATCTCTACCATGACATATAGTATTTACAATGGATCAGATCTCTTCTCCCCTCTAAATAAAAGTCCAGGAGGGAAAAAAGGACAGATCCCTTCCAGTCTCTAAGCAGGAGTATCTTCTACAGCAGCAATCTGTCTTCTTCAGCATGCAGCAGCTGACAGCTGGATCTCTGCCAGCACTCACAAGGGAGGTATCCAAGCTCCCTCGGCCCCTTGATGCAGGTAAAGGGGTCTTCCATGGACTATGTCACCCCAGACAAAGGTCGTTCCACCATGGTAATATCACGAGACGCAGGGGGTCTTCGTGACGGTCTGGTATCTCCAGGAGATTCAAGCTCCTTGCAGGGCCTCTGTGCCCTGTCTCAGGCTGCGAGCTTCTCTGTAGCTTGCAGCAAGGGAGCGCCCCCAAGGCCAACCTCCCACACCGTCCTGGCTCAGCTCTCAGGATGACTGAGTTTCTCAGCTCATCTCTCTCTCCGGTGCTGCATGTCCAAAACTCTTCTCCATAATAGGAGTCCATGTCGCTCCTTTCCCGGAGGTCTCAAAGGAGTTTGGGGAGGGGTCTGGTTCAGTTCTTACCCCCAAAAACTCTGTAGCTCTGCTGCTGACTCTCTTTCTTGGCTCTCCGAGACAACTCGGTGTCTTCCTTACTCAGTTGCATACCGTTTACCATTGCTTCTCCGGTTCAGTTCTTATCTGTCCTGGCTCTCATCCAGAGTCTCGGGACGCTGCATCTGCCGCTGCTGTCTCTGCTCACCCACAGTGCAGAAAACATCTCCCGGCATAACTACAGGCACCTAGCCCAGCTTTATGCTGTTCCAGGTCCCCGCAGGCCCCCGCTGGAGGCTGGGGGCCAAAGCCGCCAGTGGGGCTCCGAGCCCCTTCCTTGTGGCTCTGCAACATGGCCACCTCTCCTCCAACAACCAAATTACAACTCGTCTCTTCCGGTGAGCTTGTAGAATGTTTACATTTTACAGGAACGCCCATTGGACAAAACTTCAAAACTTCCAGGGGTTTCCACCCCTTGGGGTCTACCATTTTTCTTAGCCTCTGGGGGAAAACAAGATTCAAACCACTACAGGAAGGTGCAATCCTTACTCTGTGGTCAGGGGAGCAGAGGCACTCAGAGATTAACACAGAGGTAGAGCAGCACCAGCCTTTTGGTCTCATCCTGATGTCATGCTCTGTCTTGTAAACCCCACTAAAGGCTGTGGCTGAATTATCAAGCAGTACAGTGCAGTTTCACACCTATGCAATTGAACCATCCTGAAGTCACTGTGTCCACACTGCCCAGGCTTCAGGAATTTTGTGTCAGACTGATTCTGGTCTGGGTACTACTCACTGAATACCAGTTAGTGGCTGGAGTGCTTCAGATGGAGCGTAGTAGGACCCAGCTCATATACTGTGAACCAAAGCTCAGTAAGCAGCAACATCCATGCATTTGACTGGAAAAGTGCAGTATTTGTTTGAACTACAAGCTCACAGATATGCACCCTTTCAAACAAAGAAATGTGAGCAGAAGAGTGCACATAGGCTATATCCTTATCTCTAACAGCTTTTTTATACAAGGTAGCAATGATAAGAATGTGCAGGTGAGCATTCTCGTGCGTTAGCCTAAGGCAAGGGACTGATCTTTCAGGTATATATGCTATTTATTTTCTTCAGCATTTATATGCTCCATTTCTATAAAATTTTGAACCTCAACATACATTTAATTCACCACCACTGTGGATGTGTATACCATGCTGAGAAATTAAAGGACAAGTTGTAAATAATAGTGGGGGTTTTTTTTAACTTGTTAATTTTTGAAGGTAAAAGAAACAAATAAAGCATAACTTTTGACACAGTCACAATTGTTTGCCAAAACTAGAAATTTGAGATGAGTGATGTGAAGTAGCTAAGAAAGACCTTCCATATTGTTTTGTTTTCTCAGTTTTGACATTTACAACTTTTTATTTCTGTTTTAACCATGTTCCTTTCCTGCTGCTTCTCGAATCTCTAAAGCCTCTTAGATCTCGTGAGTCTGTTCTATTTCAACACTGACATCACACTTGAAGTTGCATGGAAGATGCTAGAATAATATTTTCATAGCTATTATTTTTCTTTTTATATTATATTCCACCACTGGTCAGCGGCATATGACAGAGCATTTGGTTATTTACAGGAGCTTAAATGTATATGTTTCCAAAACAAATATGTTTCCACTATATTTAATTCTTGAGATATCAAATGTTCAATCAGTGGGTAATGGCAGGTTCAGAACACAAAGTCTCTTTTAAGATTTCCAACAATGTTTCAGCTACAGGACTTACTGATTTTGGTAGCTAACTAAATGTAGCTGCATAATCCATAAAGGAGTATCACTGGTGACATCAGCTTGTGAGACCTGTGTACAAAAGTAAATGAGACAGAGGAAAAACTTAGAAGTCTAGTTCCTGAGGCTGTGAACTAGAAGCTAGCAATGCAACTAAAACGATGAGAATTTTGTAAATGTTATCGGAAATTCATTTTTCTGTTTGGAGTTTCTTGTGTGTTATTGGGTTGCCCATAAAGTTGGACCAGGGATCTAAATAGGAACTGGATTTTGCATTTGTTTAGGTAGACTATTCAAGTGAGTTCCCAGTGCTCAAGCAGGAAACGAGATTTTTACTTTTGCATAATACAGAGTTTATGGTGGTCCCTTAAATAATCAAAAGAATTTACACAACTAAAATAAGAATCTTAACACTGGGGAAAAGGTCATTGGGGTAGAGACAAGTTTGAGTCTTGTGTTTATAGATGGTAATTAAAGCCATGTAAATTGATGAGGTTATTGAGAGGAACATAGAAAATATTGCAAATCAACGTGGACGCACAATCTCCCTGACCTTCCCTCAATGCTAAGCAAGTTGTGCAAAAATCAGTGATTTCAGGGTTCTATAGTGCTACCAAAGCATATGTCTGTTATTATGAAAAGAAAGAAATTTTACTGTTTCTATGTTCACACAACTAAATACAAACCTGCATCCTGACAGGAAAAAAAAAGAGACCAAGTGGTAGGCATATGGCATTAAACCCAGTGCAATAATCATAATTAGAGAAACTTGCAGAAAAGTGAAGACACTGAAGGAGACCTTTGACCTGCTGTTGAAGCATTGGCAAAACTATAGCAGTGCTCTGGAGCAAGGACTTCTACATTGAAGATGCTGAACTGCCTTAGCAGATGAGCATCAGAGCTAAAAAAGGGACACGTTTGTCTTGCATGATATTGCTTTTAAAAGTAACTCTTCAAAAAAAGATTTTTTATACAGTATATATACCTAACATTTTTTGACACAAAGAGCAAATACAAGATTTCCTGTTGTTGTCTTATCTAGTTTGATTATATCTTCATTCATGATACACAGATTACACTGTGCTGTAAGTGACAGCCAGAGTCAAACTTGTCTGTGGTTGTATGTTAGAAACTCACAATATGTTATTAATAAATTGCATGGATGAAAATGAAGCCTCTTATTTCCACCGTTAAGGGATGCATTTGAACATGTGGACTCATATTGAAATTACATGACTTTTACAATACGAAACAAACCCAAATACTTGTTTTTTGGCCATTTCTTTATGAGTGCTTACTTAGTTGTGATTCAAGTTTGTAAATTTATTTTACTTTTCTGAGTAAACCATAATGCACAGCCTATGAAGCAAGAGAAGATGCAGTCTACTCTAAGATGCTGGTCTTGTTCAGACAAGAGATGCTTGCTACATGCATATATTTAACAGTCCCAAGAACATAATTGATTTTGCTTCTACACTTATATATACAAAGACATAAATAGATATAAGGATATTACAAGGATTTTCTTGTAATCCTTATAAATGAGATACCTAACAAATAATTGTCTCTCAACAAAATTTGATCATCTCTTTCTCTTTATCTCCATGAAAATTATGGTTATGCTTTCTGGACAACTGAAATATCATTCCTTTTTCATCATGGATGGTAAACTCCTACCACTTACTTCTGGTTCTACATGAAGTGGTATAAACACCACAGTCAATGCTGTTGCAGGAATTTTTTTCTTCTTCATTCAGGTCCAGTCACGTTGGCAGAAGAATCATTCAAATATTGGAGAACTAATCTTAAGTAGGCATTGGCATGACAAAAGCTTGTAAACAGTATCGGAAATTTTGAGTCACTCAAACTTTCCCCTGCTTTTGATAACTATTGTCATTTTTTTCTTCATATATTAACTGATTTTATTTTGAAACATAATGATGAATTTTCATTCATATACCTAGACTTTATATACTAACTTTATACTTTTTTGCATTATCCGTATTTTCCCCATATAAAAAAAAAAAAAAAAAGCAGGCTTTATCTATTAAACCTTCCCAAGGTCATTGGCCTGTGTCTTTTTCTGCTTCTTAACAAAGTACTCATTTTTCTTGGCTTCCTGTCAGTATACCATGATATCCTTCACATCTGCCTGTGCCTTTGCTTTTATTAACAGAAAATACAGCCATAGCTTTAGTGTCATGTGTACTATAAAGACAGGATTTTCAAGAGATTTGACAACTCTCATATTTTCCAAAGTATTCTCAATGTAACACAGAAACCGTTTATTACTGTTAAGTAGTGACTGTCTCTCCAGCTTGAATAATGAAGTCCTCTAGGTCAATATTTTATACAAGGATGCATTTAAGGAAGGATTCCTCTGCAGTCTAGCACTAAAACAATGTGTGTCATAGTAGAAATCTATGTCTTATCAATCTTGGATGCCACTACAATCAATCTAATTCTTTGAGCAATGAAAATACGTTATTGTGTTAAACCAAGATTTTTCTTTTTCCAAAATGTTTATAAAAGAACATAATACAATTATTTATAGAGACCGGCTCTACTGTGCAAGGTAGAATAAATTTAACCTTCTACGAATAGTGCTTTCAGCTGCAGGAGATTTACACCTGTTACCTGTAAAACAAATTTACACAAGGCTCAGCAACAGAGTTTTTGAGAATTACACAGCCACCCAAGCAAAACATTAAGAGTCTTCACTGTTTATTTTTTCCCATACAAAAATCCAAAATTTACTACAAATTAAAAAATGACCCATCATTAACTAATATGCAAAAAGTTTTTATTTCTATCTCAAAATGACACATTTCTTGAAACAAGATCTTAGATTAGGTCATTTCCACAACATTATGGAATACAAAATATGAGAATAAACTTTCAGACAAATAATTAGAAAATAACTGTTGCAATTTTAACAACTGATGCTGTAAACAATACCCACCAGATATTTAATCAGAAACACATTAACCTTGCGAACATTTGAAATAATGAATAATCTTCTTCATATGAGTAATCCTGAAGAATTCAACTATGTCTGTACTTAAGCCTTTTTCTTCATCTTAGAGGATATAGACATTTTTAATATCAGTTCTTAGCTAAACTTGTTGGATATAATTGATATGTTTCAGATCACTTTATTTTATTAACAAAAATGTTCTACTAATACAGAACAGAAAACAAAAAAATTGATCACAATTTCTTAGCTTTCTACTTGTTTGTTACTTGGAATTGTTCTATATCTTTGATAAAGAAAAAAATGTACAATAGTGCATCCAAAGATGGATTCCAAGATCAAAATTAAATTTGTAATTCAGCATTGAAGGCAACTCTACTGTTTTTAATTTTAATTATTCCAAGTAGTGTAAAAACATTGCCAAAATCAAGAAATAATTAAAAAAGATTTGAAACCCAAGTACTGCATGAATCTTACTGAAATTGCATCTAAAAGCATCATTTGCATGCCTTTAAGTCTCAGCTGGCTGCAACTTCACAGCATTCTCTGCTGCATGACTCATATTTAGGAGCCAGATTGTCCTTCCAGTGCAACATAAAAAGGTTCTTCAATTACTGTCTGGCTGTAAATAGAACTGAAGGAACATGAGGAGTACTGGGGATAGAGGATAAAAGTGCAGGTCACTGTGTTCTTCTTGTAAGAGCCACTGCAACTAGATTATTTCTGACCACAGTGCAAAGCTGTTCTATTTGAGAGAATAAAGAATTGTTTTATTTGCTTCTACTAAGCAAAAAATAGGAACAGACTCGTTGCAAACCAAGGAACACTCAGTTTCTGTGGTTCTTTGCACTGTTTCCTCCACATTTCTTTTTAGTAATATTCTTCCCCAAGCACACACATTCAGGTAAATACAAGTTTAGATTCTTAGCATCACTAATATTAAATATACATGATAAATTAGTGCCCTTTTGAGTGACTGTGGAGAGGAGCTGCTATTCCTCTTTTCTCAGAGTGAGAAGAAGCATTCACCGATACATAAGACCAAGAAAAAAATTCTTGACATTAGTTTACTTATTGATCTTTAAAGGGTATTACAAACATCTCTCCAGTACCTCACTGAAGCCACTTATACTGTAGAGATATGTAAATTGATCTTTGGAACTCAAAGGACTAACCCAGGAGTACTGAATGAATATGTATCTAATCAGGATTAGATTTCAGGAGCCTCCTGCTTGAGCCTCTGTTCATACTTTAATGCTTTTCAAGATGAATAAATTATAGGTTTTTAAGAATAAATGTGAGAGTGAATGAATAAGTTATGGGGAGACATGATCACAGTCCTGATTCACCCCCAAAGCTTGCTCATTCTTACCTAGCACTCTTACAAGACTCTTAATAGCTCAGAACAAATGTAGTTTTAAATGTACACTATTGAGAAAGGTTCTGCCTGAATGAGGGAAAACCTTTGCAACTATTCTCTTGCCAATTGAGTCTACAATCAATTTAATTTGGAGGGAGAGGGTTTACTTCTCTATGTTCTGTTTCTGAAGGAACTACCTCTGCAGAAGATTAGGTTACAGAAACTGCATGTGCAAAGGAGTTTGAAATGAAGAGCAATTCAATACATACACACTGTGCACCTACATAGATGAACACATACTTATTTTATAGAAAATTAAAGTGGTTAAAGCAGTAGCCTTAGTCTAGTTGAAGTCCTTGCTCATCTCTGCACTGAGATTACTGCAAACCTAAAGGCTGAAAAATAAGCAAATAAACAGTCTGCTTGCTCCCTAACATAGAAACGCACAAACCTTTTGTGAATAACATCAGATTAATATATTTTTTCTCACAGAAAACTGTCCTGTTGAAACAGCTCCAAACTCTATTTTCTGTTTTCTGGATCTTCAATGGTCTCTTTCCCCAGACACAAGATCTCGAGAAGCAGATCTTTGAGAGGACACTTTCTCTGACGAAAGTGATCCAAACATCCCAAAACTACAATTCACCACAAGATGTTTTATTTTGTTCTTGCAAAATGCGGGTTAGCTAGGTTTTTCTGTCACTTTGTCAGTTCTGGAATATTTGAATTGACATGCGTAGTTTATACCTATTTGGTCTAAAGTAGCCATCTCCCCTAATCATCCCCACTGAGGTACAGTGGGCTGCTGACTGTTTGGACAAGAGCTAAAAGAGGGAAACTGACTCTTGTGTTACTAAAATACCCAAAACAACAATAAAAGTATCACACACAAGAATCTACAAAATAAGACTGACCATTATAATTCATAGGAAATTTTGTTGAAAATAATATATAAGATAATTCTAATCAAAGTCTCCATGAAGAAAGTTTCAGGCTGCCTGGTTCCTGGAGGATAAAAGTCACATTGGAATTGATTTTAGTTGTTTCTAAAGCATCATGAAACTATAACTAGATACCATGATTACCCTATTTTTTCCCGGTGGGTAAACTTGTGAAAAAGTAAGAGATACTGTTCTTTTTTAGTCTACAAAGCTATAGAGTTTCCAAGAACCCTAAGACCCCAAATATTTTACAATATAATCTAATGCTACATTTGTGAAGACTAAAAAAAAAAACCCAAAAAATTGATTCAAAACTTTTGTAAAAGTACCTACCCTATTCTAACCACGAATATTACAATGCAGTGTAATAACTGTCAGGTTCTTTCATGGGGAGGGAGATGGGAATATTTTGTTATCACCATCATGTTAGGAGGATGACATTATTAATACAGGAATTCAGAAAAAAAACACATTCTTTCTCTATATATCATGCTGTTTTCTGAGATGATGTATAGTAAAAACAGATTAGTAAAAATACTAATGGGAAAGAAATATAGGTAGTGGCTACTTAATTCTTCTTCTTTCACTTTGCCAAACTACCCCTCTGACAACGTTACATATTGTTTTCAATGTCAAAGACTGTTTTTAAACACCTTTTATCCTTTCAGACCAAGATAAACTCTGGAACATCTGTCAGGGGATGTAGGTAATATCTCTGGCTTGCTCCAGTCCTCCCTATTCACCTTCCACGTGTGATCTTTGATGGGAAACAAACAAAAGGGGTTAGACCATAGAACTACTCATATATGTGCTTTTTATGTTAGATTGAACAATTTTACATCCATAAGTAGTACAGGAAAAGGACATCTTCAAGACGCTTCTCATTTATGTCTTCTTTTTTCTCAAAGACCATAGTTTTTCATCTTTATGAACCTTAAGATCAGATTCTGACCTTGTTTAAACTAGTGTAATGTGAGAGAATTCCATGCTTTTCAATTCATACCATGTCTTCCCACTTGCCATCATTTTCTAATGCTTAAAATGTTCTATAATATTAAAAATATATTAAATAGAAAGTTCAGAGACAAGTTAGATCTGACATGTACAATTTCAGAATCTGGCCTGTATTATGTAAATACTGTCACCATTTATGTAAAATTTCATCTACAATAAAATTTAGTCTAAGCAAATTTTATATCACTGTATTATTCTAAATTACATCTGATGGTAATTATAAACTAAAGCAAGAGCAGAGGACATTATCATGCAAAAATATCTCCATTGCCTCAAGATATATGGAAGCAACTAATATGTCAGCCTGGCTCTTGTAAATGCTCTAGCTACAACTCTTTTCATTACACCCTTACATAATCTAATTTTGTCAAGGCCTTGACTAACCTGGAACAGATACTGTGGCTCAGATCACAATACATTGTAATTCAGCATATAATATTTTTCTAAACAAGAAGAAAGGAAAAAAAGAGTGCATGTAGAAGGGAATACTTCATTAGCTACTTGCAATGTTCACTTCCAATGAATTTCAGAAGAAATTCCTGATATTGTATATTATTTGTAGGAAGATAAGCGCTGACAAAAATATCCTGCTGACCCCAAACTCTGAAGCTGATGTGTATACTCTGAAGTTTAGAACAACATTGTAATAATTTAAATAAACTGTACTTTAATATTACATAATACTAGTCACATTCTGACTGTCTTTGAAACAGGTTGCAATGGAAGGAATTGGAACTTGCCTCAGTCAAGAAGTAGTGTGTACAAATACACAATCAGAAAAACTTGAATGTAATCAATCTCTTGCTTTATACTTTCATTGTTTATTTTTCTTTTTTCTCTGTCAGGAGTCAGTGTGATTTCGGAGTACAGTACCCGATTTTTAGATAAAAGCAGGATATTCAGTAACTATCTTAGTGATGAATTACATCTTACTCGTTATGAAGACCTGAGTGCTGAGATTCCCACCATTGCCCAGTTTGGACTCACTGAATCTCTAACATGCTTCCCACTCCAGCACTGGTGGTCCGTACTGGGCAGCAGTCTCATCTCTTGCCAAGAAATAGACAGAAATTGGGAAAGAGATGTCCTTTTCTTTGGGTTTTTAATAATTACTGGATCAGAACACTCAAAATGTTCCAAGGGTCTTGGTTATATACTGTTTTATTGTGTTCTCTGACTGTCTGCCAGAATTATATATATATATAGATTCAGAAGAGGCAAAAGGAAGAAATATGAAACTTTATGGACTTTCTACTTTTATTTTTTAACTCTATTTCACAAATTTAGTTTTATTTTTCCTCTTTTTTGACATTAAAAATAAGAATGAAAAGCATAAGCAAAAAAAAAAGTTTCAAACAGAAATCTGAAGGCAAACATGCACACTGGACTTATATCCAGCAGAATCTGGATATATTGTCTCCTGTGGCTCTCTATTCATTTTGATTAGAGTAGAGTTTGGAGGTCCCTTACCTTTTCATGAACAGGAGAAGTGGGGAAGAAGTACCTCTAGTATGTTATTATTGCTTAAAATAATATAACGTTTGGTAAATTCATTATATAAATATGGTAATGAAATCTATATCAAACATTAGTTCTTTAAAAAAATCAGTGTATGCATTCTAAGCCCTAACAGCTGAACAAACACAAAACTCAGACTTTTCAGTATTTCTTACGACTTCCAGCTTTTCCAAACAATGTTTAAGAAAACTTTATATGGAAAATAAATTATTTAACTGAAAGTATTACAGAAATATGAAGAATTGTAAGAATGAACTGTAAATAGCAAACATTATTAACCAAAAATATTTTCCTTAAGAATAATCTATATATAAGCTTTTTTTTTAATTGATCTCTTTGTGGTGATAGTGAAGGTAGTAATTTCAAAGTAAGAAATAAATAGGGGACTATGTCACACTTTTGGAAATGAATTCTCATCATCCTACATAATAATTTTTCTACTAAGTAGCTTTTATTGAGGGTTAGCTGCCTTACAAACATGGCTATCACACGTTAGACTGCATTTTAAGTGTATGTTTAGAAACAATTTAAAAAATATTTTACCATATTCGCTACAATGTAAATGCTTTTCTAAATAGTGGATCACATTCTTCCACTCAAAGAAGTAATTGTAGCTAGAGGAGTTATAAAACAGTGATTCTTTTCTTTTTAGTCCCCTAATGCTTACATAGTAACTGGTTTTCAGCTTTTAAGAAAATTTTATTTTAAACTCTTCAGGTTGAAATTCTGCATGATTTTCACTGCTGTCAGGCATCTTTCAAAGCATCTGGAAGAAAGTTCACCCATTTCAGCCATCAGGGAAAAGCTGGTGATCTTACCAGTGACAGTGCTGATGTTTTCAAAACATTTTTAAGGCACTTACTGAATTGTTATGGAACAAAACTTTCAGGTTTAGATGGGAATTAGTCCTGAGGGAAATTATGTAGGGGATTAAATTCTTTAAAATCTATTTGTATTTAACAAATCTAAGTTGCTTTTTCCATATATGGAATGCAAACTTGCACCTAATTATAGTATCTGTTCCACCCTTATGGATGGAATATATAGTGTGTATATACACAAATATACTATGACGTACCAGGAGCATACATCTCTCATCCCTCTTTCAGAAATGTAGAAATGCACCCAGTCTCTGCACTGTTGGGCCATATAGGAACCTCTATATCCTATGGAAGGCTCTTCAGGACTTCATCCCAATAACCCAGGTCTTGGTACTCAAATTATTAACTGAGAGACATGTGGAGAAAATTGAGTACCTACACAAGCATGTTGTAGGCAAGTGTTCTCATCACTAGGTTTTTATGAAAAAAGTAATAGCACTCTGGATCATTTAAAGGAAAAGTTTTATAACCACTTTGTGAAAAGACTTCTTGGTCTGTACAGTAGCTGTATGCATGCTTCTTGGGTTGGCAACTTGTTGGAAAACCCACAAAGGGAGAACAGTAACTTTTATCATAGTCATGTTAATGCACTACCTCCCATGCAAAGCAGGACATCAGAGCCTAGAGCTGCACCCTGTAGGCAATTAACCAAGATTAAATGTGTCAATGCCCACTGCTCCTCACAAGATTTCTGGTAGATTTCTTGATAATGCTCCAACACTTTTGCCAACAAGCTTTTAGCAGCACTTGTGTTAATGTTTAGAGACATACTTCCAACCAGGCTGTAGTAATTTTGCTCTCTGGCTGATTTTTCCTTATGCTTTATTCACTTTGCTGTGATTACTGTGCAATCTTGCATTGCTACATTAACAGGCTGACAAGTGTGCTTCCACCTGACCTTCAGCAGCATCATTTTGAAAGGCATTGCAAACCTGGAGAGGATTTCTGAGAATAAGTACACTCTGCTTCTGTCCCTTGCTTGCTGTACCAGCTAACATTAGAAATGTCTCTTCAGTGCTGAAATTGCTGATTTCCACTTCATAAAGTAGTCTTTAACTTAGAAAAGTCTGTCACCTCTCATATACTTTTGTATCTTATTAAATTAGTCTTCTGAGTGTTGCAGGACCTTACTACAGCACAGGAATAGGATCTCCTTGTATTTGTCAATCTTTAAATGGAATATAAAATATATTCACAATATTTAAAAAAGAGTAATTAAAAGGACAGAAATAAATTATAAATAACATTCACATCTATATTTATATGAACTTAAAGATGCTTTTTAATATATTCCATTTAGTTAGTATAATTTAAACATTTGCATGATCTAATCATAAATAGAATGATTAATTTTAAAAGTAATCCCACCCAGATTTCAGTTTGAGGAAATGCACAGGTTTCTGCCTTCCTATGGCCTTTGACATTGTATTTGGAGTCAGATAAAGGATACCTTCTTATTACTTTTAATAAATAACTAAATCGAAAGGCCAGTTAGAACATGATGGTTGAACTGCAGGAAAGCTATTTTTAAGCTACTTTGTGAAAGAGCTGTTTGCTGTCTCTTATTACCAGTTATCTTCATACTTAACTGTAAACAGAACTTTGAAGTTACTGGAGCAGAAATGTTCCCTACCACCTGCTGGGACAGTACTAACTGCATTTATCTTTGTACCTGTTTTCTATCTAAATATTAACAAGTGCATAAACAATAGTGTACAGAACTCTTTGCTTGCTCTTGAGAAAGACTAGGTAATGCAAGACAGCTTTGGACTATAGAAGGCTCATAGTAAATAATCAATTAAAAAAATATAGGAAGTCTTAATATAGACTAAAAATAGGAACTGATATGTCTCTAAAAGTGGAGTCACTGAAATACTCCACTTTTCTGCCAGACAATATTGCCTCTGTGGTAACCAGTTTTTTTAACAGCCACATTTCTGAGGAATATTGACAGGTTTTATCTACCAGGCTTTTCCAAGTCCCCCTTCCCCTCATTTCCTTCCTGTGCTTTTCTTATCTAAAAGATATACATTTCTCTGTTTTGTATGAAACCTTATCTATTACTGATTTGGGATTAATCAAGTAATTGATGATGATTGATTTATTAGAGTTCTACTGTCCATCATAAAGAGCATTTAGGTAAGTATGGAACACCGGTGAATCAACTCCCCAGAAATTCCGGCAGGTTTTTAATTTATTTTCAGATAAATTAGTGAGAAAAGAGAAGAACAAAATGGAGTGTGAAAAGAAAAAGTACTTACCATGATTCTTGCTATGATTATGTTAAGTCATTCCAGAAAGAAGCGGAGCTGGAGAGTCATCATATTGGTAATATGACAGAAGTAAATGTGAGATTATATCCTTAATTGATTAGTTTATGTTATACAACTATAGCCCTTGTCCTAAAGACAAATTCACAAGCACAGAGCACTTTTGTCCCTAGGGAATTAAACCATATTTTTATATTTATTTTCTAGTGCAAATTATGCAAAATGCAGCACTAAACTTGATTGCCTAAAGTATTTTCTTAGTCTCCATATTCTGTTAATAAAGAATCAGGAAAATAATTAAGACTGAACTCAATTTAAATATAGCAGGTACCTGAGTATATGCTGTATGACTAAGCAGGTTGCATAGAGGACTTTAAATATTTATGAAGTAGCAGCAAATAGCTTATTGTACATGAAAACATAAAGAAACACAAGCTTCAGTTGACACACATATAGTAAGCAGACCATTAGGAGTTAACAGCTGTAGGCTAGGTCTAATTCAGTATTAGATTCACACATCTTAGCTTTTTCTTTTTCCAGAATCAATATCTGCAAATAATAAATGAGATCCCAAAGGGTTGAGTTAAGCTCCAACTGCCACAGAGTAACTCTGCAATTGGTCGTTGACTCAATAATACAGGTGAGCTTCACACTGTAGAACATCTTTAGCACACTATAATAGAAAATTAATAGCGTTCAAATCAGCAGCAGGGTTACCCTAAGGATTACATAATAGCATGGGTTAGAACAATCATCTAGCTCCAAGAAGTGTAAAATGTCATAAAACTAGAAAGAGATAGAATAGCTCCTACATTAGGCATAATTTGTGTAGTGTACACTGACTTTTTTGAAACACATTAAACAACAAAGATTCACATTATAAAACTGTAGAGCTGAAAATACTGCCAACAAACCGCATTGCAGTGGTGTGCATGGGAAATGTGAAACTCATATGTCACTGTACTGTTAATAATAATATAACAACACAGAATTCAGTTTACTACTGTATTAGTGCAGAAGGCTTCACATTAGCTACTGTAACAGGGTAAAAATAACATGTCCACAGATGCAAATGTAAGGTACCAGTAGCTATAGACAAAATAATACTAATACTAATACTAAAAATAACTCCCTTAGGCTTTACTGGATTGGAGATAAAATAGCAAGTATTCTTTACAGACTGTATATAGTATATAGTGATATATATACTGTATACTACTTTGGAACCTGTTATATCGAGTGAATATACACTCAGTGACCAACTTAAGTGCATGGAAAGTTACATGAGACTAATTTACAACAGAATAATATGGTAGCAATCCAAAGCATTAAGGACTAATAAGCACCTGGAGACAGGAACAGCATTCTCACAAACCTAAGGCAACATCAGAAAACTTCTAAACTGCACAGCACAAATACCTATCTCCGTGAAAGAAGCAATACTCTGCATAGCATGTAATATAATATCAATTATTTATTTGACCACTTTTCAGTACGAGACATCACTTTGCACAGTTCAGGGCCCAGAGACAAAATTGAAAGAGATTTGATTTCTTAATCTGTGTAGCACTTGAGGACAGCTAAACACTACAGGCACTATTCCTAAGCATTAAAAACCATGGGTTTGCCGTTGAATTAAAATTTAAAGGGAAAATATTTTCCACAACATTTTAAAAAGAAATAAACATAGAAATCCAATCCCATTCAAAGCTACTAGATTAACTTTCAGTTCATTTACTAAATAAAATAATGACTTCAGCTTTCCTCAGTCCAGTGCTGAACTACAAAATATACTCACAACATGATGCTGACTGTCTCATTTCCAACTAGAAATTGTATATATTCATTTAATCTCTCAAACTTTCTGCGTAGGTCTCTGCTACTCCAAATTTAAATAGGACTTGACACACATATCATGGTCATTATAAGATCGAGTTCAGACTTACCCATGGGCTGCCACCATCCCATACATTGCCAAAGAAAAAAGCAGCTTTTGGCATTCCCCACAGGCTACTTGTCTTACTTTTCAGAGGAGTAATGTCCTCACCCAGCTTGGCACCAGCTGTAGGAATAAAAGATCAGCATGGAGAATAAAATCCTCTGCTGCTCCGGTGTCTTCCCTGTGGCTCTTTTTCATAGTGACTTGTGCCATACACAAAATGGCACCTCTCTTTAAATGCGGAGAGGTCCAGGCTTTATATACCAGGCATGAGAATGAGAGTATACCACAAAACACTAGTTCCTTATCATGCGCTTGTTAGCTTGTCCAATCTATGGCAATCACTTCGGTCCCAGGGGTTGAAAGACACAAGACGCAGGGAAAAAGGAAAGCAAAAGCCGAAGAAAGATCAATACTGCACTGTGAAACAAGAAGTGTAGGCTATTTACTTTTCATTGATCTGATGATGCAGGAGAAACACCTCAGACTGGCATTAAATTGAGGGAATACATCTTCTGTGCTTTTTCACCTGAAGGTCAAGAAAGAACCTAAAAGAAATTAGAACAAACAGAAAATAATCACAAGTGTAAAATAAAACTATTAAACCACATTACAAATCCACATGGAAACATAATTAAATATCAGGCTGAATAAGGTTCACAATAAAACAAACACTACCAGCTCTTACCAGTTTCAACTTGCAACTGGACTGAATGCAAACAAACAAGTGACTGTGTGAGGCAGGCAAAAACAAATCAAAGTAATGTAAGTGCAGAGGCCTCTTCAAAAAGACAAAAAGCTTATGATATGTCTTCCCACATGGAATTAGAAACATTTGTATGACTCACATCAAAGACAGATGCGTGTGTTCACTTGCACTTATTTATTTAAACAAATAAAGCTTTACATTTTCTGGCGTTAAAAGGAAGGGAACGGCATGCTTAGGCTACTGGTTTACCTTACTTTAAAAGATATTTTGAGTACATACGTTTGTACAGAAATGTTAAACATCCTGATCTGAATTTGAAATTTTGTATGTAAAAAAAAAAAATCACAACTTGATAGCTCGATTCTGCAATCACTAGTGTAGTTAAAACACTACAGACCATCAAATGTTACTTTGAGAGACCAAAGCAAAAAGACTGGAATTAAAATGGCTAGAATTAAAACTCAGAAACAATTTGTTTATTATCATTCAAAGTTTTTTTAGATGCATGGTTAGAAATTTCCCCACACATGAACCTTATCAGTGTTTCCTCTTGGAAAAGTGGATACCACTTCAAAAAAATATAACAGTGACTGTGCTTTCATAAACAAATGTGAGCCCCATATTAACTCATGGAGGTGAGAAATAAGTATGTTAAAGAGCCACCTCCTTCATAACTAGGAGAAACGCAGAGGGATTTCTCATGTGGAAGGGCAGATAAGAGTTTAGCGCTTTCCAAAACCAGAAATAAAACAATGATGTGGTCTAAAATAAAAATTACTGAAAATGTAAAGGAAATATAGAGAATGTAAAGGAGTCAGAAAAAACTAGAACATTTGTCTCCTATCTTATTTATATAGAGGATAAATGTAGATAAATTGTCCACCTATATGTGGACAATATAGAAAATGAGGATTTAAGTGCAAAGTTCAGTCTGTCTATTTGACATTAAGGATTCATTTTACTGAAAAAAATATTCACTCTAAGTGGTTCAAGGCGCTGGTTTATTTACAGTTTAAATTCAAAGCTTTCTATTGCTAAAGTACATCCCCATTCTCCTACAACGGTAAAATTAAACATAATTTGGCCAGGTGTGGCATCAGAGCTAGAGTCAAATGAGAAAGTAGGGGAAATAATAGCAAGAAAATGTGTTACATATTGCAACTATTTCATTATTACTTTCACTGTTAAAACATTTATGATTTTACCAATAACCATTTTTTTTAAACACTTTTGCCATAGAGAAGAAACTTGAATAAATTTGCAGTGGCTAACAGCCTTAGATTAGAAATGAGCAATAGCGTGGAAAATACTGAAAATATTTTCCATTGCTAATGAAAATTTCTAGAGGGGTTTTAACATCTACTTAGTGTTAGTAGAGGTCCTTTAAAATAAAGGTTTTCAGTGAGAGTCTGAATTCAAAGACATATTCAGCATGGTACACTTTTTTTTTTCTACTCATTTTCTTTTAGTTTCTTTTAGTCTTGGATTCCATTTTGGGTGAATGTCTTCTGTTGGTGTAATTTTCTACCTTGGGATTCAATTTTAAGACTTTATACGTCAAAACAACTCTCAATACTGTTTCTACTTGCTCAGGGATGTGTTTACCCTGGTGGAGATTTGCACTTAGTGCAGAGGACCCACCTTTTCTGGGACTAGACCTGAATTCTGATAGGAGAATCCTACCCATGTCTCCTTTCAAGAGACTTTCCAGAGATTTCTTTCAAATTTGGAAATACCACAAAGGGGCTTTGCTGTTCCTATTCCAGATTGAAGATAACTTTCTGTTTATGTCCAACATAAACTGAAACAGAAGATGTATTCTGCTAATGTGTCTTGTCTTTGTAAAACTTGCTTCTGTAGAAAGCTCAGTCCTCAAGCGAAGCATGTTTGGAATAACTGCTTCAAGATTTAACCATGCTTACATTCTGATTGGAGAGATTTTTCATTAAAGTGCACTGAAAATGTATAATGGCCTCACTATATTCCAGACAGAATGCTTTATATCAAATATTTTCCTATGAATATTACAGTTATTTACTCTGAAAATACTTAACTGTGTTTCCAGTACTCCTTTAATATTTCATAGAAAAAAGTAACGGAAAGATAATTCAGTATTTGCAGCTAGTGGAACAAAGAAATTTCTAGGTTCTTTAAGACAGTATCACTTTTCTTAGAACTGTTAAATAGATACTTCTGTTCAAAGAAAACTATATTAATGTCTAAAACTATTAAACTGAAATAAAATTTAGTCAGATTTAAAGCAGTTACCTTCCAGATGAAGTGTAAATCCAAACAGTCAAAGACTAATCAAACTACTGTTATATTTGAAAATGTTTTAATTTGGAGGTTTTTTGATTGATTTTGCAAGAGTGTTTTTGCACCTTTGGTTTTTTTCTAATATGTTTTAGGCAAGACAGTAGAATAGACCAAATTTAAACTGATTAACCTTCCACTTCCCATCGGACTTTTGAAGGCTGTAAAATTTCCAAATCAGAGCTGAATTATTACAGACAAAAACAAGCGAAGAAGAAGCACATATATACTGTTTGTCATAGTTTATAGTATGATGGATAGTAGGGCAATTATTTTATATATATAAACATTCAAATGCTATAAATTCCAAACTAATAATTAAGTAATTTTTCACCTGAAGTTCTGATTATATTTTGGATTATAAGAAACTAGAGATTTCTTTAAATATATTTATGTATATATATATTTATACATAATTATATTTATGCAATAAAAAAATAGTTTTTCGGTTGGAAATTTTCAGTTTTCCAAGGGGAGGTGTTCAGCCTTGTACTACAGACATGATGCGCATACCTACACCGGGAATTAGTGCCACATATCTGTTCTTCTACATGACTTAATTCTATTTCTTTACTCATAAACAAGACTAGGAACATTTCTGTTCATAGGGTGATACTGCTTTTCTGCCTTGTTTAGGATCATAGGCAAACTGAGCAGGTTTACGAAAGTCAGACACAAACAGCAATGGACTACATAATGATAACATAGTTGGAAAAGCTGAACATAAAAATCTGAAAAGCTGCAGATCTTCAGACCGCATGTATAAATACCATGTTTGCTTCTAGTACTTTCAATGACTGAGGACAAGCATATTGAAAGGAATGAACTCTTTATCCCCCTCCTGGCCACATAGAAAATGGTGGTAGAGAAATCCCAGTCTTCCTCACTGACATCCAATTACAGCCCATAAATGCAGTATGAGAAATGGCCACAAAAACTATGAACGGAAAGCTTTGGGATGTGGGTCTAGAGTAGGTTGAACACTAAGTCCCTGTGATAACAGCACCCCACTGTTTCTCCCAACTGCAGTGAAACAAATAAAAAGGGAATCTCCCCCTGCTAAACTGAGAGCTGATCTATCTGAAGTAGCCACAGCATGCTTTTAACAATTCTGAAGTTCATATGAAACTGAGAGCGGCTTTTCCTCTTTATTTGCAAGTGCATGTACTGGTTATGAATATAGTAGTCTATGATTCCTATGATTAGTTTGCAAATCATAAAAATGATCTGTTATTTGATAATAAAATCTTCTCACAAGTGCAAGGGACATGTCAGGCCATCTTATGAATGCAAAAAGGACCAGAGACTCAGTTGATGATTGGCAGTATTATTGCATCCTTCATTATAAGTCCAGCAAGCATCACAGGTGACCTTGTGGACAGTGAAAGGTCCAGAAGACAGGGAAAAGATGAAAATGGAAAAGATGGAGAAAAGGAAAAAAAAAAACCCAAACTTTTTTGTTTCTTCTTCCTCTGCTAGTATTTAGACCAGCTAGTCTCACAAATGCAGAAGTCCCTAATATTGGGCTCAAAGACAACACTGGTGAACTATGAGTTTTCTGATTCTGTCCAGCCCTCATCCAATGAGTGAAGACTAATGCTAGCTTAGGGATAGTCGGGGTGCAGCTACCTCCAACTTCTTTCTCTCCATTGCAGCTGAGAACTAAAATGCCACACAGATCTTCATGCCTGTGGATGAAGACAATGGGAGAGCCATGCAGCTTGGCTCAGTGTCACAGAACAGGAAGGATGTCACTGCATTACAGAGATGTTGGTATGTAATTCTGCTAATACTTAATGTGTGCTATCCAGACCTGTGATGCTGTGATCATGTTGACTATTATCAGGTTTGAGAGAAGTTAAAATTGTTCAGCAAAAGTAACTGAGTTTGAGATATTCACTAGCCTTCTTCGTGTCTGAAGGGCCAGAGTTTGATCTAAATAAGACATCTCAGTGATGTATTTTCTGATACTTAAGTTGCAAGATAAGTGGAAAACACAGAATGAGTATCCTCTAAGACAGATACATCCACATAGCTCTTCCGGAAAAGTCACTTATTACTATTTCTGGGTAGAAATTGAGTCAGAGAAAGTCTTGGCCAAGGCTTTATGATAACAAGAAGTACGACTACTGGAATATTAAAAATCAGACGCTACTCTGATAAATGTCTACACTAATCTTTTATCAAAAGAAAATTATTCCACTTTATTTCCAGAAGTAACAAAAAGGCATTTTTATATGTGTTTCTAGATCAAATAGCAATAATTTCATTTGATCTAATTTTTCAGTTTAGATAACACTTCCCACTTGGGTAGCAAATATTATACAAGGAAAACAGGCTAGACTGAACCGCATAAAGCGGAAATGAAGGTTTTTGTGCATCCTGCATGACTGCAGATCCCCCCCTGCTTCTGTTCTTTCAGACAAAGGTCTCAGATTTCCCTTGATAGCACAGATATAGATTTTACAACTGTTACGAACAGAGATAAAGGTGTGAAGATCTGACAACTGTGCAGATAGTCAGCAAAAACAAGTGGGCAGATTCATACCTAGAATCTGAGGTGATTTGTGCACCTTCAGTTGCAAACACACTTCATGGTCTTGACTAAAAAAAAAAAAAATAAAAATAACAAAATAATTCTTTATTTTAAGTTTAATTGAAACTCTCTAATGAAAGTAGGATGGAGAAGACTTTTTTTTCTCACTTGAGAGAGAAGAAGCAGTACTTGCATTTGAAGGCTATGAAGTCAGAATTAATTTTGCCTTTCAAAAGTAGAACACAGAAAGTGATTATTTGTCTTCAGGTGTGATCACGCAGGAAACCAACAGTGATTCCTCAGTGATATAAAAAGGGGGAAAAAATCTTGAGACTTCAGAAATAAATTCAGAGGGTAAAGTTTAAGTTGATTTGTTTGAAATAAGAGAATGTGAAAATTTTAGTGTAGTTAAACACCTCTTTTTGGCTTGACAGCGCGTTAGTGTCTCTTTAAAGACCTACCTTATAATGTTAAATTAAGCTGTACGTCTGCAAGGGGAAAGTGACTCTACAGAGTCAGATGCCAAGAGCATCCATTCCTTTTAGAAAGAATAGGCAATTTCTCAGTTATGCTGATGCTCTTTACACCAGTTGAGTATCATACCTGGTTGATGAAGTAAGCCACATATTTCCTTGTCTTCCTTGTCTTAGCATAACAGAAGGGCTGAACTCCTCAACAACATCCTCTGACTGACACAGGTGGGATGACAATTGAGCCTGTGAAACAATCAGGTGCTAGGATGAATACCCAATGAGGAAAAAAAGTCAGGAAAGCTGCATGAAGAAGTGCCTAGAAAGTTCAATTTTGCATTCAAATTTTGGAATGTTTATCAAAATATAATCTGAGGTTTCTGTCCTTCTGTAAATTAATACATATCAGCTCTTGGAGAGAGCAGTCTATTTCTAATCTTACACTAGTTAATAATGCACACAGAGGTTACAGTGGAATAGGCACCTAATTTCCATACCCATCTGAGTTCTGTATGATTTTAACATTTCTAAGAGATTACCTCACAGTTTTAGCTCTCACAATCTCATTTTCTGCAAAGTTTCATTATGTCTGAAGCTAGCAATATGAATAAACTCATATTTCCACAGTTTGTTCCCTAGAATTATAATGGAAGTTGAAGTATACTTACAAGCTTGTTCTTTAATATTTTAAGTAGCAAAACTCTGTTTCCAAGGAAGTAATACACTGTTTCTTTCCCTGAAGAACATATAAGTCCCTATCTGGACATTATTTTTTTAAATAATTTCTGATGGAAACATGGAATTTAAGGAAGACATAGTGATTTGTAGCAGAATAATACAAACCTTTTAAAGTCAATATTGATTGGCTTATAAGGTTCTTGGAGTTGCCACACACTATGTATGTGGACAGTGCAGAAAACTCAGGAGGATGTAGTTCACATCAGCTTTGAATGCCTAAAATCATGTCCATACCAGAAGACAAATGAAAACAATGTTATTTCATAACTTACTCTGGTGAGTCTGGATGAGCAGGAATTTATTTCCTCATAGTAGCCCTCACAGGATCACCCTTGAGGAGAAAAGACAACGCAGAAAGAATCGTGGCTTGCAGAGTATACTATCTAAGGATGGTCTTTCTGCTGTGCCTTTTGCAACCGGTCATGCCTATCTCGTGTTGGCCTTTTTAGCCACCAGTGCGCCTGTGACAAACGTGGGTAGAGCCCTTTCCCTAATCTTCGTTCGCGAAGCCCAGCCATGATAGAAATATCACAAGTTTCATGACTTCAACAGGACTTATTGGAAGAACACTCCAGAACCTAATTTGAGACAGTGATGTTCTTTTATTTTTTATTTTTTAATTACACCATCAGCATTAATCTGCCAAACCTTAATTTCATCCTATTATGACTGATCATATTATGTGTGTATATTATAACATATACGTTCTATTATTTCTGTAAAAATTTTAATTTTGTTACAAAAAGACAGATCTCAATGCATTATTTTCATTCTTCTGATCTACCTCTAGAGCTCACACCGAGGCTACTTTCTAGAAAAATTATTGTGTAAATTATTTTTAATTTATTTTACATATGTGAATATTATGAAAATTATACATGTTGGCAAAGAAATGGTAAAAAGTTTTATACTGTCAGGAAAAAGAATAGTTCCAACATTCTCAATTATTTTGTGATTACTAGTATTTCATTTTCTTTTTAAAACCTCCCCATCATTATGTCATGATTTAAGACTTTTTATGAATTAAATATATATTTCCGGACAATTACTAGGTTCATTGCTAATCTAAGCCCATCAGCCAGCGTGTCTTTTATCATATTCATCCCAGGAACCAGATTCAATAATGAAAGGCATTGCATGGTTGGACAGTTAGCAAACAGGGCATATTCAGCACACTAATTTAAACAGTACATATTCTTTTTGCACCAAGGGAAAAAGGCCGGAATAGACAGCTCACTAGATTCAAGGACTCAACTGACCTCCTCGATTGTTAAATTAGTAGAAACCATAATAGTGCGGGGAACAGTGATTCTGTTTTGCTGATGTTTAAGCTACCACATCTGACTCTAAAAATATTTTACATGCATTTATGAGTTACACAGCATTTAGGAGCTTCTCTACTTTATTCACTTGCTTTGATGTCAAGTGAAAGGGAAAAAAATCAAAATATCTCAGTGGTAGAAGAGATGGACACAGAAGAATTAACTTGCTCAAGGTCCAGCAGAGCAGCAATCATCTCAGTAGGTTCCTAGGCTTTTCTCTAAACCATGAAATGGTTCTCATGTAATAACCTTTCTTTTCTGGCACCAAAAAAAGGTAAATTTTTGCAGGTAAGTGATGGAAAGAATACAAGTTGTACAAGAGGTAACCACTGCTGACTTAAGAAATTATGTTTATTGATTAATATTATGTCATGGCTCAGTTCCTCTACAAATTAGAAAATAACCTAGACATCATTTTACAAGTAAAAGAATGTGTTCAAACTAATTATAAGTCACATTATAGGAGTTCTCTTGCTCAACAAACTTGCCTAATTAAAACTAGACCTGAAACCAACTAGCCATAATCTTTGCACCATGTTTTGGAATGAAAGACACTTAAAGGTAGGCCCTTATAGAGATAAAAGCATTTTCTTCTTCAAATTATTCCTCACAGGTGATGTAGCTGAGCAAGTCATTGTTTAATGGACATTTTCTTAATTTAAATTATGTAATATTGTTTTGGGCTGTTTTTAATCTTTTCAGTCAAACACCCAGAATACAACAAAATAAATATTTCTTCCTTTTTGCCTCAAGGGAACAGAATGGTAATCCCTTATTTAGAGAGTTTTTATATTTTCCCTCTTAAGAAATAAATAATCTGAAATGCAGATTACATTATATAAAACCCTCCTAGATGACCAAATACTTGACTGCAACCTAAGTTTTAGTAACTTCATCTACATATTAAGTACAACAAAAACAAGAACAAATTAAAAGGAAGACTTATTAAGAACCAGATCATAAACCAAAAAATTTTGATTATTTCTTTTCAGTTGTTTTTTTTCTTATTTTTTGGGGAGAACAAAAGTTATAGCCCTGTAGACTGAAGTTGTCTTCAGAGCAGTATCCGCATCAAGTCAATGACATACTACAATCATGAGCGAAACAGAAGACTTCTTTTAGACTGGAAAGCTTTGTGCTATTCATTCAAAAGAAAAAGACAGCAGTAACAGGAAGAGAAGCAGACAGCACATTCCCCATATGAACAAATGCACGCAGTCACTCCAGCCATGTTCATGTTGAGTAGATGCAAACCAGGTCTTGACCAGGCATCATATGGCATGGCTGACTCTCAAGCCAATTATCCCTCTCATAAATGCTGGGAGATCCAAAGCATGGGTTCTAGTGGAGACATACCCCAACCTGAGTAGTCCAATGTTGTGAGCAAGTCACAAAGAGAGTCAAGGAGAGAGCATCCATGTCATGAGTCTTGATCCTGTGTTCTACTTAGAGAACCATATTTTACTAGTCTTCCCAAATGTCATTCTTCCCGGATTTAGGAGGGAAAAAAAACCCAAAGAATTATTTCAAAGTAAGAAATCCAAAAAGAGACTTACCAGAAACATTGATATAAAATAAAGTATTTCAAGCAAAGTCCTAGGCCTATGATGTGTTATTAAAAGACATTTATTTTCTTTGAACAGATCTCTTGGCTGGCATATTGCCTGGGAAGTCTTTGATAACACAGCTCTTATGGACAAAAAGTTGCATAAGAAAAGAAGACTCACTAAAACCACTTTGTCTGATCTGTTCACAGTCCACTCAGGGATGGGTACTTATAAATAACAAAAGGCTGTAGACTTAGCACAAACTGGGGCTTTCCCATTGAGATAATGACAGATGGCTTTTAAAGTTGCCTAGCACTTGACTGAGATAAATGGTCTCTTCAGTTTTTTACTCAGCAGTACTCTATTTGGTTTTGGTGGTGTTTTTTGGGTTTTTGTGATTTTTTTTTCCCCTTGGTTTTTCAGTGCATATTTTTCACATCCATAAGAAAGATTAGTGTTCTTTGGGAAATGGAAATTGTTAATGCACATCCATCAACAGAGAGCAAGGTGAACAGAGATAAACATTATACAGAGCACATTTCATTTTTCATCAAATTCTGAGCGAAATGTATCCATTATTCAATAGAGGGCTAAAAATATCTTGCATTTGCAACTACTCCTACTTGTGTATCAACACAATTCATAAGTCTTAATTCATTAGACTAATGTGTTTATAAGGCAGCTGAAATGTCAAAGCACTGCTAGATTTAGTATAAACTTAAATTCCATTACCTGGCAGGCATTAATTGCTTATGGAGCGTGGGGATTCTTCCCAAGGGTCTTATATGTTTCCTTTTGTCATTTTGCTAACTATTCTGTCTAGACGAACTTAAAGCCCTTAATCCACCATAGGGATCAATAAACTGCACAATAATTCAGTCCTAATAATTAGCTTTCACTTAAACACAAATGGTCGTTTCATTGTGAACTGCAGTGCAAAACGATAATGCAATAATTAAAAAGACAGATGAAAGAGTGACTTAATAGGAAAGAGGCCTTACTGTTCAATTAGAGACATTACCATTCAACCTTTTTATTACTGCCACAACCTTTCAATTTTTTAAAAAATAATACTTCAAGCTATGCTCATTTAACACATGACAGTATCACTATTACATGCATAGTCTTATGATATGAGCTGCGCACTACAAGACTAATGCAAACCAGTTCTCTTGCTGAAACCATTAAAATGATGAGCATTTGCTGCTAAGGTTACAAGTTGTATATAAATCAGAGCACTAGAGCTGCCAAAACATGAAAGTTTTCATGTTCAAAAAGACTCTTTTGCCCCCAGGAATATGAGGAGTATTGCACAGCCATTTGCAATAATATTAACATGTTAGTCCTCTAAGAACTGTCTTAAGATATATTTGAAAGTAAATTCTATGACTTTCTAGTCTTTTACAATACCCGTTTCCTGATAAATCACAGAGTGCTAAATTCCCTGTATTTGCTGATACAGCAATTTAGGTATAATAAGTCCAAAAGGTACAAAACTTCATTAACCTTTTAATACAGCTTCACAGATGTAGGATGATAGATATATTTGAAACTTCATGATCAAAGCAGTGGCCTAATAGCAAAATCTTTCACTTTACCTTTTCCTTGTCCTGCTTTCATTTTAATTTCTGCTATACCTTAATACATTGACGTAACCAGAATTTTATGCACTCTCACTGACAGATGGAGAATCCATAAGCAATTTCTCTTAAAGTCAGCTTTTACAAATGCTGGTATAGTTTTTTCTTTGCTCAGGCTGGCTTTGCTCTTTGTTAATGGTCACGTTCCTATTCCTGTTACTCCTGAGCCGTAAGTATCAGCACATTACCTTTATATCATACAGATTCAATGTTTGATTAAGTACAGCGGCAGCACAAAAAACATTGAAGACTAATAGAGCATTCTTATTACTTTAAGCACATACCAATTTGGCTCTTAATAAAACCTCAAGTCATTGCTAAATAAGAGAAGGAAAAAATATATTTCTGTATTGATATATTTCTGTATTGGAGACCTGGGACTCAACTGCACATAATCTGAGATGCAGAATTTCAGATGTGAAAATTTGGGATTCACAAGCCTCTTTAAAGAGATGTTTCTCTTCTATTTGAGGTGAAGGATGGAGATGAAGAAAATTAATATCTTAGAGCAATTGGGAAAACCCATGAGAAAAGCAGAAGAGATAAACTTTGGTCCTAGAACTGGTAAACTGACAAAGATAAATTAAAATAATTGCTGCTCTTTTCAATAACTAGTAGATATTTTACTGCAAATTACCAACATGATCTGTACCAAGCAGGAAAATTGCTGATGTTGGTGTGGTGGTGGGGAAAAACAGTTTTCCCCCTGAAGTTATAAAATGGTAAACCCGCAGGGGGTGGTTACCCATTGGGTTTGAGCCAATGAGCGCTTCTGCAAAATATAAACATATCATCCAGACCGGAAAAGAAAAGTATTTGTTGTAGTAGTAGTTGTTGAAGAGTGGCCATGTTGTGAAAGCCACGAGCTGAGGGGCCTGGAGCCCACTGGGGGCTCTGCCCCCCCCCAGCCCCTGGCTGGGGGGTTACTGGGACCTGGAACAGGTCCTGGGCTAAGTATCTGTAGCTGAGAAGCTGGAAGTCTTTTTCTCCACCGTGAGCAGCAAGAGCAGCAGCAAAAACAGCACTGGCCGGAGACAGTGGCAGAGAGCCAAGAGACAAGAGAGAAGCAGCAGAGACAGCATGCAGCTAAGGAAGACACAGGGATCTCTAATAGAGAGAGAGAGAGAGAACAGAACAAAACTCTACAGAGACCGAGTTTGGGTAAGAACTGAAACAAACTCCCCAAACTCCTTGGAGATCCCCCCTAGAAAGGAGGGGTGGACTGCAGCAGCACTGCAGAGAGAAGCTGAGAAGCTCAAGGCGTCCTGGAAAGCTGGACCGGGATGGCCAGATGGAATGTGGAGAGGGTGACCTTGGCCCCCCTCGCCGCTGCTGCCAAGCTAAGCTAGCAGCCTGAGATCAGAGCACAGAAGCTCTGATAGAACTCTTGAGGCAAAGGCCTTCAACTGAAAGCTGCCTGAGATGTTCTGACTCAGGGGTGAATCCCCTGAGGAAAGGACCTTCATGGGATGTCTTACACCCCATGATATGACGTGGTGAAGCGAATTTTGTCCCTGCTACGCAGTCCACAGAAGAGAAGACCCTCACTTGGAGTCTAAGGGCCGAGAGGGTCTTGGATACCCCCCTCATGTGTACTGGCAGAGATCCAGCTACAGCTGCTGCATGAAAGAAGAGAGCCTGCTGCCCCAGAGACACTGCTGCTCAGAAAGTAGAAAGGATTTCTTCCTTCTTCCCTCCTGGACTTTTATTTGGAGAGAGATTTGATCCATTGTAAATACTGTTTTATCATGGTAGACATAGTTAAGATTGTATGTGATGTATTATGCTATTTATTTTGTACAGTCATTGTAATATAGCCCTTTCCCCCCATTTTGAGTCTTGTGTGGTGTCTGGAAAACCCATCTCACACTGGGCTGAGATGAGGGAGGGGGGCTTGAACTCGAGAATTGGATTTTGGGGCTGTCAAACCACTACAGTTTGTTATTTAGATTCTGCTGAACCATAATTCTTGGTGGTCAGTACTTTACTTCTTAAAGTACTGTGAAGTAGTTAAAATTCACTGTCTCTAGAGAAGAATTGGGAACATGTTCAGCACAGCTTTTTTCAGATGTCAAAACTAATTTTAGAGTGCGTAAGTTTTTTAGTGTGTAAGTTTTGATCAGTCTTTCCTTAGACACAGGATAGGATTTCTGGGTTGAAAAATATACTACAAAGTGATCAACATAACTGTGACTGGTGTGTTTGCCACTAACACCCCAAACTCCTTGTCCAAAACACATATACAGCAGACAGCTGATGTAAAAACCTGAATTCAAGTAAATTCCATCACTGCTTGATTCAGAGAAGAGCCCTGAACTTTAATGTTCCACACATCATCATTAAAATGCTGTACGAGTTTATTTTGTTTTAACTGTTTCTCTTTGAAATATCAATCCACAGTTCTCCAAAGGAGTTGAAAGTTGGTGTTGCAAAGTTTGAGCTAAATAGAATTAAAAGAATGTGGTATAAAAAGACTCTACTTACACAGCAATAGGTAAAAACTAGTTGTGTTATGTTTTGTGCACTGTTTTTACAGCTTAAATATTGAAGAGGATGAAAGCTCATGAGATCATAAGTTAAACCAAGTTTCCCCTTGATTCACCTTCCAGTCTTTCTTCTTAGACATTCAAAATACCACCAGAAACAAATTTTGTGTCACTGCTGCTCCCCACCTTCAGCCCCAACTCTACTAGAGATGTAGGAAAGGTTGCTAGAAGATCTCAAGAGACACAAATCTGGAGCTTCCACACCAGGATAAACTGACTTGCTATACCCCCAGTTAGTGAAATTGAATAGAAGTGAATAAAAAAAGAAAGAATTTGGACATGTCCAGAGGGAAAGCTACTGGAAACTGCACTAACAGCTCATAGTTTCTCCCCGTGTAACTTCCGCAACTTCCTGCTCTGCAACTCTAAAGTAGCCTCCTCTGAAGTGGTATTCTGACTTTAATATATTGCTTGCAACCAGAAAAGTGATTCTCATTAATAACCCATGCTAGGACAACCAAAATTCTCAAACAAAAAACCCTCACAAAACCCAACAAAAACATGGCATTCATTGTCATCAAAAATAGGACAAGATGAAACTTTTAATTCAAGATATACCTTGAATTGAATGTGATTGCATTTGGTGCAATTTTTCCAAAAGTTGATCAGTGGTTTGGCCGTTGACCTTCTTTTGGGAGGGGAGAAAGCAGAGAAAATCAGTAGTAGCCATGAGGCTTCAGTTCAGCAAGGTTTAAGAATGTTTTTAAACTTAGAAATGCACTTCCCCAGAGGCCCAGGAAGTATACCTGTGTCTAAAAAGCTCTTAATGTGGAGTTAGAAACAGAAAACCCTTAAGTAAACTAAACTTCATTCTAAATGTAAGCAGTGACAGAGAAATCAGAAATCACAGATATTTCAGATATTGATCATAAACTGAGAAAATAATACGCAACAAAGCAACAAATAGTGTACTCCAGTATTGTAAGGTTTGTAAGAAGAGGTGATACTTGTTGGGCGGAACGATACCATTAGGGATGGAGGACTAAGAGAACTAACATTCCAAGGTTTTACTTTTCCAACTGTATTAGCTCCCTAAGACAGTTAGTTAAGGATATGAGTTCTTTATAAAAAACTTTCCCCTTTTTCCCCCAGAGATTATCACAGCTACAAAAATGTTGTTATGATTTGTTTTCAGTTAAATCTAACAGTGTTCAATTTATCAAACTCTCCTCACTTACAAATGGCAGGCCATGATGCTCTTGCTAATAATTCTGTAAGACGTTCAGTTGTACACATGAAGAATAATGTACAATCAGAAAATATTTTGAATCTATATTCTATAGCCAGAGAGATAGAATGTATAAAGGCAATTTCCTCAAAAACCTTCATTTCAAATATTCATACTGTTAAGAGAAACTGTTTGCTAGGATATTAATATAACCTATCAAGCATGAGATATGTAAATTAAGAATAATATTATTCATTTAACACTACTATTACCTTTTAATCCCTATTGAGTTTGGAGAACATTATATGATGCATGCAAATACCACAAAAGTATGATCAACGTTCACAAACAGACCATTGAGAAGTTTGGATAAATCTGAAAAAACAATATATAATAAGGCAAACTGTGACCTCAGTTTTGAAATTAATCATGCTGATACATTCTGTTGCACGCTCTCAGCTTGATACCTCTTGAAGCTTCAACAGGCAACATCTGATAACATGAGGTGCTGTACTTCACTGGCCTCAGATCATTATTAATAGCTAATAAATGCCAAGGACCTACTCCTGCTTGTTGATGGAAAAGGTAATCAAGGCTAATGAGTGCATAGAATCCCATTGTAGTCCATTACTTCCTAGATTACTAGAGGTTAAAAATTGAAAATTTAACTCTGCCACTAAGAAAGTTAAAGGTACAATGTATTTCCAAGATCACAATCATTCACAACTCTCTGCTGCTTCCACAATGTGTTATACATGAAAAGCAATAAGCTTGGCACAGGTTCTTCAAAACTGAGACATTTTATATGGAAATTGAGATAATTATGTAAATATGGAACTTTTCTGCTCTGTATTTATAAAAAGCGTGCACCTTGTCTTAATCCCTAACTTGACACAAAGATTATGTTCTGACAGCATTTACCTGCCATAGGTACACAGCTTAATAAGACAATGCTTGTGCTGGCAAGCAGTGCAATGAGGAAGTCATGCCTACGGTATTTTATCTGTTAGGCTTATGTGTTTAAATGGACAAGTAATTTTTAAAAGGTCATTTAGAGAATTCATGGTCATATAAAACAATGTAATCTATCCTAGTGTTTAAGAACTCACCAGATTTGAGATAACACAGTCAAGACAGCGAACAGAAAACCAAGAATTCTTTTAAGTACAATTTAATTAGATAAAGCAGTTCATGTTCTTGTTATAGGTTAGAAATCCGAGGAGGGGAATTTTTCTTCCCCCTGCCCCCACTGTAGGAAAGACGGAGTTTGAATGGAAAGGGGGAGGGCGATTAGCTTTACAAAAGAACCTAGCTGGACGAACTGCATTCCTAACGGATGGCCCATCAGCGGCTGGGGGGAGAGGGGAGGAGTTTTTGAGGGAGGGTTTGGCTGGCTCTTCTCGGAAGAGAGAGGGGAGTTTTTGGTAGAGCTCTCACTCTGGGATGGAGACGGGGGGGAGTCTTGCATGCGTGCTTTTGGAGAGGAGGCCTGGAGACCAGTCTTTCTGGCTTCCCACCCTGGTCAGCTGTGACTGCTGGCCTCGACTTGCGGGCAGGCTGTCTTTGTCTCTGGCCCGGACCTGCTGCGTTCTCATCTGAGAGTTTTTGTACTCACCAGGAGAAGAAAGGAGGAGTCCTGGGACACCGTCATCTGAGGACAATAGTGAGTTTTGTGGGGGTGGACTGTTTTCCTTTCCCCCTTCTCCCATTGAGGAAGGGTCCCCATTTTCTTTTCGGCTTCTCCCGCGACCCGAGACACCTCCAGACCCCTCCCCGCGCGGTGACCGCCAGAGCCCGACAGCGCCCCCTGCAGGGCAACACCGAGCACTGCAGGCTCTGCACCTCCAGTGACCCAACAGCGCCCCCTGCCGGCCGGGATTAGAACTGCGCTGAAGGACAGAGAAGTGTTCAGACTTTTTTGTTGGTTTGAAGGGGACTTCTGGGTACAGGACTATTGTCTAGTTTTTTTTGTTCTGTTACTGTTCTTGCCAACATACATTTATCTTTTAATAAAGGGTTGTTATTTCTTCTGTTTTTCCACACTTCCGCGATTAAAGCCCCTTAATTTTGAATTTACAATTGCTAAGAGAGAGGAATTTGGTCTGTCTCATAACTCATCCTCTTTAGCAAACATTCCAGTCTCTTCAAACTGAGACAGTTGTCTAAAAGTAGATTTTCAAAGAAAGATTTAAAATATTGCAATACCAAAAAAGGAAAACCTACATACACAGAAATAATGAAAACCAGAAAGTCAACAGGGTACAGAATTATTTTTGAGTCCCAACACAGAATTTTAAACATTGAAATGTCTTTCCAGTGGTTCAAAAGCAGGAGAAGACATTTGTCTCTCTATTGTGTTATCTAAAAACTTTAAAATCACAATGTTTTTGGGAACAAACTCAGTTTCAGGAGTCATTCCATAGGACTTCAAGTCATTCAGATGACCTGCTGTGCGTCTTGCTCACAGTGAACTCCATGGCAAATTTCCTAAATCAGGATGACAAACTGTATGTTTGAAAGTATTTTAAATAAGAAACACTAGCTTTACTGTAGCACTGTAGTTAAAAAAAAATACTATACTTATCTGCCTCATGTCTGTACTGTACACAGGACAGAAATTCTTCTCTCACACAGAAAATATTCTTTAAAGCAATAGTTTATAACCATCTGCACTATTTTAAAAATAAGGAATTCTCTTGTTATGGTGTACATCTATCTTGATTAATAAAGAGTTTGACTTCTGGTAGCATCAACATTTTAACTTTCTCCATATAGTTGTTTTCCATTGCTTCCTGATAAGATAATAATATTTAGATTATATACAATGATTCCAGATACAAGCACTTTCTTCCCTCTTGCCTCTTTCTTTCCAGATATAACTGTCCAAGACATCAAAAATAATATGTGTACAGATTATACTCTTTTTTTTGAGTTCTGTATAGAGTTTGATTAAATTAGCCATGGCTAACAATGAGAGTCAAAGTAAAAGAAAAGTGATGGAAACATGTTACAGAATTTTTGTTACAGAAGTATACTTACAAATGGATAAGCATTGCCATTGAACTTTTCCATTTTAGTCCATGGACTTTTTGAAGGCATTTTGCACTTCGCTGCCAGATCATGTTTGACTTTATGCCATTTATATATCTGAATGCAAAATGTTATCTTAAAGTCATCTAAGAGGTAATGGGTATTTCCAGCTTTTCCGCTAAAGCGAGGAGATGCAAAAGCTCTAACAATCCTAGTCATTGACATTTACAACTATGGGCTTTGTTTTTAATACAGGGCAGTAAGCAATGTACTTTAGGCATCAGAAGATGGTTTATAGCATAAACTAAAGGTGAATCACTTTTTTACTAGATTTATTAGCTAGAGGACCTGCAATCTCAAGAGGAAATTTGGCTAGTTTTAACCCAAGTAGTGCTACCTCTTATATTCATTTCCTTTGAAATTCTCAGCAGATCTCAGGCATCTAAAATGTGTTATTCAGGAATGCTGTTTTTTTCCCCAGCTGGTTTCTGCCACCTTGGGTAATGATAGAGTACTCATTAACAAACTAATTGATTTTTATTAATTATCTGTGCTGTAATCTTTTTCACTGATTTTTTCCCTAGTATCTAAGCTTATTAACTGCAAATACACAGTCAGTATACAATTAGTCCTGAAGTAAAAGTGGACTCAATGACACTCATTGATTTAAAATCAAATACATTTATATTTATATATATAAATATATATAAACCCTACATTTTAAAGTGTTATTATCAAAATAAAAACAAATAGTAAAAACTTATGACAAAATTTCAAGACTAAATATATGAAATAGGACAATTTAAGGAACCCTTTCCATAAAATGACCTATTAATGTGTAATTTCCACTCCCACATTTAATGCACAAATTTTAAATGAAATAATGCTGAATAGTACAGAGTAATAAATGCTACTGATATTATAGTTAAAAATGCATACCACTATTACTGTTGCTTTTCAGGATTTTCTTCTGCATAGGTGTAATATGTAATTTATTAATTAGATATTAAATGTTTTTAAATACAGCACCTGCATATATGAACGTTTTCTTACAAGTTTTCTTAAAAGAGAATGGTCAGCACTTTCTGCACAAACCAGGAAAGACATCTTGGAATCTCTGGCTGATCTTTATGAAACTCATTTTATTAAGCCCATCCCAGTTTTACTAATTCTCATAAAAGCAGAAAGCTACTCATCTAGGCTAACTTTTATATAATGTCTAATAAAAAACAGTGACAGAGACCAATTAACAATTCCACATTGCAGCTGATTCCTTTTGGCTACATGGCCACCAGACTCTAACTGTCGAAAAAAAACCCCAGAAACAATAAAACCTTTCGTTGTTGCAGGCTCCATTCCTCCTTCATCCACAAAAAAAGCACTCATTAGAAAGAAGATTTTAATCTTACTGCACATATCTTCATTCTGAACCAGGAAGCAGTCTAAGAAGTTATTGACAGCAAATGAGGTGATTACCAACACTTTCAATGTCCTATAATGTCTTTATACACAATACAACAAGTGAAAGAGTTCCCAGTAATTATTTCAAGCAACTAATTCTGACTCATGTAATGTTCACATTCAACCCTGATGAGTTTCATGCTATATTTGAACACTTTATTTGATTAAATCTCTCAAAATTATTACAGTCTCTTAGTATTAGATAGTTGCAAGTATTAAGCTTTCACATTTGGCTTTCAACAAATACAGTAATTTTTCAGACATCACATATTGTTGTTTTTACTAATTGACTCAATAGAGGTCAAAGATCTAATAGAACATAGATGGAAATTGATATCAGTTTATATACATGTTCACATACCTGTACCCCAAAAGAAGGTTTGTATAAACATAGGCAACAATAAACACTATTAAGCACAAAGTAAGAATACAGTGGGAGAAGCATGAAATTGGTTAAAATGTTTGATTGATTGCTCACATAAAATTCTCCCAAAGTCCTAAAATCACTTTACACTATCTATTGCCAGCTGCCAAATCACTACTCTTACCAAGAGAGAAGTAAAAAAAAAAAAAAAAAAAAGAGCTAAAAATCACCTTAGTATAGTATTCTGTTAGAAATAACAATAACAACATTTTATATCATGCGTTCAGAAGGAAGCAAGATTTGCCTATACAGTCAGACCAGCTGCAACATGAGTTATGAAAAGCTCTGTCTCTTTAGCTGATGGTATGCGAGGTTTATCTGATTAGTGGTGGCTTGACAGATTTTCAGTGTTTAATCCCTAGTTAATTGTTGAAAGTCTTTCTGAAAATCATTGATTCCTTTGATCTTCTCAATAAAACATCTTTTTTCTTACAAATATGTTGTAAGAATATTATTTGTAAGAATATTATTTGTAAGAACAAATATATTGTTCTCTACTCTGTAGAGAAGCAGCTAATATTGCAAACAAAATAAAAATTAAAGGCTTGGTCATCAGCTGCAAAAGAAACACTGTAAGCAACAAACTGTGGGCAGTAAGGTCAGTCAGATGGAGAAGAAGACTCAGTTCAAGGAGAATCTTCTAATAGCACAATTGCTGTCCGTTCAGATAACAGATCCATGGTATGCAGGTGTTAGGAAGAAAAGAGTGCAATTCTGTCCAATCTATATGTTGCTTATGCAATAATTTGATATTAAAGTGACATCAAAGTTTATTGTGCCCAGAAGGAATTATCAGAAAGGTCAGGTTTCCTAGACTAGACTAATGACAATGTCAAGGTCACATTATTTATCTCATTTACTCCCATTTTACGTATGGCTGATAGGTCAATACTGTCCCATTTCTACACTTCCACAAACAAGTAACACAGATGTTATATTAAAAGAAATAATGTTTTATTTTATTGTATTCTTTTGTTCTCCTTATCTGTACAATGAAACTCTAGGCAACACTTCAAGCAGCACCATAGCCACTATCATAATTTTTGAGGCATATTCCAAAATATCTCTTTTTAAACTTTGGGAAGAATTTTCAGCTAAGACTTGTCACTGTATCATTTGAGAATGATCCAGCTTCATGCAATTACTGGGTTTTCTGAAAATGAGTTCTGCTAATGTAAGTTATTATGACGGGAGTACATCTGGAAGATTAAATATTCAATATATCAATAGAAACTTGTAAATGTCAGTTCCCCCCTTCCCATGTTAAAGTCTGTTCAAATATGCTTACTAAAGCATAACTAAACAACTAAAATAGTTATTACAACAGAAGAAGAGCACTCAGCGAAATAGCCTTGAGCAAAAGTGGTTGCAACAATTCTAAATACTGATTTTTTTCAGTCAGCACTTACATTGCTTTAATTCCTTATCCCACAAATCATGCTGGTTCCACTGCATCAAATTTTAAGTAAAACTGAAAATATCGCCCACAAAATCTGTAACACATAAAGCCAAAGTCTCTGTCTACTGTTAGACAGATAAAACAGATTATTAGGCCCATGACAAGAGAAATACATGCAAATATCAACACACAAAATCCAGATACATGGAGAGGTAGGGTATCATACACATTGTATAATACCTGCTTTTCCAGTAGCTTCACTCAGCTTTTTACTGTCAGAGGCAAATTCTCTGTATCTTTAATATTTAGCAGAAACTTCTCTTAACAGCTGAAACAGAGAAAAGGACCTTACTCCTGCTAAACATACAGAGGTCTTGGTTATTTAATAATTTTTACAGCTATATGCTTCTACATAAAGGGCTCTATACATTCTTTGCGCTTCTCTGAGAAAGAAAGGTGAAATCTTTATTTCGGCCACAGGAATGACAGCACCAAGGGATATGACAGGATTTAATATGATGTGGTGCAAAAGCATGAACTCAACATTTACACAACAATAGTAAGTTGAAGAAAATTACCATCTTCAGTATTATCAGCTAAATACCTTCCAGCATGGCTCTCCAGATTCACATACATGTTGGGTATTGGAAATCAACTTGACAATCATCTGTATTTTGATGTGGTGGTATCTAAGCAAGCTGAGGTCTAAAACTCATTTATGGAAAATTGGGAATTATACTAAAAATACCGATGGGAATGTTAAAGATGTCAAAGATGGAAACCTAGTCAAAGAGCTCATACCTATATCTTCTCCTATAGCATGAACATGGGTGTAAGTTTTATAATGAGATGACCTTGACCTGCAACTTTCTTTTGCAAATTACTAGTGCCTTAATTATTTGCATCCATGAGCTCAAATGGAAATACTTAAGTATATATCAATATGCTCATAAATCATCTGCAGGCAATAAGTAATCCAACATAGATAATTAGAGAATTTACGGAAGGCTTACTCCTTCTGTTTATCTGCTTATGACATTTGCAGTACAGCCCTAACAGCAGGATAATTACTAGATTTATTCATCAAACAAAATCACGCCTTCTGGGAATGCACAGTGACTCTGGTTTTAGGACTAATAAAGACATTTTTCACCAAAACTCAAGTACTAATTTGCTCAATAACTAGCTGCAATAAGCTTTTATGGAAACACTCAAAGAAAAGGCTTGGCACCAGAGGGCAGATAATTAAAGGTGCAGTATCCCCATACAAAAGTCTCTGAATAATTCCCTGACCATATTAAAATTTAATTGTTGAATATAAATTGAAAAAAAAAATAAGTCACTACTGTTCTTTCTGTTTCAGTAATTATTCTTCTCATATCAAAATATGGGTCTATATGTATATAATAAAAGAAAATCGCTAAGATTTTTAAAAATTGTTTCTTAATTGATTTTCAGTAACACCAGGAAAACACAAAGAAATAAAGAAACCTCTCAGCACTTCAACTTATCTCTTAGTAAAATTGGTGAAAGTATTTTAAATATTTGTGGAAGGATATGGATGCAGACTACTGCACTCTATAATCACAAAAGTAAATAACTGCACTACAGGTAAAAAAATTCCAATAAAAAGTAAGAAAAAGAAAGCAAAAATCCTGTGCTGCTTGATCAAGACAACAAAGATTGTGTAATTCTTACTGCTGTAAAAGTTTAAGGAAGTTTTGCAAATGAGACTAGCTTTCCCCTTAATCTTTCGCTAATGATTTCTTGATTTTAGCCCCTTTTCTGAATTTCTAGTCTCCAACCTAGAAATCCAGAAGTTCTTGAAGCATGGGAGTTAACTCCTTCTCATCTCCTAAGAAATGAAGAGGGTAGCTTCTACAGTACTTGCCAGGCAACGGGCATTCACATTCTCCATGCATACTGGTATCAAAATTTTGGTATTTGGGGCATTATGGATGTTCCCTGAGATGCTAAGATTTTACTGTATCTGAATGCAGCACAGCCCTAGGCAGAGAAATGCCTAGGCAGAGAAATGATGAACTACAGAAAATGCAGACTTTTAAACTAGTATTTAATTGTTTAATGTCATGGCTCTTGGTAGAGCATTGTTGCTTGAAAAATAAATTGGGTAATTCAATTAAATGGCTACAGAAGATACATCATATCAGATGTAGAAAGGCAATAACCCCAGCTTGAACTTCATGTCCCACATTGCTTCACTTATTTGACAAATGGATTCTTGAAAATAATTGAAACACATGGCTGCCAGCATAGGTCAATAATACTTTTTTACCATTCAGCCTCTTAACAGCTTCCATTTTTTCTTGCGCTGTGCCATTCAGGGCAAAGATTGCATTTTCCTGGTAAATCATGCAAGCATTATTACTAAAATGAGACTAAATGCAATGAAAATGGACTACATAAAAGTAATGGCACTTAAGTAAAGGAAAGACCATCTACTAGGGCAAACACTAAATGTCAGATTTTAATATTATATGACTTTGCTTCCATTATAAACTTGTATTATAGATGTAAGCAGGGAAACTCAGTAACTATAAGTACGTTACCATTTGTTTAGCTAACCTAACCAGTGTTTACAAGAGAGACCAGTGAGAGAAAGCTGATGTATTAATGGGTTTAGAATATTCATATATTTTATTTGGTTTGCATTAAGCAGCCAGCACACAAAAGTATAGTATGCCATAAAATGAGAAAAGATGCTATTTTTAATTTTTTTAAGCATTAATTTATAACTTCTTGTTGTGGCACAGAACACCAAAGCTGTCTGAAGGGAGACATTTTTTTTATGTTTAGAAAAGTCTTTGGAATTGCAGATGCCAAAAGTATTAATCAAAGATTTAAATCCTTCGGAAAAGAAAATCACATTTATTTGATCTGATGAAGTTACAACTTGGTAGAGTGACAACTTACACTCAATGAGTCAGAGAGGAAAGATACCAGAAACAAGTTTTAGAGAACTGTAGCAGAGAGACAGTCAGCATTCCACCTCAGTGTTTCTTTCACCTCATCCAGTCTCTCAATTGCTTACAAGTCTGGCTCAGATTTGGTAAATCACTCCAGAAAAAACACAGATTTTGCAGAGGTTTGCCTAATGGCAATTACGAATAAATTCGAAAAAACATAACAACAAATAAGCAAACAAACAAACAAACTAAAAGCAACTTGTAAACATCTTTTGTGTACCAGACTTCATCTTTCATTCTCACACTTTGAACAAATCTTTCATATCCCTGTAGCTATAAGCTAACAGTTCTTTCCTTCAAATTCCAGTTAGGCAAAATTAAGTTTTAGCAGCCTTTTAATACTAAGCCTTTCACTCAGACTTTGGACTTAATAACAAGATTTCAATATACTAATTCAATTACGTAGTGTTATGGGTAATATTCTTAAATTATATCTAGTAGAAAAAAAACTTAAACCATCTTTCTCATCTGCCTTCCTTCTGTCATAACTGCTTATGCTTCTTACCTACTTTATCATAATTTTTGTGCATATTAGTAAAGTCACATTTCTACATCTAAAGATGCAAAATTGTATAGAAGCAGTGTAAACTCTGCTTGCCTTCATTAAACTGGTCTCTAATTTTTAACTTCTAAAATATTATTAAGTCCGCAGCTACTAAGAAACCTGCCCTGCAAAGCAGTGGCAGGATGTGCAGGAATTCCTTCTAAAAAATGGAAAAGACAAATATGTAGGAAAACATGAATGTATATGGAAATACATTTCTTACAATGCAACTTACGCCTACTTAAATCTACCCATATGACCCTTCAGTAATATGCAGAATTCAGAAAGGCAGCTGAAATGGATGAAGATGAAAATGATGAATTACTGGTTGTAGCCCTACTCCTACTCTGTAATCTGACAAACCACAAATACCTGTTCATATTAATCAAGTCCCTTCAGATAGTTAAGAAGAAAACTAACATAAAACATCATTTGGGAGGAAATAACAGACCAATATTTTTCTTCAGAAATATTATTGAATTTATTCTTATTTGTTTTCCAAAATAAAATTAACTCAGAATTTTATACTTTTATGGTTCAAAATGAACTTTAAAAGTTTAATTGTTCTGTAGCTGCATATTTTTAGACTATCAGTCAAATACTGGGAGGAGGTGAAACATGGAGGGAGTTATATGTTATTGTTTGTGGGCTTACACAGTGAGTTTTGGCAGTTAGTGTTGCCAGCCCCTGATCTCAATTTCAGCATGGTATTTCAAAGCTTTCAAGGCTTACTTTTCCCAGTTAAGGATTATGGAAACAGGCCTGGTGAGCCTAGAGGGTTTTGAATTCGTGCTTGTCAAATATTAAGCAAACATGGGTATCATCAGGCTCACAAAGTTCTGATGAAACTATGTGTACACAATCAGATAAATAAACAGAAAACGTTATGTAATATGTCAGAGGTAATTTCATAACAAACAGCAAACAGCAAACATCAACTATACCCTAATGATTTAATCAACTCAGCTACGACTAATATTAAATAACTATATCTTTGCAGGGCAAAGTAGAATCCACATCACAACAATATGTTTTCACATAGCTTTCTACCATATAATCTCCATGAACTCTCATCTGCAAATCAAATATCCTCAGCATGCCATCAGTCAATTAGGTGTGTATTTATCCTTAAGTTTTTAATTTATGTCACTTGGGATACAAGTCAGTTTTCCTAATTAGAATATATCCATCAAGATTAGAAAGTAGGCTTGGGCAAATTTATAATGAATCAGTTTAGAAAAAGATAAATTTGCATAAAGTACAATTGTAAGCTAATACAATGTTTAGGTTGAATCTTCAAGGGTCAGAATTCAAAGTTTTCCACACTGGCACGTCCCTCTTAGGCATACAAATTAGAAACAGATCCTCAGCATGATCCTGAGTCCCATTATCAACTGTGTTTTATTGCATCAAAGAATGAATTTCATGAAGCAACAATTTTAAGATTATTAAGATTATTAAATATGGACAGTGAAGAAGGTGTTAGAATGAACTACTGAGTTTTGACAGTCACAGGCATTTTAATATGTGCATGTACAAACAAAGATATGTTGTAAACTTTAGTTCTTAAGAAAATATTGAGAATACTACTGCAGGAACGAAGGATGAGGGGTTTTTTGCATGAGTATTTCAAGTTCAATCTGTATCAATGGATACGTGATAAAGCCCCTCAGGAGGCTATTCACAGAGTCTAAGTTAGGCAGATATTTTGAAATCACCTTAAGGGCCACTTTCTCTGTTAACACTAGGAGATCAGTCAGCTAATTTAGCTAAGCAAACTAGGTAGTAAAATAAAATATTAATAACCTCCAAGGAATGTATATAATCTTATCTGAAAAACAACCTTGTACACTTGGTTAGAGTAAAGCTAAGCTGACAGAAGGTGGATAGTCAAAACAGTCCAAATCAGCTGTTGAAATCAGTTCCTGAAACCTCATGAACATGCACCACACTCAGGTGAGCTACATACTTTAGGTGCACGGAAAGGAATTCTCCTCCATCAACCTACTTTAGACAGTTATTTTGTTAAGGTACAGAGGACGAGGCGTAATAGAAGATTTCCCTCTCTCTCCTCTCCTTTCCCTGTGCAAATAAAAGACCAAGCTCACCATGAAATGGATTCTTGAAGAAACTCTGATTACGCCATTTCTTGAATGAATATTCTGAATGGACCAAAACAGAAACCTTGTCATTTATATCATACGAGGAGTCATTCCCTAGCTGGAACAGCTCTCTTTCTTGTTTTGACTAACAATTTTTTCCTCCTGCTTTCATGGTTTTGGTATCTATATGCAGCTCATAACTCAAATGAGCCCAGTTTCAGTCTGGGTTGCAGAACCTGGTAGCTGACAAAATTGCACCTTCCTGCTCCACTCCTGCTTTTTGAACTACACCACTGTGCATGTTAAGAAACATCTTCCCCTGTGAAAAGTATGTCTCTTGGAGTACTTTTTTCTTTTTTGAATTTCTTGTTTTCAAAAACTATAAAATGTTTTTAAGCTCCAAGTCTTCTGACACAAGTTTCAACCTGTTGTTATAGACAAAAAAGTAAAGTCGCCTCTAGACAAGCAGCAGATCAAGGAGGGCATCTTTCCAAGTCAGCTCCTTTAGGACCTATTCCATAAAGTTGTCATCAGATTTTTTAGGAATCTTCTGGCCCAAGTTATACCAGATGTGTGATGCTCCCAATTTCTGACAAGTTCAAGTCCTCCATAAAAACAAGGGCAGTTGACTTGGAAGAGTCCCTTAGTTCCTCAAAGGGACTACAGTTAGCATCATGGCTGGGAGGTCTATAGTAGACTCACACGACAGCCACATTATTTGTTTGTGCCTTGATTTTTACCAGAGACTCCCAACTATGCCATTGCCAACTGTGACCTCCACACATTCTAGCACTTCCATTACATAAAATGCCACTCTTCAGCCCCTTCTGCCCTGATTAGCCCTCCTGAAGAGCCTGTAACTGTCCAACAGGGCACTCCAATCACAGGTCTCATCCCACCAGGCTTCACTTATGCCAGTGATGTCACATCTTTGGGACTGCACTACAGCTGTAAGCTCCTTTTGTTTGTTCATCATAAAATGACAAAAGCCTGCGTAGTCATTTTCTATGAGTTAATCTTACTTTTATTGAGATGAAGTAAGGACACCTCCAAACCAGGATAAGTGAATAAGTTTACAGGATAGTTAAAAATGTATGAGAGCAACTTCATCACATTTATTCCTACTGGCCAGATATAGCTGTGATTTCTCCAGAGGAATCTCATTTTCCTCCTTATATGTATATATATGTGTGTGTATGTATAAAATTATATAATATGTATATATAAATTATATAATATATAAATAAAATATGTACTTGTCTTAGAATATAAAGTTGTGTTTATAATACTTGAGCATCTTAAATTGCATTCTAGTTGTTATCACTACTGTTTGAGAGTAGGTTTTAACATAGGTGGAAGAAGCAACCCCTTAGGAGCTACCTATCTTTTGAAAGACTTATAGGTGTTTGAACTGAGAAATTCCACCTCATTTCTGTAATTTACGGTGTTGCTTACTGCAAAGCTTTATATTAATCTCTTTCTTCTTAATTGAAAAAACTACTTCAATAATTGTTGTCAGAGAGTGGGAGCATTCCAATTGTATTTATTTCTTGTTGGCTAATTTGACTGGGGGTATTTTAATATTATTTCAGCCCTGGCAGAAATCTTTTAATTTTCCTTACAAGGGCACAAAGCTTCACCTGACTGTACAGCTTGCACTAACCTTTGACTTCATCAGAACCTGCAGAACCTGCAAAACCTTCAGCTGCTGCACACCTACGTAAGACTTCCTCTTCCATGGGAAACTCAGAAACACCACAGTAAATGAAGTTGACTGAGGCCAAATATAGCAATCAGTGGGCAATTACTTTGACTATTCCTTGTTCCAAGTGTGTATCATCATTAATCTGACCCTGATGATCTTAACCCTGTTAGGAAATGCAGGAACTATCATTCTAAAATACTAACAACAACTAATTAATCCTGTTAATTCTGTCGAATATGTATATGTATGATTTTTAAAGTGACAAAAAACTCTAGTCAATGTCTAGTTAACATCTTCATCATCAACTACAGCTGATGGAGCTGTGTGATTGGAATGCTGAGATTAGCAGAAAATTCAAGGTTATATTTAAATTGCAAGCCAATGAGTATGAGGATCTCAGTACTGAAGATGAGAAAATTAGTAAACCTTGTTTGACCCTTCAGTAATGCAAAGAAAATATTTTCAAATACAAATTATATTGTGATAAATGATACATTTTGCTGCTGTGTTTTGTTTTTAAGAGATTTACTACAGAGTGCTTGAGCAACTGCTCTTTTATTTTGAAAATGGCATCAGGAATTTTTAGGGGCTCAAGAGCTAATCATCAACTGTCACTGTGAAAACTTTGTTTACAAGCAAGTCATGTGTGCAAAGCAGCTGCAAAAATGCATCAGTCAGGCGATCAAAAAATTTTCACCTATACAATAGGAAAAATATATGATAAATTTCAAAACATTTTACGGATAACAAGAATGTGGATGATCATTCACTGACTTATAAAAGTTCTGTTGTTAACAGATGCAAGGTGAAAGGATGTAAGTGCTGTGCAAAAGAATATAGAAGCCTCCCTTGCCATGAAGTACTGTACCCCATTTTTTTTCCTTTCACTTCAAACATTGGCCATTCCCAATATTTCCTGTGTGCATACGGCACTAATTTCCTGACAGATGAAGATACACATCTGTAGTGGTTTGAACCAGGTTTTCCCCCTGAAGCTAAGAAAAAGTGGTAACCCCCAAGGGATGGTGTCACTGGAGATTTGAACCAATCTGGGCTCCCGCGAAATAAACATACCACAACCAGACCGGAAGAGAGGAGTTGTAGTTGGGTGGTAGAAGTGGTAGCCATGTTCTGACACCACGAGGAAAGGGGCTCGGAGCCCCTGGGGGGCTCTGGCCCCCGGCCCCCAGCTGGGGGGACTGCAGAGACTTGGAACAGTGTTAGACTGGGCTAAGTGTCTGTAGTTCTGCTGGGAGATGTTTTCTCCACCCTGGGCAGCGGCAGGAGTAGCGACAGACCAACACTGACCGGAGAAATGGTGGCACAGGGCCAGAAGAGATAAGACTAAGCAACAGAGGCATGCAGCACCGCAGAAAGGACTCCTGGAAGGAGAGCTGAGAAAAAGAGAGTCAGCAGCAGAGCTACAGAGTTTTGGGGGTAAGAACTGAACCAGACCCCCCAAACTCCTTGGAAACCCCTCACGTCCTAGAAGGGAGGGGTGAAGTACAACATGCACTGCAGAGAAGAGCTAAGAAGCTCAGTCGTCCTGAGAGTTCAGCCAGGACGGAATGCAGAGAGGGTGACCTTGGGGGCCCTCCCTTGCTGCAAGCTACAAAGAAGCTCGCAGCCATCCTGAGGCAGGGCACAGAAGCTCTGCAAGAGGCTTAAGTCTCCTGAAAATACCAGACCGCCACGAAGACCTCCTCTGTTTTGTGGTATGACCGCGGTGGAACGACCTTTGTCTGGGGTGGACGTAGCCCATGGAAGACCCCTCGTTTGGAAACGACGGGGTTAAGGGGGATACCCCCCTTGTGAGTGCTGGCAGAAATCCAGCTATCAGCTGCTGCATGTGAAGAAGACACATTGCTGCTGTAGAAGATACTCCTGCTTAGAGACTGGAAGGGATCTGTCCTTCTTCCCTCCTAGACTTTTATTTGGAAGGGAGAAGAGATCTGATCCACTGTAAATACTTATGTCATGGTAGGGATAATTGAGATGGTGTGTATAATGTATTATAATATTTATTTGTACAGTCATTGTAATATATTCCCTTTTCCCCATTCTGAGTCTGGTGTTTTGTCTGGAAAAAACCCATCTCACATTGAATGGAGATGTGACAGGGGGCTAGGACTAGGGAATTAGATTTTGGGGATCTCAAACCATGACAACATCTTTCTTGTCTGAAAAGGACAGATAGTATTGATCAGAAAAGTATAGAAACTTTGGAGTAGAAATGACATGAGCAATGCTGCAGGATGAAGGTAAATAATGATAGTCTTTGAGACACAGCAATATTATATGGTAAATATTTAACCAATTTTTAACTTTCGTACTGAAAATATAACAGCAATATTCTCCTCTTAGCTTATACTACTGGTTCAGGAAATCCTTAAAGCCTGTACAAGTCCAACTGTGTTCCTTCGACTAAGCAATGTTGCTTTTTTGAACACTATGAAATATGCAAATTTGATATAAGACTATGCAGCTGCATTTCATTTTAAATATATGATGGCAAGCAGTACAGCATCTGGAATCTGTAACCCTCAGTACATGCAACTCTTCTTTATTCACAGTCTCGAGAACCAGCTAGCCAAGGGCTTAGTGAACTGAAACAACCAGGTTGAGGTAAATCTGTTCTTAACTAAGACTTTGAAATCTGGACTTATTCTGCTAATTCATGAGGTGGCAGGCTTCCCCCTGCATTGCTTCTAGAACAGATGTTTTGCCATTTTGCCTAATCACCTACTGAAATGCTGTATTTGTGGTAAGATGTAAAGTTGACATATTGAGTTTTTTAGCATTAACCCTATTCCTATTTCCAAATCAGATTGTGACTATGTTTACACATTCCTCTGGAAATTTTACAGGAAAATTTTCCTTTATGTCATCATTTTTTTTTTTTAATAATAAATATCCCTTCGCTTCAGACAACATAGGCTTGTCTCAGCTATTTTATCCCTGTACTTGAAACAAAAGAGGAAAAGGAAGCCCAAAGACAGGCCTTTTTATAAACACCAGATGGACCTTGAGAAAGAAGAGAATTTTTGAGCAACATCATGAATATTTTCTCTGAAAATCTTGCTTTCCGAGTCCATTAATAATCAGCATAATACTTTGTGGTGAGGGAAGATTCCAAAACAGATGTTACTTTCTGAGCATTTTTTCTACTTTCTTCACATCTTTGTATATCTGCAGAGCAACATAAGAACCTTTTTAAAATAAAAAAGCTAAATTTAACTTTTCTTTCACACGGGCAACACTGCCACATTGGAGTGCTTCTGTAGCACATATCCTGCCAGACTACTGTGTGAGGTAGTGTGATATGCAGCAACTGAACATCAAATATGTTACATTTATCATCTGCCTTGGCTACCCATGAGCAAGTCATGATCTTGACCCATCTGCATAAGAAGGTGAAAATAGTAATCCCTTGTTTTCCTTACTAATTTTCTAAAATAGACAGTCACACTAACATTTTTGTAAAATAAATTTTTAAAGTTAAATGAAACACTTGTTTTAATAGAGTCTAATAGTAGAAGCAGAAAAGAACATAACTTGGTAGAAAACCTTGTATTTTCTCAAAAACAGAAGTTTGTGAGAACAAAATAAATTATTGCATAGTATGCATGAAGTTAGTCACACTCATCACAGAAAGAAATGTGATGCTTCTTTCTTTATTTTGAAAGTAGAAGAGATAATGTGCCTCCTAGAAATTAGCACCCTGGAAAGAATTGGGAGTAGCAATTTTTTTCCAATCCTCTGCTTTAAAGGGAAGTGTTCCAGGTAAGCTATTTGTGGTCTTGTTGGAGACCAAAATGATTTTACTCTTTTGTTAGGAAAAACTCCACCTGATACATCCATGCAGTCAAGATTTCTTTAATAAAGAACAGTAAATGTACTAATATCAGTAAATAACCTGACTGTACTGCATGTCTACCAGTTAGAGGGCTTAAATATGCCAATATATAGATTTTTAAAAGTGCTTTAAGTGTTAAACTAATTTTCTTATTCTGCAACAACCTTAGTTAGTTTATTACATAATTTTGAGGTTATGGTTATGGATATTGATTTGGCATATGGAATTTTGGTTGTATTAGATACTGTATCACCTGCTTAAAGTAAGTAACAGATTATAATAGCTAATATTAGAAATATTACAAAGAAAATATTTGACTGAATTCCTCTGTAGATTCTAAACAGAATATTTGCAATTGCAAGATTCAAGAACCTCATATGTATATATATGGAAGAGGGTACCACTTATTTAACATGAAAAATTGAAATTATTATACATTAAGAGGAAAATATGGAAATAAACTATTTCCATTCCAGTGATTACAGTTTCTTTCAAGAAAATCTACTCCTAAAAGGGAGCAAACAAGTAAATAGAAGATTATCAGGGTTAACTTAAGAATATATATACTTATTAAGAATACTGCCATAGTTTTCATATTCCACAAAAAACTTTTGGCCACACAATTTTGATTTTATGCTGCATCAAAAAGTGAAAACAAAGCAAAATAGGTCAACTGACTACATTGTTCAAGGTACATGAAATGAATTAAGAAATATTATAAATACAACTTCAGAAATTTTTTTTCTTGATTGATAAAGGAAAATAAATTGTAATGGCTCAGGTGACTAGTAAGAATATAGAGACTAAAATTACCTTTCTTAGACAAATAACCTTATCAGTGTTGACCACTAAATGGCACTTGGTAAGCAACATAGGGCAGTATTAATGAACTGCAGCTAACACTCAGAGTTAAGATGTCAACCGCAATAGAAAAGACTGAAAGGCTTTTTTCCTTCGTCTTGTGGATTTGCTTGCCAGATCTGAAAAATTAATTCAGGAATCTTCTTGAATTCTTTCAGATCTTTCTTGCCTTTTTTTTTTTTTTTTCTGAACAATGCATTTCAGATGCAGTTGTTGCAAGTTTGAACTGCCATTCTGCCTCTGACAAAAATAAGCTGATTTACTCTACACAAACCAATCCTCAGGACTGGTGGTAAGTAGAAAGCTAATTAAATCTGCAGGAAGTTCTCTAGACCTGGGACCTAATTCTCATGTGCAAGTCATGACTTGAATCCCTGCTGTCTGTGAATTATCTACTCCCTGTATGATCTAAATAGCAAACACTAGTATGAAACTAAATAGTCAGAAGAAGTGTCCTTCAGGTAAAGGCTTTACAAGAAAGCTAAAAGAAAGCTTGTAGCAGATTTTTCAAGTATATTACCTCTAAGTTTCAATTTGCTTTTTAATTTGGGACAACTCCAACTTGCAGATTCTCTCTCCAAGACTATGAGAGGGAACAAACTGGTAGACAACAGGTGTACATAGGGTTCATTTATTACTGATAGGGAGATCTCTCAAGGAGAAACTGATCCACTTAAAAAATCAAAAATAATTCGGAAATATAGATATTTATCTGCCTTAAAGACATCAGTTCATTTAGATAAATATAAGTTGCCTTTTGTTTTCCAATGCAGAGTATAAAATGCTGAAAATAGTTGAAACTCTCTTCATAGGTGACAATAATTCTGGAAAACTTGACATTAAAAGGCCTGTAATAAAAACCGTGCGGAACCTAATCAGATACTGACCACATTTTTCAAGAGCAGCAGAGGGGTTTTAAGTACCGTACTGAATTTTTAAAAATAAAACTGTGCTTTCCTATGGCCAGTGGTCTGTCTCTGTATTACACTTTACCATTCATCCATCCTGTAGTGCATCCTTTCCAAACCAGCTTGAAGTCAAGCATGTACTGGCTGATTTGTTGGCAGGTAACAAGTTACCAAGCAGGTAACAGCAGGTACTGTCTTTCACTTGCTGTGAAAATCTCAAACTACTCTAAATAGCTTTGGTCAAATAATCAATAGTGCACTGGTTTATTCTCACATTTCTTCTCATATAATGGCAACCAAAATACCACAGAAACTACATAGGCTTTTTATTTGTAGTGCATAGAAGAGTTATTGATCATCTCACAAATCACTGCTATAAACTTGTAGTTTGCTATTGCCTAAACCCAAATAATTTACTTACATAACTTTGAAGAAAACAGTTAAGGAAAAAAGAAAGGGAATACTTTAAATAGGACTACATATGCCAAAATTCAAAACCATTTGCTATTGACATTGTGGATTATGAATTAAAATAGGTATTGAATCTTCACAATCAATTAATGCCTAGTAAGTGTTTAACAAGAAGATATTAAGAAAATTTAATTAGATAATGGTTGCCTAACTTATTGTGAGGTTCTTTTACAACATGATGAAAATATACTTACAATCATCCATACTGTAGGGAATTTTCACTTTGAAAATTACACATTATTGATGAGGCAAAATAGCCAGATACAATATTTGACTAATGGAATGTAACAAAACATCTCTTTAACATGCATTGTTGTGTATTTTCTAGAAGATTATAAACAGTGGTGTAATCTGATATTAATACATATGATAAACAAAAAACTGCATTGTTATATTAATGATTTAAAGAGTTGTTTGTTGAGCCTGATCAATGTATTGATTTAAATATGTAAGAATATTCCTGTTACTTAGGCAGCTTCCTTTTGTTATATCAAGAATAGGAATCTTAATGGAGAAAAGCACAATAGAAGATGATTGTCTGCTTTTGTTGTGGAGATGAATTATTGTGGAACAAGAACACAAAAAATGAAAGCATTGTTATATAAACTGTCTTTTGAATCTTTGCTCATTTTGGTGTATTGTTTTCGAACTGTGACATAGGCTAATACAAAATAGCATAGTAAACAAGGCATTTTGCAGAAGTAAAATTGCTTTCCTCACCAGTGAAACCAGCCTTTCAAAAATCACAGTACTGCCCTGTATGTTACACATAAAATGTGCATTTTAATCTATGCCAAAAGCAGAGTAACACAAAGTTCACATGTCTATTATCATTACACTAAATTAGTAATGAGAGAACATAATGAAAGATGAAAAACTTTATTTAAGCCATAATACAAAAGCTGCTCACAAGCAACACAAATTAAAAAGTAATACATTTAATTTTAGACAGCTGGTAGAAATAATTATATTTTTACTTACTTGTCAGTAATTTGTGAATGAAGCCAATTTTTTCTGTGTGGGTTTTGGTTTTTTTAAAAAACTCTAGATGAATCAAACTGCTGTGTTAGAACTCTCATAGAAATTATAGAAATTGAGAAAATAGTGAGTAGTAATTCTTGCATTGTCTAACTTACAAACAGTGAATGATATAAGTTTGTATGAGCAATCCCTGTCCAATGGATTCAAATAGTGGTCTATAGCAAGACATAGGCATTCTAAATTCAGAGGGCTTTTATAGTTGAATTTCTAATAAGACAGTGCCATTTTAAAATACAGTCTCAGAGTTAGTTTATTTTGAATGCCTTCTGTGTTTAAATGGAGACTTTTCTTCTAATGCTGCTGTACGAATCCACTGGATTTAATTTAATTATTAAGTTATTCTGCTGAGGTTGATTTAGAAACAATAAACAACAGAAGTGGTGGAAAAAAAAAAGAAAATCATATAAATCTAGCAGTCCATCCTTTTACGACTTTCTCTGATTCACTGCTACTCTCTTCGCTCAGAGATAGAAGACTTCATTCTAGATACATATATCACCTGGTGTTTGCTAAATTGCTGTGAAATTCTTGCAACAGCTGTTTGTTACTGGGGAAATATTCACTTCATATTGCTGCAATAAACCGATCATTGCCAATTAAATGCCCATTAATTGTGTAAGCAAGGAATACTGCCAGATGTTTACATTAGAAAGAAAAATATTCTTTGCTCTTTATTTTTCACTTATAAGCACCCCTTTTAATGTAGATAATTACATGAAAGTGTTTCATTTTTTAAATATTCCTCAAATTTAGGATTGAGAATTAATAAAATACAGTTTCCTGATATATATTCTTAGTATACATAACTAAAACAGAATGTTTTATTTAAAACTGAAAAGCGTGTGCTATACATAGTTTTCTATTAAATTTATTCTCAATTAAATTTATTGATGGATTTAAGGTTTCTAAACCAGTTAATTTATTTCTACTGCTAAATAGGTTTCAAGGAATGTCCAAACACATCTCCCCACCATCCCCTACCAACACATAAACTCTGTACAATGCCAGAAATTATGAAAGAAATTTCTGAAGATTTCTATCAGAAATGGCTTCTAAGGGTTTACCTTATCATCTGAATTATTAAAGGAGTTTTAAAATGTGGTGGGGGAAAACAGTTTTCCCCCTGCAGTTATAAAGTGGTAAAACCCCAGGGGGTGGTGACCCTGGAAGTTTTGAAGTTTTAACCAATGAGCGCTTCTGCGAAATGTAAACATACCACAAGCAAACGGAAGAGAAGGTTAGCTGTAGTTTGGTTGTAGAAGTGGTAGCCATGTTCTGACATCACTAGGAAGGGGATTGGAGCCCCTTGGGGCCTCTGAGCCCCCTCCAGCCCCGGCTGGGGGCTGCAGAGACTTGGAACAGCGTAAGACTGGACTAAGTGTCTGTGGCTGAGCCAGGGGATGTTTCTTCACTGTGAGCAGCAGCAGCAGCAGCGGCAGAACAACACTGGCCGGAGTGGTGGCAGAGAACCAGAAGACATAAGAAAGCAACAGACGCGGCTTGCAGCCAGGCAGGAAGACACAGAGATGTCTAATGAAGAGAGAGAGAGAGAGAGCAGGACTAAATTCTACACAGAGTTTTGGGGGTAAGAACTGAACCAGACCCCCCAAAACTCCTTTGAGACCCCTCTTAAGTTGGGGTGGTGGACTCCTACTGGATGGAAGTCCTAAAATGCAACATGTAGCACCGGAGAGAGAGGAGCTAAAAAGCTTGCAGAGGAATGCAGAGAGGGTGACCTTGGCTTCCCCCTCGCCACTGCTGCCAAGGTGGCAGCCTGAGGCAGAGCACAGGAGCTCTGCAAAGGGGTTTGAGTCCCCTGAAGATAAGGACCGTTGCGAAGACCCCTGAGCTTCGTGATATGACATGGTGATAGTGCCCTTGTCCTGGGAAACGCAGCCCATGGAAGACCCCTCGCTTGGAGATGACGGGGCCGAGGGGGCTTGGATACCCCCCTCGTGAGTGCTGGCAGAGATCCAGCCACAGCTGCTGCATGCATGAGAAGAAGAAAGCTTGCTGCCTTAGAGACTACTGCTCTGACTGGAAAGGATCTTTCCTTCTTCCCTCCTGGACTTTTATTTGGAGGGAAGAAGAGATCTGATCCATTGTAAATACTATATGTCATGGTAGAGATAGTTGTGATCATGTGTATAATGTATTATAATATTTATTTGTACAGTCATTGTAATATATTCCCTTTCCCCACTTTAAGTCTCATGTGGTTGTCTGGAAAAAACACATCTTATACTAGGTTGAGATGTGGGAAGGGGCTTTGACTAGAGAATTAGATTTTTGAAGCTCCCAAACCATGACATAAACAAAGGCTGCCAGTAGGCTGCAGGATCATGTTCCCACAACGAAAGCATGAGAAAACAAGGCTGCAATTCCAAGTACATAATTTTCATTAAAGACTATCTTGCCTTACACCTACTATAGGCACAGACACCTAGTTCACATTGTTCAAGGCTGTGACCAACCTGTTCCTGAAGGCTTCCAAGGGGGACATACATAACTTCTCTAAGAAACTTGTTACACTGTCTTACCACTCTCATAAGATTTTTTCCTTATATCTAATCTAAGTTATATAGAGAGAATCATATAAAATGATTTGGAATGGAAGGAACCTGTAAGATTATCTTAATGTAACCCCCCTGCCATGGTCAGGGCCATCTTCCATTGGACTAGGTTGCTCAGAGCCCAACCCAGCCTGGGCTTGAACACTTCCAGGGATGGAGCATCCATAGCTTTTCTGGGCAACCTGTTCCAGTGCCTCACCACTCTCACAGTCAAGAATTTCTTCCTCATATCTAATCTAAGTCCATTCTCTCTTGGTTTAAAGCTGTTTAAAAAACTCCTCTTCATGTTAGCACAGGCAATGGTAAAAAGTCTTTCTTGTAATCCCTCTTTATATATTTAAAAGCTGCAATAAGGCCTACCTGGACCCTTTTCTTTTCTAGGCTGAACATCCCCAGCTCTCTCAGAGAGAGTAGAAGTATAAGTACTCCAGCCCTTTGAGCATCTCCATGGCCTCTTCTGGACCTCCTATGACATATTCACTTCTTTCTTGTGCGGTGGTCCCCAGAGTTGCATGCAGTATTTCAGGTGGAATCTCATGAGAATCCCCTTCCTCAGCCTATTGGCCACATTTCTTTTGATGCAGCCCAGCCAGTTGGCTTTCCTGGCTGACAGCTCACATTGCCAGATCACATCCAGTTTTTTGTCCACTGGTGCCTTCAGGTCCTCCTCAAGGCTGCTCTCAGTCTGTTCATCCCCCAGTCTGTATTGATACATGGGATTGCCCCAGCTCAGGTGTAAGACACATGGGTTCACATGGGCCCACTCCTCAAGCCTGTCAAGGTGCCTCTAGGTGTCATCCCTTCCCTCAAGGGTATCTTGGATCTTTCCAAGGAAAGATCCTTTCCCTCAACTGCATCTCTTGGTGTAATCTGGAAATAACTTTATAAGACAAGTTATTACAGGCATTCTTAGTCATACACATCCCAGAGTAACCATAAAAAGCGCACCGAAATATGTACTTTATAGCACAGTCATCATATTAAGAAAAGATTCAAAACTAATACATAAAATAGACAAGTTACTGATCTAGCTAAAACAGCCCTGAAAAATTATAACCACTAACCACCATCAGAGTTAGACTAAATTTTTTATGCTTACCAAAATGTACGTAGCAAGGCCTGGGTGGAGAGGTAGTCCACCAACTAAAAAAAGTTGGTTCAAAATGAAATTTCACGAAAACACTGAGCACAAAAAGTGTCCACCATTCTGACTGATTGTTAAGTTGCTCCTTCCAACTATTTTGTATTACTGCATAATATCCACAGTCCCATATAATATATCATAATTCATAATATCCACAATACAATAAAAATATTATTCATTGTATGCACAGCCCAGATTTGAAATACCATATAGCCAAAAATTACATGCAGTTTTTATAAAAATGAGCAAAATATGACAGCAAAGAGCAGTACTTCCATTAAGGTATTTCTTAGAAGTACTGCGACAACAAGGAAAGCCTTTGGGACTCCATAGGTGAGGTGAATTTATCCCATCTCATCAGGCAAAAAAATTCATCCTATCTTCACCCACTGAAACATGAATTAACTGTGATGTCATTGAGGAAGGTCAATATACCACGAATCAAAAATATACTGTCAAGTCTCTCTGTAATTGTGAACAGAAAATGAGATTAGATTCTGCTGAAATACATCTGAAATAATTTCTTACCCCAAATTTATTTAACATTAATTGGACTGAACTGAAATTTTCTTCATAAAGTTATTAGACTGTGATTTTGTTGCTAATTTTCAATTGGAGTAATATAATTATATTCAGTAAGCAGAGTCATGGATAAATTGACAGTTCCTAATCAACGGTTATTTACACTAAACATAAAGTTTTAAAATGGCTTAAGTAACAGACTTCAGTACTATATGAACTCAGTTCAAAAATAGAGTGCAAACTTTTCACAAAGATGAACTGGTTGACTGGAACAATTTAAGCAGATTTTTCACTGATTTTTTTTTTCTATTTTCATTTTTTTTTCTTTCTTCCTTGCTTTTTTTTTTTTTTTTTTTTGTCTTGAGGCTTCGTTAGGTTGTTGGGGTTTTTTTTTTTTGTTATTGTTGTGGGTTTTTTTGGTTGCTTGGTTGGTTTTTTTTGAACAGGAGACAATACAGGAAGTTCCTATGGATTCTGTAAAATAGAAGCTTAGAACAAATTATAACAATTATCACTTTTTGAGCCTTTCTCCTAACAGGACGTGACTCTTTTTCCTGATGTAGAGTTAGATTATTTTTCTATACTGGCTAACAAGTAAGATGGCAATATAAAAGGATTTAAACAGAGAAATGCAATCTAAAACTGTAGGAAAGACAAAGCATCTCTTGCAGCCAAGCAAGCAAGAGACAGCTACAGGAAGCAGTCAGCTGATCTCCTTTTTGACAAGGACAAAGAAAGGGCTAGCAAAAAAAAATTGTTTACATTTACTCTGAAATAACTTAAACAAAAATAAACCATGTCTACCATGCACATACAAACTAATGAGTACACTCAAAACATCTTGTGGAGGTTTTTTTGTTGTTTTTTCTTTGTTTTAAAGCACCGTATAGTAATCTATGCCCAGATAAACTCTAAAATATATCTCTCAAATTGCCTAACAGGTATGAAAGAATATAAGACAGAGAAGGTCAGGGGCCATGTGTGAGTGTGTGTCAGTTTACATACATACGCTCACACATACACACGTATAAGTACACAGATATACTCACCTATGCTTCCTTTGTACCTGTGCTAAATGAGTGCTGAAGGAACTAAAGAGGCAAAAACTCACTAGATGGAATGTTGTTTATTGCAGCATATTGAACCACACACCCTCTTTGGAAGGTGATCACAGGACACAGGCTGAGCTGTGGAAGATATAAAGCAGCAGCATCTGGCTCCTTAACTATCTCCACAGGCACTTGTAACAACATCTTTGAAGTTGTCTGTGCATCTGTCACATGTTTAGTCTGCTTATTGACTGCTCCAGCTGAGCACCGTTTTGATTCTTTCAGTCATGGAATAATCGGAGAATAAATCACTTGTAATATCATACACATCTTCCGACATTAATAAGGGGACAGGACACTGCTTCATTCCTACAACTGATTTCTTTTTTTTTAAAAAAAACCCTGATGCTAAGCTTTTTATTTAACGACTGCCTTGGTGTGATCATGCTTTGCACATCTTTTTCTGGATTCTATGTAATATTGGTCAGGAGATAAAAATAACTATCAATCTCTTATCTCAACTGCAAAAGTCATAGGAATTATTTTTCCCACTGATGTAAATCATAAGATAAAACATTTTGTGTGTCCTACTGGATAAACTGTTGCAGAAGAAGATTTTTTCTTTTATGTTTTCCCTTTTTATTTTACTATTAAAAATATCTTCAGAAGGCTAATTCTGATTTTAAAAAAATCAACTAGATATCAAATACAGAATAGGGACATGACAACATGTTGATATAAAATATGAGCCTTTTAAGCTATCTGATTTCACAGTACAGATCTTAAAACAAACCACAATACATTTTCATTTCACACATTCTTCCTTTTAGGACTATGGAAAATTGACTTGTGCAAAGATGGTACAGTTGAAATTCCATTTGCCATCTGCATGAGTCTGAATATTCAGGGCTTAGAATTAGCCCAGGACTTAGTTAAGTTATTGACTCATTGACTAGTTTTCATAAAGCAATAGGATACAGCAGGAGGTACTTTATCATAGCAGAATTTCAGAGTCTGGGCAACTGGGATTGAAAAGTCTTGGTGAAGAAAGTTTAGCCAATTTTAAGTGAAAAAATCAAAGAAAAAGTAAGCTAAAGCTCCCTTCAAACAAAATTCCATTTGAGTTGAAAATGGATTTTTACATAAATCACCTCAGAAAACCATGGGGGAACAACAGTAGAAGGACAGAGGAATATGATGATGTATAGAGGTGCTGAGGGAAACAAAGAAAAAAAAATTTGGGAAAAGAAGTTATCTGCTGTGCTAATTTAATAGGAGTTAGTGATCTGGAGAGATAAAAAGAAAGTAGCCACATGTTCACACATGTGATCAGGTCTAGCACACTGTATTCAAGAAAAAGACACTTCTCCAGAGCTTTCTAGACATCATCTATGAAGAATTAAGAACAACTTACTACTCAGGCAGTTTAACCCCCCTCCTACTCAGATGTGTAGATGATTGTACTTGTTAGTAAATCTCTCAAAACAATGGAATGAAATTACAGATAAATTGTCTTAATATTAAATACTCACACTTTTTAGTTTATTTCAATTAAAAAAATACACTAAAAAACCCCTACATATATGCTAAATATCATCATCATCATCATCATGGCTAGGCTTTCCGAATGAAGATTTGGGAAGGACTCTACCCACATTTGCTACAGGCGCGCTGGTGGCTAAAGAGGCCAACGCGAGATAGACACGTTCAGTTGCAAAAGGTACAGCAGAAAGACTCCTTGGATGGTATTGGCAAGATACAATTCTTTCTGTGCTATCTTTTCTCTTCGATGGTGATCCTGCAGGTGTTCTCAAAGGAAGCAGCGTTATGGATTGTGTGTCTCCAGACCTCCCAATTGGAGGCCAGGGTAGACCAGTGATGAAGATCAATGTGGCCGAGGCTGAGATGTTGCTTCAGGGAGTCCTTGTATCTCCTCTTCAGGGCTCCTCTCTTGCGGCAGCCAGTGGCAAGTTCGCCGTAGAGCACAGAGGGAGGTGGTAGTCCTCCATCCTGGAGACTTGTCCTGCCCAACACAGCTGTGTTCTCAGCAACATGGCCTCAATACTCGTAACTTCTGCTTGTTCTAGAACAGATGTATTGGTCACATAATCTGACCAGTAGATGTTTAGGATTGTACAGAGACAGCGTTGATGGAAGCATTCTAGGAGTCACTGGTGGTGGCGGTAAATGACCCATGACTCAGAACCATATAAAAGAGTAGACAGCACTATGGCTCTGTAAACACTGATCTTGGTACTTTTCTTCAAGTGTTTATTACGCCATACTCTTTTGTGGAGTTCTCCAAAAGCACTATATGCCTTTGCTAACCTGTTGTCTATTTCTCTGTCAATCTTACCATCCGAGGAGATGAGGCTACCTAGGTAATTAAACTGCTGGACTGATTTGAGCTCTGATTGGCCAATGGTGATACGGGGATGATGGAAGACTTCCTGAGGTGCAGGTTGATAGAGAACTTCTGTCTTCTTCAAGTTGACTTCCAGCCCAAAAAGCTCAGCAGTGTCTGTAAAGCAGAACGTTAAACGCTGCAGAGCTGCTTCTGTGTGGGCGATGAGGGCATCGTCATCAGCATAAAGCAGCTCCTGGACAAGATGATTTAAGGTCTTAGTGTGGGCCTTCAGTTGCCTTAGGTTGAATAGGCTTCCATCAGTACAATATTGAATGTAGATACCATCCTGATCATCAAGGTCTGCCATGGCCCTTTGGAGTACCATGCTGAAAAAGATTGTGAACAGAGTTGTTGTGAGAATGCAGCCTTGTTTCACACCACTGGTTATTAGAAAGGCCTCAGAAAGTGCATCACCATATCTAACTAGGCCATGTTGATCCTCATGAAATAAGATGATCATTTTGAGGAACTTGGAGGGACAACCTAAAAGTTCCAAAATCTGCCACAGACCTTTTCTGCTCACAGTATCGAAAGCCTTTGTAAGATCAACAAAGGTTGCATAGAGACCTTTGTTCTGTTCCCTACACTTCTCTTGCAGTTGTCTGAGAACAAATACCATGTCTGTGGTACTCCTGTTGGCTCTGAAGCCACATTGGCTTTCAGGAAGAATTACTTCTGCTATAGCGGGTATTAGTCTGTTCAAAAGTATTCTTGCCAGGATCTTGCCAGCAATGGAGAGCAGTGTAATACCCTGGTAGTTTGAGCAGTCTGATTTATCTCCCTTTTTCTTATACAAGGTGATGATGACTGCGTCACAAAGGTCTGATGGTAGTTTGCCTAGTTCCCAATAGTGCACCAAAAACTCGTGAAATTTAGCATGGAGTGCTTGGCCCGTGTGCTTCCAGGTGGAATTCCGTCAACCCCAGCTGCCTTGCCAGTTTTCACCTGCTGTATGGCCTTAAGAGTTCTTCCATAGTAGGGGCAGTATCCAATTCATTCTTCACAGTTGTTGTGTAATGTACTGAATTGCTGAGTCTTGGACTACATGGTTGGTACTGAAAAGAGTCTGAAAGTGTTCAGACCAACGATTCAGAATGGATGTTTTATCTGTGAGAAGGAGGCTTTATCTGTGAGAATATGCTAAATATACTGAAGTTTCAAAACACACAATATGCACAAAAACAATTCACAATGATTTTCATCTCTCTTTTTCAAGTTCTACTCTCTCTTCTCTGTAAGAAGAAGTGTCATGCCCTTTACTTACAGATTTTTGCCTTTAAGGGGATTGAAACTATTTTTATCCTACGGAGATATGGGCAAGAGGGTGCACCTCAGGATAGCTCAGGTTGTAGGGAACTTAAGCAACTCTCAAGTCCAACCTCTTGCTCAAAGCAGGACCACTTATGAGATGAGAACAAGTTGTTCAGATTTTTATCCAGTCAATACCTGAGAACCTTCAAGACAGAGACCTCATAACCTCTCTCTACAGTCTCCTCTGGTGTCTGACTGTCCTCCTGTTGAAATGGTCTCTTGTCCTCCTGCCATGTCCCACAGCAAAGAGCTTCCCTTGTTACCTTTTTTATAATTTTCTTGTAGCTAGGGAAAGTCTGTGGTTAGGTGGCCTGAAAGCTGTCTCTTCTCCATACTCAACAAACTTCATTTCCTCAGCTTCTTCTCCCACAGCAAGTGCTCCACTCCCTGACCAGCCTAGAGGTTCTCTGATCAGTATTTTGCTCATATAGCAGGCCCAAAACTGGTTGCAGTATCCCAACATGGTTTAACAAGTGTGGAGTGAAGGGAGGTAATCCCCACCCTTGACTGACTGGTTGTGCTCCCTGTAACACAGCCTGTAAAACTGTAGACACTAGTAATGCAAAGCTGTATTATATACATACAAAATAGGGTATTAAATGGTATAAAATAGTCTTCAGCAATATTGGACAGAAGGTGAAGGCTACTCATGTCGGACTCTCGAATCTCCCTTCACTTGTAGAAAGGGGAAACTTTCTTGTCAGGGTTCTAAGATAAAAGACACTCTTTTTACTTACTTTGATCTCTTTGTGGATAAAAGTTACATTTTTAGAAAACATAGACCTTAATTCTTTACAGTCTTTCCAAAGTTTACTCTTTTTAGAAGACCGAGAAGCACACACACTGTCACAAATTAGACAGGGAAGATCTATGTGGTCTCATTACCTCAAAGGGTTCAATTATTACAGATCTCTGCTCTTCTAGGATAAAGAATATTTCTGAACATCTAAGACTCTCTTGACCAAATCTATAAAAGCAAAACCATCCAACAATAGGCAATCACAAAATAACCAGGTTTTATGTGCTCTTCTGCCATATACTTTGAAACACTGACAGAGCTGCAAATTATTTTAGGTCTCTGATTCCGTAGAGCCAATGTATATTATACCATGCTTTGATGAACTTACTTCATACTTTATCCTTCATACATAATAACAAAGAAAAGTGAAAGCATATATGACACATTCATTCTCAGCTTCAATTGAAAACAAAATAGCAATCCAAATGCTCTGACGCCGCTTTTCTCTTTTAACCTTATTGGTTTGAAAATCATTTAACAGTTGTGTTTAATTACCATTAACATCCCGCCTTGAACACACTACATCTTGCATTACACTGAAAAGCAGAACCTCTTACAGACAGATGTACTCCATGTTGCTACTTTGTATGTCAATAAAACTGACAGAATAAAGATAGAGAATGTGTAATACATTTGTCTTACAGGACCTCTACAGAGAAGACACAACAACTATTACTGAATCTTATTCAAACAACACAAAAACACTTAATAGCTAGTGTCATGCGCAGCACGAAAAATAAATGTAGTCTATGTACACTGTGGGCAGCAAACTCCAGTGCAAATTCTCTTGATGAGCACACAGCTGACCTGATACAGCACAGTCATACAGAGAAAATAGCTCCAGCCAGCAAGTAGCATAGCTGCACAACCACAGTCTGTAACCAAGATGAGGAATGCTCTCAAGAGATCCCAGATTCCATTGCAGAGCTCATTGCATCATGTACCATTCCCCTTGAAGAAATTACATTTGGAAATGAAGACACTTGGTCCTAACTCAAAACAACCGTTGACATGTATTGATGTTCAGACATAATATTTTCTTTGTCTGCCTCTTTTTCTTTTCTATTGTCTCTTTGGATTAAAAGCTCTTTGTGTCTACCCAGAGAGATTACTTATTCCTTATGGTTACAATGAGTATATATATAATACATTAAGTAAAGGTAACTCTTTCTGTTACTGAAGCAACATTATTTTTGTGTCAATGACTGTAATTTTCTGCTATCAAAAGTTTATCAGCTTTGTACATATGAAAAGAACGTCACTGCTAGAAAGAAAAAAAAAAAGCTACATACCCTTATATTTCTAGAAAAATAAGAAATATTTTCAGGCAATTTTGTCCATCCTACATGTGCATCCCAGCTTGATTTGGAAACCAGTCTCCTATGAAGAAACACTGTAGAATAGGAGAGGGGACTCAGTTGTTCCTCAATTAATTCAAAGGGTTTTTTGGTTATTTTTTTTGTTTGTTTGGGGGGTGTTGCTTTTCGGTTTGGTTTGGGATGTTGTTTGTTAGTTTGCTTTTGTTTTGGATTTGGGGGGGGAGTGTGTGTTTTTTTGAAGGAAAAAAATTGTTCACTGAAACCCTTTTGTGGATGTAGTCTACCTGGACTTCAGCAAAGCCTTTGACACTGTCTCCCACAGCATACTCCTAGAAAAGCTGGCAGCCCACGGCTTGGACAGGGGCACTTTGTGCTGGGTCAGGAACTGGCTGGAGGGCTGGGTCCAGAGAGAGGTGGTGAACGGGGCTGCATCCAGTTGGTGGCCGGTCACTAGTGGTGTCCCCCAGGGATCAGTGTTGGGCCCAGTTCTGTTTAATATCTTTACTGATGATTTAGATGAGGGGATTGAGTCCATCATCAGCAAATTTGCAGATGACACTAAGCTGGAGGGGAATGTCGATCAGCTGGAAGGCGGGAGGGCTCTGCAGAGGGACCTGGATAGGTTGGAGAGTTGGGCTGATTCCAACAGAATGTGGTTCAACAAGGCCAAGTGCCAGGCCCTGCACTTTGGCCACAACAACCCCATGCAGCGCTACAGGCTGGGCACAGAGTGGCTGGAGAGCAGCCAGACAGAGAGGGACCTGGGAGTTTGGATTGACAAGAAGCTGAACATGAGCCAGCAGTGTGCCCAGATGGCCAAGAAGGCCAATGGCATCCTGGCCTGGATCAGGAACAATGTGGCCAGCAGGACCAGGGAAGTGATTCTTCCCCTGTACTCAGTGCTGGTGAGGCCACACCTGGAGTACTGTGTCCAGTTCTGGGCCCCTCAGTTCAGGAAGGATATTGAGGTGCTGGAGCAGGTCCAGAGGAGGGCAACTAGGCTGGTAAAGGGACTCAAGCACAAGTCCTATGAGGAGAGGCTGAGGGAGCTGGGGCTGTTCAGCCTGGAGAGGAGGAGGCTCAGGGGAGACCTCCTCACTCTCTACAACTCCCTGAAAGGAGGTTGTAGCCAGGTGGGGGTTGGTCTCTTCTCCCACACAACTATCAGCAAGACAAGAGGGCATGGTCTCAAGTTGTGCCAGGGGAGGTTTGGGTTAGAGATTAGAAAAAATTTCTTTACAGAGGGTAATCAGAGATCAGAATGGGCTGCCCAGGGAAGTAGTGGATTCTCCATCTCTGAAGGTTTTTAAGAAGAGACTGGATGTGACACTTAGTGCCATGGTCTAGTAACCACAGCGGTAGTGGATCAAGGATTGGACTTGATGATCTCGGAGGTCCCTTCCAACCCAGCTGGTTCTATGATTCTATGATTCTATGATTCTATGATTCTATGATTCTATGATTCTATGATATGTACAGCCCACAAGGCATGCAGCACACACACCTAGATCTGGAAATGCCTTTTCCACTCTGTGCAGCTATCTGCTTTAAACTTTATAGGGAAAATTTGTCCATTGATTAAAGCAACATAAAATCATGAAATGGATGATGGTGGAAGGGTTTTAAGGAAATCATCCATTTCAACTGCTGTCCTTAAAGCTGAGTCACTTAAAGCAGGTGTGTATCTTTCAGGGTTTAGTATCTCTGAGGATGATTACTCTAAATCTTTCCAGGCAAGCGGACCAAGCTTTTGCACCCTTTCACTGTACAAAAGTCTTTTCTTATGTCTAAATTGAATTTCTTGTGTTTCAGTGTGTACAGTCAAGAGTCAGAGGTTCAATTTCTAATTGCTCCAGAGTCTCTCTGTAAATCACTTTCTGAGACAGGAATAGTAGTATCTACTCGCTCAGACTTGTGTCACAGGATATATCTATTAGATTTTAAAGTACTCAAGAAGCCCTGAAAATGTAGTTTGAATGAAGCATTTTAATTAAACAAAAAAGAAAGATAGTTATGATATCCTTCGCTTCAAGGAAATGGCATTTCAAGGATGATCAGAACAGAGGTTCATAACACTTTTATTAAAAAAAAAAAAAAAAGAAAGTCCAACCCCTTGCTCTCCAGTAGATATTTAACTTGCTCATTCAGAGTTCCAATGCAAGCAACATTGTCAGAAATGGGAAAAAAATGAGCAGGTTATTTGCTGCTTGATTCATTAGAAAAGATTCTTTAGAAGGCAAAGATTCAAGTTATGTAGATGGTTGAAATAACATGTAAGTTTACTGCAGTATCTAACATCTTATTATTAGTGATTATTAGTGCCTAAATTCTGTTTCTAAAATTCACATTCTAAGAATTTACAACTTTTAGATTCTCGTGCATAGAGCAATGTGCTTATATATGTATTCTGTGTACATATATATTAAAGGTACATAACTTTATTTCTAGGAAAATATAACCTACTCTTCTGTGTTCCACTCTACCACCTCCAGTGTTCTGTCCTTACTTTGTAGTATCTGTGTAATGTCATTGAGGCTATGCTGAAAGTCATCACTCCCTGGTAATTCCCTGGACTGCGGCCTGAGTCATGGTGGCATTAACTCCCTGTAAAATTACGCAAATCAAGAGATATAACCCTGACAAACTTCATTCCTTCCTCAAATTTTATGTAAACATCAATTTAAAAGCATGGCTGTTGGGGCTGCTTTTTCTCGTTTTGGGCTGCTCAGATCCAAGTGACCTGCGATCTATCTGAGGTGACACATCAAGGTAGAACTGTCAAGGAAAACCAACCAACTTCATGCAGAGCAAAGAAATGGTCAGCGCTACACTCTCACACATTTCACTTCCAATTGGAATGAAAAAAGTTTGGCCAGTTACGATGGCACAGGGCCACAAGTATAGAACAAAGTTGAAACTTATACTTCTGGTCCATATTCCAGTTTTTCACTTCAGCTTTCCAGTAACTTCAACTTTTCAGTCATGCATACTTACAGAGGAACCAGCTTTTACTTGTGGGAATAGAAGAAACTAATTCATTGAGGGATACAGGCAATACTAAAAATATGTTTTGTATGTGAAATACAGCATGATACAAACTACAGAGTACTACTACAATCATAAGAAATTTTCTGGTTTTAACTGAAAATTTTTATGCACAAACTAAGATTTTAATTAAATGTCAGTCCTTCATCCAAACTAGATTTATATACCTCAAGTGACAAAACATTTGTGAATAGAATCAAGGTGAAGTGATGAAAATTTTATTGATGAAATGGCAAAATTTTGCTATCAGGCAGATAGAAAGTCAGCTTCTCAGAGAAGAAAAGCTAAAAATATGAGGCAAAACCACAAAATGATTAGATATTTTTACAATTGGTGAAAATGTTATTGTTCTTGTTTATCTAGCTTCAGTTTCACAAGCAACAAAGCTCACATTGCTGCTGACACAGTTATATAATCTTTGTGAATTGTGTCCTTATCTCTATTTCCTGAATAGCCACCATATTGTTTCTGTCCAAGGGCCTATTGCCTTTCCTTAGGTGGGGAATGTTTTATTCTTAGCACTCTGTTCAAAATCAATGACCAAGTAAAGTATTTCTCAAACCAGGAAAACAAAATTACAGGATTTGACATTTGCCAGATGTTATTGTTGCACATAAGAAGCTAGAAGGACAGACAATAATTTTTAAAGTTACCTTACAGGGCTTTTCTGTAATCTCAGTACAAATCAAATTTACAACATCAATAGATTCTTCTTGTGCTATGTAATTACATTACAGGCATTTAATTGAAACTAAATAGAAATGAAACTTTGTCTAGCATAGACACGTTCTGATGGTAGAAACTCAGCAGGAGGGCATTGGCTTACTAAAGACATTCTTCATGTGTGCAACACTCTTTCTCATTTGAAAGTATTTTAACTACAAAACTAAGATTTTTTTCAGTCAAATATGATAATAAATAAGTTGAATTTTACAAATATGACCCATTGAATTATAAAGGGGAAAATGAATGTTTATCTTTGGCACGCTATGAGTGAAACACCCCCACATACAAGCAGACAGTTGTTAGCTAGCAATTGGTTTTACTCACATTAATATAAAACACAATAACTGCAGAAATAAACTCTTCACTTTAGTGGACAACTTGATATATTGCTCAGGGGAAGCAATTTTAAAAATTCTGAACTGACTTGAAAACCCCACTGCACATTTCCCTTTCAGAGGGGACTGTAAATAGTTCCTGAAAGCGGGGCTGTGTAGGAGTGTGTTTTTCACAGAGAAAAGTTTCCAGTAACAAATGTACGGTGACTACTTCTGATGAGCAATAGGAGAGAGATTTTGAAAACATGGCTAAGCCAGCAAAACCCTCTTGTGCCCTAAAGTCCAAGTTAGAAGGTATTTTGCTTTTACTCTGATCTTATTCCGTTGATTATCTGTATATCTACAAAAGAACTGGAGTTAAGGAATTACCTAAAGTTATTTCCATATGCCACACTAGCATTTACCCAGAAATGTTGCCAGCCAAAAAGGGAACCTTCTGAAAACAGTCAATCAATTTATATTAGGTAAAAATTCTTCTCAAGGAAAGTGCAGATGTGTGGTCATGAGTTGCATGGAACTGCAGAAAGATTGACTTCCTTTCTCCTGAGAGTTTCCAGAAAGGAGTTAAATACAGGGCTAAATTTCAGAGCAAAATATCACAAAGTTGCTGATGTAGAAACTCTCTCCCGAGGAGGCAACCTATAGACTGCACCATTTACTTGCCAATTAATCCGAGGAGATAACATTGACATTAGTTCCAGAAGGAGATGCTTGCCTGCCTACTTGCCTAGAGGTAAAAGCTAAGTTTGCAGCTACCCTATAGCAGGACAGAGAAAATAAATGAGGGCAGGGGAATTCAAAAAAATAATTTCAAGACTTATTTTTTTTCCCACTGTTGTTTTCTTAAAAGGAGAACCAAATGTCAAACAGCTACCCTGTCTGATGCAATGCAAGCAAGCTTCATTATCACTAAAATGACTTCAAAACTTTTAGCTTCTCTTACTGGAAGAGGAACAAAGCCAATGCCTAAAACCGTAGATTTATCCTAACAAAGAATGGTGAGTCATTGAATGCAGATTGGCAGAACAAACTGTAGCTGAACTTCTTCTTCTTGACTCAATAATTTTTTTTATATCTAGCAGCAAAGTTTTGTTATTTATTTATTGAGTTATTTTTCTCTTTAATTACCGTATTGCATTAGTAATTTTGTTTACTAATTTGTGTATTGTTATTAAATACAGGGCACCCAGCTAAATGAAGAAAAATAATACACACTGCCATTTTCAAGGCCCTGTGGAGTTATCGAAAATTTCTATTGAACCAATGGTTACCACACAGAGTCATTAAAATGCTTCAATTTCTCCTGGCCTCCCAACGCTGCACCACTTCTAGGAGCCAAGTCAGTTTTGTGATTTCTATAAACAGTGGAGAGCAATTTCTCAAGGCAAGAATGGGTGCCTCCTACATCTGTGGATGGTCCCAGGGTCTCATGCATGCTCAGATGAAGTAATGGTGAAAGAAACTGAATATCTCTATTTTTCAGCAGTTGTCAGAGCTGCCAGGGGAGCAAGGGCATGTCTGGGAAACCCACAGAGCTGAGGAACAAGCTGAAAGCATGAAAAACTGCTGGAGTAGGAACAACCTTATAAGGCAAAAGGTGTTAAGTTGATCATGGTATCCCAAAAAAGCATGACACTTCAGCTTAAGAAAAGCTAAAGCCTCAACACCACTGATAAAGTCTATCCTGATAAAGTCTACCTTAAAATGCTTGAAATAAGGCAAAGTGTCATAGAACCATGACAGGTCTTGTGAATCTGTATGCAAGACCAATGGCACACACAAGCATTTCGAAAGTAAAAAAAAAGAAACTTGTATCTGGAGACTCACATTCATCTTTTGGAACTGTGTCATCTGTTGAAGCATTTATATTTCTACTGAATGTCTGAAGGAAAAAGTAAAGATTCAGCAGTTTTTATATTTTTCCTTTCCTTCTATATTTTATGTATATGAAGTTATTGCAATGTAAACCATCTTTGTTTTTATATCTATTGCTGTGTGTCATCCATTAGCAAACAAGTTTCACGGCACAAATGTATACATCTATTTTAGATGCATTACTGCATCCTGCCTTCCAAATTACACAATAACTATGTTAAACATTTTAGCTTTATTTTTCCCAAGAATAGTATAATTTGTAAATGTGACAAACAGTAATCATCTTACATTTAAGATAAGTCAAACAGACATTCTCCTTCAGCTGAACTTTCTGATGACAATCTTTGAAATTGACAGATTAAAAGTGATTCATAGCTGTCAGAATTGTATAACTTGCTGAACAAAATATGCATAAAAACTTTACAGTCTGTAGGCTTACATTGCAGATTATCTTCCTTTACTCACTGTCAGTTAAATTAATAGCATCATAATCTATCTTCTCTGTCAGGCGTAAATGACTTTAGCATATCAATAATTAGGTTGCAATAATGTCCCTCCTATATGTAAGGCTGTGTATTGATTTCACACTTGGTACAGAACAGCACCCAATATACAAGCCCTATATTTTGTTATAGGATGGAATTTCCAACAAACAAAACATTTACAGTCTTGGGAAAAAGTAACAGAAATGGAAGATCTTGGCAGCTGCCAAAGTATCTAATAATAAATTCATTTAAGACTGAAACTTTTACCAATAATGATCCTATGTTGCTATTTCAGCTGTGTGAAGTAATGATATGACTGACAAACTTTAAGGAAATATCAGTTTATATTCTGCACCTTAAAATACCTGTATAATGGCACTCAATGAAAAGGAAATGATGCCCAAGAATTAAAAAAAAAAAAATTAAAAAAATTAAATTAGCATCATAATAATTTATAGAATACAAAAATAAAAAAATATTCTTAGTTGGAAGGGATCTAATAGGATTATCAAAGTCCAACTCCTGGCCCTGCACAGAACATCCCAAGGATCACATCATGTGCCTGATAGCGTTGTCAAAACACTACTTGAACTCTGTCAGGCTGGTGCTGTGAGCACTGCCCTGGGGAGCCTGTTCCAATGCCCAAGCACCCTCTGGGGAAAGAACGTCTTTCTAATATCCAACCTAAGCCTCCCCTGACACAGCTTCAGGCCATTCCCTCAGGTCCTGTCACTGGTCACCACAGAGAAGAGATCAGTGCCTGCCCCTCCTCTTCCCCTCATGAGGAAGTTGTAGCTGCAGTGAACTCTCCCCTCAGTCTTCTCTTCTCCAGGCTGAACACACCAATTGACCTCAGCTGCTCCTCATAAGGCATCCCCTAAAGGCCCTTCACCATTTTCATTGCCCTCCTTTGGACACTCTCTAACAGCTTAATATCTTTCCTACATTGTGGTGCCCAAAACTGCCACAATATCCCAGTGACGCCACCCCAGTGCAGAGCAGAGTGGGACAATCCCCTCCCTTGACCAGCTGGTGATGCTGTACCTGATGCCCTCCAGGACACAGTTGACCCTCTTGGCTGCCAGGGCACTGCTGACTCATATCCAACTTGCCATCGACCAGGATCTGAGGTCCCTTTCTAAAGTGATGCTCTCCAGCGTCTCGTTCCCCAGTCTGCCCATACATCCAGGGTTGCCCCATCCTAGGTAGAGAATCTGGCACTTTCTGTTGTTGAACTTCGTATGGTTGGTGATAGCTCATCTCTCTAATTTGTCAAGGTTTCTCTGCAGGAAGTCAACAGTTCCTCAGAATTTATTATCATAGGCAAATTTGCTTAGTATCTCTTTCAGTCCTGTGTCCAAGTTGTTAATGAAAATATTGAAGAGCTCTGGGCCTAATATGGAGCCCTGTGGAACTCTGTTAGTGACTAGTCACCATCTTCATGTAACCCTTTGCTCCTGACACATAAGCCAATTGCTTACCCACCAAATGATATGTTTGTCCAGCTGCGTGCTGGACATTTTGTCCAGAAGTACCCTGAGAGAGACAGCATCAAAAGCTTTACTGAAATCCAAAAAGATTACACCAACTGGATTCTCCCTTGATCAGGTAGGTGGGTTACCTTGTCATAAAAGGAAATGAGGTTTGATGAGCAGCAGTTTCCCCTCATGAGCCAGTGCTGACTGACTCAAGAGTGTGTTGCCCTTCAGGTGTTTTTCAATACCTCCCAGAATAATCTTCTCCATGATTTTACCAGGTACTGAAGTGAGACTGACAGGTCTGTAATTTTCAGGGTCATCCTTCTTGGACTTCTTGAAAACTGGGACAATGTTTGCCAGCTTCCAGTCAACTGGGACTTTTCCAGATTCCCAAGACCATATAAAAATCATTGAGAGAGGCTGCACGATGACATCAGCCAGCTCTTTGGGTATTCTCAGATAAACCCCATCAGGCTCCATAAACTTACAGGGATCCAACTGAAGCGGTAGAACCCACACAAGTTCAGAGCTAGCTGTGAGTTGATCATTCTCACAGCCATGGTCCTCCAGAATAGGCCACTGGGACCCCTTTAGTCCATCATCAGTGTTGAAGACAGAGACAAAGAAAGCATCAAACACCTCTGCCTTGTCTCTGTCCCTGTTTGTGGGGTGACCATTCTCATCCTGTAATAGGCTGATGTTATTTCTGTGCTGCCTTTTGCTATTAATATATATTTTTTAAAGTGCTTTTTATTGTCACCCACAGTATAGGCCTGCTCCAGCTCCAGTTGAGCTTTGGTCCCCTGAATTTTCTTCCTACAGTGGTAAGCAGCCTGCCATTCTCTGTCATTCTTCCATATCACCTGACCTTGCTTCCACTGGGCATACACCTTCTTTTCATCCATCCCTGCTCAGCCAAACCATCCTTCTGTCTCGCCTCCTGGATTTCTGACAGTTCGCAATTGCCCTTAGGAGGTGGTGCTTAAAAAGTGACCAGCACTGAGGGACCCCAGCACCTTCAAAAGCCTTTTCCCAGGGAACCTTACTAGCTAGTTCCCCAAGAAACCCCAAGTCTGCTCTCCTCATGTCCAGGGTTGAAGTTTTTCTGGCACTTTTCCTTCTGTCAACAGAGACTTTAAATTCAATTGCTTCATGGTCGCTGTGGCCCAGACAGCAGTCAATCAGCACTCACAAAACTCTCTCTGTTAACAAGCAACAAATCAAGGAAAGTATCTTTCCTAGTTGGCTCCCTTAGTACATGTACCATGAAGTTATTATCCATGTGTTTTAGGAATCTGCTGGACCTGTTTGAGCCAGATGCCTGTTGTTTCCGCTTAACATGTGGCAAGTTGAAATAATTCAGAATGGTCCTTCATTGCCATTATTTTACATATATATATTTATATGTATTTATACATTCTATACATGTATATATGTGTATAAATATGTTGTTATGTTGGGGACAGAAGAAAATAAATGCAATAGTAGTTTGAGTTGTCACAGTGCCTCACAAACAGTTCTGTCCGTGTCTTGCTTTGTTTCTAAATGATTGTGGGTTATCCAAATTAAATTCAAATTTGGGAACCACCCTGAAAGACATAGAAAAGGTATCTAGTTCTAGATGCTTGAATGTTCCTTTCAAATGTATTGAGCACTCATTTTATATCTAGTGAGGTAGAATAAACCAGCAGCAGAACACTAGGACAAAATAAATTTAGAAAAGTGATTTTCCTTCTTATTTTATGAGTTCATTTGAGACAGAAATTTAATATGAATGTCACCATAAAACAAGTTATCTCAACAAAATTCATGGCTAGGCTTTGCGAACGAAGATTTGGGAAAGGCTCTATCCACATTTGTTACAAGCACACTGGTGGCTAATAAGGCCAATATGAGATAGACACGTCTGATTGCAAAAGGCACAGCAGAAAGACTCCTTAGGTGGTATATTCTGTGAGGCATGGTTCTTTCTGCATTGTCTTTTCTCCTCAAGGGTGATCCTGCGTGCGCTCTCAAAGGAAGCAGCAGTGCTGCAGATAATGTGTCTCCAGACCTCCCGAGTTGAGGCCAGAGTAGACCAATGATGAAGATCAATATGGCCAAGGCTGAGATGTTGTTTCAGGGAGTCCTTGTATCTCCTCTTCGGGGCTCCTCTCTTGCAGCAGCCAGTGGCAAGTTCACCATAAAGCAAGATCTTAGGGAGGCGGTGGTCCTTCATCCTTGAGATGTGTCCTGCCCAACGCAGCTGTGTTCTCAGTAACATGGCCTCAATGCTTGTGACTGCTGCTTGCTCTAGAACAGATATATTAGTCACATAATCTGACCAGTGGATGTTTAGGATTGTACAGAGACAGCGTTGATGGCAGCTTTCCAAGAGATGCAGGTGGTGGCAGTAGATGACACATGATTCAGATCCATATAAAAGAGTAGACAGCACAAAGGCTCTGTAAACACTGATCTTTGTACTTTTCTTCAGGTGTTTACTTTGCCAAACTCTTTTATGGAGTTTTCCAAAGGCACTATATGCCTTTGCTAACCTGTTGTCTATCTCTCTGTCAATCTTACCCATCTGAGGAGATAAGGCTGCCTAGGTAATTAAACTGCTGGACTGATTTGAGCTCTGATTGTCCAATGGTGATGTGGGGATGATGGAAGACTTCCTGAGGTGCAGGTTGATAGAGAACTTCTGACTGTGAATGTCACCATAAAACAAGCTATCTCAACAAAATTACTGCCTCAGGAATCACAGTGTCCTTACCGTACCTTAACAAGCTAACAAAAGCTTGTGATTAGAAACTGGAATTGCATTGCATTCCATGCTAAATTTTCATGCACTTCAAGATCAGTTTGTATGTTTGTAGTGGCTTAGTACAACCATATTTCCCTAATCCACCTCCTTATTAGAGTGGCCCAAATCTCTGTCATGACACATCATGAATACTGCAGGAAGAGTTTCTCTCATTCTCACAAGATTGATTATTTATCTAGAGCAGAAAAAAAGCTTGCACACCTGTGTACATACACACTCGCATGCATTGTCAGTGTAGCCACCAACAAAAACTTCTGTGAACAATAAGTGTGGAGTACTAAACTTATATTAAAATACCAGTCTAAAAGGCGCAACTTGTTTATTTTCACCAGTGGGAGTGCAGGGCATTTGAGAAGTTCCTGTAACAGCTATTCTCAATTTCTTAAAAGACTTTTCAATCAAAACTTTTAACAGAAAAGATGTTGGTTCTTCAAAAATATTTTCTGTCTCCATGAAAATCCTCCAGGAAAAACCTTCCTTTGCATATGTATATGCTTATATATACATTATATTTTATATATTCTATAAGCTTGATGATGCAACTTCTAGGAAAAAGCAGAAAAAATATCCTGCTCAAAAAAACCCCATTTCTTACATGACTCAGGTTGGGTTGCATGACATTTGAAGTGAAACATTGTTCTGACACAGCACCTCCTTACCACCACACCACACAAATTTGGAAATTGTATCCCTCCTCAAGATGACAGAGTAAGTGTATATGCTGTAGATGTGCTGTTAGCCATTTATATCCTAAAGTAAAAATCTCATCTACTCCACTCTCTGTCTGGCAAAGGAAGGCACCATAAGGATTTCACCGAGCTCTCATGGGTGCACCCAGAACCTCAATAGTTTGTTCTCACTGCAACTTGGAATTCAGGGAGAAGACTAAGAACAATGAAAAGAAAAATGTACCATTTTTTTTTTGGTTGGTTGTTTGTCTAGATATTCAAATAGCCTGCCCATTTCTAGCCTGATTTATTCAACTAGGTACAATTGCACAAAGTATAGAACTCATCCATTTCTTTGGATGCCTGTTAGATGTGCCATGGGGCTAGAGCTGACTTTATAATTCTTCTGTCACTCATAGATTAGATATGTCTAATTTGCATCAGCCAAGATCATTAGTGAAACGAAGATGATTAGTGAAACAAACGATCATAGCCCATAGCTCATAGCATTGTTTTAGTATCCATTTTATCCAAACATGTACACTGTTTTTCTAATGCATTTTATTTTGGGGGAAAAAAAAAAAGTATGTCATAATTGCTTATGATGACCAGGAATTTGCAGATCTTGACTGGTAAAGATTTCGGTATATGACACATGCTGGTGTCTTTGATTGTATGTATCAAATGAAGGTATTAATTAAACAATAAATCTGAAGTACACTGGCATGAAGTGAATAGGTGCAAGAACAAAAGTTAATGCAGAAAACAGAAAAATAGGAACTGAACTCAGGATTGTAGTGTCATTACAAATGGATACAGAAGAGAGACAGTCACTACTTATGAAAAAGAACATTCAGTTCTGTCCAAACAGAAAGATAAATTCTTGATAATGTCTATGTAGTATGACCTTCCATTTCTGCAGTCACACTAAATTCATAAGTTGACCGGCTAGAAAAGTCCTGAGTATAGTGAAGAGTTATTTTTATAGAAAATATTTTTTTCTTCATTTTCTGTGTTCAGTCAATAGAAGTTACTCCAAATATTGACCACACATCTTGACTATTCAGGCCTTCTCACTGCTGCTGGATACTGGCTTGAAGCCATGGAAAGTTACATGTTCAGACACAAAATTCATGGGAACGCAAACATTTTACCTTAAAAATTTTTAAACAAGATCTATTTCTAAGAATATTTAATGGCTATATTTAAACATTATTTTAAAATCACCATTAAAAAATTCCAGATGAGGGTCAGTTAATGAGACATCAAGTGGTTTGTATGACAAAATCCAAAATGTTCATCTCAATTTAACACTGTCCTCTAGAGATGATATTTCTTTTTTTTTGAAAAATAAACCATATTAAAAAGGTTATTAAAATTACTCATTTAAATTTAACTTACTAAAAATCAACCTTGCCAAGTTAAGACATCAAGACACAAATTTTAAGTTAAAGAAACTCAAGCAAACAGCAACCAGACCTTGAAGCCTAAAATGTGACTTGAAAAAGTTATCGTTTTTTCTGTAAAAAATTCTTTTTGATCAGACAACCTTAAAAATACTATTTGAATGAATAAATTTTATTTCTTCATCTTCATTTGGAGAGTGGTTTGTAAAATTATATTTCCATTTTGAACATAGAAGTCCCAGAGCTTTAGCTATCACAAAAAAGGGGAAGAAAAGGGGGTGCTGCACCACAGTGACCTGGCATTGTAATAGAAGAAGGTGCAGGTAGGAGATAAAACAGTGTGGAAATCGAATTGCTTGACAGTTTCTCCAGGAATATTGAATGGGGTTTTTTTAACCTTAAAAACAAGTCCTTTTTCTTTGTCTTAAAAGTGTAGTTTAACTTTTCTTTTCACTAAGGATAAAGAATTATTATTCAAAAATAAAATACAATGCTTTCTTTTCAACAGAAAGAGAAGACGCCAAATATGTTTGCACTTAAAAAATTGATTGCTATTGATATAAAATCATAAATTACTAAGGAATTCTATACAACCATTTAAAGAAACTGCTAGCTGAAAGTAATTGCTGCATAATTACGTGCAAAATAAACTGCTTCCACTCATTTTTCTGTCTTGCTGCTTGTACTCCATGCATCTTTTCCACAACCAGAGATGTTATTTACTTTTTTTTTTTAATTAGCAAGTGTCTTGGTTTAGGCACGATATTCCCCAATTTAGTGTTGCCACTGAAACAGATTTTCTCTGGCCCTGCCTCTTCCTCCTGTTGGAGGGCCCTACTTCCTCTTCATCCCCCCACTAATTGAACTAATTTAGTCTTGGATTTCTTCTTCTGTATAGGAGTCACTGCTACCAAGCACAGGTTGTTCCTCTGGTTCAGCTGCAGTTTGAGTGGCCACTGTGCCTGTTGATCTGCTTTCCTCCTCCTCCCACTGAGGAGGAGTATTAAAGTGTGTCCATTAAGGAGGGTCCAACACTATCCAGTAAGTTGCTCTTCTATGGAGTTGTCACAGCATTCTCCTTGCAAGTACTCTGTCACTTTATCAGGGCCCTCTAGTTGTTCAAGGGTGAACTTCCAAATCACCAATCTGGGTTTCCCCCCAGACTGGCCTATTTTCTCCCACATTCCCTGCCACTTATGACAAGCCACCCATAGGGCAGATCTCTGAATGACCTTCCTAGAAATCTCTATCTTGACTACAAACAAGCTGTAGACTGTGGAGACATAGGAGAGTTAGCGTTATAGTTCTATACTTTTTTGCTTTTTCCTAGTGAATTTTTCCATACCAACAGCCTCTAGCAAGCTAAGATGTTATTGTTAGGCAAGGCCAGAGCTTAACCACTGCTTCATTGAAATGCTAAATAACCACCCCTCCCCCCCTCCCCCATAGCTACTGCTGCGGGAGGGAGAGCTCAGGTTTGCTTGTTTTTATCTTTCCCTGCGCTGGGGGGAGGAGGGTAGGACTTGGCTTTTGGGCAGACTCAGGAGTAGTGTGGGGAAGTGATCTCTGAGCTCAGTCTTTTTTTTTCGCCTGGGTCACCAGTTCTTTAAGCCCTGAGGAAGGTCCCAGTTTTGCCTCTGACCCCTCACATTCTGTTTTGCCCATGGCCTGGGTGCCCCTTGGAGCTATCAATGACCGAGGTGAGCTCCAGTTCATTCTCCGGTGAAAGAGTCCCTGTGGTGTTTTTGGTAGCGGGTGGCACACCACCTCTGCTGTCTGCCAGTATCTTCATTTTTTCTGGGTCTCCCTGCTCTTCACTGGGAGGACTGCCATCTCCATCCCTTGCCAGCTGCCACCCCTGTGGCCAAGGGGTTGGGGCCTGCCTTGGCATCTCCGACCAGCCGCCACATTTAAGAGCCGCCATTTGCCATGTGGGGACCATCTGCAGCGCCCTCTGCTGGCCATCAGTGTGCAAGCGCAGCCCCTGCTGCTCCGGAGCCCAACGCGCCCCCTGCTCGGTGTGGTTATACCTGCGCCGAAAGGCAAAGAAGTACTTAATTGTTTTCGGTGGAAATGGGGTTATGGGACTGTTGCTTGGGGTTCTTTTTGGTTTTTTTGTTTGTTTGTTTTTATTTGATTTGGGTTTTTTGGTTTGGTTTGTTTTTTTGTTGTGTTTTTTTTTTTGTTTTGGTTTGGTTTTTTTTGTTGTTGTTGTGCTTTCTATCTATCTATCTGTCTATATGTATTCTTTAGTAAAGAGCTGTTATTTTTCTTCTCCGCACCTTTTGACTGGAGCCTCTTAATTTTGAATTTATAATTACTCAGAGGGAGGAGCTTTTTTTTTTCCCGTATCCCACCCTCCTAATGAAACATTTCTGTCTTGTTAAACTGAGACAGTTAGCAACAAGAGCATGCTTTCCTTAACATCTAAAGGAAATCTAACATTCTCAAAAGCTGTTGTAACATGCTCAAAGAATTAAAAATGAGGTGAAAACCTGGGGAAAATCATCCTCCCCAGCTCAGAATGAGTATGATGATTAATGGACTCCCAAAGGTAGTACCTGAGGTAAGGATAGGAGAGCAACAGTGACTACACATACCAAATGATCTTCATATTGCCATGTCATATGCTGATATCACACAGTACAGCAGCAAAACAATTCTGATCCCACTCCCTTCTCTGAAAAACAGCATCAAGATGGGCACATAGTGCATATACGGAAGCATATCCAGAGTTAGGTACCACACCCACATGACCAGACCAAGCAACATTGTGACCGGTGACTCCCAATCTAATACAACAAATGCTTAGAGGAAATTTTGCTTCCAGCCCTCTCTGGTTAGTCCTGTTGTTATCTCAACCCCTCAGACCCCATACTGGGCACCAAATAAGGTGGTTGTGGTTTAGGAATGGTGTTCCCCAATTTAGTGTTCTCACTGAAACACTCCAAACCACAAGCCATTGGCTCACTCCCTTCCTGTCTCCCCTTCCCCCTGTGGAATGGAGAGGAGAATGGAAGGCACAAAAGGCAAAGATTACAGGTTGAGATAAGAGCAGTTTACTGTAAACAGCAATGAAATAAGAAAATAAGAGTAACAGCAACATATTAATAAAAGGGTGTACAAGAAAGGTGAATGATTCACACGTGAAAAAAGCTCCCATGTGGGAACTTGCACTATGAGAACTGCTAACCCTGACCAGAAGATATTCCCTTCCACCTACCCCTGGCAATGATGTGAGGTGATGTAGAATAACCACCTTTATTTATATCTGTAGAAGAAGAATGGTCCCAGCCATGCCTCCTCCTGGCTACTACAAAAAAATTAACCCTGTCCTGGCCAGAACCAGGACAGCAGGCATTTTCCATAGACTCAAAATTAATTGTAGAAGAAGTTATTTGAAAGCAAATTTTATCTGAGATAAAGATTTGGTTTGTGTTGGTTTGGGTTGGATTGGGGGTTTTACGTGTTGGGGTATTTTTGTTTCTTTTTTTTAGGTGGGTTTGCACTATTCTACAAACCTGTGCCAGTGCAAAAGATGCTGGTGCATGACAAAAACTTGCACTCAGACTCTCTGCCACATGGCAGAGTGGTTGAAACTAGATGTTCTTTAAGGTCTCTTCCAAGCCAAACCAGTCTATGATTCTATCATTACACTTCCCAGCCCAAACATCAGATTATTTTCCACTAATGTTTTAAATAAAAAAACCAACAAATGACAAACACAGTATTGCATCATAAGAGTTTGGGTCTGCAGAACCATAATGGAAGAGTGAAATACGTAAGGAATTAGCTTTCCATCTTAAGCCACGTCATCCAGTACAACTTTATAAATGCACCAACATGCTCAGAAGTAGATGGGGACCCAATGCAACTGTCAATTTTTCTTTCAAAAATATGAACCAAACATAATGGTCTTGTGAATCCAATCACCTTTGTGGGGCAGGAGCAGGTATGGGGATTTGTGTGTCTGAAGAGTGTGTGAAAAATACTTAAAAGTTAAGCTAAACTACTTAAACTAGTGCGTTTTTAAACATCTCTTAGAGCTGACCAGCCTCTCATTTTTAATTTAATCTAAATTGATCAATCAGGTGTGCTTCAAGTACTCAAATCTATTCAGAGGTTCATATTACTATAAATAAATAAATAAGTACTAGACAAGAATCTTCAATGTGTCTGATTTAACATAAAGCATGCTACTCGAAGACAGAAATATATACTTTTTTATGAATCTCACTAGTTTTAAGAGTATTTTAGAGTGCACCATTTTCAGGGTACACATGATCATTTATGATTTGAACAGCAGTGTAAGTTACCAACTGTACATAGAAAAAGATTTTTCAGTTCTATATAATACTTCAGAATTTGTTATGATGCACCACAGCGTATCTCTATTTTTTGAAGAAAACCTGATTGTTACTTGAATAAAACTTTCACTGATGAAGTTTCTTCAAGTGGAATATTTTAATCACCTTAAAAATGGGGCAACAGCGAGATTGAGAAGGAATTATAGATGGCAGTTATAAATCAAAAAGTTTGATGAACATGTTATGATAGGCACTTTAAAAAGGCCTTTTATTTTCATTTTTAATTAAAATTATTTGAACTTGATATTAAGGGATAGGCTTTTACGTATGCTGGGACTAACTTCATTGGCAACTAAAAGTTTCATGAACTGAAAAACAAAAATCCGTATTTCCTTCTTTCTTATATTGGAACCTCACTATAAAGTTAAAACAGACAAACAGGGAAGTGGGTCTTGCAGTGAAAACGATGTTTGTTTAAATAGACAACCATTCTAGGATTCCAGTATCAGAACATGCTTAACCAACTAGATAATCAATTTCACAAGTCCTGATAAGCACATGGTGCCATTGCTGGAAGCTTTTCAAGTAAGGAGAAACAAGAAAAAAGTGTCTTACGAGTTCACAAAAGGTGAACTTGAATCTGCCTAGAATCAAGTGCAGAGTACAAGTCTGAGCCATTCAAATGTGACATTTAAAAACTGAATTTTCCTTAAAACTGATGTAGATTTTATCAAATAAGATTGATCATCTTATTTGTGTTTAATATGTCCATCTGTTTTGAAGTCTAACTCTAAATGTTTAATTTCCTGCTAAGGGCAACAGAAAAAAGGAGGCAGGTACTGCCATAAAAGGAATAGGTATCAATTTGGTTTTCTTTCTTTCTTCTCATTACCTGGACAATCTTTGTCAATCCTCATGGGACAAGATGTCTCTCAAGGTTGTGTTTCTCACTGAGAAACATTTAAAACAAAACAAACCCAAAACCAAACAACAAAAAAAAAAAAGGTGCAAATGAGTATATGGCTAAGAGTACTTTGTGAAGACTTAACATTTCTTCATCTGCTTAGTGGGTCCAAGCTGACCAGGAATCCAGCATCATAAAAACCTACTTGCAAAGAGAGGACTGTAAATGTAAATTTTTTTTCTAAAGGTCTTATAAATATATATGAATGTATCTGACTCAAAATATGTCATTTATTTTTAAAAATATCTGAAATCCAAATGGAAAAAAACCCAGCTGAACCACACATTAAAAAAAAACCAAAACAAAACCAAAACCAAACCAAAACCCAAAAAAGACATAAACCTCGCTGTATTTTCTGTATGAACTGCAATAAAAAAAAAGATTTTTACTTATGTAATCTTCACAAGTTGGAAATGAATAAATCTTCAAATTATTGCTAGTTGTTATTGTGCTCTTTTTCTCCTTATTGCTAAGGCTAGGACTAGAAGAAACAATGATAAAACAGGAAGATAAATTATTTTCAACTTAGATGAAAAAAACATGAAATCTGTCAAGAACAGATCCATTCTCATAAAAATTCTAGCTCAGTTTTTCTACCAGGAGATCTGACTGTAACTCATCATTCCCCATGTTTATTTTATTTGGGTTTGAATGAAAAGATCAATTAGAACTTTTTCTTTCCTCGTTTCTGCTTCATATGAGTAGCAATATTAGTACAACCCTTTTTGTATAACAAGACAAAGACTCAGTAATTAAAATAAATAAATAAATAAATAAGCCACAAGAAAACCACACCAAAGCACCACCATATAGCCTATGAAAGAGACTCGGTGAAGAAATAAATACAGAGTAAGAGAATTGTGGATGTTCTGAATTGACCTATTGTATTTACAGGTCAAGTTTTCAGAACTAGCCTCCAAAACTGCATGTATTTGCTGTTTATCCTCGTAATCAGGTAGTTGTGCATTCAGATCAGGCTGTCAGATGCAGGCAGCTTGTAGCTGGACAAAAAGTTCATGATATGCTTTGCTTTTGGGATCAGTTTGAAAAGATGGACCAGAATAACTGTGAGGTGGGTGGAGAGGAAGAAAATCACAGATTTTGGATGTTTATTTACATGATCTCCTTATTAGTAAATATTTCTTAAACTGGAAAAATTTAGCATCATATCTTCATTAAAAATATTATCACCTCTAAAGCAATTATCATCTGTAAAGCAATTATCTCTACAGAGAAGTAAGAGAAGAAAAATGACCAAGCAATTTGTCTATTGCCAACATTGGCAGAAGCAGCTGGAACGTACCTGAATGCTTTAGAAATCCTGTTCCTTGATTTATCAACACTTCTCCCTGCTATGCAAGGTCGACTAAGCTTGGCTCCAAGTCCTACTGTTTTCTAACTTCAGGGATTACAGTAGTCCAGGTGTAGCTGTGCCAGGACTCTTCCATGCTTTTTCTAGAATAAAAGATCGGGGACTTTCCTTAATCACAGAATAGCAAAGGTTGGAAGGGACCCCAGTGGGGTCATCTGGTCTGAAGTTACTGCTCAAGCAGGGTCATCTTAGACCACATCCCAGAGCATTTTGATATATATTTTGAATATAAGGATATGTCACCATGCTCAACCATCCTTTACTCCAAGAAAAGGCAGGTTTATTTGCAGGCACCTGGGGACCTGTCTATAATTCTGCATCAACTGTTGGAGTTCAGAGAGCACAGAGACATATTGCAAACATTTACAAATACACAAATGCAGTTACAGCAAATTGGAAAATCAGGCAGTGTATCAGACTGAAGCTGAATTTTCATGAACTTTATAGACATACCATTGCCAGAGAAAGGAAAATGCTTTTCTCCTAAGCAGCCAATCCTAAATCTGTCACTTTTTTTGATGAGGGATGCTTGAGCTGTTCTTCCTGTTTTTGGTCTTCAAGCCATGATTCATCTTGTTCTCTTTACCCAACCCCTAAGCCACTTCTGTACTTACTGTTCCCTTCTGTTGATGTCCTATTAAACAGGTATTTCAGAGCTCAACATATCTGACAATTTTGCATAAGAGACTTTTAATCTTGAGGAAGCAATTAAAAAATTAACACACCCAGAACATATCGCCTAGCTCCTCAAAAAATATTTTGTCTTTAGTAGCCCCATTTGTGCCTGTGCTTAATCCTAATTTAAAGCATACCTGAGGGAAATTATTGCTATCAGGCGCTAAGCATGAACTGCCCTTCTCCCAGCAGGTGTGAACAGCTCCAAACAGTATGACTCATCTTTTTGATGAATCTAAGGAATGGGATACCAGTAAAAATCAAGAAGTGTTATCTATGCCACTGTAGGCTTTCCTAATAGATCAATATAGTGATTTTTCTTCCCTTTAGTGTCTACCTGTAACTGGTCTTCAATCTCATTTTCAAATGCAAAGTAGAACTGTCTGTTGAGCAGCAAATAGCTTGTTATTTTCAAGCCATTATGACTGCAAAGTACTATTGAAAGCTCACACTAACAACATACTTGTAGGTGGACAGCTGACATAAAAGTTGAAGTGTCAACACCTTGGATTTTTCTCATATCCTCTTAAAGGGTGTCCTTCCTGGACACCATCTCATGCCTTTTCTTCACAGGTCTCATGACATTTTGCATATTATAAATGAGTGCAGTGAGAGGTTTCAGCAGCATATTTGGGAGGTTTCATCTGTAAAACTCAGCAAAAAGTCCATGGAGCACTGTGGAAGCAGCTATGACGTGCAAGAGGAATGAAAAGAAAAGGTGAGGCAGTACAAAAGCAAAATATTTTATGATCTTTCAAGTGTCTTACTTTTATTTATCAGTTGTATCTAAAAATTCAGGTTGTGATTTGATGACCTAAAGAAGAGATTCATTTTAATATATGCTTCATTAATTCCCTCAACCAAGCTTTCTTCATCTAGCTAACTAGGAAAGACTAGCAAAACTGATTTGCTAGACACAATTTGCAATTAAATAGCTGGGGAATGTTTTCTCAAATTAAATTAGTGATGGCAATCTCAGAGAGATATAGGTAATGAAAACATTCATGAGTGTGCATGTGACAAAAAAAGCATGTGCTTAAAGCCAAACTTGCTTTTGATTGCTCTTTTGTCACATCAGATGTTTTTATACAAAAACATAGACTGTCCATGTATTCACCACATCTGGTGTCCCACTTTGAGTTTTTAGTGAAAACATACAAGGATGTGACAAACTTTGATTGATTAGCTAAAGTGAGTGACAGCTTCCTTCCAAGTGCCTAGACCTGATAGCATGCACCAGCACACAGGAAACCAAAATGTAGGTGTCAGCCAAGTGCAGCAGTGGCTCACGCTAATTTTCATCAGGAGATCAAATCTTCACATCCTGTTCACATAGACACACAGAGCTGAGCTCTGGGTTATTCCAGAAAATTGTCAGAGCCTGACTTTTATTAAAGCTCGCTTTGGCTGACAAAATGCTGACAGTTTCAGACAAAAATGCCTGTAATGTTATACAGTGTGAAAATGTTAACCAGTAGGCAATGAGTAATCTTTAAAAAATATATACTGTTTGGAAACTAATGTAATCTTCATAATATCTGTAAAAATAGCATGTTAAATTTGTAGAGAGAAAAACACGTTGAGCAAGATGTTTAGTGCTGGGTCCCAATAGTTACCCCCTCTTTGAAAAGAGATTATATAGTTTAACAAAACAGACCTGGAATAACTGGGCACAATAACAGCATCATCTCTCTCTCTCTCTCTCTCTCTCTCTCTCTCTCTCTCTCTGTCTACATATCTATCTATCTATCTATAGATGTAAAAAAATAAAATTTACACATAAAAAGATGAATTATTTTTATGTCTGTCCATTCTAAAATAGGTCTGGTTTCACAGAAAAATTATGTACGTTTTTCTAAGCAAAAAACAAGGCCAATTTCTTCTCATATTTTCTTAAGTGTTGCTAGAAGATATTGGCAGCATGTTCTCCCTTTCTGGCAGGACTGAGGGTGAAGAAGGAAGGTTCACTCCTCAAGAGTGTGAAAGAGATGTTCATATTTTCTGTTAAAAATGAGACCCTTAAAATGAAATCAGAAATGGGCAGAAAATGTTTTTAAAGATTTTTATCTTATAAAAAAATAATTCTTAGTTTGCAGTGGGTTAAAAGAGTCAGAGACCCAGTGTGTCCAAAATATCCAGTAGCCTTTTGGGTACTGTCTTCCCAGAAGGCTCTTGCCCTGCCCCGTTCAGGAGGATCTTCAAAGGTAAGCTCTGGACTATTCTCTGAACTCACTCATTTGACATGCATATGCATGCAGAATGCAAGAAAAGTCTCTCTAAATGTCCAGAAAATTAAATGCAATCAAGTACTATTATTTTTTTCTTAAGAACCGTGCTTTCTAATGAAAAATAATTTCTGCTTAGCTTCTGCAGTCTAGGCTGTCTGGACCAGGTTTCCCTTGCCACTGTTCTCATTCTCTTCCCATACCCAGATGTCCCCTCTTAAGCACTGCAGCTTGAGAACTTCTACTATTAAATTTTGGTCAAAAGTGCTTTGGCCCCTGCCAGCTACATCTACGGATGATGCTGATGCAGAGGACTTAGACTGTGCATGGGGCCATGGAATTTGGGCACCTTCCCATCAAAGCTGTTGGCCACTCACTGGTCTCCCTTCCAAAAGATTTCAGTTACTAGGATAGATTTAGCAATAGGGACTGTTTTTGTTCCCGCCTCAAAACATAACAAAATCATAATAGAAGAAATTAGGAGATTGATTCCTAATTGTATAAATTAATTTAATTTCCATAGCTCTAAAACTGATAAATTAAAACAGCCTGGTTTACCAAAGTTTTTGTTAATCTCTATAAACCCATATATTTGTAGATAATTACTAACAGTCTCAACCAGTACTTCATCTTGGAAGGGCAAGAATGTGGTGGACACAACAGATTTTTCTTCACTAAGCATACTCTCAGCTTGCTGGCTGCAATTCATCTGTGAAGCATCATTCAATAGGCATCATGTAGAAACTTCACAAGCATCAAAAATATGCATCATGGAATGTACACAAATACAAAACATCTCATAGCCTTTACATTAGTACTAGTCAGACTATGGATATATCTCATTTTCACAAACATTATTTTTTAAAAAAAAAAAAAGCAGGAGAAACATGCCCAAATCTGAGTTAAATACTTTAAAATTCACTGAGTGTTTGAAATCCAGATACACATTCATCTCCACACTTTACAGATGTTGCCTCTCTATGTTACAGTCATGCAACAGGCCTGGCTTTAGGTGCCCACAGTCACATTTTGCACTTGAGCCCAAATTTCAGTCTTCTGTGCATATACTTTTTGCCTCTCGAATTTTCCTGCAAATGACATACCCCAAGCAGCTGGCTTTGTAATTGCACAAACCAAGCATACACCAACTCATCAGCTGGAAGCAACCAGATCTCCTTCTGTTCTTCTTTTGCACTACTTGGTCACAGGGTAACTAAGACACCAGTTTAAAGCAGGCATGAAAAAAGCCGAATGTAATCCTAAAATGTATTCCTGTTTGACCTTAGGGAATATTAATATCACTACTCCAAATACTGGTGGTTTTCATCTGAAGCACTTTATGTCATTCTGGTCATGCATTTCAAGACAGATTAATACAAAATGATACATATGCAGAGAACAACTACTAGGATGATCAGGAAAAGAGAAAACCTCTTTTACAAGAGGCTGCAATTATGCGGTTTGTTAAGCTTAATTAAAAACAAACAAAAATTGTTGAGTGAGGGGAGAGAGTGGGAAAAGATTTGTACATATATCAGAAGAAAAGAGTAGATGGAAAGAAAACATAAGGCAAAATTATTTATCCTGTACAAGAATACAGGAAGAAGAACAAATGGGATTAATTGGTCATAAATAAATTCAGGCTGAAAGCAAATTTCCCAGCCATCATAGTAGCATGTTTAGAAACAATTTTAAGATAATAACAAGAATAGAAACCTTCAAATAAACTTGATGAAAAAGCTACTTCAAAGAGTAGACCTCATCAGTCAGTTTATAAACACATTTAGCCAATCCCTGATGAAGGACATGACCAGAGCTGAAGATACAATGAAAGGTCCCTTCTTATGCACATGTTTATCATTTGAACCCTGTGCTAAAAATTATCATTTCAACAGCCACAATCATTATCTCTCAGGTTGCAAATATGAATCAAAAATGCTCCATCAGATTTTGCATTCTGTATAGATAAAACTATGATGACCCTAGATGAATATATGCAAGTGAATAGAAATGCTATTTTTAGACATAGATATACGTACAGTAGCAAAAGAGAACAATCCAAATTCTAGTACTGATTAATGGACAGAATACCCCGCAGATAATATGTGACTGTTTATTTGTAGTTGAAGTGCAAGAGAAAAAGCAATCACGGGGCTTGAGCAGATAAACCAAGCTATGTTTCAAATTACTCTGCTGTCAGTTCTTATGCAGTTAACATCAGTTAAGCAATTGGGGAAAGAAGGGCTGAGGATAGGGAGAGACAACACATATAAAAATTCTTGCCATAAGATTAGCTTGTTTTATCCTTGCAAACTGGTGTTTTGTTGTTAGTTTGTTGGTTTAGATTTTTTTCCCAAGTCTTCAGCTAATAGAAAAATTGTAAAGATATTACTTTGTGATCATCTCTGAAAGTGTGGAGTAATTCAAAATTCATTTTGTCAATTTGTTAGCTGATGTAGTTCAGATAGAATGAAGACATCTCACTCACTGTCTTGCACACTGTGCATGCAGAATTATGCAAATTAAAGTCATATCAATCTAAGTCAAAATTTCACCATTAAAAGTTTTTTTCCCCATGTGCCTTTTAATAGCTTTTTTTACTGTATGTGTTCTTCCTCCTTTTATTGATCTACCTCTACAGATTTGATGTATTTAATTGTTACATTTTTTTGATTTTGTTCTTTTAGCATATCTTTTCAGGAACTTTTTACTTTTTAGTTCAAAACTCATACCAAAACCCCCAGTAAATCCTCACCTATTGATGTTTTCCCCTTGAATGCAAATTCAATACTGATGTGATAGTTCAACAGTAGGACAGCCTGCCGTGATTGTCACATCCACCAATATCATTAGGGGTTATATATTCTTAAAAAAAAGCCTATTTAAGGCCTTCACTGGGACAAGAAAATGCTGACAAAATTCTCCTTTCTGAAACAATGCATATTCTGTCCCTTCAATATCAAACTATGAAGCAAGTTTCTCATGTATCTTGAATATGCAGTTCTCATCCATAGCAGCTCTGCTCCTTAAGATCCTTGAAAAAACATTCGTTCCTACCTACAGTTTTAGTGGGGAGAGGGACTTTACCTGTCAGTATTCAGGACACTTGATTCCATCACTTAATCTTTTGTCCAGATAAATGAGAATAAATGCTTTCTAACCTTCTTCTTCTGATTACATTAAATGCAGGCTGAACTAACAAATAATAATAAATAAAGTTTAAAGCACAGATGATTCTATAAGGATTTCATTTCTTTCTTATTTCATAACAGAAGCTATCTCAGTGCATGGACTTGCTCATATCAAGTGTGGAACATCCATCTGTTGTGATTTGTGCTGCATGCACAAGCAAGTCTTTGCACACTTTTTGGACAGCTAAACATTTAGGAAAGAAGTCATAACTTTGGAAGAAGAGGGGCAAAAAAAAAGAGAAAGAGACAAGGCAATAAGTAGACATCCATCAGTGGAACAAGTCAACAGCAGAAAATTAAGTGAAAATCTACAACTGTTAAGACAAATAGTTTTTCCACCACTGAATAAAATACTCAGGTCAATAGCAGGAATATTTTCTTTTAACAGGAAAGCCTAACACTACAGCACTAAATTCCTGTAACACACAGGATATCTTTGAAGATGTTTTCTCAGCTATCTGACATGGGACAGCTGTTTAGCATGACACCTGCCATAGCAAATACATACAACTTGCCAGGGCTTTCTGCTTCTCTGCGTGTGGATGAGCCCTGTTACTTAATGGTCTTCTCACACACTGATCAAAATTTACTACTCTATGATGGTGTCATAGATACGTCTTGCAGCCTGCATTCAGGGGATGTTTATAGAAATTCTTATGCAGAAAGACTTATGGGTGACACAGCCAGGGAGGTTTGGAGTTGGTTTTCTTGGGATTGGGTCAGGGAGGAATTTCTTCTTACACAGCTAAGCTTGAGCATAAATATCAAAGACAAGGGACTGTAAATCCAGTCTCTCATCACCTCTTTTAGTGTCCATCACCAATGTTTTCCATTGTTCTACCTTGTTTCTGTCCTTTTCTTGTTTCAGTCCCTTGCCTCAGTTTGCTCTTTAATCTCTCTGCACCTTTTTCAGGACAGTTTTCATAATACATCTCCTCTCAACCATTTTCCCAGGGCTGCTGCCATATTTTTTTTTTTATAGCAGCTTTTGCTAAAACACCTTGTTGTGTTATAGCTGGTAGAGTTAACAGGGGCCCCTCTTATGTCGGCTAGTGTACAGGGTACCCATACAAAAACACAAAATCATTCTCATTAAGAGAGTCAGTGATAGGTACAGCAGGAAATCAGGAATATCACCATGAACAGGTGCTTACATAGGCGTGTGTTATGATCCAGCTAGTGAGAGGTGCCTCTGCCCAAATTAAGGTGCATGTGCTGAAGTCAATAAAACTATTTTTGTTAAACAATGAATGTGAGGTAGAAAGAAATAGAAAAAAAGAGGAGACAGAGAGATCAAGCAGCAGACAGTCACTGTCCATGGATCTAGCAGCATCTGTTGGTCCCTTTTCATTCTGGGTTTCCCATTGTTGGGGGTCCTGAAGTCATTCAAAACTTTCATTACTTATATATTTTACCAAACAAAGGATTTAATGCTCATTGGCTACACAGTTCTCTTGTGCTATTGCTTAAATGATTCCCTTGCCTCTAATGCTAATTAGTCACATGCTCAGTCTTTCACTTCTTTTGAGGCAGTAGGTTCTTGAGTCAGTAGGCTGTTGAGTCTGTGGTCACAATCTCCCCCTGATGGAGTTACCTTTTACCCAGTCAGGTAAAACTGATTGCGGCACAGTTACTGAGCTGACTTTCCTTGTGACGCATAAATTCTCCATTCTTTGTGTGCATTATCAGTGATACATTCCTCTTCCCAGCTTTGTTAAGCTTCTCCCCCTCCCTCTGAGATAACATACGGACAATAGTACCACTTTATCTTGTCTTAAGCTCCAGCTGTAGTGTGGTGGCTTCATTCATAGTCCAAGTTTCAGGTATCCATGGAGGCATGTTTGGAGGGGGTGTCTTCAGTGGTCTTTGGTGGCTGCAGATGCCACCTGTCCCATAACTTGGAGTGATCTTTGACTTGTGATAAGTGTACAAGCAGTTGCTTCTTTACACAGTTTGCCACAGTCGGAATTTTTGTCTGGATAAATTACCCAGAATGTGCTAGTCAGAGGTTGCCTCCCCCCAGGCCTGGGGTTAGCACCATCCTGTTGCTCCATTCTGTGCTTATCTCATGGCAAAGTCCTTCTGTGGCCTTAGCAGTGTTTGAGACAGGCAACTGTGCTCTTTAGGTCCCTAAGGTGTAAGTATAAACACAAGCAGCCTCCCTGATTCATCTTGAAGTACGTTTTTAGATGTATAGGATTAAATAGAGATTGAAACTGAGATTTTATGAAGTTCTGATTAGATAAACTCCCAGCTATCAGAGGAAGGATGTTCATAGGGTGCATCTTCCCTTATGCGCCCTGCAGAGCAGAGGCAGACCAGAGTTTTCCAGAGAGAGCTCCCTATTGAATGGCCAGTTACATTCCCAGTTGTGCTCAAAATCATGGAAATTCCTAATGTTTTATTCAATGGGGGTATAAAAGAGCTTCTTTCCTGTACTATGCTGATGTCAAAAATTGCACTGATTTTCCCCAGGTTGCACAGTGTCAGGTGCATAGTGCCTTTCTGCCCAAGAGGTCCTGTGCAGGAGTACCAGAGAGCACAGATACTATGCTGTGCATGTCTGGTCTCCAAGGTGCTGGGAATGACATCTGATGGACCTCCCGTTGACTTCCTGATTCATGACAGGTATTGCCTGTTGTCAGGCAAAGAGGTACCAAGATCCTCTGTAATACCCTGGGATTTTATTCACCACCCAAAATGCTCATTTTGATGAACTAAAAGCAGCTAATGAATCCTACACTTAAAATTCATTACCCATATCTAAGTCACCTGCCGCTGAACCAAGCCAGCTTTGCAATTTTCTGGAAATCAGAGGTGATGTGTTTTGATGGCAGTTTTTTAGAGATATAAATGCATTGTAATAAAGCTGTGGGTTATTTATAGAAAGTATTTCCTTTGCTTTGCAACTTATACATTTTTGCCTGCATCTGCCCCTTTTCATTTTATGGAGAGCTAGAATGCAACTTTTAATGCCAAGGTATATACTTTCCTTTCAGAATGGCTTACCAGCAATTAAACACCCATTTATAACCACTGCATAAGAAGTTGCCACATGGTAGGAAAACAAGAAATGGAATGAGATGAAAATACAGGAAGAAAATGGAGTTGGTGGAGGCAGGGCAGAGCAGCACAAGCCAGCTTTCAATTTAGAAAATATCTTTAGGCAATCATATTCAGAAGTATGGAATAATGCAAAATATTTAGGATACCATGTACAATACAATGAGTGTTAAGTGTTTCTTGTGGTTGACCAGTTTTCCCATGAAAGAGGGAAAAGTAGCTGGAAGAAAAGTAAAGGGCAGAAAAGCCTAAAGGCTCTCCTCAGAAACCAAGTCAGGGTCATTCATTGATTTTTCCATAGTTCATGGCTCAGTCAATTCCAAGAAGAAAGAAACAAAAAAAGCAGTATCATGGACTTTCAAGCATCTGGCTGATTTGAATGAATCCAGCTAAAATAATCAAAACATGTACTGCGAAAAGTAATGGTGACATTTTTGCTGACATCCTGATCTCTCTCTCTCTCTAAGCATTTATACCCTGATCATTACTGATAGTTTGGATGATTTTCTGTGCTAACTTCAACATTTTCGCACAAATGGCAAATTTAAATAAACAGTGCATTTTCACTGGAGCTATACAACTACCAAGAAAAAAAAAATTACAAAAGTTTCCAATTTTACTGGAAATAAGCTGCCTTTTGGGAACAAAATATAGTCAAAGAATGATACTTGTTTTTCTTTTGTGAGATATAGAATGATCAAAAACAGTGGGTAGTTTAATGTAACCAATATTGCACAACTCCACTTGTTTTCTTGTTTAGACAATAGTGTTGCAAAAATTTTACATACAGTTTTAATACTATTGATGCTTTAAACATTATAACATGCATGTTATAGAATTAAAATCAGACCTACATTATGGCATGAAGGAATGTTAGGAAAGTACACTGCTTTAACATTCCAGGGGTAAAACAGTTTGCATTCTCTTATAATTTAATATATAAGCAATGGCCATTACATGTTTATAGAATAACTTCATAATCAATTAAACAAACCTTTTGTTAACATTACTGCTATAATTTCTAAGAACATATGGATATATGTATGGGTACTCTTTTTTAAATATTTATGCAACTGCGTATTTAGAAATTAACTGCTCTTTAGCAAATGAGTGTTAGTGAGCCTGTCAAAACACTGTTAGTTCTTCTGTGGTTACTTGTATTTAATTTTCTACCTACTACAATAAAAAGATTAAAATTATATGGCAAACTGCTAGTGATTTCTCTATGGGGTTTATCACACTGCTTTATTAGCATAGCATACAGATTATGAAACAGGTGAGGTTATCCTTCAAGAGAAAGTAACCAAAAATAACTTTCTTTCCAAATTCCTGGCTGCCACATACACTAAAAGCCAATGATGTGTAGGAATAAAAAAACCCAAACAAACAAACAAACAAAAACAGGAAAAGAATAAAAAAATCCCTCATAACTCCTCGCCTGATAAATGATAGGAAAGTTTGACAGATCAGAACGACACGAAGCAGCCTAAAACATTTGGCATAATGTGTGTCTGGCATACAGAGACTGCTTGTCAAATGCCTATGACTCCATACAGCAGCTAGGGACCCTATGGAGCAGCAGATGGACCATTAAGGTAGTATTAATGTAGATGCCATCAGTTTTCAGTTCTGACTGGGACATACTCTTTAGAACTATGAGCAGCTGCTGCCATTTATTGTGACAGCTTCCTGCTAACTTTTGCCAACTGGCACAATCTGACTCTTTGTACCTGAGCTATTAAATGTGTGACTTCCATCGTTTTATTCCTCCAGAGAAGTCTTTTAATAATCCTCTGAAGAAGGAATAAGGCATTTATCACAAAAGTGAGTACACATACAATACAGTTCTATTGTCCTTTCATACTGCAGTGGATTTTACATCAGGGGTAAGCATAAGCAAGCTTCCCATGCCTTACACAGTGCCTGAAAAATGAAAAACTGATGAGTTCTTAAACTGCATTTAAATGATCTGCATTTCAACTACTTTTTTACATTGCTATCTTACCTTTCAGAAAAAAAAAAAAGTCATATTTCATCAATACACAGAAAGGAAAGCACTTTCTTTTTAATTATCATTCTTTATGTCAATGAACATAGTTCAATATTACAACTATGAAGGGATTTTTGAATACCCATTGGTCTACTTAATATCTAAACATTCCTTTTGTGGCAAGCAAAGCTGTCCATTCTTGTAGTGTCTTTACTGTGTGGCAGGAATAATGCATTATAAATGATAAGTGATCATGTATTTGTTATCACTTGCACTATAATTTTAGCAAAATATGCAACAATACTACTGGCAGAAAAAAAAACCCACCCTGTGGTACATGTCTTTGATCCAGCTAGACTTCTAGGGATATATTACATCACTTGATTGTGCCAAACAAGAAAGCTAACAGTACAGCACAGCATAAGGTTTGACATACAATAAGAACTGCAGCTAGTCATTATAAAAAAATGGCTGGCAGACATTTATTATGCTGAGCTAACAACTCTTCTGCTTCAAATCTTCCTGAAATCTGACTAATGATGTATGCATGGACTTCTATTGTAGAACTCCATTGCTCGATGCTACACTACCCATGTATACATGTGTAATGTCCCTAAAAAATACATCTATATCAGCCAAAAAAAACCCGTTTAAAAATAGCTGTGCTGATATGTGCAACAAGAGCCACACACACTATTGAAGCTACAGAGGATGAAAGTGTGGAGACTGCACACATGGAAAAAATTATAAATTAAATATAACTAAACATTAATAAGATCATTTATCTTTTATATGAATAAAAAACATTTGAAACAATATTAGTAGTTTCAGTAGAAACTTCCGGAGATGGTAAATCCTTCATGTTGGAATGATTTTACTTTTAATACAAATTAACTTTTATATAAACATGTAGTATGCATCATACGCATAGTTTTTCTATATTAGAATTCTTTTTGACTATATTATACTATTACATATCCTTAAAGTGAAGGTTACCTGAAAATTGTCAGTCTTTTGATCTGTGTCAGAATTTAAGCAATTGTCCAGTGCGTAGAAAAAATACCTCTTCTAGGAAATTAAGGGTTTGTGGGGTAATGCACGAAGAATAATATCAATTCTAGGAACTCTGGGGAAATTTAGAAAATCTCAATGTTTAGTAAGATTAAGCATTTATACCCTGATTTTAACAGTTTACTCAACAGTAAATAGTGGCATATACTTAAGTCTCTGAAGCTAATGGCCCTAAGAGTGATGAACTAGAAATGCATCTTAGTGCAAGAAAGACCTTTATCATATACTCAGCTTCAAAAGCCTGCTCAAGTCCCACTGAAATGAGGGTGCTTATAAAAAAAAAACAAAACAAAAAACAAACAAACCAAGCAACTAACCAAAAGAAACCAAGTAAAGCACATGCTTAATTGTTGTTCTGGATGAAAGCCTGGAGTGGGAGGTGGTGGAGAGGGAAGGAGAAAGGGAAGCGGAGGAGAGCTGGAGGTAAAAATCTATGGGAATTTATATGCAATAAGTACATAGACATCATAAGTACTTACTTTACCCAGCTAAGAACAAGCTAAATGAAATGATACATAACATTCTACTTAAGTTTAGTAAATGCCCATTCAATCTTCAGGCACTTAATGTAGCAGATAACTCGCATGTACAGCAAACTACCCATGCAGTATTAGAGTAACACTTCTTGACTCTACTAACTGTACTTACAACAACCCTTCATAAGTAATATTATTCATAATACATCATTCTCTCATGTGCCAAAGAAAAATTTGTGAGGTTTTTTTTGTTTGTTTGTTTCTATAGAGTGCACAAATAAATAATATATGTATTTATTAGAACTAATCCATAAACAGAGAATGTTGTTCAGGACCCTGGAGTGGAGAAGTATCCCTTTGGGAGTACAAACATAATTATGTGGAGACAGAGGAAGACTCAGTTAGTGTATCTTCCAAAGCCATCACTGACAATCAGAAGTTGCACATATCATAACATAAACTATATAGAATCATGGAATTATAGAATCGTTTTGATAAGGAAGACCTTAAAAGTCATCAAGTCCTTAGCTGATCTATTTTAAATCATTTGTGTGTACCCTTCAAGGCAAAGTAATGTGGCACTAATATTCTATAAAATATGATATATAAGTTTCTATTTACCATTACATTCATGCTTCTGTCATGTCTTGACCATCTCAAGAAGAAGATGAATCCAGGAAATGAGTGAATAAAAATAAATGCAAAAGTATTAATTTGCAGATGCATGGTCCCTGGTCCAGCTGATCAAACATTCAGCACCAATATAAAAGCAAAAACAACTTATGGTTATGTGGGAAAGGGACTGAATGCCCCCTAAAAAAGCTCGTGTACAGCAAGTTGTTTTGATAAGCACATGGTAAAGCACGGTTGCTGCACACTGCCTACATGCCACCAGATTTTCTTCATAGTTTTCCTGGATTTGGAGCCTTGTTCACTGAAGGAACAGGGTATGGCTTAGGCTCTCAGCCAGGCAAAACCATCTTCTTTACAATGGAAGATGAAGGTCTCCACCAGCACACAGGATCTCCTCTGCAGTGCCTGCAGTGCCTATTTAGTAGAATAAAATCTTCATAAACCAAACAAGAAGCATTGCACTTCAGTCTGTCTCTACCCCTAGAAACAAAAGAATGTCTCATCTTCTCCTCCAACCTCCAAATAGAGTTCAAAGACTTACAGGTGCTTTAAAAAAATACCTGCTTTTCATCAATGTGCATATTTTACCAGTTTCAAAAGCATATTAATATCCTTTGTGACTTCAGTTAAAGTAAACAGAAATAATTGGAAAGATGACAGATAAATTATTAGAAGACAGTATTTGGGATTTGCAATACAGACTAAGCACAAAAAAAAGGTAGAAATTCTTCACAGATAAATAATTTAAAAGAAAGTAACATTTTTGCCTCAGCAGGAATGGTTTATTTAGTATAAGATTTTATATACATATACATATATGTATTTTAGGAATACTGTGTCTTCATTTTGTCCAAAGTCACACATACAACTATTTATTTTGGTTTAGATTTTAACAGAAAAATTACAGAGCATATGTGAAACATTGAAATAGCTGTCTCTAACTTCTATTAACACAACCTTTATCTGTACACTATGCATTATACTAGGCTGATAATTATCTGTGTATTAAACACTATGCATTACATCAAATAAATGTAATTAATCCAAGGTAAATGTTTCAAACATATCTCAAAAAGTACTACAAAATTAACAAAAATCTTAAGAGTGTTTTGTTTAGTTTAAGAGTGTTTTTATCCTTAGAAATCTTTTACCACTTCCAAAGCCAAAGGATTCTCCTCCTTTTGCTGAGGACTAAACCATGTTTGTAACTTATTTTCTTCTACAAATAGGTCAATAAAGCTAATGAATGTTTGTGTAAAGAGCTAGCAAACACATTCAACCGAACTTCAATAAATAGTAGTGAGTATATTGGTGCCTATATAGGACTGTGTATTCAACTGGAAAATGTTTGATTCAGGCAATTTACAAAAATAAGCTTTCTGGTTATTTTGTTACCTGAAGTTGTATCCCTTCCCTCAAGCAGAAACCATATTTTGCGAAGGACATACCTCTTGACATGTATGATAACAAGAGATGGCACAGACACACCTGGAACTAATAAATAAAATGCATTCCTCTGCTCGAGGTAAAACATCCTATCTCATAATATGAAAGCCTGCAATGTGGATTTGGACACCCTAATGTCACATATTACATATATTATCTCTGTGCTGTCTGTGCTCATCAATTGTGTTTGTTGTCAGAGGCTGCGCTCCAAAAACAAAGACAGTGGGAATGCACAGAGCTGTGTGACACCTCGGTGGAGGAACAGGCATGTCACATACCTGCAGCTTCAGCTGTGGAAAGCCACCAAGCTGTGCCATGTCACCACTACCTTCTGCAAAATCTCAGTTCAAAGAAAGGTGTGTGACGTGTCTGCCTCACACTTCAAAGACATGTATGCCACGTGGCAAAAGCTGCTGCAAGCCCCTTCTCATGTTTTGGATCAGCATTTTATACTTCGTTTTTTTATTCCTTCTCCCACATGGTGCTAATAAATGGAGGAAAATCGTTTCCATTTTACACACCTGAAAGCATCAGATTTCAAAATATAGTGTCAGACCTGTCACCTTGTGTGTATATGCATTTTTGACTATTCACACTGAGTCTGGCTTTTGCATTCCATCTTGCTGAGCTGGCACTTTTAAGAACACAGTTTCTTCAAGTAATATTGAACTTACACATGCAGGATTGTGCATCATGGGTGGATACACAGATTCTATTTTGTGGAAATACATTGCAGGGTTATCCAAACTTTGTCAGGCAATGGTGCAAGCCTCCTATTAGTAAAATTAGTGATAGTGCAATAAAAGAAATAGAGTAAAATTGATTTACATTAATTGAGCATCTCACATGTGTCCTCTGCATAATGCATTTAATGAAATCCTTAATCAACCTGTTATTACAGGATTCTCTGGACTTTTTAGTCTAAAGAATCTTATTTCTGAAAGAAAAACCTCATGGATATTAAGATGAAAATATAAGAATTCCATTTGGACAATATTTTCTTCATGGAGGATACTAAAGCACCTTAACATACTATTTTAGGAAACAGATTAAGTACTACTTTCTGAGATACACATAAATAAACTAGAAAAAATGACATTTGCTATTCTAAAGGACATTGTATACAATGTAAATATTAAAATATCTTATTATTATCCCTTTGATCAGTCAAACTTCTGAACCATTGAATATTGTCTAAGAATATCTTAGCTTACCATCAACACTGGAATCCCTTTTGAATTCAAGAAAGAATGCATTTCCCAACAGGATGCTCTTTTGAGACACTTTCTACCCACTGCATGAAGACAGACAGTCAAACAGCACTTCAAATGATAACTCTGACAGCTATCTTGGACAATGTGCAGCTTGAGGAACAGCTTTCACAAGGAGGATTCCCTGGAAAACAAAGGTTTCCAGGTCTGAAATTATACTCCCTTGGAAAAGAGAGGCCAAGATATGCAGAAAAACTAGATGATGCAAATGGTCACATGAACAAGTTTCTGTGGGGTACCTTCAGGCTGGAATTATACCAAGAGCCTGTACGCAAGTTTTTTACCCTATCATAACTACCATTCCTTTCACCTTCTTTCTTAAGTTTGTGATCGGGTACTGCTCTAATGCACTGCAGTACTAATCTGCTCCGTATTCTTGCAAACTCATTCCTATTCTTATATCATAGGATCTTAATAGACAGCTGCTGAAATCAATGCCATTTTGTCTTTATCTTGCACTTTTCTTAAATTTCACATTTTTTAAAATAGAATTTCTAACAATGTGTTTTATTTCAAAAGACTGTTTTCAACAGTGACTTTTTGGGGGGCATAAACTGACACTTAGGAAATTCCACCTGAATATGAGGAATAACTTTCTTGTGCAGGTGACCCTCATATATTCAAAAACTCTCGGACGCAATTGTTGCAATGTGCTTGAGAAGAGAGGTTGGACCAGATGATCCCTCCAACCTTACCCATTCTATGGTTCTGTGGTTCCCATGTCATGTTAATTGGGCAGCACTTGCAACTTACTTAGGTGTGAGTTTCACTCATCTAAGAGTGAAAGAATCAAGCAATTCCACTCCAACTTCACATGGTATTAGAACTGTTCTCTTACCCAGGTGAAAACTCTGTCAAGGGTGAAGAGACCTAGCTGATACTCAGACAGTAGTTGTAGTACTTTATGCATTTATCATGAACTAGATTCTTAATTTCATATGCAGGAGATGCCAATCAATCAGAAACCCAGAACACTTCAAAGTGATAGGTGATACAATTTCTGTCCATGTGTGCCATTACATACCTTTCTTCTATAAGAGAGACCTATAAACAGAGATATCCATATTTATGTATCCACGCATTTACCTGTTGAAGTGATTTCAGAGAAGGACCACAAAAGAGCCCCTTTGCTATGGAAAGAGTCTGAGGGAGTTGGAGTTGTTCATTTTAGAGAATACAAGGCTCCAGGGAGACCTTAAGGCACCTTCCAGTACCTAAGGCACCTTCCAAGCCCCTAAAAGGGCTACAAGAGAGATGGAGAGGGGCTTTTGAAAAAGTCACGAAGTGACAGGACAAGGGGTGATGGCTTCAAACTGACAGAGGGCAGGTTTAGGTCAGATATTGGGCAGAAATACTTTACTATGAGAGTGGTGAGGCACTGGTACACATTGCCCAGAGAAGTTGTGAATATCCTGTCTCTGGAAGTGATCAATGCTAGTTGGATAGGGCTTGGAGCAACCTAGTCTAGTGGAAGGTGTCCCTGCCCATGGCAGGTGGGTTGGAACTAGATGATCTCTAACGTCCCTGCCAACCCAAAACATGCTAAGATTCTGTGGTTTTTAATACCAAAAAGAGAAACAAAGCTTAGAGCTCCTGAGAGCTGCAGCTAGGGCCAAATCCAACTTTCACAGATGTCAGTAAACTAGTTCTCACTGAACTCAACAGGATTCATTATGCTCTTGGTATTTATGGAATTGAGTTTATTTAAGTGGGCAAGTTTCAAAGCGTACAGCTTTAGGCTATCCCTTTTTGCATATGTGGCTTTAATAACATCAGTTAACTAAACAACTTCATTCTTATTACTTCAGAACTTTCATTAAGTCATATTCTTCCTACTATTTCTGATTCAGCAATAGCTCTCTCAAGATTCATGCAATACCTGAAACTTTTGATGTTGCCGTCACAATGGTTTGTCCATATCTCCACATCTAACAGTATCCTTTCTTGAAGAGATTCATTACTTTACTGTTTTCAAATAAAACTGAGCTGAAATTTCTTACAATGGAAGACCCAACCCTGTATCTATTATGATATTGTTTGGGTCTGAAACGCATAGAAAGAATTCTTAGTCCTAAATTTCTAATTCTACTCTTACATAATAAAAATATTCTCTCAGCAATAGTATTACATAAAGTTTATTACTATTATTATAAGAGTCAAAATTATTCAATTTTCCAAAATGTATATGCTGAAGCCACACTAGTTTTAAAACAGTTTAAACCTGAGAAGATCAAAAGTTGTTAAGCTTCCCTTTTTCACTGACACAGCATATGGGTCAAAAACATCGCTGAACTGAACACTTCTCACCATATGCTTATAGACTATATTGATATAGAAGTTACTTACACAAACACGGTAACATATAGGCAAATAAGCAATCCAGCAAGTCTCAGGAGACCAGGAAAGCACAAAGTTAGGGAAATATGAACATAGTGAACCCAAACATAATCTCATCCAATCATCCTTCATACAAAGACTAAAATCAGGCACAACTTGCTTACTTAAAATATATTGCAGAGGAATTTTTAGCTGCAATCAACTTATCATTCCTGTGAGGCAGAAATCTGACCTGTGTTCTCCAGGAAGAACAGCTCCCCTAATTCTCATATATTTTCTCCCAAGACTTTCTGGGAGCAGAAATGAGAAACAAGAAGAAAAAAGCTGATCTCCTCACACCTAAGAATGGTGACCTAAATTTCAGATATCTCTTGTGTTTCTGTAAGAAAAGGCTCAAACCCTCAAATTCCATATCTGTCAACTATTTAGAAACAAATTTAAGTTTTTGTTTTTGTTTTTAATACCTACATAGAATAATTGTAAAATTACTAAGCCAAGATATTACTGAAACTACAAGGATGCATTAATAAGCTTACATAATTCCCCAGGACGATTTCAAGAGAACAGATTTTACTTCCATAAATGTCTTTTCTTCATAACCACAAAATATATCTGAAAAGATCATCAAAGATGACCTTTACATACCTCAATGCATTACAACAGATTTAATGTCAACAAGGCTGTTTTTTCAGGATTTGTGCAGCACTGAATGCCTAGGTTCAAAATTTCAAACTCATTAACATAACAAAAAGATGATCTTCATTAAAAACTCTACAGTTTTAGAAAGCCTACTTTCTCCAAAAGAAAGACACTCACATCTAGCCTCTTAATTATATTCTGGAAGTCAATGTGGTCAGCCATGTGAATTCTTGAATGTTTTGAAATTTTTCTTTGGTTTTCTTATTTATTTCAGAAAGCTTGCTCTTTTTGTGCCACCAGCACTGATGAAGCCCGATTATGTTATTGTCAGGCCAATTCAAAACATCTCTAAATGGTAGATGTAATTGGGCAAGATTTCTTCCTTCTTAAAGGAGGTGAAACCTATCCTCAAATATGGCAAAAAAGGAGACCTAAAGGAGTTAAATGTTCATCAGTCTCATCTTGATGCCTGGGAAGGTGAGGAAGAGAGACCATGTCCTCTTCTGAGTAACTTCCAAACATATTAAAGATGTGAAGCTGATTAGGATTGATTGGCATCAATTTATAAAGAAGAAATCATGCTTGACTAACCTGAGAGTCTTCTACAAGAAGGCTTGCTGGATAGATGGAGAGTAGAGGATCATGGCTATTTTGACTTTTGCAAGGCTTTCAACTTGTTTCTTATATAATTTTCATAGACAAACTGATAAAGTATAGACTAGATAAATGGACAGTGAGGTGGACTGAAAGCTGGCTGAGCTGATGAGCTAGAATTAGTGTTGTGATCAGTACCACAAAGTACAAGATTCTGAATTTTGATAAAGGAAAATGTGAAGTCCTGCGTGTGGGGAAAAATAACACCAGGCATTGTTAGAGGTTGGTGCTGAGCAGCTGGAAAAGGGCTTGGCAGAGAAGGAACTGCCAGTTGGTGTGGACAACAAATAGATCATGAGCCAGCAATGAGCCCTCACATAAAGGTCAACGTTCTCTTGTGCCTTATTGGGAAAAAACTCACCAACAGGTTGAAGGAGGTGAACCTTTTCTCTGCTCAGCAGTGATGAAATACAACTAGAGTGCTTTGTCCAGCTCTTGGCTTTTCAGTATGGGAAAGATGTGGGCATACTAGAGAAAGGCCAGAATAGAGACAAAAAGATATCTAAAGCACTGTAGCATCTTTCATACAAGGAGAGACTCAGAGAGCTGGAACTCTTCAGCCCAGACAAGAGAAAGTTTGGAGGGATATTGTCACTGTTCACAAATACCTGATGGAATACAGAAGAAAGAGTCAGGCTGCCCAGTGACAGAACAAGGGTCTACGGGAACAAACTGAAACAGGAAATTCCATCTGAACATAAGAAAAGTATTTATCAATTCTAGCGGTGGTCAAACAATGCACCAAGTTACCCAGAGTGGTTGTACAATCTCCAGGAGATAATCTAAACCTGACTGGACATAGTCCTCAGCAACCTGTTGTAGTTGACCCTATTTTGAGCAGGAGGATTAGACTCAGGGATCTTCAGGGGTCTCTGCCAGCCCCAACCATTCTGTGATTCATATCTGTTAGGTACCAGATTTTGCTAGATTAGGAGGTGTGCAAGAAGAATAAAGGATACATAAGGGTATGTATCCAGGCAAAACATCACAGAATAGAAATCATGTATCAGTAAACGTGGGGTTTGAGCATATTCTACAAAAGCATGAAAACCTCAAAACCATCAAGTTTAAGCCTTTCTGTACACAATAATTCATATGTATGTATTTATTTAATTATTTATGTATTTGGAAAGTAACTACCATTCCATAGGAACGTATGATTGGAGCCTTGTGTTTTATAAGAGCAGAAATAAACAGGCATTGCCCTCTGTGAAGATCCTGCTTCCCATAAGAGCGTGGATAAACTTGGCTTTTTTGTAAATAGATTTGGGTTCTAGTTTTTGAAACCCACTGGGAATCTTTTCATTCTCCTCAACTAGTAGGTATTCATACATTAGGAATTTCATAGAAAGACAGAACAGAACAAAATCAAGAATATACAAATGTCATTATACTCATGGGCTGAACAGTATAATTACAAATTCTATTGTCATGAGAGCAAAAAACTTAAGTTCAGTAATAGAGAGTATTTTTCTACATGTGAAAACCATGCATTATGCCTTCGAGTTGCTATACAGAATGTGACAGAAATTATTAGGCAGTGCAGCTAATTAGTCCAGCTTTTTCTTCCAAGCTCACTTTTACTAATACAGCTGAAATGTTTAAATCCACCAAGAGAAATGGACAACGTCTTTTCATGCCATATTTCACACAACACTTAGCATCTCTCTGCAAATTGTTAAACAGCCAACAGATGTATTTTGTTTTCTGCTTGAACATTGGAAGAAATTCTTCTTGAAGGGTAAATGTAACATTAGTTTGTGCTCCTATTATAGTTCATCATAATGTCATGACTGGAATTCCCGCCTCAAACTAAATGTTGATTTTTAAAATTTATTTTTTTTATTTTGTTCTTCCTTAACATCTTTAACTACACTTGCCACTGCCAAAGTGGCATTCATCACAAGATTTTTGGAAAGGTGGTTCAAGGTTGACAGTGAGAACAAGACAGTGACAGATTGTTCATAGAAAGTAGCAGCATAAGACCTACAGCTGATCAGCTGAAGACCTTACGATTATTATCTTCCAGGAAACCACACAAGCCAGTGTTTGCTCTGCATCTGAGGCAAACAGCAAGAAAGTTTTCTTTATCCCTTCTCTCTCTCTTTTGTTTCAGCTGTAGAATGCAAAGCAAATATACTTCAGTGTCATGATTTTTTGTTGGCACCTTTCCATAGCCAATTCCATTCATCCAGAAAAGGGATGAAATTCCATCATTCGAGCATGACATCTCAAAATTCAAACTTAATGAGAGCTTTGGCAGCTTCTGTCGAAGGCAGACAGTGATTAACAAAACACTTCAGAGTACAAGGCACAGCAGTGCTCAAAGAAAACAGTGATGATCTCCACTTAATTGTAGAAAAGCCCAAAGCATCTGCCAGCGGAGGAGAGCTCGAGCCATAAGGAGCTATTGCTCAGATAGGCTGTCATCTCCAGAGATCAACAACCATATGCTCAGCTCAAGCACAAACTCCAAAGAAGTTAATTTTCTGACAAAATACAGGGATAAATATGACATTCAAACAAGTGTGCTCACTCATCCTGAACACACGTTCATCTGCACGTATCAGACTTATGCACCATTTAAACTGAAGCAAATATAATTTGTTTGGAACACAAACATTACTGTGTGAGCACAGGTATAATTAATCTTTGTCCGCTCCACGGGTTCTTGTGTTCCACCAGTTAATGCTTACAGTAAACTTTTGATGAATGAATATGGTCACCTGTTGCAAACTGTCTCACTGTGTAAAATATCAACCTTTGTCTTCTCTGATACCTAGTAAGCACATAGTTATCACACCTTCAGCTGCAGAAGATTTTTATCCTGAGTTTTATGACAACGTACGGTACATTCTCAATGCCAGGGACAGGGTCTTTGAATAAACTCAAAAGATAAGCAAGCTTATTTTAAGAAAATTATCATCTAAGTGTGCTGGGCTAAGGAAAGTTTAATTAGCCTACAAATATATTAACTCTTTTGTGCTTATTTACTGCCTGATAGTCAATGAATGGAAATACATTATTAAAATGTATATGCCTGGCCGCAAGAATAACAGAAGGGAAAAGGTCAATATAAAAGTGGAATGTACTAGAAAAAAACATGTTGTCAAATATAAAGTTAAATATACTTTGAAGTTAACAGGATTTTTTTTTTTTTTAACAATTACCTCAAATGCCCTTCTGCTATGTCAAGTACAGAATATTATGACTTTGTTGGAAAATAATTTATCCAAACACCAAGGAAGTGTTCTGTATACTGACTGAGATAGGCTTTCCAGATAGATGTAGTTAAAGAAATTCACATAGTTATCTCTTAAATGTCAGCACTTCACATGCATCAATCTGCGTCTGTCCACATTTATCCTTGTTCTGTCCTAACTTATCCACAAATTACATTCAAACTTCCTGTGCCTAACATTCTTTCGACCTCCTGCAGCAGCAACTCTCATCATAAAGAGTTTGAAGACAACGCAGATCAGCCAGTCATTTGATACATTGTTTTAATAAGCATCAGCACCCAGTGTAAATAATCATAATATTGTGGATATCTAAAACTTAAAGAAAATAAGACCTCTTCCTAGCAGTATAGCTACTTGATTGTTCATAGAAAGACTTGCGTTCGATGTAGACTAGCAGTGCTGTGAATAGCCAAATGCAAAAGAAAACTATAATCAACATGTGTCCTTAAATTAGTGGACGTAGAAGAATTGGCTGCAATTGTTAACTTTCTGATTTTATATTCTTTATTTTTTTCCTTCTTTTCTTTGGTATTGGTTGTCTGACATGCTTCCTGGTAAACTGCTAAAATACAGCAGTACCATAAAACATATGGAAACATGTGAAGGCAGAAAAGGATCCCTCATGCTGCAGCAGAATGGGCTGGAACAGAGATTTACACAGCACAAATGATGAACAGCACACAAACTCCACACTGCTTTGTAGTACAGAAAATGCAGACATTTTGAGAAAATCCTGGTTGGATGGAGGAGGATGAGTTTAACAACAGTCTGTTGTAACCTGTGGTCCAAGGGCACACTTCATTCCTTTTCTTTTAGCAAGGACTGCAAAGCCATCAAGCCTCCTCAGGAATCCCCTGGGAGATGCTACTTTCCACTGATAGAAAATAAAATTATGTCTTAATTACTTAGAAAACTGAGGTCTGTATCTTTTATTTTGACTACAAATAGAATGTAATGTGAACTTTTTACACTTTCAGCTCCAACACACTCAGGTCTGAATAACAACATCTCCCTCATGTTGGGGGCAGAGTACTTTGTGGTGGAACACCAGCAGAGAAAGAAGTACTTTGCAGAGTCAGTAAGTATAAACAGCTCAGCTGAGAGCCCAGCAAAGTGCTCTGTTGTGCTATCTCACAGTACAGACAATAACATACAAAATGAAAAAGCCTATGCCAAGTGCATGGAATATGCAGAGCGTCATGCCATTGCTCTCACTAGACTGTCTGTTATGGGCAGAGCAGTTTATAAGAAGCAGAGACAAAAGCAATCAGCCACACCCCTGAGCACAATAGGAAACAAACTGTTTTGAATAAAATTTCTTTCGAAAAATACATAAAATAAAAAGAAGCAATTTTTTAGAATGCAGGTATTACTGCATTGACATCAGTAGACATTCCTCCCGTAAATTGTGGGATAAGAGAAATTTAATTTATCCACTTTTTAAATTATATTGTACGGTAGCTTTATAAAGAAAATAATTTTAAAAAATGTGTTACATTGCATTCCAAATAAGTCTGTCAATTATGGAATAGCTAGTAGAGTATCAAGGAACTGAAAAATAAGAATCTATGTGACTTGCAAAATAGATGGAGAAACAGTTATGCAGGACCCGATTTAACAAGCAACTTAAACATACACGTTATTTTTAGTGTGTGGATATTCTAATTAAAGGAAATAGGATTAAACACATGCTTAAAATGAAATATATGCAAATTTTTTCCTGAATCAGAACCTTCTTTCAGATTCTGTCACTCATATTTCCAGCAAAGTTAACAAAATAAGCAATTAGCACCTCACACTGCAAATAGTGCTCGTCTTTCAACTTGCACAAGGTGTCAGAGTCTGGTCCCTTAGGCAGCAAATATAAAGAGCACATATGTGCATGTAATACCAACAAAACAGCAGCATATAAGTATTAAAAGCAATCATACAAGCAACTTTGAGCTTGCATGTGCAGTTACCCGGTTTATCTTTGTAAAAAATTAATGGAAAGTCAAGCCCCATGCACACTGCAGGTAATATGCTTCCAAAGGAATTTGGCTGCACATCCAGACATGTTTTATTTTGGAGTACAAGAATGCCCCTCATCTTTTTCTAGCAGCTCCATACACCTTTTGGAAGAGATACATATGCTTATGAGGCATTTTTTCATTGGGCATTCACTAAGTTCCACACATAATCTTTTTCAGCATATAATCTTTGAAAGCTTCTAAAGTCAAATAGAATTGCTACTATCAGGTAGCAATGTAGATAAATAGAAATTGCACATGAATAATTTGTGTTACTCCCTTCTTGCTGCCTGATTTAAATAGTTTAGGGAAAAAAAAGGTTTTTTGTTTGTTTTATATCTATATAGCTGATCTCATTTATTTGCCTAAAAATGCTGCTGAACCTAAGCAGATTCTACCAATTTCTATCATTTTAAGCATTTTATTGCTGTAGGAAATGCATTCTTAAGTGATATATGCAGTAAATTAAAAACTTGCTTACTTTACAAAAAAGCATAATCCACTAAATACGACTATAACAGCAGCACAGATCTAAGGTATGTTTCCTACTGGACATCAGAAAGCATGTCATAAATATAGTAAGGTAACATCCTCCTTATTGATAATGAAGATCTTTTTTGTGCATCTCAGTTGATTAAAGAATGTTCCTCAATCCCTTCAATTCACAGAGCAAAGCACCTTTGTAACAGAACAAAGTCTCCTCTAATAAAAGACTAAATCAATACACAAAAAACAGGAGAGATTTTCTATGAGAGCTTATGAATTTCAGAGCTAATGTTGCAATAATGGTTTTTTTGCTGTACTGATTGCATTTTCACACATTTTTGTGAAGCTCTAGAGGGGTAAGCATAATAGAACAACCAGCATGAAGAAGTAGTTTTTTAATAGAAACCACCATCATTGTGACAGCTTTGTTGGATATGTTAACAGAATCCTTGCATTTTCTGCTGAATCGTATGCAAAAATATCATGTAATATCTTCCCTTTGAATTTTTCAGGCATCATTCTTAAAATGAACATAAAGTATAAATCAAGGATACCTCTTAATTGAAATGGAACTACAATTGTCCTTGCTATTGGCAGGAACATCAAATACAACTAGCTGACTAAATATAACTGACAAATATAACTAATTGTCTAAAAATCCATTAATCTATTGAAGTAAACACATTCTGAATTCTTCAATAAATTGGAAGAGTTCACAGTACTACCATAGTCACTGATTATATGACTTAAAAACAAGTGTTTTCTGTAGTGCTGGAGAAAAAATTCTGTCAGACCTGCTTGACCACCAGAAAACAAGAAGGCATAAGGACAAAGGGACAGGACACTGCTGCCCAAATGATTCTCAGAAATTTAAAGGTTTCCACAAAATACAATTATATTTGATGAGTTTGTGGAGGTTCTCTATACACAAGAGCAGACTTGACTTTCTGTTATCGTGGAGCTATCCAGTTCACCATAGTAAGGAACTGACTTACCATGAGTAGACAATAAGTACAAGGGAAAAAGCAAAACTAATTGGATAAAAGAACAGTCTTCTATGGGAAACTGTTTTATTGGTATACAGATTAACATGGAATAATATGTGCAGGAAGCTGCCATATGATAAACTGAAGGGAGAAAAAGAAAGACAAAAAAAAGGTCAAATATGCCTGAAAAGGATTTATTATAGTTATCACATGTGTATTTTGAACAAACACAGTTCCCAGTGAAGCATTGTGTTAAGCATAACCAGTGCTGTAAAAAAGCATAATCTTCTTTAAGTTATGAGTTTCAATAATGTACTGCAGAAACTGTTCTTGGCACTTACTGCTAGGAACTGACAGCCTTTTTCAGATATTTACAATGTGGGTTTTTTTCCCTGAAATAAAACACTGCCATTGCTACCTTCAGGTTTGAAAGACTGAGAAATTTTAAAGCTGTACTTCTCTAGTTTTTTTTCAGGAAAACAAGAAAATATCATTCATCTTTGAAATTTCTTAGCCATTAAGGCATACAAATTTCTTAACTATTACTACAAAAATACTCACCACATCGTGAGCATCTATTTTTAAGTGTTTTCTAGTGTGGGCAAAACTTCAGTGGTTACTGAACTCAATTGCACATGACCACAACTCAGGGGTCTGTCTAAGACGACAGTGAAACTGTGCAAGATGTTGTAAACTAGCTACTAGCACTATTGTGGGTTTAACACTGCACTGCTACCTGAATTCTCCTGTATGCGCAAAACTGAATGAGTGCTACAGCAATGGCATGCAGGTAGGAATGAAATAGGGTTAACATTCCAGGGATCACATAAAAGGACTTGTCCCCTCAACCAGAGAGGGATGTAAATGTTGAGCAGTGTAGGTAAGCCTCATCTAGAAGAAGGACCTGATATGGAAAACCTTGAAATCTTTTTGATATTCCACTACGTAACTACATAATTTACATCTCAGCACTGGGGACAACTCTTCTCCAGAAAGTATATATCTGCCCTACATCAGGTCTATCTGTTCCTTAATGATCAGAGTGCACAGGAAACCTGTACCTAAACTCTTCACTTTTTCTCCCACAGTCCTCTCAGAGGACTCCCTGGCTCACCAGCTATAGGGCATAGACAAGGGCTCTGCAAACAAGAATCCTTTATTTCCAAACTGTTCTCTTCTATGTTGTGATTCAAATTCCCTCACACAGAAGCAACTTGAACGTAGAGGTGAGGTTATTTTTTCCTTCACTTTTGCATAGGGAGACTCATCTAGAAAGCATATTCTTTGAACATATCTCAATGAAATGACAGAAAACTATATAATTAAAAAAGTTCATCCATATTAGTGTAAGAAAGGGGCTTAGTGCCTATCTAGACCTGTATATGGGTGCACTTAGGGTTCCTGGGAATTTTCTAGGACAAAACTCCATTTGTTTCACAGTAAGGTGATTGCTGAGGAAAAGTAGACACAACATAACTTAGGGACAGTCTAAAGCCACATATAGGGACCAGTTCATTAGTTCATTAGGACCAGTCCCTTCCTGTAGATTAAGTCCATTATTTTCTAAGGGATGCCAGAAGAAATTTAAAATTAGAGTATCAAATTTCAATTAAACCATGAAAGGAAATAAATTAATAATTCATAAATTATATCAAAAAGATGGTTGGAAAAATTTCCATGAAAATGTGTTTTAAATGTTTTTTTTGTATGCCTTAAGTCAGTCTTTAAAAAACTTAAATGATCTTATAATTTCAGCTGATCAACTGAAAAATGTCATGCCAGAAAAACTTATTTGGTGTATACGTGTCATGTTTATAATATGGTAGAATATGTGTTTCTTATTTTAAAGATAGTTCTAAATATACCAAAACCACAGAACTCCTCAAAATAAAAACAAAGAAATCAAAACAAGTATTTAGTATTTACCACTAAGCATCCTTTGATGTAACACAAGAATAAAGAAAAAGTCATTTTCTAATTGTGTTTAAAATAATGAGAGATAATAATGTACTGGTACACCAATTAAATCACAGTTTCAGATCATACGATTAATATTTTAAAAAGTAAATTTCCAGGTTTTTTTCTCCATCTCTGGAGATATTTTCAGGGATTTGATCCTGTCAATAACTTCATATGACAATTGTACAAAATCAGGACCATGATATATGAGGCAAGCCCAAATATCCATCTGAGCAGGAGAAAATTTAATATTTAAAAAATTTAAAAAATGGTTTTTTTGAAAAGGTGAAACATTAATTCTACCAAATATGAATACAAGTATTGACAATTTTGAACAATTTGGATTGCTGTTCATAGTTTTTACTACTGCAGTCTTGAGTGTATATATACTATAATCAGCACAAATTAAGAGTTTGTTTGAAATATGAGCTAGTTAGAATTTTTTTTTTTGGAACTGTCAAAATATTGCTTTTTGTAAATGATGTATATTTACAAATAAAGAGAATTTTAAATATTAGTTCTGGAATTGCAGTGAAGGAGCCTGGAAAACACAAGTATCTGTCAATTTTAGCAGATATCAAGACTGTGAAGACTAATTTTCAAAAACCTTGAACATAAATTTTGAACAAAACCAAATGTTATTTACAAATGCGCACCTTTGAAAATGAAGTTCTGTTAAATCAGCAACTATTTCATAAAAACTGAAATGTAAATTACAGGTTTCCAATTCTTACAGTGAATAAAAGTAATTTTTCAACCTCAATGCATAGTATTAAGTATTATATATAAAATTCTTTACAGTTTCTCCATTACTACATCTGTATTAATAAAAAACAGGAAAGATAGAACTATTAATTTAAATTTCATATTTTCCTACCTTGATTCAAGACACAACATTATGACCAGTTTTGCAAAATGGAAAATATGTTGCAACAAATATCAGTTTTTTGAGAATAAATATTTGAAATATGTTGTCACTTTTCTAAGTAACAGCTTTAGGTCTTTTCTCGAAACAAAAACTTATATATCCACAATGGGCAAAGTAAGATCCTTCCAGACAGAACAAAATTCAAGCTGTGTTAAGTGGACAATTTATATAGTATCTGAGGTGCTGGTGAGTAATCTTTGTGAAAGACAAAATACAACAAGTGAAGTACACACATGATTTAAAGAGAGATTACAAATTCACACGAGTAACAAGCCCATCAAGAGACAATGTGTCTAGTGACAAGCAGAACAGTAAAGTGTTATTAAAATCACACTTCTGGTTATAAACCATTCTAAGTATTATAAGTTGTTATATAAGAGGTTTAGATTTTTTCCTACATCTTTATAATTTGGAATTCATGCATCAGCACCTTGGGATAAATTACTGAAATCAAACACTTCCAAATTTGACTCAGAATACCAAACAGCTTTTTCATCTATTTCACGTATTTGGAGCAGGTAGAACAGTTTGACACGCGCCAAACATATCTTTACTAGCATTCTTACACACAAAAGAGGAAGAGGAAGGGGAGGAGAGGACTTCTATTTCAGTATAGAGGATTTCTCCTAAACAAACAAGAGATGCAATTGAGCCTCTGTCCTTCCTTTCTAGCACTACAAATTCTCTGACAGTCCCATGCTGATTTTGTAAAAAGCCTAATGTAAAGCACAATCCCACAACATCCTCTGGCTACCAGCCCTCAAACACTCTCTATTTCATGTAAGCTTCATCTACATGAAATACTGTGATTGCATTAACTCTAATAGGATATTAATAATCAAATCTTCAAACTAATATTTGTCTTGTAATAAAGCACAAGTTCTACATCTACCAGACAGTCAAATATTTCATAGGTACTGTTTTTACTATGGATTTTTTTTCATTTGTTTAAGATGGAGAAGAAATTTATCCATTTCTAAATTCTCTAACAACCACTTACAAAAGGGACAAATATTTTCATCTTATGTTTGTGGTAATGTCACAGAAGTTTCAATCACAGTTACCAGAAAACAAATGGTACTTATATTAAAAAAAAAAAAATCCAAATAACTAAAGAGTCATAATTTGCTGAATAATGTCTAGTTTTTCAACTATCTTACCTCCAACTAAATGTAAAATATGTGGACTAAGCTATAAAAGCTATACATTCACATAGACCATTAGCTGTTGCAAAAGACTATTCTTCTTGAACAGCAGCTACATAATACAAAATAGTGGATTTCTATTTCACAGCTATATAATCACTCACCTTACCTTGAAAACCCTTATCTCAACACCTGATCAGCCATCAGAGCAAATTTTGTAACTAATAAGACTTAATTTTCAAGAAGGGATAATATACTTACTCAAAATACTATCAAATAAAAATAATAACCAGTTGGTAAGATTGAAAGCAAATCCCTGTTAAAAAGCTAAGGTACTTTAGTGCGTACTAAAAAATGGCTTGGTGGAGCTGAAAAGGTTTGGCATTCAGATGGATTCAGTTCTACCTTTCCTTTAGCCATTCCCTGCTCCATAGGTTGGAGCATTTGTGATAATCGTTGCATTTCCATCTGCCTCGGATTCTTGAAAAAGACCTGTATCTTGCCTATTTATCTTGTTGCAAAATGAAAACTAAAAGCACGAATATTTTGGACAAACTTTGGATAAACACAGCAGAACACAGTAGTGCCTGTTGGAGAGTGCTCTTTCTGTTGGATAAATAAAATGTATCCTTTCAGCAATTTTTCTACTCTTCTTTTTTTTTTTTTTTTTTTATTCTCCTTCCTCTTAGAAACCTCTGATGTGTGAAAAGTTACCCTAAGGTATAAGAGGCAAGGATCCAAAGACTCTTCCGGTCAGTACAACACTTTATCATAAGAAAATATCATTAGTGACATTTTAAAAAGATCAGGTATAATAGTCTGATGGCACTAAGTAGGTATTACCTTTGTTTCAGCTTCCATTTAAATATTACCTCCTGTAAGCCAGTATAAAATATATTTCTTATGTGGAACATCTTGATTCATGTGTACCAATACAGAATTTCATGGCCTCCTGTGTTCTGTCTATAGGACTCCGCTGTTACACATTTGCCATGTGGAACTTTTTACAGATTAGAGCTGCTGTACATAAGCTCTTTTTCCTGTTTGCATAATGGATGATGAAAAGAGAGACCGAAGAAAAAAATATAATCAAGAACCTGTTTCCTAGCCGTATTGCATGTTACTGTTTCAATCTTATTGCATCACTGGCATAGAGAGGGCAGGGGAGGATAAGTGTTAGTCTGCCTTTGAAAGAAAACTAGGTTTTCTACAAAAGGAGAATGTGATTCTCTAATCAATTAAAGTATATAAATCTGATAGAAATAACAAATTTAAAAAAATTGAAAAATCAAAACAGCAAGGAAATGCTATGTTAAAAGCACCTGATGGATTGTATGTGAATATTCTTATTTCCTAAACATTATCTAGAGGCTCTCAAAACGGCTGTTTTTTTGTTATACACAGATGTCGGCATTAAAGACAGGGTTTCCAAAATTACAAGAGTATTCCAGTGTCAAAGAGAGGGCATCTGCAGAAATCTGATAACACTTGCAGGTTAGAGTCCTTTTGGGTATTTTTACAGATGAATAGGACACTAGTTTTCTTAGAGACCCATGGATGCACATGAGATTCACCACCATTATACCCTGAGTTCAGCAGAGACTTGCAAATACATCTTCGAAGCTCCCATTTTGGAAATTTCTCCTTAACTGACAAACACGGTGGGATTTAACATTAGCATTGCTTCTTAATATCATCAAACTAACATTGAAGTAGGATTTCTGAACAAATTAATTAGTATTCAGGATATTTGCAGAACTCATTTTAAATATTTCTTTCCTTCAAGCACATGGTTAAGCACTTTAATATGATTCAGTGTAATATGAGTAACAGAATTCATTAACATTGTATTTAATTATTTGGCTGTGAAATCTTAGTTTCCCCATCTAATTGTAAACACTCAAAATACTGATTGCAGTGACTGCCTGCCACCCTTCTCATAGGAGAGCCTGGAAAAGGATTGACAGGAAGCAGAAGGAGAGAGGTTTTCTTTTCTGAAGAAGAAAGTTGCAGGAAAAGGTCATTGAGAGCTTATGCAACTTGACCAGCTTCAGTGGAGAGGCCAAGCAGAGAGACTTGCAAGAGATAGGGCTGAATCACATCTGTCTTCCACAATACTGTAAGCTGTAAAGAATCAGAGATATAGGGCAGTGGTGCAGAGTTAATGTTAGTATCAACATCACAAAGCCACTTCTGATTACACAGGAAGTGTAAAAGGTGATGACTCGAAGTATTACTCAAGAAGAAAGTGATGTGGCATCTCCAGAGGGCTGACAGCTAAATCCAGGTCATACAGACAAATCTAAATGCCACCTTCCCTATTTGCGTTGTCCAGTATACTGGTGCATATAAACATCACTTACATCATGAGATCAGTACCCTGAAACTACATATAGACTTTTTTCTCTACTGGTGTACTTTATCATTATAGTCCTGGGATTTTTTGTGGCTGGTTTCCTTTTAACCATTTAATTCTGTTACCACACCATCAACAGTGGTTGTTTTTGAGTCTTAGCAAGTCTGCTGCAAGTCTGCAGCTAGTCAGACTCATGGTAAATAGCTTTGCATGACTAGGATGGATTTGCATATGCTAATGTGACATCTGGCCATTGTGCAATTTCTTATTTCTGTAATCCTTGAGTCAAAGATCTTCCTAGAAGATAATTTAGTAATAATCACCATTCAAGCTTTCAATTCAACTCTTTTTTACTATAGATGTCAATCTTAATCAAAAGATCTGCTAAACATTGGTCTGAAGGCAGACTGAAGAAAGTTACTTAAAATGTAGATGCTTCATGTACATTCAGAAATAGCTTATTTGCTTTTATATAGTCAGAACTTTAAAATGAAGAATCAGAATTTAACCAAACTTCAGTGTTGCAAGTTTTATCTTTCCCAAGGTGAGAGTTAATTTAGACATAAAATAATGTATAATACAATCTTCCAGCCACAAAATCTGTGCCATGGTTAGCAGTGGTATTATAAAGACAAATGTAATTTATATGAGAGCTTAACAAAGGTCAAAATGTAACCAATAGGGAAATAAAGTATGACTTTTTAGCTAGAGTCAATACTGATGATGTATTTTATAAATATCTTCTTTTGCCAACTACTTTAGGCCTTTTGATCCTAATTTCAGTAGAATTTTAGACTTGGACAAAAGAAAGAATGCTTTAGGTAAAGGAACATCATTAGTTCAAACCTTTGAAGTTAAGAAAGTATAATCTCAAGGGCAATTAAGCACTGAATGGATCTTTCATATCCAAGGAGATTATTTCAATTTGATTCCAGAAATTTCCATGAGAGACATAAGATTATTTTAATCATAGAATCACAGAATATGCTAAGTTGGAAGGGACCCACAAGGATCATCAAATTCAAAACTTAGCCCTTTACAGGACCATCCCCAAGAGTCACACCATGTGCCTGAGACTATCATCGAAACACTTGAACTCCGTCAGGCTTGGTCCTGTGACCACTTCCCTGGGGAGCCTGTTCCACTGACCAACCACTCTCTGGGTGAAGAACCTCTTTCTAATATCCAAACTAAACCTCCCCTGACACAACTTCAGGCCATTCCCTTGGATTCTGTCACTGATCATCACAGAAATCAGTGTCTGCTCTTCCTCTCTCCCTCACAAGGAAGCTGTAGACTGCAATGAGGTCTCCCCTCAGTATCCTCTTCCAGGTTGAACACACCAAGAAACCTCAGCCGCTCCTCATATGGCTTCCCCTCAAGGCCCTTCACCATCTTCGTTGCCCTCCTCTGGACACTCTCTAACAGCTTAGTATCTTTCTTACATTGTGGTGGCCAAAACTGCCACAATATTCAAGGTGAGGCCGCCCCAGTGCAGAGCAGAGTGGGACAATCCCCTCCCTCAACCAGCTGCCAATGCTGTGCCTGATGCCCCCAGGACATGGTTGGCCCTCCTGGTTGCCAGGGCACTGCTGACTCATATTCAGCTGGCCATTGGCCAGGACCCCCAGGTCCCTTTCCTTGGCACTGCTTTCCAGCATCTCGTTCCCTAGTCTGTCCATACATCCAGGGTTGCCCCATCTCAGGTGAAGAATCCAGTACTTGTCCTTGTTGAAATTCATATGGTTGAAGGATACTATGTAATCGTATTTTTTAATAGATATGAACTTTGAAAATCCTAAAATCACCAACACATTCATGATGTTTTTTCACTAACAGAGCAATTCCCTGATGTAAGGTAAAACATTCACAGGTATTCTTCCCACGGATGCCAAGGCAGTAGAAGATTAAAAAAATAGAGGTTTATTTCAGATGCAAAGACCATTTCTGTGCACTGGCCCCCCAGGGGAAAAAGGCAATGGCCTGCCTTCTGCAAGGCTTTTTGTATATTCTCTCTCTCCTCCCCCACCCTCTCTGGCCCAAGGAGGCCTTGTACATGTCTGCAAACATGTTATCTCTCTGCATACCAGGGAGAGAGAGAGATTGCTCGTAGCTTCTCCCTGCAACTTTCCCTGAAATGCTGAAGAAAGGAAAAAAAAATCTAACTCATTTGAGAAGACATTTTACAGTCTTCCTAAGTGAAATCGAGTTCTAGCTGTCTATCACAAGTTCTTCTGAAATTGCATCTGAACAAGTGGGCATTCTCCTATATTATTTGTATTCCAAAACAGGTGTGCCAACAGGAGTAACTATCACATTGATAATCAGGCAGAAAGAAGAACTAAGGTTAAAATATATACCTTTGTTGTTGTCTTCTGGGAGAGAAAGCCACTTAATAAGTTTTGGTGTGGTTCAGATCATCTATACAGAAAGTTCCAATTTACTAAGAATTAGGAACACACTTCTCGATTTGAGCCACAGCCTCTCTAAAGGTAACTAGACCAGGGTTAATTTTTTGCGGTAGCTGTGAGGGCACAGTGAGTGGAATCTTGTAGGGGTGTCTAAATTGTTATTCTATACCACCAACATCAGTGCTGGGGGGGGCAGTAAGGGGTTTTGGAGGATGCATATTCCAGATTACAGTGAGATTGTAAACCCTCTCTATCATGTGACCCAGAAGAAGAATGATTTTAAGTGGGGTCCTGAACAACAACAAAATTTTGAACAAATGAAACACAGGACAAGATATGAAAAATGTGCTCTACACTGTAGGCAGGGAGAATGGTCCTTCCTGTATTCTCTGGTAAAAAGTACCTGGGGAGACTCGAGGATGAGCCCTGGGATTCTGGAGTTGGGGATACAAGGGGTCTGAGGCCTGTTACACCCCAACTGAAAAAGAAATACTGGCAGTTTAGGAAGGGCTTTGAGCTGCTTCAGAAAGGATTGGCACTGAAGCACAGCTCCTCCTGGCACTTCAACTACCAGTGCTGTGCTGGATGTTCAAAGGGAAAGTCCTTTCTACACATCATGCTGCTAATGCTTTGTGGAGGAAGTGGGTCATGCTGATCACACAGCAAGCTTGGAAAGGAAACCCCAATCACCCAGGGATCTTGGAAGTCATCATAAACTGGCCTGAAGACAAAAATTTCAGACTATCATCATTAAATGAGGGGGATGAAAAGGTGACATGTGCTGAGGAGGCCTCACCATATAATCAGCTACCAGAAAATGGAAAGCGATACCCTCTCTTCACTGATGGTTTCTGCCATATCAAAAAAATACATTGAAAATGGAAAGCTGCTGTATGGAGTCCTACATGGCAAGTCACAGAAGCTATTGAGGGACCAGATAGATCAAGTCAAGTTGTAGAGCTGAAAGCCATCCAGCTGGCTTTAGATATTGTCGAATGAGAAATGGCCAGTGCTCTACCTCTACACTGACTCATGGATGGTAACAAATGTTCTGGGAGGGTGGCTGGACTGATGGAAAAAGAGCAACTGGCAGCAGAGAGGGAAACTCATTTGGGTGACTGAACTGTGGAAAGACATCACTGCCTGGGTAGAGAAGTTGGCTGTAAAAGTACGTGATGTAGACTGATGTACCTGAGAGGCAGGCTACTGAAGAACATCACAACATCACAACAATGGACAGGTGGATTGGCTGCCAACATTAAAGTGTCTCTGGTGGATCTGGACTGGCAACATAAGGGTGAATTATTTCAGTGGGGCCAAGACACCTCAGGTCATCATGGAAGAGATGCAACAGAAATTTGGGCTTGTGATCAAGGGAAGGACTTAACTGCAGACTTTATCTTTCAAGTTGTCCATAACTGTGAAATATGCACTGCAATCAAGCAGGCCAAGCGGGTAAAGCCTCTATGGAATGATGGATAATGATTGAAATATAAATATGGGGAGGGCTGGCAGATTGATTGCATCACAATCCAAAGCAAGTGCTATGTGCTGACAATGGTGGAAACAACCACTGGATGGGTGGAGATGTACCCTGTGCGTCACACCACTGCCCAGAACACCTTCTCAGGCCTTGGAAAGCAAGTCCTGTGGTGACATGACACCTCAGAAAGAATTGAGTCAGACAACGGGACTCATTTCAAAAACAGCCTCATAAACACCTGGGACAGAGGGTATGAGATTGAGTGGGTATATCATATCATCTACCATGCATCAGCCTCTGGGAAAATTGAACAGTACAATGGACTGTTAAAAACCACATGTAAAGCGATGGGACTTTCAAACACTGGAATCTACATTTAGCAGAGACCACTTGATTAGTTGTCACTAGAGGCTCTACCTATGGAGCTGGACCTGCCCAAACAAAACTTCCACATATCATAGAAGGGGATAAAGTTCCAGTGGTGCATATGAGAAATGTCTTAGGGAAGACAGTTTAGATTAGTTCTGCCTTAGGCAACCCATTTGTGGCATTATTTTTGCTCAAGGACCTGGGTGCACTTGGTAGGCACAGAGGGATGAGGAAATGCAATGTATACCTCAAGGGGATTTGATTTCTGAGTAAGAAGTCTGCAGTGTTGAATTGTATAATATCAGTTGCTGAATGACACTGCCACTGTATGCCGTAACTGTCATGACCAATGAGGGTGGACTGCTCCGGATACACCATCTGTGATCTCCTGATGCAGCTTGCAACCAGCACAGCAGCCCTCCTGCCCTATAAGACATCTTGGACAGATAGAACCCACAGTTATGGAATAAATGAACTCAACAGATACCTTGGAGGGATAGTCATTAACTACAGAGATGATACTTGTGCTTGTATATATTTTTATATGTATTTGTTTATGTATAAAGGTGGAAGGTGTAGGATCTGGGTCTGAGGTGGATAATATAGAAAAAAGGGTGGATAATGTCCTGGTTTCAGCCAAGGACAAGGTTAATTTTTTGCAGTAGCCATAAGGGGGTAGTGCCTGGAAGTGTGTGGCCATGTCTAGGTTGTTATTGCATACTCCCTATGTCATCTCTAGGGGGTGGAAATAAGGGATTCTCACTTCTGAGAAAAAGGGGCATGGCTTCGGGTGGGACAAAAGCGTGGGTGGAGAGGGTCTGTCCACCATTTTTTTCATTGTCTTGGAGTCACACTGGTTTGGGTCAGTCAGTGAGCAATTTGCAGGTAAAACCCCCTCTTTTTATACAGTGTTGTTATTAGTATTATTGATGCTACTGTTCGTTTTTCGTATCTCATTACTTTCCAGTAAATTGTTCTTATCTCAGCCTGTAATCTCTGCCTTTTGTCTCTCTCACCAGAGGGGTTGCGGGTAGGGGAAAAGCAGTGCAGTTCATAAACTACAACAGCAGTACTGTGCTAACTCTTATACATCTTGTCCTCCAAAGCACCCCGATCACACTTGGTAAGGCTGCTGCCCAGAACAGATCCAAGACTGTATTGGGCTCTTTGGTTATGTTTTCCTAGTGGCAGGAATATGAATAATTTTAATAGAAACAATTGAAAAGGCCATTTTTAATACATTTTTCTAAAAGTGTAAATTATTGTCTAAAGGCATTTTGTTATTAATAACAAGAAGATCGAAATAATTTTCAGATTGAAAAAGTTATCTGTGGGGGTTTTTTAAGGTCATACTTTTGATAATAAAATTTCTTTTTCTTAAAAAGAAAAAAAAAATTAAAAAAAAGTTCTTTTTCCAAACTAATGAGTGAACAATTTCAAGGAATTTCTAGGTTGTCAATTTGAACACATAGGTACCCATAACCTTCAATGTTTATTCCAGCTGAAGGGACCAATGTGGGAAGCAGAGGGGAGCATCTCAGAAGGGGTAAGTTGGAATGGCCGAAATCCATTGTAGTTTCTGAAAATGTAAAAATATTTTTCCATTAGATTGTGCACAATTATTATAATCCAGTTACAGAGGCATAATTAGACTCTATCCATAGAGCAGCTTCTAAATTTTTCAGATGTAATTCTCTGTTGATCTCAATATAACTTATCTTTGCATTATACATATTTCTTTGGATACATATAAAATTGTTAGCCAAAATATACTGTGGTGTGTAACAGACAAATAAAATATTTAAATATATTTCCAAAATAAAGTAGATCCACAGTAAAAATGATGCACTTATCAATTGTAATACATTATGTTTTCTGTCTCATTTCAGAAGGTATTATGGTAATAATTTTGGATTTTAGCCAAGTGCTCAGCAGAGGATTTTAAACATCCTCTGAATAGACACATTTAATAGCTTTTAACCGTACAGAGCACTGCTCTTATCAGTGAGTAACAGGAAAATGATTAATACACTTTGGGTAAACTTGAACTTGGTCTTCTTTAGGTGCAGAAGGAGGCATCACTAAGGGCAGAAATCTCTAATTATATAAGAGGATATAAAAGACAGCAACTCACAGACATCAGATGCATATTCTGTAGGTCTACACAACAGATGGTGGTGTCTGGCAGTGTCTTTTCTTTTAAACAGAAAAATATTGTTATAAAAATATTCAGAATACATTTTTAGTTACTTAACCAAATGTGTGGATGAATTACTGGGAAATGAAAGCCATGATGTGGTGCAGGCAGGAATAAAAATTTTCTATGAAATCTCATCATTTAGGACTTTTCCACTCTTATGCTGCTTTCAGCTTTAAGACATGAGTATGTTCATGTCCTTGGTACTATCTATTTAAATACATCCCAAACCCATACATTTTTTGATACATTTAATTTGTACTGTAGTGTATTGGGATATCCTCAATACCTTGTTTTTACCCCTTTCCAATCCATTTCTGCTAAAAAGAATCACTATTATCAGCCACAAAGGGAATTCTCTCTTGCAACCAAAGTCCTCTGAAGGGAGAATCCTCTGCAGACCTACACTTTGAGTGACAAGTTCTTACATGTGTCTCATTATGAGTGGGTTAAATTAACATATATTCTGCCAAGTTGAAGAAAATAGCTGTGGCTAATAGGAAATAGTTCATAAATCTGACTGTGATGAATTTCATCAAGGTGATCCAATACTTCTGGGGGTCAGATGAAAATATTACAATTATGTTCAAATCTAAGTAAATCCAGCGCATCCGGATTGCTTTTTTGTTGGAACAGCCCCCATCCAAAGAGATCAGCTCTTTCCCCTGCACTGCCAACACACAGCATTAGAATGAGTTAGAGTGGAAGTGGCCACATTGGCTCCCGAGCCATAAATACAGAGCTCTATATGTAGTCAGACACCCCAAACCTGCAGGCGGAATTAATTGAATGAACATTTTCTGCTGAAAGGCTTTTCTCAGTATTAAAATTCTTTCTTTTTGTAAAATTGAATATGACTACCTAATCCTCTTCCTAAACAATAGCTAGAGGAAGATGGCAGTCATACCTTGAGAAATACATTATAGGAGGAGAAGTGAGAATAAAAGATTTACTCTAGTCTTTTTAATGCTTTGCACGCATGTTCCCAACAGTAATATTTAAGTCTGACCATTAAGAAGCTGCATCTTGCATTGTAAACAACTGGGAAAACTTCTGGAGAAAAAATGCTGGGCAGAATGACGTTAGCTTACTCTATTCTTATTTTTTCTGCAATGTCTTGCTGGAGAAATTTAAAATTCAGTTAAAATAACAGGTGAGACAGAATCATTGGTTTCCAATGGGCAACGATGCAATCAAACAAATGATTCGTAAGGCTGAGCACAGAATTTGGAGAACACTGGCTCTCTGTGATGCCTCCAGTTAGACAGTGGCATCTTGTGAAGGACCTTCCATCTATCAAGATGGGAAGAGATTTCAATACGTTAATGTCTTTATTTCAAAGACACAAAATTGAAAGACTAACAAAACAACAAAGCAATAAAGATTCTGAGACTGTCATCAAATCTTGTAAAACATTTGGTGAAGAGGTTTGAAATTACTCACTATAAAAAAAAGTTGGGGCTAAATGATGACACTTTCCCAGAAAACCTCAGTACACCTATAACCAAATCTCCTCTTTGTTTTCAACATATATACCACTATATATATTACATATCGAGACAATATATACCATGCAATCTAAAAAAGAGCCATGCACCATACTGCTTCAGGTGAAATTCAGGCAACAGTTTCCAAATGTGCCCTTACATCAGGAATGCCCTGTGATGCAGCTCACCACCCTTTAAAAGAAAAGGGCCTCTGATGTAAGCATGGCTTCTGGTCACAGCTGCAGTAAAGTTTGAGATGCTCTTTTGGGCAGAAAGGTCTTGAGCTATTTTGGCATTCATAAATTGATACCAATAGGCACCCCGGGCAGAAAAAAGCCCATATGGAACTACCTCACTGAGGTTAAAAAGTACTTTCTGCTGAAAAAATAAAACACAAACAAAACTTAGTGTTAAGAATTTTAGCATATTTTTTCCACTACTGTTCGTTGTGAACAAGCTATACATAGATTTTTTTAATTAAATTTTTTAATCAGTGCTTGCAACAATAATTTATCTTCCAGCATAAAAGATAGAGTTTGTACCCTCAATAAAACCACTGTGCATTCCCTATACTGAAGTGTGACAAGTGGTCTGTAAATTCAAGCTATTCCTTGTATTTTCACCAACACAGAACAACCAAAAGAACTAAGAGTTCTATAAAAACAATTTACCTAGTTTGCAATTCACAAGCCTTAGATCAGAGTTAGTTCAAGCTAAATACATTAACGTTCCTAAAAATGGATCTTTTCTCCTAATGCACTTGATCAAATGTGCAGAGCTTTGATCAGAGAACACCTTAAAGATGCCTTCATATTTCAACTGGTTACTTTTATATCCAAGGAATGGGTACTGACACTTCAGAATGAAACCATGAAAGCCTTTGGAATGTTTTAATTTTAAAAAATAGTTCAAAAGAGAAAAAAACAATACTTTTGCATCTCATACTCAACAACAAAGATGGTGTATGATAGTTCAATACCTCTTTCAGGTCAGAGGTGTATTGAGAAAAACATCAGGGATGACTCTGTCTAGATTTATAAGTAAGCTAAATGACACATACTGCACTTTAATCTTCTTTTGATGCATACAGTTGACAGGAGCTACAAAGGTACAATATAAAGCTTTTGAGTATTTCCCCATATATTTTGTACAAGATGGAGGAACACATCTTCTTCCATAAAATATAAATACTTACATTTGTGCATTATGTATGTGAGGTTATACAAGTGAATAAGTTTCCTAAATCATACCAGAGCTGAAACACAAAGAGGATATACAGCTTGTAGGAAGAAAATCAATTAGCCTGGTACACTAATGATAGCAAAATAAAATCCTTCCTCACTGGGGCTGATTCTAACTTAACTCTCATTTGTCCTGATGTAACTCCATAAATTTAATTAAATGCTCTGAAATTATGTTTTTGAAACAAATACCATATTCTGATGTATTCCATTTTATATTAATTTGCTTTTTGTGTTGGCTAGTTTATTTACTTTGCTGCATTCAGGCAGCTAATGAGAAACTGCTTAGAAAGCTATGCAGGTTCAAGTAAACGAGAAAGCAATTCATAAATTCCATTCATTTACACAGAGTTGGGCTTACCACAGTATCTTTATATAGCAACAAATAATACATCCTACATTTTTTCATGGAATCATTTCAGAGAAATCATATTACAGATATGCCAAGTAATTTTTTTATTTTTTTTTTTCTGATAACAGGCCAGCTATGGGTGAGCAACTGGCTTACAGATTCAGAGCAAAGGGTTACATCAGGCTGATGACTGATCATTAGTGGGGTTCCACAAGGCTCCACCTTAGGCCCAGCAATTTTCAGCTACTTCATAAACTACTTGCATGCAGGACTGGAAGGGATACTAAGTTTTCAGAGGATACCAAGTTGCATGGAGTTGTTGTTGACTCCCTAGAAGGCAGAAAGGCCCTGCAGAGAGACCTTGACAAAATAAAGGACTAGGCAATCACCAGCTGTATGGAGTTTAACGTAGATAAGATTCTTCACCTGAGATGAGGCAACCCTGGATGTATGGACAGACTAGGGAACGAGATGCTGGAAAGCAGTGCCAAGGAAAGGGACCTGGGGGTCCTGGCCAATGGCCAGCTGAATATGAGTCAGCAGTGCCCTGGCAACCAGGAGGGCCAACCATGTCCTGGGGGCATCAGGCACAGCATTGGCAGCTGGTTGAGGGAGGGGATTGTCCCACTCTGCTCTGCACTGGGGCGGCCTCACCTTGAATATTGTGGCAGTTTTGGCCACCACAATGTAAGAAAGATACTAAGCTGTTAGAGAGTGTCCAGAGGAGGGCAACGAAGATGGTGAAGGGCCTTGAGGGGAAGCCATATGAGGAGTGGCTGAGGTTTCTTGGTGTGTTCAGCCTGGAGAAGAGGAAACTGTGAGGGGAGACCTCACTGTCCCTACAGCTTCCTTGTGAGGGGGAGAGGAGGGGCAGGCACTGATCTCTGTGGTGACCAGTGACAGGACCTGAGGGAATCATATAAAGCTGAGTCAGCAAAGGTTGAGGTTAAATATTAGGAAGAGGTTCTTAATCCAGAGAGTGGTTGGTCAGTGGAACAGGCTCCCCAGGGAAGTGGTCACAGCACCAAGCCTGATGGAATTCAAGAACTGAATGCTCTCAGTGCTCTCAGGAACATGGTGCAACTCTTGGGGTTGTCCTGTGCAAGGCCAGGAGTTGAAATTCGATGATCCTTGATGGTTTCTTCCAATTCAGGACATTCCACGACAATGTTTTAAACATAAGAATGCCTTTTTTTTTTTAATCTTGTCACTTGTATCTTTTATCCAAGACATTACAGGACTGCCTTTACTAGTTGGACCTTAATTATGAGCACATAGAATTGCATTGAAGTCACTAAAAACCAATTCATATCACCGTATCAAAGAGAATTATTCTAGGATAAGTTTGATATGTTTGTAATGCCTCATGCTGTACAAATACATGAAAATGAACTTCAGTGAGATAAACTGTATCTGTCTTTTGATTAGACCTATTCCATAAAATACTACTTTGAAACTTTCTACAGGAAAATTGCACGTATTCATCTTCAGTATCTGGGTCAATACATCTCAGAATAGAAATAATAATCAAATGGTGAATTTATTTAGTGCTTTGAGAAGGAAAGATTCAGAGAAAAAATGGAAGTCGTTGAGGAGAAAGTCACCACTAACTCTCTATAAGGCTGTCACAGAATAAGGTTTCTGTGAGTTTAGTGAGGAAGGCAAAAAATGATGGAGGGTCTCTTGGGAGAAAAATGATAAATAACGTCCAAGGACAACTCGGCAACAAACTTTCACAAATAGCTAAGTGTAAATAAATCATAATTTTTATGAAAACCATATATTGAATTATTTTCTCAGTTTTGGGGGTATTTTCTTAAGAACAAGAAAACATTTCTTCCATATGAAGAACAAATTTGACAAATCTGACCACACTTAGATCTACATTAGGAGCTACATTAGAGCTACACCAGAGCTTCATCCATTAGAGCTATGTTAGTAGCTCTAATGGATGAATGCTGTGTTATTACTATGTTATTTCAATACAAGTCTATGTATTCAATGAAAAAATTGTGTTCTCCAGAAGGAATGGCAAATTTTCCAAAAAGAAAGTTTTTGAGTTATTGCTGTTTCGGGTTTTGTTGTTTTTGTTTTTTTTTTTTAATGCTCATGTTTTGGTTTCTATTTGAAGGGAAAAGGCTATCTTGTCTTATATGTGTTTTGACAGCTGACAAGATAAGAAACATTGTGACACTATTGTGTCAACCCTAGAACAATAATGAAAAATGAAGAAAAATCTGAAATACATTTGAATCTCCATATACAAAACTTTTAAAGTACAGAATATATAACAATTAAAATATTTAGATCTTCTTAGCTCCCACAAAAAACCTCCAGTTAACTTAAAATCTGAGCTGAAAGAAAACTCAAGAAGGCATCTAGTCAACTCTCTGTACTTCATGGTATGAAGCATGTATACTACATGCTTATTTAAATAATAGTAATTGCCTGACGAGCCAAATATGTTTTACCAAATGAGGCAGAATGTCAAGGATTCAGCTAATATTATTTTGTGTTTCAACCAAATATAATGCAGTAGCAAACAGAATGATACTGTATACTACGACACCTTCTGTAAGCATCAGGTCTACTGTAATTTATAAACAGTGGCCTTTTAAAAACATTACAAACTGAATTTCAGGAGGCTTGCTACACTAATACTCAAAACATATTTCTCAGCTTTTCACGGTCTCACACTCTAACTATTGTTCCTATTTGCTGGTACTCCTTCAGGAATTCTTGCTTTATAAAATGGTATTGTGAAGGGTTGAAGGATTTTTTTTCCTCCCACTTGTATACTGTCAAGGGATGCTTTTTGAAGACTTCACTTTCAGCATCAAGAGCTAGGGAGGCAAACCTGATGGCCTTGTGGGATTTAATTAGAGTTCACGAAGTTGGAATCTCCAAGCTCTCAAAGTCCTAATTTAAATATAAGTTCACTCTCTGTTCAACTGTTCCTTAGGTCCTTATTAAAATTTCAAGTTATTAAAGAGAATATTCGAAGGGGCTTTTTTGTCGCTTTTTTTTTTTTTTTGCAACAGATATAAACTAAACTAGAAATATGCCACACTCAAACAGCCCTCCTGTGTTAAAACCCTTGCCAATTGCTTGTGACGAAACTACCTCAAAAAGAACAAAATCCATCGAAACACATTTATGCTATTAGGTGTCCAACTGGAGGGAGATGGAGAGACACCAGGACTACCAAGTGCTGGATCATAGGCACATTTCAAAGGCTCCAGTTTTTTGGGTAGATGACCCCCTGCACTCTTGTAATAATAACAAATACTGTTGCTCTTGCTTGGTGTAATACATGTAGTGCTTCTTTTGTTAAGATGTCATTCAAAAAGCTTGTTTTACATGGATGCCACATCAGATCCATTTACAGTAAACTTTCTTGTCAATCAAAGCTTTACAACATGTGGCTCTGTGGAAATAACTATACATATATAAAACAAGGTTTGTGAGTGACAATGTAGCAACACAGAAATTTTTAAAAAATACAAAACATTCTTCTTTTTTTTTTTTTAAACTGTAATGCTGGCAGCAGTATTCACACCCTAAGACCCACTGACTCTGCAGAGAAGCCACATAAAAAAATGTCAGGGAACAAAGTGAGAAGAGAGAGAGCTGCAGCCATGCTGATCCTGGGGAAATTAAACAGAAATGAGAAGATATAGTACAGGGAAAAAGAACATGCAAACAAATTCACTGGCTGCAGAAATCATTCGTGGGGAGACTGCAGGGACAGCACTTCTCAGCACTATCTCTGTTTTATCCTGCCTGTAATTCAAAATACTTGTAGTGATTCCTGAATTAATACTTAAGGTTACAAACCTTTGTATTTTGTTTTATGGTTTCCATGTGCTTGATTTTAGGTTTGTATGGCTTAGTGATGCCAGAAAGATACAATATATGGAGCAGCTTCATCTTGATCAGACACACCTCTCTTTCACCTGATATACTTTGATCCTGCAATTGTCAGTCTCATGGGTCATATATATCAACTTTTGAGTAGGTGGATTTAGGATTAAATTAAAATTACCTGGAAGAGGATTAAATCATCCAAAATGATTTTTAGATACTTCTAGGACATTTTCTGTCAATTCTGTATTAGAAAACAAAACAAAACAGCCACAAATTTAACATTTACATGCTGGGTTGATCAATCATCTAGTCTCAGAATTTTGTGTGAATTTTAAACTGTAAATGTAAAGGGAAAAATTGTCCTTCCTGGACTTTTGCTAATTTCAGCATAAATTTAATTGAGAGTACTCTAAAACGTCCACATATAATTTAATTTTTCTCCTATTAGAAATGAATCCAAGCAGTGCAGTTTAGATTTGGTTAAAAGTTTGAAATATCCCACTTTAAAGAACTTTTGATAAAGCCTTAGGTTAGGAGGAAACATCCAGGATTCGTTTTTGGCTTGGCTTTCAAACTACACACAAAAAGCAGATATCATAAACTAAATGTAATAATTTGTATTTCTCCGTATCTGGTTAGCCATTTTCACAATCTTCACAAAAAGATGTGAATTTCTTTAGTCCTTCTCACAAGAGAATTTTCAGACCCTGTACTCAAAAATCCAGGTTGCTTAGAACCATGTTTGATTCTGCTGATGATTTGAATGGAAAAGCACCAAGTTGACTTGACTGCTTGGTGAAATTTCAGTGCTGATTTAAGACACCTCTGGCAATGCAGACAACAAGGTGCCAAGTTCAAATCTCTTGAAAATCTCCATCCAAAATGAGGCTCTTGAGTATACGGATATCCCACAACTATAGCAACAAAACCTATTTATTTCAGTATGTGGGCTAAATTGAAATCATCCTCATGATCCTTGTCCAGGAAAAGGGTAAGCAAAGGACACAGAACAGCTATAATGCAAATTATGTTGCCCATACAAGTTCTGTGCTGGCAGCCTTCATTTCAGGCAAGTATCTGTTAAGTCACCACTTTTTTTTCGAATTATAAGAGCTGGTAGATAAATCCTGGTAGTGTCAGCAAAAATATGGTAATCAAGCCCTATACCTGCCAAACAGGAGCATACGAATATAAATATATGTATATAAAATTCTAGGGCTGCACATTATAAATTAAAATTTCTGATAACCTGTTTATCAATTATAGTGTGTTCTATGACTGTGGTGGGTTGACTTCGGCTGGATGGCAGATGCCTGTCCAGCTGCTCTATCACTCCCCTTCTCAGCCAGATAGGGTTGAGAGTAAGGTAGGAAAACAACTCATGGGTTTATTTAAAGCAAAAAGTAAAGTGGAAGCTTGCACACGCAGAAGTGAAAGATAACAGAGTTTACTCTCTACTTCCCATGAGCAGTGATGTCCTGCCACTTCCAAGAAGCAGGGCTTCAGCATGTGTAACAGTTCCTCAGCAGGCAGCCATTGGAGACTATGAGTGCCTCTGGTCCTGCTCCTTGTCTCAGCTTTTATATCTGAGCTGATGTCATGCAGTATGGAACATCCCTTTGGTCAGTTTGGGTCAGCTGGCCTACTTGGGTCCCCTCCCAGGATCTTGCCCTCAATTGAGGGAGGAATGTTACAGTGCTGATGCTGTGCTCAGCAGTAGCCACAACACCTCTATGTTATCAACACCCTTCTAGCTACCAATGCAAAGCACAGCACTGTGAGGGCTACTGTGGGGAAATGAACTCCAGCTCAGCCAGACCCAATACAATGACTAATATAATTACATGTTAGACATGTTCAGTCCTGGCTATGACACCACATGAAACTTATACTATTTTCAATGGTGTTTGAGGTGCTTGAGAAATTTAAACTGAAAGACACAGATAACATTTCTTTTCTTAGTAATACAGAGGCAGGAAAAAGCTCCTAGGTCTGAAATTAAAACATAAGAATGAATAGTAATGAAACAGGCAATGAACAAGAGAGAAACCATAGGTTCCTCTGCCATCATAATTTTTACTTTTTTTAATATTAGGGAAAAAAACCCACAAAATCCTTTGTATTAATATTTTCTTGTCAAGACAGGTATTACTTCAGTCCTCAAGTTCTCCATTTTTCCAGTTATCTCATACCTTCTCTAAAAGTATCCTGTCTACACAGGACAACCAATGAGGAAATGCACAAAGTAAAATCAAAGAGCAATTCTGCTGAAGGCAGTAGGATGTAAAAAAGTAGACTGAAATAAAAATATTATTATTTTATTTAATAATCTGGATTTGAAGAGAAGAATTTAAACAGAGCTGCTCTTTAGAAATACTCTAAGGAGAAAGAAACAAAATTAATATGCTAAAATTTACCTTCTTTGTATTGAGGTCTTCTTTTTCTTTTGTAGATTTTATTATTAGGTCCACAGAAAATTATGCATAAAATGTACTAACTTCTGCACAAAGGCACTTCTGTGAAAACATTGAGGATTCAGATAATTCTCTGTACTTTAACTACTTATTTCTTTATTTTTCTTTCTCAAGCAAAATAATAAGGGCAGTCCATGTTGCATTGATTTCTAGAATGGACTGGGTCTGCCTTGACCAGCAGCTGGTAAGCAACATGTTGTGAAATGTGGGTTGGTTCCCTGCTACATCTAAAACTGCAAGACAAAAGGGGCTTCCTGTGGCTGTTGCCTACAAGTGAATCAATGGAAATTCAGTCCAGAAGAAAGTAGCTAAGCTGAGGTCACTTTGTCATATGCAGTGTTCATTGCCTTACCTGGCACAATTTCTTTGAAAATGTATGCAAATTACTAAACCACAATGTCCATTTTGTTTAGATTAGTTTATACAACTATTGGTAGGAAGTAGGAAATATTTTTCCACTCCTGAAAAAACCCATAACTTTTAAAAAATCTCCACTGAGAGAATAATTTTTATTTCTCCACCAAGGTAGTCAAATGCTAGCTTTTCTCACAGTTCAGGGGTTCTTTTATAACAAATATGAAACTGAAGAGGGTGGTAAGTGGAAGATTTAAAAGAAACTCATAGAAGTTTATTTCAAAAGAACTTTGAGAAGTTCAGTGGTATCCAACAATTTTCCTATTAAACGTTTTGTGTTAATAGATCCTGATGGAAACATGATTTTATGGAATTTCTCCAAGTGGCTGTCATTGAGGAAGGATACTACAGATGATGTCTATGAGGGAAAGATAGGTGTAAAAAACTGTAGAAAAAGCAGCCCTACCAGGATGTAAAAGAAGATTAAGGATGGTGGGAGTCAGCACTGGCAGCTTACCATCTAAGTGGTCCTATTTTATTCCCCATATCAAAGTCAAAGTTATATCTTAGGAGCAGCAGAGCTCCAATATTCCATGTCATTCTGGATCAGATAAAGGATTGACCAAATGCATTACCTTCTGTTCCCAAACAACTTCCCTAAAGAGTAGACTGAAAATTCAACCTGCACCTCAGGAAGTCCCCCATCATCCCCACATCACCATTGGCCAATCAGAGCTCAAATCAGTCTAACAGTTTAATTACCTAGGTAGCCTCATCTCCTCAGATGGTAAGATTGATGGAGAGATAGACAACAGATTAGCAAAGGCATATAGTGCTTTTGGAAAACTCCATAAAAGAGTATGGCGTAACAAACACTTGAAGAAAAGCACCAAGATCAGTGTTTACAAAGCCATAGTGTTGTCTACTCTCTTATGTGGTTCCAAATCATGGGTCATCTACCACCACCACCTGCGTCTCCTAGAACGCTTCCATCAACGCTGTCTCCGTACAGTCCTAAACATCCACTGGTCAGATTATGTGACCAATACATCTGTTCTAGAGCAAGCAGCAGTCACAAGTATTGAGGCCATGTTGCTGAGAACACAGCTGCGCTGGGCAGGGCACGTCTCAAGGATGAAGGACCACCACCTCCCTAAGATCTTGCTTTATGGTGAACTTGCCACCGGCTGCCGCATGAGAGGAGCCCCGAAGAAAAGGACTCCCTGAAACAACATCTCAGCCTTGGCCATATTGATCACCATAACTGGTCTACTCTGGCCTCCAATCGGGAGGCCTGGAGACACACCATCTGTAACGCAGCTGTCTCCTTTGAGAACACACGCAGGATCACTCTCGAGGAAAAAAGGCAACGCAGAAAGAACCGTGTATTGCAGAATATACCACCTAAGGAGTCTTTCTGCTGTGCCTTTTGCAACCGGATATGTCTGTCACATATTGGCCTCATAAACCACCAGCGTGCCTGTAGCAAATGTGGATAGAGCCTTCCCAAATCTTCGTTCGCGAAGCCTAGCCATGAGACTGAAAATACAGCAAACATCCCTAAATACTGCCCCAGTCTTCAATGGTTCGTGGATCAAGAACATAACAAGTCAGTGCCAGAACTTTTTCAAATATTTTTTTTCCTGTTATATGAATTTTGAATGTATAAGAAGAAATGCTGCTACTGTGTCACAGTGTCTCTCATGCTTTCTACCATTGCACTGCTGTTTCATTTGCAGTTGTTTTCAACCCTTTCAAGTGCAGAAAGTGAAAAAGATGAGCTTTCTGCCTGTACCTAGAAGCATTTGTCCTTCCCAATAGTACTGGGGTTTTTTGGTAAAGCCCTCCTGCAATACCACAGCAGTGGATGATCATTGATGATGTCATGCTATCAGCAGTCTTGTTGCTGTACAAAACCAGTCCTGCCCTGTGTCACACACCTGTGACAGTGCATTATTTCAAAGAGAGTTTCCCAGAATATATTTTGACAGGTAGCAACTGGCAAAATGTTTTTGTGTAGTTAAAAAATTGGTCCTAGGTATATAGATGTAAGTAGCAGGCAGTCCACATTTTTAAAGGAAATTACACCATTCTTCTGCTTACCAAGAGCAGAAGATCAGGAGGAAATTTTTCAATGATTTCTCATGAAACATTTGTAATTCTTTTAGGAGTACCTTTTTTTTAACACTTATGAGCTGTCTCCTTCTCTGACAGACCAATGGTTGGCATTAGTGAAATGCATATTGCTAAGGTATACAGCAAAGCATAAAAACATCAAAACACTATTATGGTTCCAGCAGCTGTCACTGTCCAGAGCTTTTCTCTCGATTATCTACGCTAAACCCTTCTCAGTTTCATTAAATTTCTCCTACTCAATCTCCTCTGTTTGATCAATTAAATATTCTCTATTCTCAGTGAATATTCCCTTCAAATATTCACCGTTATTATGATCCCTCCAGTTTTTATTGCCAAGCCATAAATATATAGTCAGTGCTTTTTTTTTTCATATTTTAATTCCTCCAATCTCTTAATCATGGTCAGGGTTCTTCTCTGAAATACTTATTTTCCATTATCACTGGTGATGAAGTGTTTATAAACTTACAGTAATATCTGTGTGAGTTATTATCACAGTTGTATTGAGGGAACATATAACTCTGTCCTAATGTTACTATTCCAAATATACCACTAAAGATCAGATTAGTTTTTCAGCCATGTTGCATGTAAACATTTGCCAAATCTACTCCTTATAGAGTGCAGGTGTTGACTTTAACAGCGTTTTTCTTTTATAATCTACTTATTATTCTTTATATGATTTATTTTACAAATTAATCCTACCTATGGTATAATCTTCCAAGAGGATAAGCCTGTAGCTTAACTATTCATTTCTGCTTGTAGGGGTTACTGTTGTGCCATGTGAGCTTCAAACAGGGCCATGCGCTTCTGTGCATTTCAAGATATTTTCATTTTTATTTCTGATAAATAGTGACTGTTGGTCAACACATAGTCCCTTAATGATTCATTTATTTAGATTCCTTATTACAGCTCTTCTGACATATATTAACATATATGTTAATATGATTTTGATAATAACTAAGTAATAAAGCATTGAAAATTGAAAACCCCATTCCAATTTTAGCTGGTTGGGAAGAAACTGGTGTTTTGATTAAAATTTCCCCAAATATTATTTCAGAACGTCTGTTACTCTCTAATTTTGTGGTTTTGTTTTTTGTTTGATGGGTTGTTGTTTTTTGTTTAAGTAATGTTGTTTCAGATTGTGACGGAGCAGTCATGCCTTTCCCTACTGAGAAACAAAATAGGACCCAATGAGTTAAATGAATAAAAGATTTTATAGGGAAATGATATCTCCAGTTCTAACTCAAATTCTGCTAAGAAAAATTAACAAATTTTTTTTATGGGAGGATTTGAACTCAAAACAGAAATATAACATACCTAAAAAAATGACACATGCCTGCACTGCAGTAACACGAGTGATTATATTGGTATAGTTAACAACCTGAATTCTCTTTAGAGTGGTTCAGTAAGGTACCAAAACCAGCATACTTAAAACATGCTAATTCCAGTCTGCTGAAGAGGGTGCATTCCCTGTGACCACACCATGGATATCACTCTAACTGGGGTAAAATCCTTTGAAAAGGATTTCTTGCATGATTTTGAACTATCAGTTTAGAATAAGGGAAGTTTTAGTATGTAATATGTGAGTCAATGTGGACATACACCATCATGTTTAAAATACAGTTGTCAGGTCTGTGCCCATCACTGTCTCTAAACACTGAATAATTCCAGAGTTGCACATCTCTCTTTCAATGCAGCCAACCAAAGGAGATTTTAGGTTAGGGAAGTTCATAATTTTTCTTGTCTCTTTTCTTTTTCCTTTCTCTCCAAGTCTAGAAAACTAAATTTAATCACAAAAAAAACCTGGCATCTTTTGCCAGCAGCAATATTTTCATACACTCTAATGGATTATTTTTGCTCTGCTTGGCAGGGGACCTTTTTCTCTATATGCAACAACACAGTATATGGAAAGTTATATTCGGTGAGTTCAGGCTAGATGCCCATTTTACATTTCTGCAGTTCACCCTTTGAAATCCACAGTCTTTGTTCTTTACATAATATTCGTTTGCTGCTGACCTTCCAAATGTTTCTTTAATTTCTGTTCCCTGCTGCACTGCAAGAGTTTTATGAGAGTGAACATAGAATAAGTAGTCTATTTCCATTAGTAATAAATCTGCTTTTGCCCTTGCAGAGGAACCTTCACTTCAGTGTCTGTACTTTTGGAAAAATAATGAATTCATGCAAGAGGTTACCAGGATAAGAGCAAACCAGGGTTTAAAATCTAACCTGGTACATCAGTGCCTCAGGGCTAAATTCTGAGCCCATTTGAGCAAGAGATGTGGGCCACAACAGTGAAAAAACTCCCAGCAGCTCCCAAGGCTGCTCCAAACACCAAATCACACGCAGAGACTCATGATTCTTTAATTTAACTATGCTGTAAGTATTCTGTTTTCAAAAGAATAAAAAGACCCTTTAATCTGTATTTTCTCTTTTCTTGGTTAGTTTCATCCATTTAACTGAGTCATGTTTGAGCTTCCTAAATTCTGGGAAGTTAGTGCATTCTTGATCATCTTTAGAAACAGATTACATTGTCTTATTTATTTGTTTATAATTTTATATATATTTCAAATTTAAAATTATTTATATATTTGTGATATTTATGTGTAATTCATATACTTTTACTGTCAATTGGCTATTGATTCTGCTTTAATTTCAATAAAGCTTGAGAAAGTGTCTATATCTATTGTAAAGTTTATGTTCAGATTACAGTGACAACATTAAAGGAATTTCTCCTGCTGTTTTTAAATGAAAACAAAACGAAGTAATTATCTGGAGGTTCCAAGATAACATGAAAAACCATCTCTAAGTTTTGTGACACATTCTTCACAGATGACAGAAAGCACAAGACAAGGCTTGAATATATAATTAACACACTCGCAAGTATAATAAAGCTGGTTAAATGACAAAAAGAACCCCAACATGTACATATATTTGATAATATCTTTTTGAAATTTGGATGCATTTTTAATTGATGTGACCAGCTCCAAAAATGAGCATTCAGTTAAAAAAAAAAAAAAAAAAAAAGTTCTTTTGTAAGAATGGTATCTACATTATATAAAAAGATCGAGGAAAAAATATTCTACAACTAAAGTGCATTTTTTTTTTGTAGGATATTTAAATATATGTATAAAAACTCACTGGTTACCCACTTAAAAATAGGAAGTTGTTTTTATATATGTGTCTAAGCTTGAACACCACTCTGAAGAAAAAAGGTAGAAAAGGAAACAGCAGATAATTTGCTTCACCGAGCAGCTCACAAGACTGATGGAATAGCATGAGAACAACTTTCCTAAGCAAAAGTTTATAAGTCACTTTCCATTTCAATACAACAGTAAATTGTGTGACCTGTTTTGAGGAGCAACTGCTTTGAATAGATTAGCTTTTCATCTGAATTTGGCTGCTTAACAGTTAATATGAAGAAGCTTTCAATACTGATCTGCTTATGAGCAAAACAATGAGGATTATAGGGTGTTAGGAAGGTTGGATGTAGCCTAAGGATATAATCTCTGGTGAGGTCAAGGCTGGATGGCTTGGAGAAAAAGAGACATGTAAGCACTGTAAAGATCCATCTTTCCAGCTCAGTAAAACAGGCTAGAATATGTTTTCCTGTTCACTCTTTAAGGTGAAGTGCATGAATAAAAAAGGGCTACACATTCTCCTCCTGCATTTAAATTGCAAAATATGTAGAAAGATAACTCTTTTTTTTTTTTTATTAGTCAGATCTCTAAACCGTTAAGTATGGACGATATAAGTGACATATAATGAAATTTTTATACATATATCTCCATATGTGTTCTTGCCCAACTCTAACATTTGGACTTTTCAGGGAAGAAGTTGGGAAAACACAGGGAAAAGAGTAAAATTTTGAACACATAACGGTAACAAAAATTAATATATCATTTTTTTGGCATATAAAACAAATGACCCTGACACTCTGATTTACTAAATAAGTCTCCCAGATTTTACCCCAGACCTTTGTTCTGTTCTGCCATAAACCAAGATCAGCTGTAACCTAGAAATAGCTTGTTTTCTGGAGAAGGAGATAGCATTATAGAACCAATGTTTCAGCAGTGTCCAGCTGTCAGAAATGGTCTTCCTTGCAGAATGGTCACAGCTTCTTTGAGTGGTAATCTCCATGCCCATTGAAATCCAAATTTCTTTCTTTCAAAAGCAGATCTATATATTGTGGTTTAGCAGAATTGCATAGTCAGGAATACTAAAGTTTCACAACCTAGATGTGTCTAAAAATCAGAATAGGATTTTTTTTCATTAAAGACAGCTTTCTGAATAACAGGGAGCAACTGAGGGTTGAAGAATGCCTTTTGCAGCAAAAGCAGGCAAAGCAAAGCTTTTCAACTTAGGAAAATGTCCCATTTTCCACATCTTGTGTCAGAGTGGTACTCACTTAAATGTGAATGCTCTAAGTCACAAAAGGATAATAAAATGGTACAACATTTGAACCTTATTTAATTTGAAATATTTTGAACATTTGAAACTCGAAATATGAAAACACTTCCTCTTTAATATTGGGTTTCTTTGAAAAGAAATGCCCTTCTTATAATAACTAATCAAATAATTGCCCTATTCATATTATTATCCTTATATCTGAAACTGGCAGTTGCCAGAAGAGGTGAATGTCCAATGCAAGCTTGTGTAGTAATTCTTTCATTTGCACATGTTTTTATTATATGATCTAAGTGATTCTTTGCAAATTGAGAGCCACATTAAGTGGATAGTTGAAGTCACTTGCTGTTCATAAAAATGACTAGCAATATCTGTATAGTAGTAAGATATATTTTGAACGTCTAGATATGTATCAGTGCAGACCTTCTCTGTGGGATAAATGGAAAGCTCCACACTCTACAATTTTAAGAAAGCTTATAAATATGACATAAAATCTTTAAAAATATGCAACTATAATTAATTGGGCTAATAACGAGATCAACTTTTCTAGATGTTTTCCCTACACTGTAGGGAACTGTAGAACTGCAGGATTACTACTAGAAACTACAAATACAGCTGCATTTCCTAAGACAAAAGTTACAATCTCCATGCGTTATAAATCAATGTCTTTTATTGGAAAGAAAATATTAAAGTAGTATGCAGACAGACCTCATTGCACCTTTCTGACCACAATCAGCAAGACCAGTTGCATAATAATAATCCATTGTGTTTCTCATGTGCTTAAATTAAATGTGTATTTAGATGTTTTGCTGAGGGAGGCTTATGCCAATATACAATGCAAATAAGGGAGTGAAAGCAAACCCTTAGGGCCTCCATCAAAATTAATAAGAGTCTTGCCATTGATTTCCACAGGCTTTGTATCAGGTTTTAGCAAGTGGATCCTCAGGACCTGAGGGGGAAAATGAATGTAACACAACCCACCAGGAAGGTTTCTCTTCTTCTCCTGGTAATATCCAAGATAAGGATATGAATCAGTTACAGCTTTCAGCAATTAGCTCTGTCAAATTCAACTCATATGCATTTGGGTGTTCTCTTCTGACATTTCTCCTGCTTGGCTCCTATGGTTTAAGGTGATAACTGCTCCATAAATAAAGCCAGTTGTGGTAGCTAAGCCTAGTAATTACTGAGCATCTTCAAATGTACCATAGTACCATGTGCTTTAGTAAATGGTAAGATTTTCCTTCTCAGTAGCGTGTTTTTGAATAAGAAAATTGACGTTTGCATTATTTTTAAAAAATAAGCATGTCCTTGGAGAGTTTTAGTTTTCCTTCATCTCTGGGAACAGAGTGCCCTGTCACACTTGAGGGTGACTTCAGTAAGAAAGTGCATTAGCCTAATGACCATTTCCTGAAGTTAAATCATCCCTAACAACCAAACAAAATTTTCTTATTTAATCTGTTAAAACACTTGAGTAGACTGAAAATTTTCTAAAACGTGTCTCTTAACACTGCTATAGATAAAGATGGACAAAATAAATAATTGTAACTCTTCCAAGTTTTATTTCCCTGTAAATGGCATTATCTCATTTCCAGAAATGGCACATTTTTATTCAAAAATAAAAATAAAAATTACGATCTTGTTTTAAAGGATAATCTAATTTATTGTTAGTGGTTTGAATCATTGAAGGGGTCAAAGGCATCTTTTACATCAATTTGCAAAAGCAAATTAATGTTTTGAAGGAGATGTAAAAGTCAAGTTGCTTGGGAGTACATTAAATTATATGATAGTTAATGGTGTTAGAGAGATAGTTTAAAAATAAATGGACCATAATACCTTTTAATAAAGGAGCTACATGCATTTTTGTTCCCTGTTAAAAGCAGATGCCTATTTGGCACTGTTTTGAATCCCATTTGCCATGTATATTTTGAGTAATACTATGCTGAGTAATGTGCACTATACGGTCTAGGTTCAGTAACCCCACTGTAAAATAATGAGTCTTCAAGAGTAAAAAATACATTAGCTCTGTAATTGCATGTTTGAGGGGCTCTGCACATATTCAAATAAAACAAAACAAAACAAAACTGCAACTTTCACCCAGTAAATTTGCTCCCAAGGGAAACTTGCATATCTCAATTTGTATTTTGCTTTCCAACTGAGCTCTGAAAACTGGACAAGACACCAACTCTTTGCAGATGTTTTCTATAAATACCTTTTCTTTGAGTTTGCTGCCACAGGACCTTGCAAAAGCCCCAGTCTTAAGGGAACTTAGGCAGCTGGGAGGCGGCCAATAGCAAGGAGTTCACTCACTAAGTAGTGTCTTCAGAAAAAGGTCCAGCACTCATATTTTATGAAATTGTAACATGATTTACCCAAGGTTGTCAAAAGAGATGAATTTCAGCCAAATGTAAGGTAATAAATAGTAATATGTGCTGTATATAGTTGACTTATAACCCTTGGCATTTTGAAAGAAAATTCTTTTCAAGAATTCATTTTATACGTCATAAACTTTTCTATTGTTTTTCCTGTTTTGACTATCTTTGTCATAAAATTTCTCGTGGAAAACTATGTGTGAAAACTGTAAATGAAGCAATATTTTCAAGAATACTTACATAGGTTTCTATTTCCATGATGTACTAAGAATAAGAACGTTAGTAGTGTAGAAAAATAGTCTGTTTCATTAAATCAGAACCTAGGGGGGAAAAAAGACAATAAGGTAATGTATATGTGAGCTTTTTATTATTATTTATTTAATGCTTATAGAAAAACATTTTTCAAGGTTGAAAGTTATTTGTTTCCATGACATATGTTGTTCTGAGGAACAGAACAGTTTAAGGATTGTGTAATTACTATTCTTCTTGTTGTTATTATTATTATTATCATTATTATTATTAATCAATTTTTTTCTAGAATATAATGGTCATTTATCCAATCATTTATCCTTAAAGTAAGTACAGTTGAAAACATATTTTATATTATCAAGTATCCACTTCAAATCTGCTGGCTTAAACTATCTATATGCAGTTATGAATCCTCAGACAGCAGTGAAATGCATGCCCTTTACTGCCACACCATATGCATCAAGTCGACCTTCTACAGCACTACTTGTCATCTGTTAAAAAAAAACCAGGCAGGTTTGCAGGTTGGTTGGTTATTGGCAGAGTGTGTTGCATGCTGGTGAACTTTAAAATGGATTTGTGGACATCCAGACAGCATGCTTACATTTTGGCACATATTCCAACTTCTCAAAAAACCTCCAGAAACAATGGTAGCCAACAGTGGATCTTAAAAAGAGACTCAGAGGTCCATAAGCCTGGTTTCCACAAAACACGACCCCAGCCTCCACAGCCTGTCTTAATGAGTCTATCAGTTAGGACTGGTATCTGTGATTAATCCTGTGCATGTATACATAGGCCTTCACACATATATAAATATCATAGAACCTTAGAATCATTTAGGCTGAAAAAAACCTCTAAGATCATTGAGTCCAACTGTTAACCCAGCACTGCCAAGTCCACCACTAAACCATGTCCCTAAGACATCTACATGTCTTTTAAATCCTTCCAGGGATGGGGACACCACCACTTACCTGGGTCGCATGTTCCAATGCCTGACAACCATTTTGATGGAAGAAATATCTCCTAATATCCAAACTAAACATGCCCTGGCAAAGCATGATGCCATTTTCTCTTGTCCCATTTCTTACTTGGAGGAAGAGATTCACCGCCGCATTGCTACAACCTCCTTTCAGGTAGTTTTTAGAGAGCAAAAGGTCCCCCTCAGACTTCTTTTCTCCAGCTCTAAACATTCTCATCTTCCTCAGCCTCTCTTAATAAGACTTGTGCTCCAGTCTCTTCCCCAGCTCCATTGCCCTTCTCTGGACATGCTCTAGCACCTCAATGTCTTTCTTGTATGGGAGACTTGTAGGGGAGACTTGTAGGGAAGTAGGAGCTTTACTTGTCTTAGAGGGGACCAAATCTTGGGGGCCTAAACCCAGGATTTGAGTGTGACCTCACCAGTTCTGAGTACAGGTGGATGATTACTGCCCTCGTCCTGCTGGTCACATTATTGCTGACACAAAATATATCCTATATAATATATATGTGACATATCCACATATACATATACATGTGTCCTCAGATATAGGAAGGATGCATGGATATACAAGAGCAGGATCTACAGAAAAGTGTCAATAAACAACTTTGTTTTTTACCTGTTCAGTTAATGTGCGGTAAGAGAGCTGATGACAGTGCAATGATCCACTTTTCTAGGTAGATACTTCCCGAAGTCTTTCTGTGAAGATCTCATGGGGTTGTCTTTCTCATAATGTCAAGGCAGGAAATGTAAATCTGAAGCCTCTGGGAAGGTAATCCATTCCATTAAATTTTAGGGTTTAGTTAAAACAAGTTCAAACATCATTGAATATAATCCAAAATTATATTTGGATAGAGTGGCCTCTCAGTAATGTTTGCAACCATTGTTCAAATAATGTCTGGACAGATTTAACCTGATCTTGTCATACTAAGCTCCTATTGAAGTCAAGGAATCAAGTAGGCACTTTTAGGGAGAGAGTCATTTGAACTATTTTCACTATCTAGCCTGATATTAAAATAACCAAACTCCAATAGTACTTCTATGAACCTCAAAGTAAGGATAGAAGACAAGTTCAGATGCAGAAGTTTGCATTTCTCCCATGATGCCAATATATTAAGAAAGGTATTGATACACCTGAGATACTTTAATTTCTTTGTTGTAATAGACCAAACTGTAATAAGCTGTCAAGTGATGTAAGCACAAACTTAAAAGCAGGGATAATGCCTGGTGTTGAAAATGTAGGTAATTAAAGCATTTGAAAAGGTCTATGGAAACTCGTGTAGTTAAGCAAGCACATGCACCCAAAGCAGTCTTCAGACATGCTGATAATCCTAAATCTTGAGGTTCTCAGTGGTTCCTATTTTTGCACTTACATGCACATTATAGTGGAAGAAACAACCCCCCCTCAAAATGTTAGAGAACTATTCTATCTCTACTTTTTGAAAATATGCATTATCATAATCATATATTGGAAGAAATTGAACCAACACTACTTGAATAAAAAACAATTTTCCTAAAATATTACATGCATTACACATATAGTCAAAGTTCAACTCACAATATTTGCATGTAAGAAAATAGAATTTAGGCGCAGAGGTGGATGTTCTTATTATTTAACCTTTTACTGTAGCAGTAAAGAGGATATACAACTTCATCTAACAACTACAGGAAAAGGGCTGTAATTTTGAATCAGATTGGGTAAGCTAGTAGGACCTCCAGAAAATGTAGGCAACTTCTAGGAAACAGTTTTTATCTGGTTAAATAACTCATGAGAAATTCAATTATTCTGAAGTATTTTGTATCTGAGAAAGGATGTAAAATGGTCTCTTCTCAGGTGGGGAGAGTATCACAAGTTTTGATACAGGTACGGGAAACTAAGAACTGGGATTTATGGTGGAATGCAATCCCAGGTTTAAAGAATTAAAATTAAATTGATTTTTTCTTCATTTCAAAATGTATTTTCAACAAAAAGTATATATTTTATTTTATTGAAAATAATTAATATGAGGGAATGAGACTTTTAAATATAACAAAAAAAATTTAGAGATAGAAGTCCTGAGATTTTCTTATCTGCTATATAGTCCGGAAAAGGACATCGAATTCCTTGAGTGATGTTTGGTTTGTAAATTGGGATGTATTTGATATCTCTCTCTCCATTTATGAGGGCCCTTGCAGCTCTCATCGGACCCTCTGAGGCACCAAAGCCAGCAAGGCCCAGGCAGAGTTGGAAGGTGTCCCCTGAAACACAGGAAACTGTGCACAACTGCTTCTTCTAGGGAAAGGGAAAATGTGGCCAGGATGTGATGGCTCCCAAAAGTCACCTGGGCTTACAAAGTTTAACCTCTACCACAAAGCTTCTGCACAGGGTTATTTCAGAGCTGACTGACACCATAAGTATAGTCATATAATTTTGTCCTCAAGTGTAAGCATGTTTCTTTTGAAAAGCTGTTACTGACTTTATAATTTATTGCATTTTCTAGAACAGAGAATTTGAAAAATTTTACAACTAATTTTATTTCCATACAATTTTTTTCCATTGAAAAGAACCAAATATGTTGTTTTCAGAACTGTTCTTTCTGGCAATTTTAATAATTAAATTATGTTAACAAATTTAGCAGAATAAAAATTACTGTTGAAATGGAAAATTTCATATCAATATGGAAAGTTCTTAAAAAATCATCAAAGATAACATAAAAAGGATTATGATTTTTTTCTAATGTTTCAACCACAAACTGTCCTGGCATCTCTGATCTATAGGAAAAGTACAGAAAAAACAACTTCAAAACTCCTAGATTATGTCAGATGTGTAATTTCCATTAGAAGAATTTATACAATAAGAATTTATTTATATAAAATGTATATATACAGATACGTAATGAATGCATACAAATATAATATGGATTTGAAACTAGATATGTTTTATATATTATATGTTATATACACATACAGAGGTATTTACATACATAAATGTGTGTGCACATCAATATATATACACATATATCTAACTTGAATCCTGTATAAAGGGTAGAAACAACTAACCTAAGTTTAGGGAGGTGATATTAGGTAGCTATTCTACCTTTTAATTTTTTTTTAAATGGTCTGCTGCAAGCAAATAGTCTGATATGCAAAAGAAGACAGTAAATTACCAGAAACATTTCTTGACTGATGGGTAAGAGCCTCTGCTCTAAAACCAAGTATGTGTGAAAGGTCGGGCTATGTAGCTTTTTTAAAAATAGAAGCATCCTAGTGATACTTTTTAAAACAAAAATCTTACTAGTGACTCCATTTACCTAAATTAAATACCACTTTCATTTTGTGAAACTCTTAAAGCAGGAGATTTACAAGGACAAGATAAGAGGACTGGCAGATGTTCTTTGATTCATTCATTTGAAGGGAAGGGCATTTGGAAATGGCATTGGCACAGAATGACATTTGGAATAATGGCCCATGATTCTGTTGGCACTTTTAGTGTTAAGCAAGTGATCTGCAAGGTAAAGTGGATTCACAGTTAGAGTTAGCACCAGTGCACAGGTCGCCTGTAAAAATAGAAGATTTCATTATTCTTCAGGCTCCCCAGAGAGAGCAAGGTCTCCAGCATCATTACCAGGACTAAATCTGACTTTTCTACCTCCCTAATTTCCTCCTAGTAATTATAGGTCAAGCACTCTTTTGTAAAATATAAAACCTTTGTTCTTATCAAAAATGAATAGCTGAGAAAAAAAAATTATAGAGTCCTAGGAAAAAAATTTCAATTAGAAAACCAAGCTAATTTGGTATGACCAAAGACTGTCAGGCATACTGACAGTGTTCTATTATGCAGTCATTTGGGCTCTTTCAAATTAGTTATGTTAATGTCCTGTGAGTGAATGTAACACTTGGATGGGACAAGATTTCTGCAATTAATTTCTGCAGTCAGTGGAGAGACAAGCAAATTTATTTTCCCCCTCTCTGGGAATTGGTAGTGGAGTGTATGAGGTAGAGAAAGTGCATTTAGGAACAGAGTACAAGCTAAACACAAGCCCTAAATAAAGCAGAAACAATGGGAGCCAATGCCTCCTCATTCATTCAATTGACAATGTTTTGCAGCTTAAACCTGTTTTATTAATTATGTTTGACATTTCCTTAATTAGTTTCATTTACACCAAATCAATCCCTACTGCTGTATGGCATCATTTATCATTTTGAAAAATTTGCATACTGAGTGCTGACTTTTTCTACTTAATTATACATTAAAAGTGTCAAGCGTGCTTGCTGCCTGGCATTATCTGCACCAGAAAGGTTTGTGGCTGGACTGAGATGGTATTAATCATTAAGAGCCCCCAAGTGCTGCTGGGTAATATCTGGGGAGTAGAGTAGTTCTCATTTTAGTGCTAGAGAGCAGAAGTGCTTCTGTAAAATGACCGAAAGCAAAAACAAAATAAATTACCTAAAACATCCAGTCTACTGTAATGCTTCACTCTTTCAGTGGAAATAGGCTCTGGGAAAAAAAAATATTTACTGTTAGCTATTAGACCCCTGCATGTCGAAACTGCAGAGACAGTTCCTCAGGATGGGTGATATTTTGTCTGAATGGGAAACGTGATATTTCAATTAAACGTATATTGATGTCTTAGTAGCAGATAAACCAAAGCACGTATGTATCAGCTTGTACTGATTGTTACTGTTTGTTTGGGGTTTTTTCATTGTAAAGTATTTAAGTTAAAACCAAGAATTAACATTTCTCTTCATAAAACCCATAATTTACATGAAAACTCTTAAGAAATAATCAATCTTTTCTTAGATAAGAGGTTATGCCACATTCTCCAATTTGTTTGTAAGGAATGTGGCTCCAGCCACAAGTCATTCCCAAACAGAACATGGCATGGCTAATCTATCTGTAAATACCTATAATCCAGTGCAGGTATTTCAGCAGCTGTGAGTCTGGCAATTCATAGGTGCACTTCCACATTCAGAACAGCTGCTTTTGAATAGCTTCAACTACTTATCAGCAGTAGCTTTCAGAAATGCTCTTTCTCTCACAACAATTGTGCTCATCATTTGACTCCTTCTGAGGCCTTGTGAAAATCCTTAGCTGACCACTGATTTCAGGAAAAATCAAATCCATTACATTTATCACATGTTCTCTCTTCTTCCATATACCTAGTTAGGACCTGAGCCAAAATTGACATTTTTGGTCAGCTCAAGTTTTCAATGGTCAGTTTAGTGCCTCCCTTTGACAACCAGTTGCAAGAATGGCTTGGTGATGCCCCACCAAAGCAAATGCAAAGCCTAGGAGCTGTAGTAACTGTTAATCAGTATTTCCAAAGCCATATCCTGTTTTATAAAATTCTTAGCTGTGTTAGAGATTTTAGTGGTATTACATAATGATTTACAAAATTACCTAAACACGCTTTAGTATCTAGATCCTCCTGTGGTCAAAACCAAAATTTTCTATGAGAAACCTCAAAAATATACAAGCATATCATCTAGCAGTTAGCAAACACAGATTCAGACTCACTCTGCTGCTGTCCATCACAGGATTCATCTCCCCTTTGTGCACTCCTTTCTTTCTCACCACCCTTGAACAGAATCAATCTAATCTGGATGTCAAGTCATAGCTCAGTGCTAGCCAGAGGTGAAAAGGATAACCCTTAGCCAATACGATACATCACCACTGAGTGAGCCTGCTTTGGACTTCTGACCATCCTCATTTTCCATTACTGTAGCTAAACAGGTTCTTTGCAGGGGCTGTGATACTGATGAAGAGATTGCCATTACTCTGCCCAGCAGCAAACCATGTACCTTGCGTGTCTGTTACTCACCCAAATAAGCAGAATTTTGCTGCTCTTCTTATCTCTGCTTTTGTTTTATCTCTAGCACATACATATGCACACGTGTCAGTAACAGCATTTTGGACACCCCATCTGCTTCCCCTATGTCTGCCATTCCTGAATGCCAAGGGTAGGAAAGTTCCTGAAAAGACATCTAATTTTAAGCAGAATATATCTGTTTCATATGGGACAAGATAGAGGTAAGGGAAAGGCTCATTCATGAACTGACACTGTGAGGAAAAACAACAACTTTCTGCAGAGGATCCCAGAAGTTACCAGTGTCTCATAGTCCAGTGTCTGCTCAGTGAATTAGGAGGAAGAGCAGAGTTAGAGCTATTTGGAGGACTAGAGGGATGAGCACACAGTTATCATGGTCTCACACAGCCATAAGATTAATTTTTGTGTTTGCCTTCCATGCAGTTGCTTGTAGGGCTGAGAAAGATGATGAAGAAGCATGTGATTTTCTGTGTGCTCAACGTGACTTTGTCCTCTGCTGGACAACATCAACGTGCCGTGTTAAACTAATACAGTCCCTGTAATTTCTGCACCTCTGCGTACTGTGGTTTCTAAAGACACAAGAATGGACATACCCTGTGGTGCTCACAGTCATGGAATCATGAAGTAATTTCATTTGTTAGTGGTCATCTGGTCAATGCCCTGGCCAAATGAGGCCCAACTCCAAAGACACATCGGCTTGCTCAGCACCCCATCCAGTCCAGCTCTGAGTACCTCCAAAGATGTGGAGCATAGCGCTCTCCCTGTGTAGTGTGACTTCTCAGGGTGACCAGTCATCCCTTGAGGAGCACTTGACTCCTATTGACTTCAACGCAATTTTCATTGCTTTTGACTGAAGCCAAATAAAGCATCCAGGTATGTGTCTACCCCTATTACACAGTTCAAAAACTGTGTAAAACTGGCCAAAAGTCGATGGCACATCTGAAGTACAATGAGAGTACCTAATGTGCTTGGAATGTCTTTCACATTTTAGTCATGATTATAGCCGTGATAGTGGCCTCCACAACAAATCTAGCAATCACCATTGAACCATACGCAACTCCTGTGGCCAATTTTCAGAGTACAGTGTTCACCATTTCCAGATGTTTCCTGAGAGATGTGCAGGGCTGCTGCAAGGGCAGAAGCATCTCATCTCCTAGGATTATTAGCAGTAAAGTCTGCTGCTCTTGAGCTTGTTTTAGGTAACAGAGTAAAACTCAACTGACTTAGAAATGCAGTGGAGGAATACAGAATGGGAATTTGATTTGACAGGGATCATGCTTTAATAGCAATACAAAATGGCCATTTGATATTTCACGTATAATTATAGGTGTTTTGACATAGACAATATCTTACTCCATAAGAGTAAGGGTTAAAAAAGTATCCCCTTTGTATGCTATACATCAACTAGGCCTGCATTCATGTCAGAGCCCAAACTTACTGTGTTTAATATTCAAGTTCATTTTCAAATTCCTTCCCATTAACATAATATATGCCATTTTGCAAGCCTGGTCAGAGAGATCTGTAACTAAATAATTTTCAAGTTTCCTTCATATCCAATGCATTATATGCAGTGTGAAATTATTTCTCCACTCTGTTCTTCATAGAAAAGCAACGCGCAGTATACCTGATTTTGTTGTAAAATATATTACAGACTTCAAAAGTTACTATATGCGTATGCACAGTCATAAGAACTAATCCTAAATGACCATTTAATTGTCTATTTTAAGTTATACTTGATAGACCATTATTAGGTAAGCATTCAAAACTTGCAAGACAAGAAATGTATTAATGCTAAAATGATATTTTATAAAAACCTTCATTTTCTTTTTTATGATACTGCAGTATAATGCTTCTTGGTCCGAATCCTCTTGTGAGTATACTCACTGTATGTCAAAATTGTAAGAAGCATAAACATAAAGGAAGCAAAGAATTTAGGCCATGCCTAATTCATAAGTATTTTTTGTTTACAGAACAATTTCTAATAAAAATTTAATTAGAAAATCAAAGATGAAGAGTCTGAGAAATTCATGCAACAAAACTGGGAGTCATCCATGTATGTGTATTAGACACTCTAAACTCGGATCGATTTATCAAACTGTTCAGCAGGTTCACAGAACGCTTTTCAGCAAGTCTAGCCACTGCTCCAAGCAGACATGCCTCTGAATGAAAACTGAGAAAAAAATCTCCTGGTTTGGCAAATTAGCTTTGAGATGTCAGGAATTTAAACTAAAAAGTCAAGGTAGATAACTGGTGGTGCTATACTATGCAAGCACACAAAACTAAACCAATCTCACACTCTAAATAGAAATCTCTAGTCTATAAAGTTATACTAGACTAAAAAGTTTGATTTTCTGTTGAACTTCTGAGATAGGAAACAAAATTTCACATATAAAAAATCCAAATTCCACTACAGAAAATATCATAATAAAGTATTAATTAGCAAAGCCACTAAAAATTTGCACGTAAGTCAACAGAAATCAAGATTTTAAATTTCTGAATGTCCCATTATCAAAAATGGTTAAGTATATTTGTTCATATATACTTATGTCAGTTCATCACATTTTTATAGTTTGTTTTTTTTTAATAATAAGATTCAAAGGAATTCTAGATACCTGCAAGCTTAAAATAAATAAAAGGTAGGTATTTTTGATCACACTGGCACAGGGATAACCACAGCAGCCTAACATTCAGTGTATGCTATTCTAGGTTTGCATTTTATTGAGTTCAAACACAGTGTACAGCAAAATACAATGAAATTCTATTCATAATAATATACACACAAAGTGATTTTCCAAGTAAAATATAGTCCCAAGTCCAGATGCTTCTTCATATTTAAGTTCTAGATTAAAGAACTTCAGTAATTCCACTGTACTGCTATACAAGTCTTTAAACTTGTTGTATGATTTACTCATACTCATCATTTACATGTATGAGTAGAACCACTCACAATGGTAAGCCTTCACAAGATCAGTCTCTAAAATTCTTTAAATATATTAAATCATTTGTCCCCACTGAGCATTAAATCTCATGTCAGTTGGGTATTTTTTAATGAATATACTTTTGGGTTTTGTCATGACATTGTCACAAATATGTCATTTTTCATGACTCAATTAACAGTTACCTCCCCTACTTTTACATACCAGTATATTCCAAAGATGTCCAGAGAACTAATCCTGCAAGGTGTTTCTAAAAACCCTTCAGATTAGAATAAGTAAAAGAATTTTGACAAAAATTTATTTTCTTCAGTCCTCATTGTAGATATATGTAGTTAGTCACACAATATTTTGTATTTTCTTTTAGGACGACTTTTGTCTCTAAAAATCAATGCTATCTAAAATAAAAATCAGTTCATAAACATTTTGAAACATGTTTAGCAAGCATGTCTCCCACTTCTCCTCTGCATCCCTCCTATACTATTTAAGTAACTGAGTTATTTTGTTTCTCTTAAATATTAAATAACAATAGATACAAGCTTGTACTTTTCAACATCTATTTGAAATATTCAGTGCCTATGATTTTTCCCTTTTACAGGTTTTCTTACAAGGTTGTTCAAAAGTTAATTGTTTCATAAATTCCTCCTGTTTAAGTTTCTAGCTGCATTTATTCATCTCTGGATGCATACTTTCCCAAGCTACAGGTACTTCCCACTGTAGTGGTTTGAACCAAGTTTTCCCCCAGAAGCTAAGAAAAAAGTGGTAACCCCCAAGGGGTGGTGACACTGGAGATTTGAACCAATCTGCGCTCTGGCAAAATATAAACATACCATAACTAGACCGGAAGAGATGAGTTGTAATTTGGTTGTAGAAGTGGTAGCCATGTTCTGAGGCCACGAGGAGCAAAGGGCAGAGCCCCTGGGGGGCTCTGGCCCCTGGCCCCTGGCTGGGGGGACTGCAGAGACTTGGAACAGTGTTAGACTGGGCTAAGTGTCTGTAGTTCTGCTGGGAGATGTTTTCTCCACCCTGGGCAGCGGCAGGAGTAGCGACAGACCAACACTGACCGGAGAAATGGTGGCACAGGGCCAGAAGAGATAAGACGAAGCAACAGAGGCATGCAGCACCGCAGAGAGGACTCTTGGAAGGAGAGCCGAGAAAAGAGAGTCAGCAGCAGAGCTACAGAGTTTTGGGGGTAAGAACTGAACCAGACCCCCCAAACTCCTTTGAGACCTCCGAGAAAGGAGGGAGATGGACTCCTATTAAGGAGAGGAGTCTTGGACATACAGCACTAGAGAGAGAGGAGCTGAGAAGTTCAGAGCATCCTGGGAAGCTGGACCGGGACAGAGAGGAATGCAGAGGGGGGTGACCTTGGCCACCCCCCCTCACCACTGCTGCCAAGGTGGCAGCCTGAGGCAGAGCACAGGAGCTCTGCAAAGGGGAATCTGAATTCCCTGAAGACACCAGACTGTCACGAAGACCCCCTGTACTTCGTGATATGACTGTGGTGGAACAACCTTGTCTGGGGTGAACGTAGCCCACGGAAGACCCCTTTGCCTGCATCAAGGGGCCGAGAGGGTCTTGGGTTTCCCCCTCGTGAGTGCTGGCAGAAATCCAGCTATCAGCTGCTGCATGTGAAGAAGACACATTGCTGCTGTAGAAGATACTCCTGCTTAGAGACTGGAAGGGATCTGTCCTTCTTCCCTCCTAGACTTTTATTTGGAGGGGAGAACAGATCTGATCCATTGTAAATACTTATGTCATGGTAGAGATAGTTGTGATCATGTGTATAATGTATTATAATATTTATTTGTACAGTCACTGTAATATATTCCCTTTCCCCCATTTGGAGTCTGGTGTGTTTTGTTTGGAAAAAAAACCATCTCACATTAGATTGAGATGTGACAGGGGGCTAGGACTAGGGAATTAGAATTTTGGGGATCTCAAACCATGACACCCACTTAGTGCAATCAAATGATGTATGGAACACAATTATCAGAGTCCTTATAATACCTCTACAGGCATGTCATGGTAAACATTACTCTGCATTTTATTAGCAAAAGTTCACATATTTTCACTTGTCTTAAATGATGTCCATCAACATAGCAACAAACTCACAGATACCCTACATAAAAAGTATTACGTAAAGGTGTCACAGGAATTCTTCTGAGAAACAAGTGCAGGCGCAAGTCTTTCCTTCCACAGTTATTAATCCCCTCCAATGTAAGTGTCCCTCTATAGTCCTTGGCAAAGCACCTTGGAGAAGTTAAATGTCCTCCATGAATGTTCTCAGCCGTGGAGTATCAGAGAGGGAGATGGAGGCAGTGAGTGGGCAGGTAGTTCAGGAGACACCTTTGCAGAAGATGCAAGCTAGATATGCTCAAGACTGGCAAGGATGTCTGTTAAGCCCAGGATGAAACATCACACCTTTTAGATCCAACAAGCTAAAATACAATTCAGGTAAAGAAATAAACAAATATGAAGGACAAAGCTGTCACAATACAATAGCTGTTTACAGAGGGTTAAGGAGAATGCTGGGAATTCCCAGGGCTGTTAAGGCTTACTTAGAAAGTTGTACTTTCTAACAGTATGTATATTCAAAGGCAGGACTGACCTGAGGCTGGCTATCATTTGCTCTGCTTTAGGAGACGGATCCTTTTTCTGGCTTTCATGCAGCAGTCCTTCCAAAGAAAAACAGTAATCTGAAATGCAGAAAACAACCATTTTACCAAAGTTATTTTTGCCTAACTTGTTGGTTTAAAGTAAACAAATAAAGATAATACGAAGAGTATAAATACTCTATTGAATGAGGTTATTCTTTATTGAAGGTAGGGGAGAAATGAAACGAATTTTAAGTACTGCCTAAGAAATAAAACTTCACAAAAATAGAAGATCCAAATCCAGTTTGCTTTGCTGAAACGAGAACTCCCACTAACAATGGAACTACTTATGAACGAAATTTCTTTACTGTGCAAAGTAAAGACAGGAAGTTTAAGCACCAAATATGCTCCTCTTTAGTTTTCAAAACAAGGGCAAGTGAACCTCCATGTAAGGGTAGAATTCAGCCTCACAAAACCCATCACAACTTTTGCGGATTAAGATCTATGGAGGATGGGAATAAAACTGGAAATATGCAAGGAAAAAGGAAACAAAAAACCCACAAACCAAAACCAAGAAGGTTGAAAGAAATTCCCTTCAGCTTTTAAAGAGGCACTTTAAGTAATTTTGGTTTAGATCTCTGTCATTAAAATTTTTGCAATTACTCAAAAGCAAATAGATCAGTAATATTGTTCTCAAGTAGATGAAATCTTGCTTAAAGAAAAACTTAGAATTGTGAATTTTGAATAAAGCATGATTATGTTTTATTAGCTCTTAATATCATTGTCTCATTTGTAAACTGGATAATTAAAAGAAGGCTATTAACTCTGTGTTTGCATATCTCAGCAAGAGGACAGGTTTTGCAAGGTGATCTCACTGTTTTGCATTCAGCAGCAAGCTCAACCAGGCCTGGGTAATTACCCAGCCTAATGACTCTGCAGATATTTTGCTTTTGTGCAAATCCTTGTGGTTTTTCCTGCCTGTACATCAGGAGAATTAACATAATTTTTTAAACTCTCAACATGGACAAATATTTCATCCTTAACAAAGGTCCAAATCTACCAGAAAAAAAAAAAAAAAAAAAAGAAAAAAACTCCAAAATTAGCCCCAAAACAAGAACAAACAAAACTTCCCAAACAAAATAAACAACCAACCAACCAACCAAATAGCACCAAACAAAACCAAACAAAACCCAAACAAAATACAAACAACAAAAGAAGAAAAAAAGGCAAGGGAAAAAATCAAAAGCCAAATGACTAAATTGCTTTCCTGCACAGTGTTTTCTTCCTGGACAAATTTCAAAAACATAATCTATAATCTTCAGAACTTACATTATTTTTAGAGGATTCCTGCCATAACAATGAGACACATTTTCTAGCTTTCATGTATGCTGATCTTTCATGTCAATCCCCACTGGAACACTGTTTAGGGACACTACATTTTTATTGAACACCTTTTTTATAATCCCGTATTTCAAGATTTTTAAGTCTTTGAAACTGAGTGTTGAACAGCAGAAAGAGTTCTCTACCATGAAATTGGCCACTACGGCCTCAGCCATCCCGTGACATAATTAAAAACATTGTTTTTTCCTTGTGATTTCTGCTTAAGGCTACCTGGCTCAGAAGTTTTATTCCTCATTGATGTCACATAAGATCAGCCTTCAGTTAGCCATTGAAGGACATTTTGATACTTTATCTATTAAGATGATTCTTCTACTTGGGATTTTTTTCCCCTCCCCTCCCCTCCCCTCCCCTCCCCTCCCCTCCCCTCCCCTTCCGTCCCCTTCCCTCCCCTCCCCTCCCCTCCCCTCCCCACCCCTCCCCTTCCCTCCCCTCCCCTTTTTTCCCTTCTTTCTTTTGTTTTCCTACTTTTCTCCTTTTTTTTTTCCTTTCTTTCCCATTTCTATTTACATTTAAGATTAATTTACAGAGCTACACCTTATCCTTGGATATTTTTACATTTAAAATTTTCTGCTTTCTATTTCAGCAAGTAAATAAACATACACCAGTATATGAATACGGTATATAAAGAACATATATGTACTGTAATTCAATATTATATAGAATTATATAGAATTATATACTTGTACTTTACCAGTGCAACAAAAGAAGGCTCCAAGTACAGCAGGCACAGTTACACATAGCTGTGCATACGTTCTCAACTGCAGTGATGTTGAGGTGATACTGATTTCAGGATAGATCAGCAATGCAGGAACACGTCTGAAGCCTGCAGTAGTCTCATCCAGACCATGGTAAAATGTATGCTGTCACATTTTCCTCTACTATTAATTAATATTCACAGAACATGTCTGTGTCTACTTGCAATGAGTCCTGCTTTTGAGTCCATGTGTGACTTCATGGACACACATGAAGAGACAATCAAGAGAGTAGGAGCAGTTGATATTATCATGGGAGATACTGGAGTTTAGCATATTTTCTGTCTTCCATTAAAAGTAACAATAAAGGTAGAATAGTAAGAAATACATCACGCCATCTTTAAAATTAAGCAATGAACTTAATTTTATTTCTTTGATTTTGGAGTTCATGGAAGTTCCCAAATTTTCCTCACTTTCTCCTAAGATATGCTGAGTCCTACTCTCAGCCAAAGCCCAGCTTAGACAAACAAACACACTTTCATTTAATTAATTTGTGACATATTTTCCTGTAATATCAACATTTAATATGCTTCAGCATTTTCAGCTCCATTCGGAGATACTCGACAAGCTCAGATTCCAAAGAGAAATTAAGGTCTGCAAGCACATTTTAACTGAGGCAAAAAAAAAATTTTATTCTCAGGAATCCCTGTTAACTAAAACTGCTATGTTTCAGAGAGCTCTGAAATTAGCACAATTCATGTTAAGACAGCCTTTCCAAATGTCTTCTCCGGATAATTCAGCTAAACTGTCATATATTTAAAAGTATTTCAGAGTTGGTACAGAATGAGATCATTGTTAGAGACCTCTCTAATATACATGTGCATTCATATGCATTTTTCCCCAAGGTAGGGCTGTGGAATACATTTAGTAGACGATTATACATAGGGCTGTCTTTCTGTCATAATCTTTCTTTACATAGGACAATTTGTGGGACTCCATGATATGCAGCTAGCAGTGCCTGTACTCAAATGAAGTGATACTGAATTTCTATTATGCATGTGCCTTAGAAACCTAGCAGCTCGCCATAAAGATTTTATTCACACAGCAGATTTGTTGTTACTTAGATAGTTTCAGACAATTTTAGATTTGAATGGACATGGCAGGATCTGACAGCATAAAAAGAAATACCAAGAGAAAGAAGCATGTAGAACCAAATGATATATGATGCAACCTAGAGAGCAATAAAGAAAGCAGGATGTTAAGGTACTCTTGTAAATATCTTTCAAGGAATTCAGGTTTCTTTTCCATAAGACTTTTAAAATATTCAGTATGCATTACATAGGGAATAGATAGATGCATAGATAGATACATATACATACACACACTCTTGTACACAGATGCTGCACTTGTCGAAATCCTCTCTTGTCTCTTAATCTTTCTGGGATCACTTTTAAAAAATTCTGTCTAAGCTGCAAACACAGAATATGCAAATCTATGTATCAACCAAAAATGTGCATACAATTTATACTTCTCCTTTCCTGCAACTAGATGTACAGTTTTGTACACACATTCCAGAAGGATGTAGTATACTATTTTCAATGCAGACATAGACTCTTTATTTCTCCCCTCATTACCCCCATTTAATATTTTATTATCCAGTACCAAGAGAGTAAATATTTTTATATATACAAAGCTGAAATCCTGCTCATTGATGCAAATGATAAGAGAGAGGAGGGTATGTCAAAGAAGTTTTCCCTTTTATGTAAAGTAAAGGGGCAGAACAACAGGTTGCAAATTCATTGCATATGAGAAGGGGGAAAAAAAGGGAGATTATTTATTTTTTTTATTATTATTTATTATTAGGGGAATTTGTACTTGCTTGTGTTTGTGGATGGAAGCCAGGAAAAAAGGACAGGAAGTAATATATATAGCTTAATCAAGCCACAATTTTATTAATTCAAATCATCTGGGAACAATCCATCAGGAACAACAACATAACTTTTTTGTATTCATCCCCATGTAATGTTCTACCACTGGTTCCTCTCCTTTCTCTTAACTTTATAACTCACACCATCCCTCTAAGGTGATTAAGCACTGAGGGAAAGGGGCTTGTCTCCTCGCTTGCACCAGGCAGCATGACCTCCAGTTCCCTCTCTTCTCCTCATCTGATGACATAACTCTTCTTTCCACTTTGCTTTAGCAAGAAATTTGAAAATTTATGCATTAATTATTTGTGGGAATCAGTAATTAGATTTTTTTATATCTTCCCCCACACATCCACTTTAACTAGCATGAGAAACCAACAAGGGACCACACAGATGATGTTGTTCCACTTTTCCACCCAGGAGCACTTATTGGTTTTGTGTGTAGGGAGAGAAAAACAGGAAATGATAAACAGAAAGTAGGGGAAAACACTTCTTTTTCAATTTTACCCCCGCACAACTGCTCCGTAAAGTGTTAACTGGTTTCCATGAACTTGTATTTCTCCGTAAAGGAATATAGCATCTCTAGCAACTGGATCATTCCCTACATCTTCTTGTAAATTTGAAGAAGAACATCGTCCCCTGCAGATCTTTCTCCCAAATATTTTAAAAGAGTGTGTGTCAAATTAGAATACATAAAAATTATTATGGATATGTTAGAGTTTAAAGTAAGAGTCTCATGATGTGGTTACCTGCAGTATCAGGGTAATGGAAATGACAACCTAAAATGACCTTTCTAGTGATTTCTTGATCTGCTTGGATAAGGTTTGATGATATTGATAAAATCAAATGTAGCGAAGAAATGCTTTCATATATCTGTTTGCTTGCTTACATGCAGAAATATATAATTCATGGACAACCATGAACATAAGGACAAGGTAGAAGGTTTAAGTATGCATTAAAATAATGTAATTAGACTTATTTGTATTAGTCACAGAGACATTACTGTGACTGCATTTTTGAGTGAGTAACCTCAAGTATCTTTTTATAGGTCATGCTGCAGAATGCCTAGCTTTATCTATAAAAGCCTTGTGTGATCTTCTTTCTGATTTACACACGGGACCATCAACAGTGCAGAACAGGCTCATTGGTAGGAATTGCTAATATATCTATACCTATGAAATTCACATTCTTCTTATTCTGCCTTCTCTTTCCAGGTTTGTAATCTATCTCTGAAATGAGCAATGGTATTTCATTGTTTGGAAAAATGTATAAACTTGATAAAAGGAGTATGCCTGCACTGAGAAATCTGGGGAATTCTTTGACAGCAGGTAATCTAAATCATTCCCCGGTTGTATCATCCTGATTATTAAAGGGAATCCAACCTCCAAAGTCAGGCCTCCAAGCCCTTGCCCTTCTAGTTGTGCATCTGAGAAGAAATTATGGTAATCTTAAAATCCTATTGATGCTGAAAGGCATTTCATCAACTGCAAAAATTAAGAGTGAGATGCAGAGGATGTTTTTCTATTTAGAGGAGCCCCTGCTTATATGAATAGGCTTCATGTGGTGACTCTTTTGAAGCTGAAGACTTCAAAGCAGATCACTGACTTCCAGTGGGATAATCACTTAATGCAAGAGTGGGTAGATGGAATTATTACCATGCAGTCAAGGTAGATTTATCCCTTCTCCCTTTGTTAAAAAAAAAAAAAAAAAGAAAAAAAAAAAGGAAGGAAAAAAGAAACAAGTGAACAAGTGAAGCTTTTGGATTCTCTGTCCCCATAGTTCAAAACTGATGATGATGGGATATCAATGCTACATCAGGCATCAGCTGAAAAGTAACTGCTAACATCTTTGTAAATAAGATCAGATCAGAGTGCCATTCTATTCAGCAAATAAAATGTCTTTTGGAATGCTTTTTTACAGAAATTTATGCATGTAGATGGAGTCATGGCCAAGAAAATTGCTGGGTAATTCCTTGGCTCTTATGAAGTTCAAGTAATTCATTAGGAAGTCTAATTTTCTACATTTTTATGGAAAATTGGGCATGGTTTCTAAGGTTTCTAATCATTTTTAGCCTTGCTGGCTTCAGTGTGAACCAGGATCATCTTTGTCTCTCAGCTCTGAGAAGAAGAGTACACAAGTTAATTCAAGTTAATTGGGAGGATTTCGGATCCTTAGTTTTATGTAAGTGAGCTTATTCACATTAGAAGGGATCAGGTTGTTGCCAAGCTTGGTAATGTTTAGTACCTCTGTATATGTAAAAAAATATTTCTAATGATGGAAAAAAAAAAGGCAATTTTCATGGGGTTTTTTCCTATTATTTATTTTGAGAGAGGGGAAAAAGCATGAAAGCCCAGTGACCTGATCTCACCTCGCTATGAAATTTCATTTACTGAATACAATTGAAATTAACCATGTGTCTGGTGTCACATGTCTGATTGTTAAAACCATAATATGTGCTTGACAAACCTTGGTTGAGCTGCATCAAGAATACAAAAAGCTTGTGTGTGTGTGTGTGTGTGTGTGTGGCTGGACTGACACAGGACTCCAATCCAAATGTCACTTGCATATATAAATATACACAAGCTAAGCATGTCAAAGGCAAAACTTCCAAGACTATTGCTTATAAACTAAAGGGGTATAGTACAAATTTACCACCTGCATAGGTAAAATTCTACAGCCATCCCACTCAAGGGATGGCTCACAAAGCTTGTATGTTGTTAAAAAGACAGGAAAAAGTCTTTTGGAAAGTGTTGAGAATAAGAGAGGAAAATCAGCCCCTTTACCCTGTTTTCAGATAGTTATATGCCACTATTCTTCATCTTACATGTACATTTTCTGCTAATAAAATGCCAAAAGTGGGATTTAGTGCAGAGTCAGTATTTCAGAAAATTGGCCACAATCTAGCTGCTTTAGTATGGACATAAGGGGCACAATTGTTTCGAAAATTTGAGATTAAGAGCCCAAACCTGTAGACATTTCTTTCTTAATGTTCTCCATACTGGAAAATAGGAATCAAATTATTTCAATTATTAACAAATTCTTAATACCTTCTTCTCAACTTTCTGTAGTGGTTTGAACCAGGTTTTCCCCCTGAAGCTAAGAAAGTGGTAACCCCCAAGGGGTGGTGACACTTGAGATTTGAACCAATCTGCGCTCCTGTGAAATATAAACATACCACAACCAGACCGAAAGAAGAGTTGTAGTTTGGTTGTAGAAGTGGTAGCCATGTTCTGAGGCCACGAGGAGCAGAGGGCAGGAGCCCCCTGGGGGTGCTTTGGCCCCCCAGCCCCCAGCCAGGGCCTGCGGGGACCTGGAACAGCATAAAGCTGGGCTAGGAGCCTGGAGTTGAGAGCTAAGGAAGTTTTCTCCACCATGAGTGAGCAGAGACAGCAGCGGCAGAAGCAGTGTCCAGAAGGGATGGCAGAGAGCCAAAAAGATAAGAAGCGGCAGAGGCATTACAGCCAAGCAGGAGAGACACAGTGTTGTCCGAAAAAGAAGCTAGCAGCAGCCGAAAGAGAGAACTGAGTTCTACAGAGAGGAAGTTTGGGGGTAAGAACTGCAGAACTCCCCTAAACTTTCTTTGAGATCCCTCCAAAGGGGAGGGGGTGGACTCTGACTGATTAGAGGTCCTAAATGGAGTAAAGGAGCTAAGAAGCTCGGTTGTCCTGAGAGCTCAGCCAGGACGGGGTGTAGGAGGTTGACCTTGGGGCCCTCCCTTGCTGCAAGCTACAAAGAAGCTCGCAGCCATCTTGAGGCAGCGCACAGAAGCTCTGCAAGGGGCTTGAGTCTCCTGAAGATACCAGACTGTCACGAAGACCCCCTGTGCTTGTGATATGACTGTGGTGGAACTACCTTTGTCTGGGGTGAACGTAGCCCACGGAAGACCCCTCGCTTGGAAACGAGGGCCGGGGGGGGCTTGGATACCCCCCTCGTGAGTGCTGGCAGAAATCCAGCTATCAGCTGCTGCATGTGAAGAGGACAGATGACTGTTTCCTTAGAAGATACTGCTGCTCAGAGTAGAGACTAGAAGGGATCTGTCCTTCTTCCCTCCTGGACTTTTATTTGGAGGGGAGAAGAGATCTGACCCATTGTAAATACTTATGTCATGGTAGAGATAGTTGAGATTGTGTGTATAATGTATTATAATATTTATTTGTACAGTCATTGTAATATATTTCCTTTCCCCCTATTTTGAGTCTTGTGTGTTTGTCTGGAAAACCCATCTCACATTGGATTGAGATGTGACAGGGGGCTAGGACTAGGGAATTAGAATTTTGGGGATCTCAAACCATAACACTTTCTCAACCAGCTATAAAACATTTGAAAGTTTTTAAAACATTACTTCACAAATTATGTCACCCTTCCTACAAACTAACATTCCCAAACTGCAATGGCCATGTTCTTCTATGCCACAAATGGCATGATATGTTACAAACTATGTTTCCTATCCTCTTTTCATCCTGTCCTTTCACACCAAAACATATTTTCAACCCCTTTTTCTAGTGGCTGTGTCCCAAATGCAGGGAAGTCCTTTCCCCCTAATTATTCCTTTGCTGTGGTTTACAACCAGCTGGAAATTAAGCCCCATGCAGCTGCTCCCTTCCCCCCATGCTCTCCAGTGAGAAGGAGACAAAAGGCAGAGATTCCAATTTGAGATAAAAATAATTTACTGGAAAACAGCAACCAGGTATGAAAACCAACAGTAACGGTAACAACATTAATAATAACAGTATATAAAAGAGGGCGATTACACACAAAAAATGCTCAGTCTGACCCAACATAATACAATTTTAGCCAGAGCAACCCCACTGCTCTGTTGGCCACTGGCTCTGCCAGGAAAAGGAAAAAAATTGGTGGTGACCCCTTTGTGTAGCACCTTTGTCTTCCATCCCAAGCCACAGCCTCACCTTCTCAGAAACAAGAATACCTTCCCACTGCCCCCACTGGGGCTGTGGTTGGTATGGAATAACAACCTGGACACACCCACACAGCTCCTGGCCCTGCCCACTCTCAGCTACTGTGAAAAATTAACCCTATCCCTGCCTGAAACCAAGACATGTTTATAGTCTTTTTTCAGGTAAAAAGGTTGTGTCACTCCCATGAAAAAGCCTAGGAAACATGCTTGACCTTTGCAGTAGCTGTATTCCAAATAGCACAGACTTGTGATCACACATTGTCCGATTAAAAGCAGTTAATATTTTGCTCTACTGACTACCGCAGGGTTGGGTTTGTTTTGCTTTCCTGTGTGTTTATTAAGATAGCTCCTGTTGCATTTAACACCCTAAGTGTTATAAAGGAACAACAAAATGTGTCTTCTCTAAAACATATTGTGAGTAAAAATAATTGCATAGCAGAAAATACTGGAGAATACATATAGTGGTATCATTCACGGTTAATGAGTTAAAAGGATATCACAGTGCATTTATAAATCACTACACAGTGTTGCAAAGTTTATTTAAATTCATTGTGCCTCATTATAATTGAGCTATGCACCTTTAGGTCTGAGTTGATTAGGAATGCTATAGCTCAGAATAGTTTTTAATTCAGCGAAACATGATGTGACCTTTACCATAATCCTGTGTGAAACACACTATAGTTTAGACATTAATAATGATACTACTGCTTTCTTGTACTGGTAAGATGCCACTTTAAAAAATTGTATTATTAGTTAACAGGCTCAGGCCAATTTATCAAAAGCAAATTATCCTTCTGTGTATAACTGCAGTACTTAATTCCAAGTTCCTCATCTCTTATAACTATTACCTACCCTTTAAAAATGCTAAAAACTAAAACATTATAGAGTCATGTCAGAGTAATAAGTCACACACACATACTTACTGACTCCCCACAGACTTACACCAATCCCAGCTTAGGGATCTGAGCAACGTGATGTACATGATACAGGTTATGCTATCTCTTTTGTTTGACCTTTGTCTTCATATTTAAGTGTAACATTTCCTTAAACCATTTTCTGGTAACTCTGCAGTTTCCACTAACAGCACTTCTCTGCTCTTTTGTCATTGTTGCTCAGTTTCAGGCTAATATTCCAAGGATGACCAAAAAAATATGTGTACAACCTGAACCCAGCAATCAGTCCCATAGGAGCTGGAGGACCATGGTAGTCTAAGAGAATTTGAATTTCCTCCAGTAAGCCTGCTTTGCCACCCATGATCTCAGGGATCAGAGTGACTTCTCAGTCCCACCTGCCCTTCTCTATTACTAAGTGCATTTCCTGGAAAAACTGTTCCTTGGGTTACATTTGATTGTTTTGCAGTTTCCACCCTTCAAAGTCTCAGCTGCTTGCATGAATTTTCTTCTCAATATGATTTATTCCCTCTATTGTCGCTGTGTTCAATTTTGTGCACCTCGTGACATAGTGAGCTCCTCACTCCAAGTGTATCCACAGAAGGACAACAGAGCTGGGGAAGGGTCTGGATCACAAGTCTGAAGAGGGAGCTGAGTGTTTAACCTGGAGAAAAGACAGATCAGAGGAGACCTTATTGGTCTACCTAAAAGAAGGTTGTAGCCAGAGGGGGTCTTTTCTCCCAAGTAACAGGTTATAGGACAAGAGGAAAATACAAGTTTCACCAATGAAGGTCTAGATTGGATATTAGGAAATACTTCTTCATTGAAAGGTTATCAAACACTGGAACAGACTGCCCAGGGCAGTGGTTGTCGCTATCTCTAGAGGGATTTAAAAGACCTGTGGATGTGGCACCTGGGGACAAGGTTTGATGGTGGACTTGGCAGTTGGATTTGATATCTTAGAAGTCTTCTCCAGCTTAAATGATTCTACAATTTTATGACCTATGATTATGATTATATTTTTAATGGCCATCCAGGCTCCAGTAACATTCTTATTACAGCTACATAAGATTTGTAAAGATTAATTTTGGTGAAAAAGGTACGCTTTTGCATCACTTACAAAAGTATGTTTCTGATCCTGAGGTCACTGAGAATATTCTCTAAGCAAACATGAAATTCAAAATAACAGACATAATTTAATTTTTCTGTTTGTTTGAATATTTCTGAATAAGAGTGATCAGGATTATATGTCATCAAACGACTTCAACTTATGAAGCAAAAGACCTCGAAGAACTTTATTTGTTCACACTTACATCTGTATAGGAGGAAATCAAGATAGAATTGACATTAGTTAACATGTTAAGTAATCTACCGCCTTCTTCCAGCTGTAGCTGCAGGCTAATATCCCAGTTTCAGCAGACTGAGATCAACACAACTGGGTCAATTTCAGTTCCCTAAGCTGAGTTGTGGGAAACATAGCTTGTGTCAAAACAGAAAAAAACCTTTTTTATAAAGTTGAGATTTAGTAATTACTGATCTGGTCTCAGTGTTCCTGCTTATAAAATTTCTCTTTTCAAGGGACTAGTGCTTCCTGAGTTCTTAATAGAAAACAAACAAAAATACTTTTTAATTTCCAAAACTAAAAAATAAAACTTCCATTGCTCTTTTTGGTTTGTGCTGAGTGCTGCTTGGTTGTGAGGAAGAAAACAGCATTAGTGGTGGTGTGAGCTGGAAAAGCAAAATCAATTCAGTATGCTGCTTAGTTCTGAAAGGTGTATGCAATAATAAACTGCATTTCCAATGTAAGTATCTGACTACGGATCCTTTCTGTCTTCCAGCATGGTCTGTCTCATCAATCAGAGCATCCAAGGAAGGAAAAGTAAGCATAGTGCCAGCTCTAAAGCTTAGACAGAACAAAGAGAAGAAAATTACAAAGAAGTTTGACCTGGTAATTATCCACATAGATTCAAATAACAAATATGCATTAAAACAGTTTCTGAAGGCCTGGAGCTTTCTGAAGAAAATATAAAGGCATTTCTCCCTGGAAAACATTATCTTTCATCTTTGCATTCTTTAGAAAACCAGGTCTTTTCAAGTTTTCTGGCTAAGATGTTACTGTGTGATGTATCATGTGTTATATCTAAATGCATCTGTCACGAAGCTTTGAGTTGACACATGTTCCTATTTATACCTGTTCACTCAAGCAGTATTCACTTCCACACAAGATGGTTAATACAGCATCAACTTCTAGTGCAGATATTCTAAGAGTGAATCTTTATTACAGTAGCCATATTCAGGACAGAGCTTGCCAGGTCTGAATACAGGTCACAAAAATAAGTCAAATTGGGCCAAAATGTATGTTGGAAATAATGCATGCTATATATATTAAAATTCTGCAAATATAAATGAATTCATTGTTTTCCAATTGAATATTCATTTTTAACACTCTGCAGATTTGTTTGCAGAAAAAAATAAGCAAAAATATCTTTATTCTCCTTTAACACTCATAGCTAATAAATAAAGCTTTGATACATAGCTTTTTTCCCATATGACCTATAGTAATATTTAGCATTGCATAAAAACTCTGTGAAATATTGTCTATAGTGTTGTAGGCATTGATGGAAGAAAACAGCTTTTCTTATCCTCATTAGTAGTAATGCTGATCTGCATTTGCTTGGTAAAATGCCGGAAGACACAGAGAAGTGTCTTCAGAAAGGAACAATTCAGGTGCCTCGTCATGCTGTCCAGACATCCATCTGTGGTTGTTCAGGATTTAGATACCTCCAAGCTAACGTACTGCTCAGAAGGACTTGGAGGAACACTGACAGACTGCAAAACGAGACTGATCATGTATACCAAGAGATGATAGCATAGATCTGGTGAAGTAAAAGGCTTTATAGACAATGCCTTTTAAAACATATATTGTCTTGCACCTTGCTTTTTTTTTCTGTTATGACACCTTACATAATCCTAGGTTACCAGAAGTAATCACGATGCTATTTTACTTTGCCCACATGGACACTAAACAGGACAGCCCTGGCTGACAAAAACAAAGCGTAACTCAAGAAACCAGTGTGGGATCCAGTGGGTGAGGAAAAAAACACACACAATTATACAATCCCTCCTTGATAAACCAGGATGTCCTCATAGTATTAAAAGCTAAATGAACCGGATAACATATTTTACATGCTTAAGTCAAATAAAGACATAGGAAAAAATACTAATGTAATATATCTGTATACATTTTAAGTAGACTATGAGAAGTACTAACCAACTAACAAAAATCAAAAGCCAACATAAAAAAATTACAGAAGTGAAAGCTGAATTTGATAAATCAATTGTATTTTCTATGAAAGCAACTGCAGCCATACCTCAAGCACCAGAGTTTTCCAAGAAAATTCTATTTAATGGAGAAAAATCAATTGTGATACTCAAGTTCAAAGACTAATGTCTTTAAACAGATTTGCATTTTATTTAATACTTTACAGTAGAAACCATGGAAGGGTATTCCCAGAACTCAGAAAATTCATTAATACATATTTACTTTCTTTTTTTCCCCCTCTTTTCTGTGAAATTTATAATGTTAAAATATTTATCAATTTCCAAGAACTATATGGGTGTTTCTTTGATTTTTTTAATATATTTAGCTCTTAGGAAGCATTGAGAATTGGCATTGTTGAAGATCACATAATTCTGATGTTTACCCAAACAGAAAGGGAACGTAAAGCCAGTAGTGCTTCTCTCTTTCACATGCGGATTTGAAGGGATCTCCTGTAGGAAAATAACTACTAACTTCCCTGGGAATATATGATTTTTCTGATATCTGTGCAAAAACTGCCAATAGAAATAAAAAAGTAGTTACTGTAACTCCTGGCATTGTGAAATAAACCAATTGCCTCAATTAAGGAGTCAAACCACCATACCATTTCACATGACTTGACAAACAGCTTTGATTTTGTGTATATTTTTAAAATAGTGATGTACAGCATGGTGGAATTAATGAGAGTTGAAAAATTTGTCACTGCGCTACTTCTCAAAGATCTCTATAGGAGTTATACATATTTAAACATAAAAGGCTCCTGAAATAAATATTTTACCAAACCTCTTGGGAAGCTGATTTATTTTTCTCAGTTTTTATGCTTAGCAAAATAAGTAGAAATCTGTCATACTGTTACAAGTTTAGTTTTTAAGCTCAATTTTACCTCACGATACCATAAACATTGTCAAAAACATTTCTCTACTGTCAGTATTTTAGAGGCAGTTTCAAAAATGCACAGTATTGTTGTAGCTGGTCCTACTGAAACCAATACAAACCATCAAGTGAACGAGAAAGGAGGTCTCACTGGGATAGTTTTCAGTTGCTGTAGGCAAAAAGTAGACTGATGTTCTCAAGGAATTGTTAAAAATAGGGAAGGAGGAGAAGAATTCAGGCAACACAATGCAGTGACACGTGGCAGGAGAAAGAAGGGCTGGCTGCAATCCCAGTGCAACGGTGTCAGCCCTGGGGCTACCCTGATATATGTCCTGTCCAAGGCAATTAAAAGGATGTGAGAAGCACCCAGTACAATGTCATTGACAAAATTTATCTTCATTCCCCAAAGAAAATCCTTCCTGAGCAGATAAGTATTGCAATAGCTGTGTTTTGAGGAAAATGTTGTAATATGTTCTTGAATGGGCAAGGCCATACACATGCTCAGCACAAACAGTTGGGCAATACAGCTGAGGCAATATATCTCAGCTAGGAAAAAAAGGTGTTTATGAAATTCAGCATAGAACTTCATCAATTCTTCTTATGCATTCTCTCCAACTAATATGGCTAAAGAGAAAATCTGCACATATGCACCTCATTTTATAAAAAAAACCCCTATCAAATAACAGAAAAAAAAGTGGAAGATGAGAAAGAGCGAGTTAATAGGATATTTAAAAATTAAAATACAGAAGAAGGGATGAAATTCTAGAAAGTAAATTGCAGTACTACAACAAAGGCTCAGGAAAGTCTCAGACAATGCCATTATTGAAGGGCTACATTGGTCTACTGCTCCAGTGTAATTCTATATTTAATGAGCATGCCGATGGGTGCTCGTCTTCTTATTCATTGTGTTTCTAATCCCATATAAATATTTTCCTCCTTCTTGGAAAAATGTTCAGAGGATATTAGGAGCTCAGTTCTGAAAAATGTCCTGTCCCCAAGTTGTTTTGTTAAGTTACAGAACAAAGGATTCGGATTTGTTTTAATCACAGACATTTATATTTTTGCATGATTTTAATTTAGATTAACTTTTCCTCAGAAATAACATTTTTTAATATGTTGCTGTTTTTTTTTTCTTGATGGGACATGATTAAGAGCAGGATTTGTCTACATACACATATAGTGCTATGCATATGTAACATTACATATCTAATGGCTAGTTCCATGAACTTAATGACTGAAATATAAAAAAGCATATACATTTACTTGCTTTGTTTACCATCTTTGATTATTTCTTACTAAAAGTACTGAATATAGGGTTCACTGAAATGAACTTAAACATATTTCAGTTCTCTTCTTAGGACAGTGACGTCCTCTGCAGGCTTTGCAGGCTAAATGTAATATAGTTCTTATTCCCATTACTTACTACTTATCCGAAACTTTCATTTATTTAGTTTTCAATTGTATACTAAGGCCATTTCAGTAAAAGTATATGTTCTTCATATCATGCATAGGTGTTTTTCAGTTTATCCTGATACTAAGGAGGGGTACAGTAAGGGTAAGAGAAAGTAGTAACAGAGAAATATATAATCTTGGTAACTGAACTTCAAGAGTTAGATGGGGGTTCAAGGAACAGCCTACTCTCAGAAAAGGACAGGTATGTCAGAATAATACACATCTTTGAATGTAACTGATTCACATGTTTGCAAAGAAAAGTGAGTCAATATAAAACTGCTGAGAAGGGAAATTGAAGTAACTGTAAGAATCATACTAAACACGGTGACACTTGCCTTCTAACCAACACTGGGATGCACAACCAGAGTAATGTGTTAATTTCTGGGCTCAGTTCAGTTCTGGGCTCAGAACTATGTTAGAGACAGTCCGACAAAGAACCATGAAGATTATTAGGTCATTGGAGCATCTGACATACAAGGAGAGCCTGAGAGAGCTGGGACTGTTCATCCTGAACATCCTCTTAGGAGGATGTTTCCTATGTGTATAAATACCTGACGGGGAGTAAAGAAGACAGACCCAGACTCTTCCCAGTGGTGCCCAGAAAATGGGTAAAATACAATGGGCACAATATTGAAAACTTAATTCAAACAAAAGAAAAAAAAGTTACTAAATACTTGACCAAACTTTGGAACAGGTTGTTTGGAGAAGTCTCCATCTTTGGGGATATTCAAAACCCAAATGCTCTGGACAACTTAATGCAATAGACATCCTAGACTGGGCAAACAGTTAAAAGGAAAAAGACACACAAAGAAACACTTTACCTAAAAAGTACATAACTTTTATGTGAGAGATATCGATGTATCTTGTATATTTGATGTGTCAGCCTGGTTCTCACACATCTTACAAAGATTAGAATACCCATTTATGCTCAGTATTTACTCTTCTAAGTTATTCTGGAGATGGTTGTCTGGTTGTCTAGTTTCTTTTCAACACTCAAGGTAATTCCCAAGAAAATACATTGGATTTTGAGAAGTATGAGAAACATAAAGGTCTAGATGAGATTCTGCTGTGGCAAAATGAAAGTGTGAGGATATGACAAGAACTTTTGAACAGCACGGAAAGCAGTAGTTTCTATTCCAGAGCTAAACAAGTAGTAATGTATCTACTGCACAAGAGGAAAAAAAAACAAAACAAAATAAAGCTGAGGGGAATTTACCATACATGTATCTACCATACCATACATCTACTATACATGTAGATCTCAATAAGTTTGTGGCCATACTTAATGTGTTTGCCTTAGTAAATGCAGACAAAGTACAATATTTTGTTAGGCTAATAATATATGTCAAGATTATGTCTAAGTGCTTATTCTATGGGCTGGTAATGACCCTGGGAGTATGAACACATGGCCACACCAAAAAGCTGTGAGATGCAAGTCTTAATAATGAGGGGAAATGGAAGGCATTAAAGATGCCTGTGTGTTAGGTACAATGACTAGTACACATTTAACCAGATTTCCACAGATGACTCACAAAGAAAGTATAGAGTGCAATTCTCCCACAAGAATAGGAGTCTGTTAGTCTGTATGTCACAAAACATAACAAAAGTTAGTTTTTAACTCATTTTAAAATAAAATAACTTGAGCTACAGCTCAAAGGAGTAACATGTTTTCGACCATTTGTTATGGCACGCTTATGTTAGCTTAAAATGAACACAAGTTATAGGTTATGATTGCCAAAAAAAACAAAGACAGTTCACTCAGAAATACACAAAGATTCCTTTCATTTTTAAATCTTTCAGTTGGAAATGGGATACAAATCTGAGAGACACATGATATTTGTCTGTACAATCCAAAATATTTACCAAAACCATGGTTAATATTCAGATAATCTGTTTAACACCTGTATGTATTAAAATAGCTTTTTTTAAGATCGACCAGTTTCAGGAAAAATAAAGTGAAATTTGACTGCCAAACACACTGCTTGTGATGAAACTTTGTAGAAAATAATTAAAAGTATTAATAGGTACCTTCTGCTTGTTTTGGGAATCCTCAATACCATACAGGATTTTTCTTGTAAAGCACCTAAAAGTGTCTTGTTAAAGAATGAAAGACAAAAATCATCCTCTTAAGTATTGAAGAAGAAAAAATGTGAAAAGATATACAAAGGACATTTAGTTTAAAGATCTAAAATTTGAATGTCTGCTACAGGAATGTGCTCATGTTAGGCACATACACATACAAAAAAAGAAAAGGGACTATCTTTAAAACGTATGAAGAATTAACTTGTCATGAAGTAGACAATAAACATCATTTTATCAGAGATAGATTTCAGAAGGAAACAAACTTCCATAAATGTGTGGATCCAAATACCACAGTGTAAATGTAAAGTTAAACAACTTAAAAAGATCATGACAAAAGATCTATGGAGACATAGTCTGAAAAGTGTTGTTCCCTATCAATAGGAGCAAACTCAAGATGTTATAGGCAGGCAGGGGAAAAAAAAATCAGCTATATAGCCTGGGAAGCAGTTGGTAGATGAAATATTCAGCAGAAAAAGATTAGAACCTTTTTGTGAATAATAATGAATCTTTAAAAAGCAACAAAAGAAGTGGAATGATGATTTGTGGTTTACAAATAGTAGGAAAAGATCTAGAGTATCTGAAATTATTTTTTTTCCTGTTCTGCCAAGCAAAGTTTTGGACAAATTAAAATGTATTTCTAAAAGAAGTTAACTATTTCCATAAAGTCCATAAAACATGAATGACAAATAGCAGGGATGTAGAAAATACAGTCTATGAAGAAATATATATGAATAAGATATATAAAAGAATATAAACTGGTACATTTAAAGAGGAGGAAAATCAAAGGACATGTGACAACCATTTTCAAATTTATTAACAATTTCTATGAGGGGAAAAGGAGCACTGGTCTCCAAGTAAATAGGATAGAGTCACAGGCTTCTACTACAGGGTACATTAACCACAGTAAACACCAGAATAAATTACGAGACCTTACAGAAAGTTTAGACAAGCCTGTAGCAGAAATTACAGAGGCAGCTGACTCTCTCAAGAACTGAGCTGCCTGCATGATTTCATAGGATATCCCCAGCCCTCTGACAAGACATGGAAAAAAGAAGAAAAAAAAAGTAATTGATTATTACTTTAATTTTCATGTGGCAGATTCACTAGGAGATTTTATAGCTAATGATGACATCAAACTTTTCTTAATCACAATTTATTTAATAATGGTCTGCATTATGCAGTCTGCAGTGAAGTGCTAGTTAAGTCATCTTACTTTCCTTGATCCCATGGAAACCATAAACCAGCGGCTCAGTTGAAAATGGCCTATATAAGGATACAAACTCAAACTTCAACCTATAATTAATATTATGAAAATCCAGGAATACATCAGTGAAACATGGGTCACCATCTACTGACATTTGAGGAAAAAAGGAAGAGAGGAAACTGAATGTCTGCCTAATTAGAAGCTGATGTCACTGACCAACACTTGCAGCTAAATACAGGGATATGAAAGGTAAAATAAACTCCCATACTATGTTGAGTTCACAGAACCTGATATTCATATTTATACTGGGAAACAAGATTTTTAAACATGCAGTGCTATCATAAAAATATTTCTATAATCCTGGGAGAGCATTATTTCGGTCTGAATCAAACCATAGTATTTTTTTATTGTTCTAGATTGGTCGACGTCACTGTTTGTCCAGAGGCAGGTGTTGAGGAGGTCATATAAAAGAGAACAATTCTGATGTAAATATTTGAAAATTAAAATGTAATAGTAAAAGTATATGGAAAAAATACCTTATATCCTCTGATATGTAAGCACACAGCTGTCTTTATTACTGAAGTATATTACAATTTAAGTGTACTATGAAAATTGAAATCTTCCCCAACAACTATCAGTCTCAAAGACCATTTTGTCCCATAATCTTCCAAGAATCTCAAAACTGATAGATAAAAAGCAACATGAAGCTTTACCTCCATGGCCTGAGTGTTCCTGTGAGCAGTTAACAAAGATGATAACCTGTACTCTTCAAGTGTGGAATAGCAGCTGTGGTTAGATTACAAAATATCTCCAGATATCTCAGCACCTTGGCACTCACCCATCCCCAATGTACCTAGATTTCCCAAGCAGCAGCTGACTGTACTCCTACTTCTCTCCAGAAAAATCCAAGTTCTTGCTTGTTATTAAGGAAGGTTCCAGGTCAGACCATCCAGGACACACTCTGGCAGTCACATTTGCACCACCTGAACTAGGACTGAGACCCCTTCAGAGCTCAAGCAACATGCTCACATAAACATTTCCTTACAGGCTCAACCCTAAGTTTCCCATAGCAGTGTCTCAGATATCTGGATCCTTAAAATAATTTAATCTTGGTGCAATAACAAAATAGCAGTTCAAGTTGGTTGCCTCTGAGGAGGGACTCTTAAGAAAGGAATCCCTGGAGTTTTATACTCTCACAGTCTAAGCAGGTGAAAGTCTGGAGTCATTGGTTCTTACTGTCTCTGAGTATCTAATCACCTGTCCAGTGCCATAGGTCTGCATGCCCTTTGTTATACAAAGATACTGGGCCAGTTTGTGGCCTCTTGACTCGAGCTCCCACCATTTCCTTGACCCAGAGCTCAAACTGCAGCTGCACACTGAGCTACATCCACTAAACATATACCTCAACATTTTGACCAGTGTTTCTCAACACTGTCCTACAGTATAAGTTGGATATGAAGTTGACTTTAACTAAGCTACATCCTGAAAAAATGTAAATGCTTTGGGTTACAAACAATCCTTTTAATGTGGCTTTAAAATGCCTAATGAAATGCCATCCAAGGCTATGTTCTTTAATATTTAATAAAAGTATTAAACACTACATTTACATGTCAGAAGACTCCACCAGAGTGTATTAAAGCAGAAGATGAATTCAGAAAGTTTGCTGCTTACATGACACACTGAAGTTGCTAGAGTTTCAGTTATTATTCAGTTAAAAGATATTTATAATAGTCGCTGAGGAAAATTTAAGTGTTTATTTTGTTAGACTGTCAATTGTAAGAAATAACCTCCAGGTCAGATACATCAGATATTAAGTGATTAGTGCATATGGACTATTCACTTAATAGATTTTTAATTGTTGCATTGTTCTAGTGTTATTATTTTTTTACCAAAATAAATTTATGTTTTAATACATACAAATACAGCATGGATATCTGCGCATCACAATTTTAACTAAAAATAAAATGAATGTGATTATAATTTTATTTGATTACATACTGATACCACACCACTGAAATGTGGCAAGATACAGTTAAAAATGCATTCTCAATTTTAAAACATTGTTTAAAAAAACCCCAATGTTATTACTCTCCTCCATTTGTAATACAGGAGCATTTGCTAAACAGTACTATCATTCTCAGTAGAATTTTATGTTCAAAACAAAGAATAAAGAAAATTATGGGGGGAAAAAGTGGCAAATTGGAAATAGAACCAGAAGCTCTGTTTCATAGGCTGTTGATGATCACTTTTCTATTTTATGTGTCAGGTTTAAATTTCCCTGTGGCAGCAATTTAAATCTTTTCTTCTTTCCTGAGGCTGCTTAAAAATTTAATTTAGCTCAGGCATGGTGTCTACATTTTATAATAGGAATATAGAAAACTCTTGTAATTTGGGGGATGACCCTTTTAACAGATTAGAGAAATTTAAACATAATTAATCAGCTTTATTCATAGGGTTACATGGGCTTTCCACAATTTACTCATGTAAATTTCTTTGCTTGAGTTACAGTAGACTACATTAGAGAAGGGTATTTGAAGGCAGATATTCACAAGTCACACATTCATGTAGTGCATACACTGTGAAAGAGTCATTTGCATGCACATCCACACACATGCAGATACACATCCATAAATCCAATAAATCTACATCTCTTCAGAAGTTTCATCAGTCATTCTCAACTCACATTAACTCCTTCACATTCAGGGTCCTGTATTATTTTTCCTGTATTTTTGGCTAAGGGTTTAGTTGAGGGTCAGAAATTACCACATGGTGCAGTCTTTTTCTCCTTCTCTCCAGAGTTAGAGCACAACAGTCCTCACTATGAAATGGTTCTAAAGTCAGACATATGAATCACGGTTGCTTGTTAGAGTTGCTGAGGGTTAGAGGCAGATACTAAATTTTAAAATAATACAATCACTGCCAAAATCTTAATTACATGATTTGCTCTTTTCCTTGTAGATTATAGCTGAAAAAAAATTTAAATGGATTTAACTGTTTTTGTAAATTATAGAGTTCAACACATTAGACACAAAGACTGCATTTCTCAGAACTTTTATCTTATCAGCAGATGAATTTTCAAAAGGATAAGAGATGCGTCTTCTTCTACTTCTGGCATTTCCAAAAATCTCTGGATGATTTTTGAATAGTCTTGGTAGTTTGAAGGGGTCCCCGATGACTGGAAACTGACAAACACTGTCCCTATTTTCAAAAAGGGCAAAAAGGATGACCCTGGAAACTACAGGCCTGTCAGTCTCACAATACCTGCTAAGGTTATAGAGAAGGATATTCTGGGAAGTATTGAAAAACACCTAGAGCATAATGCAACCAACACGGCTCCACAAAGGGAAAGTCCTGCTTGTCAACGCTGATTTCCTTTTATGACAGGGTAACCCACCTAGCTGATCAAGGGAAGACAGTCGATGTTATCTTTTTGGATTTCAGTAAAGCTTTTGATACCATCTCTCATAGTATCCTGCTGGACAAAATGTTCACCATACAGCTGGATAAACAAATCATGCAGTGGGTGAGCAATTGGCTCATGGGTCGTGCACAAAGGACTGTACAGAATAGAGTTACATCAAACTGGCAACTAGAGTGGTTCTGCAGGGCTCCATCTAAAGCCCTGTGCTGTTCAACATCATAAATTACTTGGATACTTGGTGGACTTGAAGGGATACTAGGGATATTAAGGAAATTTGCAGAGAATACTAGATTGGGAGGAGCTGTTGATTCCCTAGAAGGCAGAAAATCCCTGCAGAGAGGTCTCGACAAGTTAGAGAAACTGGGAATCACCAATTGTACGATTAACAAAGATGAGTGCCAGATTCTGCACCTGGGATGGGGCAACCCTAGGTGTACATACAGACTGAGGAATGAGATGCTGGAAAGCAGTGCCATGGAAAGGGACCTGGGGTTCCTGGTCAAGTTGAGTATGAGTCAGTAGTGCCCTGGCAGCCAGGAGGACCAACCATGTCCTGGGGTGAATCAGGCAAAGCATCACTAGCCAGTCAAGGGAGGGGATTGCCTTGCTCTGCTCTGCACTGGTGCAGCCTCACCTTGAATATTGTGGCAGTTTTGGTCACCACAACTTAAGAAAGATATTAAGCTGTTAGAGGGTATCCCAAGAAGGGCCACAAGGATGGTGAAGGGCCATATGAGGAGCAGCTGAGGTGACTTGGTGTGTTCAGCCTGAAGGAGACTGAGGACAGACTCAGATATCTCAGTCTACAGCTTCCTTGAGAGCAGGCACTAATCTCTTGTCTCCAATGACGAGCAACAGGACTCGAGGAAATGGCATGAAGATGAATCAGGGGAGGTTTAGGCTGGTAATTAGAAAAAGGTTCTTCACCCAGAGGGAACATGTTTCCCAAGGACAGGGTCACAGCACCAAGCCTAACAGTGTTCAAGGAGTGTTTAGGCAACACTCTCAAGCACATGAGTGTGATTCTTGGGGCTGCCCGGTGCAGGGCCAGAAGCTGGACTTCAATGGTCCTTAGTGAGTCCCTTTCTACTCAGAATATTCTGTGATATAACACACACAGCTGGATTATGGTTAATCCTTTCATTCTGGGGTTATGAGTCTCCAAAATATTCAGGTAAAATTAGTCTCATCCTGGATAGAAAATATTTGGAGAATATACTTTTTGCAATTTCTATGATGTGCATTTTTTATTTGCAGTATTGCACAATGACTTCAAGAATTTGAGACAAGAGAAAAAATTGTCCATAATATTTATAAGCAGAGTTCATCTCACTACTCTTTTACAATTTTTTTCTTAGTATTTGTGTTGGACCAAGTTTTCCAAAACCAACCAGCTACTGTTAGTCTTTTAATTAAGGATTTAAGAGTTCAAGATATTGGACAGCTCATAGATTTCAGAGCCTTGTAATACAGTTGTGTGTAATGTAACCTTCAGCATATTGAAAGTCAAGACTGGTGCCTGAATACTTCCAACCTTGACCATGAAGAGATTCAAAAATGTATTTAACCGTAAGTATTATCATAATGCCTAAATTTCAATACCTGCCATGAAGATATATGCATAAAGGCCAAAAAATAGCTCTTGGAAACCTTAAAAAAATCAAAGCCAGATTGCAATTTACAAATGCTCATTCATAAAGTGATTAAGTACAAACATTTTAGTAGAATAATAATAGATAAATGTCTTACTATTTTAGAGATTGGGAAAAGGTTCCTTTTGACATTAAGGTTAATTCCTGATACTTTAGCAACATGAAATAACCTTTCAAAGTGAAAACAAATACATCTATACATGCCTGTTAAATTGTATTGATGCATATGAGGATAAAGCCTGAAGTGGTTTTGAGTCCAGATTTATACTACCTGATGCCAAAAGAAATCTTTTCAGTGATGGCATGGGATGTTTCATCAAAATATCTGTAAAAACTTAGTTAAAGAATGAAAAACTAACTGCCTAAAAGGGGAAAACACACTGCAAGAAGTTCTTGAAACTGAAGAACAGACTGAGATACTGAAAATATTTCAAGTGAAGAAGTTTCTTCCTGTTAGAGAAAGTAATATATTCTACACCATAACCTCCCTGCAGCCACACTAACAACTTGATGGTACATTGCACTGATATCCAGAAGATGTGCAAGTCTAACAGCATTTAATTCAGCCATGCCAGCTCCTGCCTGTGAAAGAACAGACTTTGTGAAGCACATTGCCAAATCAGTCTCTGTATTGTTCACACTTTGCAGGGTCTGAGAATCTTGCAAGATCTTTTGCCAGCAGCTCTCCATGAACATTGAGTTTCCTTGAAAGCTCTTTTGGCACCTTACTCACATCTTCCTCTTCTTCAGTCTAAGTTTTCTCATCTCCATTAGCTGTACTGGCCACTGATTTTTCTGTTATAAACTGTAGAGCAGCTTTGGGATTATCATGGTGTAATCCACTCAAAAAGTGAACAGATTGAAGACAGAATCCCACACATATGTTGCATAGCAGTCTGACTCAGCACAGAAGGAGTTATCTGATACAACATAGAAATGACAATTTTCTTACATTGTCTAGATAGCTAAGTCAGGATAAAATCAAGTCATTGGTTCATAGCCCTCCAAATTGCCTGTGCAGTACATTCCTGCCTACAGCTTTGAGAGCCAAAATTGTTGCAATTTATAGCAATTGCATGAAAGAAGCCTCAAAGCCTTTTGCCAAAAGTGGACTTTTCTCAAGTTGTTTTCAATGGACTAGACATCTTCATATTCTGTAATTTCTCTAAGTAGTTTTAAAAGTACCCAGAAATTTTAATCCAAAAATTTATAAGCACACTAGCATAGTGTTGGGTTTTTTTTAAAAAAAAGATCTAAACCTAATCATACTTTAAATCCGATTTCCAGGTGCAGACATGAAATGTATTCTTTCTCCATTTGGCTTTCCCTTTACTCCAGAGATTCACCTTTTCCTGTCTTTTTCCTTTCTGTAAGACCGGAGGGAGACTGACCAACTTCATTGACAGGAAAGTCAAAATTTACAGAATCAAGCTAGATAGATGCATTTGCATTGTGGTGGTTAATCCACTAATTTCTCAGGATCACTATCAATGTAATATAAACAGTATTGGAGAATTAAATAGCTTTAGATTTGGTTTTATTGACAAAAATAAGTTCATACTAAGCTTTAAAAATTAAATAAAATCCATTCATAATTGTGGACTAGTTTTAGTGCATTGAAAATTTTCTACAATATCCTAATTGTATGATTTACATTCAAACCAAGATTAAGAAATATATATTGCTTAACTATAAAATGAATTTCTAAACTCCACTCTGTGTTGAAATTCACTGTGCAATTCATTTTGAAAAGGAAAGGGAAAACCAGAAAAAAAAGAAATTCAGAACATAAGATAAAATTTTGCTAGAACATAGATTTAAAATCTTCAGACTCCATAGAATTCATGCTATGTAGACGTCTTGGTGACCTTATCCAGCAAATCTGAAGATAAAGTGAAAAACAACTGATGCTTGCCACCGCTGTGCTTTCAGTTGTACAAGTTCTCAACAGAGCTTCAAGTGAGAATGTTTTGATAGAGGACCAATCATGAAACACACATGAGAACAAAGCTATTGACATGCTGTATTCTCTTAGGCAAGCTCTAACCTTTAGCACGAGGATAATGAAAAGTAAGTTACATATGAAAATAAATGTAACGTTTTTTTCACTAAAGGGACATTTTTCTAACTCAGTTTTACAAAAGTCCAGCTGAAGCCTGGGCATTATCTATGACTGAAAGATAAATACTTGACTCACTTCTGATGAACAGGTTGTAGTGAAAAAGCAACTTCATACTGGTAGTGAAACTGTGTAAATGTAAACTTGTCAGCTAAACCTCTGCTCTTCTATGCACCATCATCAATGGTGTTCATACATTCTAATATTTTTGTTTAAGATAAATTCTGAGTCAATTTGGACCGAGAAATGTCTTAGTAAGTATTAGTGTATTGTATTTAACATTTCAAATTACCACTTAATAGTTGTCTGATGATTGTTGATGATTGGAACATGGTCATTCTTTGTTCTTGACAATATTAAAATGCATGAGAGTACTGAACTTCACCTTATTAAAGAGTTTAGGGAAAAAACTGGAGAGAATAAGGGACAATTTAAAGAATAACAAGTCATATTCATATCTGGGTTTCATGTTATCTCCTATGAGGAACCTTTTCTCTCCCTGATAGTTCAGATCTGCTGTTCTATGTAAGCACAGTGAGATGCTCAATCAACATAAGGGATGTGCTTCCAGTAGAAATGGATAGGCAGCTAGCAAGTTATTCCACAGGAATAACTCAAAGAGCTAGAGAGAAATTGTACTTTATTATTATTGACTCAGGAGGAATATGAAATTTTATTGGAGAAATGTATATGCTTCATATTGTGAATGCTAAAGCATGCAAAATTACCATTTAGTGGTTTTGTTAATATACAATAACACATCTACATCTGGCATTTAAATGTGTAGCTGTTACATGCATTTTCCTAAAAACTGAACAAGGACAACAAATTACTCTCTGAGGAACTTTCTTTTAAAGCTTGAACATATATTAATAGAATATTAATATTCTATTAATACATGAAAAGAAAGTATACTTCCACCATGGAAGTATACCTCTCAGCTCATATTGAGTTCATGATGCTGGAAATCAACAGTCATATAGAAAAAAAGCCAACTAAAAGTAAAATAAAATAACATTTAAAAGCAATGAAGGCATAACTTTGGCCTATTTGACCTATTGAAACTGCAGGGACATGACAAAACAAAACACTTAGCAATGATACTGAAACAGAGTAGAACACTTTTGAACTTCTTTAGTTTTGTTTTGTCAGGAAAAGTAAGATATCAGGATGACATCCTCTCTTTTTTTCAGATTTCTATGAAACCTTACACAAGCATGCTAATAATAAGGCAAAGCAGAGATGGTGTCAGATGCAGAAATATTCCATTAGGTGACACCATGCCTTCTACAGCCAACAACTTTCTCTCACAGCAAGAAAACCTTCAAAAAACTGTTTTTTGAAGACTCAGGCTGTGGGGCTTCCATTACTTCTCCATAGAGACTATTGCACATTTCTAATATATATTGCTATTAGATACATTTTCCTGGTAATAGGACTAAATTTTCCTTTGCTCAATTTCATCCCTGAAAAATGCATCCCTTGGTTGCATTATGAAACACTTGCTGGTTCAAAGCTAATCATGTGTCTTTTTGCTTCCACGTAGCAGCATAACTTACAGTGCTTCTGTTTTATTCACTTTATTTTTAAAGACTTTATGTGTTATAAAAGTCACCATTTTAGTACATAAAACACCAATTTTTTCCATTCTTATTTTTTTTACATGTGTGAATTCCACTTCCCCATTCTCCAGACCCTGAAATTTAGAAAACTGCACATTTATGCAGTGTTAGTGGCTTGGGTTCTGTCTGCCTGGATTTTCAAAAGCAGTTCACCACTTACAGAAGAGTTGGGAAAACTTTAGCTCTCTGAGAATGAGTAGTTTGACTTCTTTAAACACATAATTTCATGGCCTACTTTCTTATAGCAAATGGACTCAGACATATCTAGTACATACAGGTGCATCCAAGAGGAGCTTCTTAATTTAAATTTTAAATATTTAAATACTACATTTACCCTGTGTAAATTCATTTCCTTGACAAAAAAAAAACCCAAGGAACAAAAGGAGAAAAAAGAGATATTACTTGATTTATATTCAACGAAATTTTATATCTCAGGTTTTTGTTTTACTACATGCTTACCCCTGCAGTGCCACACATACCACAATCCTGTTCCTGAGAATATCACTAGTGTTACACTACATCAGCCCAGTGGCCTGCATGCAAGCAGGTACCAGAAAGACAGTTTTTTCTGGTTTGAAGGAGTTTCTGAACACTGTACACACAGCAGGTGTTTCCTTGGGTGTTTGTTACAGTACATGCCTATGGCTGTCTAAATCATATACATTCTCCAAACACTGAATGATATAGATGCTCCTTGTCTAATAGTTCAGTATTATTCAGGGTGTAGCATATTTGGACTCTCAAGTATTTAGAAACTTGGGAAGACTGGTAAAAGGTGGATTTCATAAAAAAATATAGGAAACTATTTTGGCTCAGTAGAAAGTGAAATCCAGTGTTGACTGCTAAGAAATTCGGAGTGCAAAGTTTAATGTCACATGGAGGGCAAATCCCAGAAGTTTTTTAAAAGATATATATATATCAGCAAGACACATAGATTCAGATATCAGACCAACGTTTGACTGAGAGAACAGTTTCCTGCTTTAGCTCAAGTTTTCTTTAAAATCAGGGTCAAGTGAACTTGTTTTACTAAAACAAGAACTGACCTGAACCTTCACCAGACATGAAATACTTTGTAAATATTTCAGAGCAGCATGAAAAATGTAAAATTCTGCAGAAATGCTTAAGCATGTATTGCTTGATTATGCCATCCTTACTCACATCAAATAGTCTCTTACTCTTTGAGTAGTCCCACAAAACATATGTATTTACCCAGGGAATAAGATAGCTGCACAATATAATGGTAAAGAACAGCACTATTTTTGCCCACTCCTTTCTTTAGTGGTTGGTGAGGAAGATGACTCACATACCAGACCTGACAGTAATGCACAATAAAATGCCTAGAGAGAGGTAGATACCACTATATTTAAAGCAATTTCTGAACTAGACCCTTTTCTAATCTCTGCTCTAAGTACAGTACTTAGTAACAATCTGAATACATTTTTTCTATGTTAAAATCTTTTTTTGACACTGCATCTGTCACACAGCCAACATGCCCGACCCAGATGTACCGAGTAAGCCCTGCAGATTATTTGTCAAACAAATTCTGGAACCTAATTTTGGGTCTTTTATTTAATTGGTATGCAAATGAAGAAACAAGACAGCATTTGTGCTCGATACAGTTGTCACTTCTAATTCTGGTAACATTCATTATCATGCTTACAGATTTTTTTTCTTACACCCAACATCTGCCAATACTACCTAAACCGCAGGAAGTTGACAAACCTGTGCAAACTTCCTCTCAGTCTCTCTCTCGCTTTTTGTTATCTGTTCCATGCACACTAATTTTGTGCATCTGAGGCCTTTGCTCGCCAGAATTATGCCTGCTTCCTAACACCTCTGCCTCCAGAGCTTTGGATTTGAAATTGAATAGACACAGAGCCAATTTATCATAGGATGACATGTGTCATGTTCATGGTGTAACCAGAGGGACCTACTGTATGCACTGTATTTATCCTTTTGTTGTCAACACGGACAAAGACAATACCAGCAATAGACAGGTATTAAATTTTTAAGATACAATACATATACTTAACTGTTGTTCTGTTAGAGTTGGGGCTTTTAAATGTAGTACTAGCTCATTTTGTTCAACAGCAGATTTCCTTTGTCAGATAATCATCTGTCATTCAGACATGCAGCATATTAAAATATGTGAGTGCCAAATACCAATGTATTAGCAGCAAGTCTTCAAGAAAGAATTACATGCATAAAACCCATTACATGCATACTCTTTCTGCAAGTAAGAAATCCTAATCAGATTTAATGACAGCTAACACGTATTTATATATACTAATGTTGTTTGTAGCTATATTTATACCTAACTACGCATAATGTGTTTGAAGAATAGACATATAAATATATATATATAGATATGTCTATAAATATGTGTGCCTGTGGGTATGCTTTTGTGTGTTTACATATACATATGTATAACATATAGGTTGTTACAGATAAAGAAGTAGACAAAGTTAGTAGACTAACTAGCAGTGAGCAAAATAAAAAAAAATCTTAAAATACTGAGAAAAAATTTCTACCAGAAAAGTATGTCCAGAGATTTCATTCCAGAGAGTAAAAATGCAAAAGTTCATGTAATGTACTGGTCATCTCCCGGCTCTGAACCACCCTGAGGACAGAAAAATCCTTGGAACCTTTCAGCTGATTTCCAGATATATTCTCTGACACCTCATTCACATACAGGGTTGTTTTCTTTTCCCGAGGAAAGTCACAAAGCAGGAATGAGTCTATTCTTTCATTGAAATTATAATCTTGCAACATGTTTTTATTTTAAATAGTATTCCAACAAAATCTTCTTAGTTAAATCTACTGATTGATTTACACAATAACACTGAGATGGGCTTTTTGAAGTAGTAACAGATGAGAGCTATTCAGGGGACAGATGTTTGGGGCTTTATTTCAGGAACAGGTAGGGGTCAAGTAGAGACTAAGACTCAACAACCTGAATGAAGGGGGATAAGACCCATTTCTACAATTGTTTCTCAATCAGGACATCCGAATATTTTTTTTATATTTATTCAAACATATTTCATACCATAGAATGTATATGAGCTACTTATTCTGAATTCATACATGATCAGAAGTTACCAGGGTGATATCCTATTATTTCTCCTCCATATTGGATGAATGAGTCTGTTTAAACAGGGGATTGGCACACAGTATGTAGTGAGTAATGGTCAGACAAATAATATTTCACAGTATAGAATTTTAGCTATACAACTATTCCAAAATTGAAAAGAAATGAAAAATAAAGGTTTTGAGCATTTTCATAGAGTGTAAATGAGAGAAAAAATGCTGCATTTTAATTTGCATCTATGATGTGATTTGTACCATTACAGTCCTAATACAAATGGAAATGAAGTGAAAAAGGAGGGAATCTTGCTCTATGCACATACAGTATTAAGAAATAATCTACTACTACTCTTTTCCAATTCAGCAGACTGAGGGTTTCCTTTTTTTTTGTTTGCCAGTAAGAGAAGCACCAGATTTTACTGTTGAACATGAGGGATAGAAAAGAGTTAGTTGAAATCTTCAAACATTCAAGGTATATTCAGATTGTCATATAGATGAAGGATGAAGGGCTTTGATCTTATTTGATATAATTCAGTTCCTCTACTCCTGGTAATGTAAAACCATACTAGAAAAAAAGATGGGGGTAGGAGTGGGTGGAGGGGTTGAAATAAAGCTTGAAACAAATAAGGGTCAAAACCAGGAAAATATTAACATGAAATAAACCAAATAATCCCCATTCTTCATAATAGGCTCTCTTCTGCAGGAATAGGAAGAAATAGAAAGTTTGACAGTACGTTATTGTGGTAAGTTAGCATAAAAGATAACCATAACTAGGCATATTATGCATTTTGTTTTATTTTTAAACAATTGGAGAGAGAAAAAGCTTGGATTTAGCAAAGAATTTGTAACTGGAAATTTTCTGACAGTACTGCCTCTGCCCATCTGTGCAAAGATTTTTAGTAAAGCAAACATAGCAGTCATGAAGAGCATAACACAAAATACCATATATTTGGCTCATTTCAAGATCCCAGCAAGGGAGCATGGCTCAAAAAGCTTAAAATGACTGTGCAAGTTTTCCAGCATAAATATTCCAGTGGATAGCTGTTAATTGTCAAAATAGTCATCGGTCAATACTTATGATCAGATAATTAAAAGTGTCAAGGAAAGTTCCATTTTTATTATAGGGTAGGAACAAGGACTAACAGTGAATGAGGCTGGGGGAGCTTTTCCTATTCTTCTTAAACTTTTCCCAGTTCCACGACTGTACTTTGTAGATGAGAAATAGCTTAAACAGCTTGATGTCGTTTATATTTCATGCACAAGAAGACATTGATTTTGTAGGACTAATCACTGGAGCAATGGGAATGAGACAGAAAAGGCCAACATTATCAGGCAAAAGTAGGCCAAAATGTCTACAAAGTAGAATATCTTTATCTGACTTGTAAAAGCAATATAATTTGATACGATTTTACAATGAATACAGAAAAACATAAAAACATAATGGGAGTGAATTTAATGTGAATGGTTTATAGCTCTAATGATTCAAAGCTCCTTGAGCCTTCTATAGCTGTCTCTTAGGGCATTGATAAACCAGAGCCTTGTAAGTGACTAAAGTGCAAGTTTCTGCTGTTTCTCAGGTGTTCTCAACTATACATTGCAAAAAAAAAAAAAAAAAAAGTAAAGCACATAATACTTCAGCTTCAGTTATATACACTGTATATATATATACAGTTATGTATACAAGAGCACAACTCATTGATAATTGGAAATGTATTTCCTATTACACAAGTTATACAATATTAAACAGTAAATTTTCCTTTACAAAGAGATATAACAGAGCCAGGAATACAGGTATGGGAGGACCAAATCTTATTAAAATATTTGAGTCTTTCCAGTGCTGCTGATAGGAGCACCAAGGAAAGTGACTGGAATCTTCATAGCCCTCTAGCCTGGGGAAGACAATAAAATGTAAACTAAGCAATTAGTTAGTATGGCCAGTCTTTGCGAGTGAAGATTTGGGAAATGTCTTTACCCTTCGAGCCTGCGCAGTGGATTTTTTTTTTTTTTTTTTTTAGGTGTGCACTGAACTGAGCCCACCCTTTAATCCTAAGGTTCATCTGCCGGGGCTGAGCAAGCTTGGACAGTGGCAGTGAGGTCCTCAGGACGTAGGTTTGTTTAGAGTGACCTTCTCTTAGATGGATGGCCTTACAGGGCTGACGAGCTCCATCTGCCTGGGGGAGTTTCCCTGACTGGGAATCAAACCCGGGCTGCGGCGGTGAGAGTGCTGCATCCTAACCACTAGACCACCAGGGGACCCCCGTAAACTAAGCACAGCAGAAGAAAAAACATAAATACAGGGAAAAAAACACATGTACTTCTATGTGTAAAAATCACTTCTCACAAAAACTGTTTTCTTGAAATTTTTCTCAGAAATCAGTAATTCTACTATTACCTGCTATCTCAGATAATTTACGTACTCTCTACAGATTTGAAAATTCCATGTTTATTAAAAGAAAAAAAAAAGCGTGTGACAAAAAGGAGGAAAAAATGTGGTAGAGTCATTAAGGGATGAAGGATCCAGCTTACCCACATATACAATTCACATTGCTGCTGAATCACAATCACAAAGTTAGATGGCAGTTCTCTCTATATAGATAGATAGGAAAGCTATATGATCAGAAACTCCATCTGATGAGAAAATACTGCTTACAGGCAGTTTAGGGGTTTTGTTTGTCTTTCTCAGACTATTTTTTTTAATAGACAAGTTAGGGTAAAATTATTTTATCTGGATACAGAAACAAATAAGGAGATAAATCAGACTGATTTAAGCAACAGACCTCAATATAAACACTAGAAAGAATGCTCAACTCCACACTTCCAGCTCTGCACAGTAGGTACTTAATTAAGTGCAGTGCTGAGAACAGTTCATAGTAACCTTGCTTGGAATTTTCTCAGGATTAATTTTATTTTTGAAATCCATACACTTCATTATACAGTGAGGGAAGAAACCCGTCAGGCACCATCTTAACCCATAAACACATTGATGCTTTCCCTTTCCACAAAAGCTCTGTATCCCATTATTTGCAGAAAATTGATCTGTATTGAAATGCTGCAAAGGAGTCCAAAGTTCAACAATAAAATACAATTTTCCTATCTCTACCCTATTCAACCTAACTTTGCCTTCAAAACACCAAGAGAAATTCAAAACATCTCATTGAATGTTTCCTCTAAGTACAGAAAGTAGGCAGAAGAGGTTCTTGAAAAGCTTATGTGCAGTGTAAATAGAGCAGCTCTTCCTACCCTACCACCCCATTCAGTCCAGGTGTGAGTTCAAAACAGTGGAGAAAATGGAAGAAGCCTCTTCCCAGCTCTTGGATACATGTTGGTCTTCAGCAACATTTGTTGTTATAGAGGAAGAGCATAATACCAGTGTTTTCAATGACTATGCTCCTGCGAATTTTTATTGCAATGTCTACTGCAGCTTAACATTTGCCCATGCTCTCAAAGTGTCACTGTCTTGCAGGAGAAAGAAAAAGGAAAGACTGACTATGAGAACAGACACTAGTGAATATTCAGAGTCTTGCACATGAGATAACGAAGCAAAAGCAAGCAGTGATGGCTAGAGATATGGAAAAAGGATCACAAACTCCTTTCAGTACTTTCTACCCTAGCTGGTAAAATAAATGAAGGCAGTAGCACATAAAGATCAATCCAGATGTGAAGCTGTCTTTTTTTTTCTGAATCTATACATCTCTCTGTCTTCAGGATCTGCTGATGTCTTCAGATCTAGCATATATCTGTGACACCAGCCTTCCTCAGTGAAGGGATTGGACCTCACAGAGAAAGGGAGCTCACAGGTTTGCAGGGGGCACAGGAGGTTTCCTGTGTTTGTAGATCATCCATACTTAGTAGTGGTGTTTATACCCAATCACCCAATGATCATCATGGGACATTGAAGGAGACTAAAAGTCTCTGAGGCTGGAGCAGCACAGAGACGATCTCAGTCAATACAATTGCCAGCAGCAAGATGATCATATCCAAGATGCTCTAAAAGCTTTGACTTCTCTTGTCCACAGAGATAGTTTCATTCCAGAAATAGGGTGCAAAAATGAGTTTTGAGTACAGTCCGGTAAAGAACGAAAAGCCACTCCACTGCAAACCCTCTGGTTATGCTATGAGTATCAGGACATGATTTGCACTTTTCTACCACAGGTCCTTGCCACGTGTAGAGCCCTGATGCTGTTTCTTGCACTAAAATTTATATTTTCAGGGCTATCTGTACAATGAAAGGAAGTTAAAAAAAAAAAAAAAAGGCTAACCCCACTTGGTTTAAAAGAGAAAAAGAAAAGAAAAAAAAAACAACAAAAAAAGTTGAAAACTGTAATTCTCTTCCTAAAAGGCTAAATGTTAGCTTTGTTACCAGTGATCTTCTCAGTGACCCTTCAAGCCCTCTTGTATTTATCATGAGAAAAGTATATTGATTTCTGAGAGGGCCTTAAAGTGCAAATTTTGTTAGATAATATGTCCAGGTAGATTTCATTTTTAGAGGAAATAGAAATGGAACCCATGATGAAGATGGCTAATATGTAAATATTCATTTGTCAATATTTGAATATTCGAAATATAAAATTGTATCTGGTAGTACCTATCAGTTACACCTATTTTGTATTGCAATGATGTTTTCACATTATTTCTCTGGCTGAGAAAGAGTTTTATGAATTATTTATCCATTTGTTTAGTTGGTCATTGCTGATAAACTGAGAAATAGTGGGATTCCTCTAATATCACTTTTCATCTAGAATAAATCTGATGCTTTTTAACAACTACCTAATTACTGAAAGAGGACAAAAAGTATACATTAAAAAACATTAAAGAATAAGGGGGGGGGGGGAAAAGGATTTTGAAGAATTTCAGAAGAAGTTAAGTAAGAAAATCACCAGCTCTTGAGATTAAATACTATCAATTTCAAGGAAAGCTTGGGATGTCTTGTAATGAAGAGAAGAAGATGTAGTTAGAAACAATCATTGTTTCTAATCACCGTGCACAATTGAAACTAATAAGTATCTTTTCTTTCTATGCATTAGACTTAGCATGATGCTGTTATTCATACAAAGACTGGACTCATCATCTTTCTCTCAAGTCACTGATTCAACCTATTTTCCTGCTTTCTTTGTTTCATATAAATCATAGAGCAGATGGAATGGGGTGGAGGGTAACAGGTGCTGACCAGGCTTGTTGGTTTAAGCAGGATTGTTTGTGCTCAATAGGGTGCTGAGAAATTGCCCAGCACATTGTAGTAGGAGGAAAGTTAACAAAGAAGCATACATGCTGCACACCAGGTAATGAGCAAAACACTACGTTTTTTATTTTGATGTATGCCTTTGTCACTTCACAATGTCACTTCTCCAGCCACTGACAAAGTTACTTTGTTTTTCTTTATAGTGACAGTCTCATACCACTTCCCTGAGTCTACATATTAAAAAAAAAAAAAAAAGGGCAGAGAAACTTGATGTTCTTTATTTGGGATAGAATGAGTGACAGTATACAAACTGTGGATTGGATCCCTGCTGTGTCAGAGAAACCCCAGTAAGCATAGCAGAGACGGTCAAGTTACCATTGGCTTGTCAAATGTTAACTTTATTTTCTAAGACAAGTTTAGCCTTATTTCATCTGGAAGTGCACTAAAAAAATGCAGGATTGTTCTACATGCTGCCACAGATAAGAATGGGAGCTCTTATATCTGTATCTGAATCAGATACTTTTCAAATCTCCTTGGTGTAGCTAAGTTACATATACATATGAATATACACAGTCACATAAACTTAAGTCCAGTCTTGTCCATGGACTAATATTAGGCAGTTATTAGGAAGACACCCAGAGATTTCAGACTAAGCTCTGAACTAGCTAATGACTCTAGAAAGGGTTTCTGCCTTGAAAATTTACATTACATGTGCAATGGTATCTGAAATTAGTCTAGGTTTCTGAATAAAGTTAATAAGGGAACAGGTATAAAGAAGACATTCTCTCTATCCTTGGGTATTTACATCTTCTAGATGTAGCCTTTCTGATAAGATACTATTTCATCCTATCTTTACTGTCTGTTCTTCTCTTCCTAGAAGCTTTAGAGTTAAGGCCAGGGCAGTCTTTTGCAGTTCTTGAAAATAATCTTCTGCTTTGCTTTCACTCTCAGGTTTATTTCAAAGGCTGGTTAGATCTCAGCATTTATTTTCTGTCATTTTTGTAGCAATACTGCAATTAGATTCTTTCTGCAGCAGCCAGAAGGGTCAGAAGATGAGGGTCACCTTCCACTCTGCTTGCTGCCCCTGTGTGTCTTCCCTTCTCTCCTTCACTTCCACTCCTGAACTTTGATGATCTTTAACCTTTTAAGTAAACAACTGTCCTAACATTATATTTCTTCTCTGCTGTCCTGGACATTACCAGGTATGTAGATCAAAGGCCTACTGAAGGTCTCACGAATTCTCTGCCTTAATAAAACTTAATGATAATTTCATCACTTTATGCTGCAGAACATCCTCTTTATTCTTTCTACCAGCAAGTGTGGTCACATTCATCATTAAAATATCTAACATGAAGATTATTTAGTTTCAGTTGTGCAGAAAAAATAAATTTTCCTCTGTAACAGTTTGTGTTAGAGAGATCAAACTTTTGTGATAAATATTTATTTATGCAGCTAAAGCAAAAAAAAACAAGTAAGCCCTTAGTGGTTTGAAAATTACTTCATTTCTCTACTTATATACTAAGTAAGTTGAGCAGAACACAATCCCTGAATCCTTGAATTCAAATAATCTATTACCCTGCATTGTTTACTATAAATGAAATGCCAACATACATATGGACAGTCAGTGCTGAGCCACTACCACATAACTAGCTTCCCAGCTGTAGTTAGACCAACTCTTTAAGAGCTCACGACTATTAAGAAAGGGAGACAAAATTCAGTACATAGCACTCAGTGGTGTAATGGCACTGAAATACATCAGGAATAAAATACTGTTCTGTCAAACAATACCCAGGTCACCAGTTCCAACTGAAATCAGTTCGCTTTGATGAATAAAGTATTCATGCTGTGCTATGTATTTAGTTTCTTTTCTACCTAGATGTGTTCCACCACATCTGCATATAAACTATTTCTTTTCCTAAGTTACTTTGGAAAGAGGAGAGGTTCAATTCTTTTGATAGTAATACAAACTAGACATGATAGCACATACTGAATAAGACTGTAGAGCTAATCAAGGGGTAAATAATATGAAAATGTCTCCTTGCAGTATTTTCCTGAATCATTCAAGTAACCGAAATTTGTTTCTTCCTGCTCAACTGAGGAAACACAAATCATCAGTACCCTTATCATCCCTCGTTGCTTACTCTCATTTTTTCAGGGGCTGTTTGTGGTGGTGGAAAACAGTTTTCCCCTTGAAGTTGTAAAATAGTAAAACCCCAGGGGGTGGTGACCCTTGAGGTTTTACCTTATGAGCGCTTTTGCAAAATATAAACATATCACAAGTAGACCTGAAGAGAAGGTAGTTGTAGTTGTTGTTGGAGAGGTGACCATGTTCTGAGGCCACGAGGAGAAGGGGCGGGAGCCCCCTGGGGGGCTCTGGCCCCCCTCAGCCCCGGTTGGGGGCTGCAGGGACTTGGAACAGTGTAAGACTGGGCTAAGTGTAGCTGAGCCGGGGGATGTTTCCCCACTGTGAGCCGCAGCAAGAGATACTGAAAGGCGGTGGCAGAACAGCAGTGGACGGAGAAAGTGGCAGAGAACCAGAAGAAATAAGGAGCACCAAACAGCACGCAGCCAAGAGGGACACAGAGTTGTCCGAGAGACAAGAGCCAGCAGCAGAGAGAGCAAAACTAGCTCTACAGAGACAGAGTTCTGGGGTAAGAACTGAATCAAAAACCCCCAAACTCCTTGGAGACCCCTCCTAGAAGAGAGGGGTGAAGTGCAGTAGCACTGCAGAAAGAAGCTGAAAAAGCTCAGGCGTCCCGGAAAGCTGGACCAGGATGATTAAAGGAATGTGGAGGGGGTGACCTTGGCCCCCCTCGCCGCTGCTGCCAAGCTAAGCTAGCAGCCTGAGATCAGAGCACAGAAGCTCTGATAGAACTCTTGAGGCAAAGGCCTTCAACTGAAAGCTGCCCAAGACGTTCTGAGTCAGGGGTGAATCCCCTGAGGAAGGGACCTTCATGGGATGTCTTACACCCCATGATATGACGTGGTAAAGTGAGTTTTGTCCCTGCTACGCAGCCCATGGAAGAGAAGACCCTCACTTGGAGACGAAGGGCCACGAGGGCTTGGTTACCCCCCCTTGTGTACTGGCAGAGATCCAGCTACAGCTGCTGCATGGAAGAGAGAGAGATACACTGCTACTCTGAAGAGAATGCTGCTCTGAAAGTGGAAAGGATCTTTCCTTCTTCCCTCCTGGACTTTTATTTGGAGGGGAGAAGAGATTTGATCCATTGTAAATACTTTTATGTCATGGTAGAAATAGTTAAGATTGTATATAATGTATTGTAGTATTTATTTGTACAGTCATTGTAATATATAATCCCTTCCCCCATTTTGAGTCTCGTGTAGTGTCTGGAAAACCCATCTCACACTAGGTTGACATGTGGGAGGGGGTTTGGACTAGGGAATTGGATTTTGGGGCTCTCAAACCATGACACTGTTGTACAAACACATCTATGCTTTATGCAAAGGGTGGTGAAAGTCAAGCCTTTCTCCCTCTCATGAGTCATATAGTTATCATCTTGCCCTTGTTAATCCTTTTTCCATTTGACTCTGAGCTATAATAAACAGTCTCAACAAACTGCTCCAACCAGAGCTGTTTACTCTTGTTTTCACCCTTTACAAGGGCCTCCTTTTGCCCCATTTGGTTTGTTTTCACCTAGTTATATCATGGGATGCGGACAGCAGAGGACTGAATGTGTATCAGAACAATTTCTCTGAACTTGCAACCTAATTTCCACTCAGTTTTGAGAGGCTTTGTCTGTAAAAGCATCAGACCTCTTGCACTTGCAGCGGAGTGCAGGTAAGCTTTTGATCCAGCTACACATAAGGAGCAATTTTACAGTACAGGATCAAATCAGAGCACCACTGTGCACCACTATCTTAAGTTTTTCTAGATAAAACAAAAATGGTAATCCAATCCATCGTGTTCTACAGAACTAAAAAAAAAGGATACACACACCCTAAACAAAAACTCAAACACTAATCTTTTTAAAGAAAGTCAACAAAACCAGAAAACCTAAAAATAATTTCCACCTACCCATAGATATCGAGAAATCGTGACTAATGAGCAGGAAATGTGCAAAGAAAAAGAAAGACCAATGCAGGTTTGCCAAAATTAAAAGATGTTCTAATATGGGAACTAGTTATCTGTTACTAGAGCTAAGGAGACAGGAAACTAAAAAGAGGAGCCTTCCTGAAATAATGGTTATCACATGGGAACTACCACAGCATCTCTTTCCTTTTAACACCGAGATCTTGAAAACTTACTGTGATGAATCAGAAAGAGGACTGCAAGTGACCCATGACTGAGTCCTGAAATTCACTTGGACAATCAGAATTGTGTTTCTGCTGTCACATTATCTGTCATTTCACCTTTCCCACATCGCTTCTTTTCTGGTTTTGCTTCACAATTAAAATCCACTTGAGCTGTTATTCTGCAACATTTACAGTGATCCTGAAACTGAAAAGGTAGATAAAAGCCTCCAGCTGGTCCAAATGTGCCATATCTCTTGAAGGCATAATAAAAACAATATACTTCCATTTCCTTTCTGAAGGAATATTGATGGAAGCAAAAATCAACAAGTAAAACCAAAGCTCTATCTTCTCTTTTTGCTGTTCTTTTCATTTTTACATGCATCTGTGTTTGTCTCGGGAAAATAGTCAGAGATCAACAGCAGTATCAGCCACCTCAGCCTTTCTCAACTACCTTTTACCCATTAAGGAGACCTATTCCCACCTGTAAAAGGCTGTCAAATTGAGGGTTTCTTCTCAAAGAGAAAACCCTGAAAAAAAGATAAAATCCTATATCTAGAAAAGTAATAAGGTCTTTTACCTTTAAATATTTTATTAATGCTTTATATATTCAGTGACTGAATTTATTTTTGTGCATCTTTAGTAAAACCTATGAACCATATTTTTTTAAAGACTTTATGTATGCCAATCTATGAATATTCAAAATCTTTAACTACACTTACTGTGGAATGATGTAAAGATTTTTGACTCTGAGGCCACTTATTCAAAATTAAATAATACCACCTAACTTTCCTGTCATCTACTAGCACTTTCCTCCCATTCCCATAACCTATGAATACTCTTCTTCTTCTTTCTTATACACTGATCAAAACTAACAAGCCTTCTTCTTAGTGCTTTCTAACTCTTAGCGATTCTTCACCTCACCATCATTACATCTTCTCCTTTTTTTCTGGAGATCTTAAGCCCTGAAGCTATTTCTTGGTGCTCAGAAATAGAGAAAAAGAAAGCAAAGTAGCAACAAAATGTAATTAACAAAGGAAAGCAATTTCAGAACAGTTCAGTCAGACTTACTTTGCTTATATTGTAGCACATTTCTGCAGCAGACGTGAAAGTCCACTTGGGTCCTGTAAGAAAGAGAAAGCTTTTTGGTCAAAAGTAACCAGAAATAAACTTTGTTTAATTAAAATTCAGGAAGGATTCCAGCCAGCAGTGGTCAGTGCTAATATTTCTGAAATTATCTTACATTGCAAGTTTGCTTCTCGTTTCACAAGTTAAGGGTTAGAGTATAAAGTTGTTCAGCCCTTTGTAGACCCAGTGTTCTAAATGTGTCTGCTTTGTGCACATTCACTCACCAATTTTGAAGACCATGATTACAGTGAAAACTTTTTATTGTAATTTAGCAGAGGAACCATTTGAGATGAGACCAATAAAGGGAGAAAATCTAACAGGAAGTTTTGATGCAGTTACGTTTAAGAGTAAAGAGAAATTTGTGATGGCAGCTAAATAGCAGAGTTAATTGTAGACTGTACTGCTGCCAGCGTGATAGTCAAAACTGAAAAGTATGGGTTTGATATATCCTTCAGAAACTTCACTGCTATATCTGCCAATGGAAGGAGTGGGCCTAGAGAAAGTTCATTACTGATGATAACTCAAGAGTCAAGGGCAAGAGGACCAGAAATGAAATGGGGAGATACAGCATCTTAAACCACAGGATCCACCATCTCTCTCTACCAATCTGACAAACAGAAAACCATAAAGTTCTCTGGTGAGCATATTTCATGAGGAGGACACCGAGGATATGGAGTAGTGGGCATTTAAAAAGCCATTTTACAGAGTGCAGAACACCATTGCCAGGCTTGGAGTTTTAGTTGACATTAGTTTATGAACATAAGGGAAAGGAGGAAGACAGAAGAGAGAAAATTCCACAGAAAAATCCTATCTTATTTCTCCTCTCTGCCATGTCTCGTTGTTCAAAACAACATAGCCAGCTCAAAAATTTCAGTCCATTTGTCTTGAGCCAGTCTGTATTCAAGCTCTCAACTAGATATCTAGGACTTCAAAAGAAAAGAAAAGGACACCAAACTTGTGCATAGAAATAGGAGTAAAATAGGTAATATATAAACAATACATCAAAGAGCCAAACCCAATATCAACAGTACTCTCCTTCAGCTACAATTAAAGAAACACAGTAACTTCATGTTAAGAACGGAATCTTCACAAAAGCAACAAGCCCTTTAAGAACTGAATATTTACATAAGGAATATGTTCAATTAAAGTTTTCTGATGTTTTACTGCATTGGGATCACCTCTTTTGGGAAACTAGAGAAAAAATTGACAATCATATTTCGTTGGGCATATAGTTAGTTTGAAAAATATTCCCTTTTTCTTTATTTTTTTTCTCCTAAACATGAAGTTATCATCAGGGTCAAATTCCATCTAAGCCTCCTTTTTATTGAACAGCCATATGTTTCCTCAGTCCACTGAGTTTTGGGAGAAGGAAAGTGATCACAATCAGAAAAACCAGAAAACTTTCAAGTTTCCAGAACATGGATCATGGCGGTGAGGTGTTTCATGGCTAGATAAATTCTCCAGCTGGTATAAGGTTAAAGTACAAGAACTGTAGACTTGAAAAAAACATTAGGGAACAATAATGGACTTCTTATGAGCTGTTTATATGATCTTGGATAAAAAGTAGAATAACTACTCTGCACTTGTATTTTACTGTGCTAAACAAAACCAATAAAATTCTATAATACATGAAAGAATATAAAACACTTTGTGATTAATGAATGCCACTGCACTAAAGGAGAGAATAGTAATTTTTTTCTTTACAACTGAGACTCCTAAAATTACTGACAGATCATAGTCTCCTGTATATTTAGCATAAAATTGAAGGATGACTTGGGAAAGAAAACTATATTTTTCCTTCTCTTAGAAGATGATCTCAATATGAAAATTTATATTTTCTCCACAGGGGTTGATCAGTATAAATACAAACTTTTGAAGAGCTCTGCGTTTCCAGTTCAACCTGTTGCAAGTTTAAGGATACTTGATCACTTGATCTCTTCCAGTGCTTACTGTATACATTGAAGTTACCTTTTTGCTCAAATTCTGCTATTTGAATTAAGTTAAACCTCCTCGTCTTTTTTATTTGTCTGCTTATTTACCTGCAAAAACGGAGTGGGAAGATACAATTACAAATCTGTTTCTCATCTTGTTAGTGCTCCCCTGAATCAGGTAGGTGTTTTGACAGTCCTTTTTTTTTGAAAATGTAAGAGCATTGCAACTTTAAATCGGCAAGCTACAAACAGTCAATTAGTTCTGTCTGTTCAACTGCACATAAGGTATCACAGAATCACAGCATGGGTAAGTTTGGAAGAGACTACAGTGGGTCATCTCATCAAACCTCCCTGCTCAAGCAGGGTCATTCTGGACACAGGATTGTGTCCAGACAGTTCTGGACTATCTCCAGTGAGGGAAACTCCACAACCTCTCTGGACAATCTGCTCCAGTGGAGCATGGAGACTTGCACAGTAAAGCAAGTCTTCCTCATATTCAGGTGGATCTTCCTGCACATCAGTTTCTGCCTGTTACCTCTTGTCCTAGTGGTTGGCACCACTGAGAAGAGCCTGGCTCCATCTTCTTGGCACCCTCCCTCTAGATATTTTCTAGATATTAATGAAGTCCGCTCTCAGTAGACTCTTCTTGAGGCTGAAAGGCTCAACTCCTCCAGTCTTTCCTGGTAAGAGAGATGCTTCAGCTCTCCAATCACCCTTGTTGCCCTCCACTGGACCTGCTCCATGAGGTCCATGTCTCTCTCATACTGTGGAGCCTAGAACTGGACACAGTAGTCCAAATGTGGCCTCGCAAATACTCAGTAGAGGGACAGGATCACCTCCCTCAGCTGCTGGCAATGCTCTTCCTAATGCAGCCAAGGTACTATTAGCCTTCTTTGCCACAAGGGCACACAGCTGGTTCATGGACAGCTTGTTGTCGAACCAGGACCTCCTGGATCCTTCTCCACAGAGCTGCTTCCCAGCAGGTCAGCCCTCAGCCTCTACTGTTGCACCTTGGGGTTATTCTTCCCAAGGTGCAGGACCCTGCATTTGCCTTTGTTGAATTACAGAAGGTTCTTCTTCATCTCTCCAACTTGTCAACATCCCTTTGAAGGGCCACACAACACTCTGGGGTATTGGCCCAGTAGCTGACATAACTAAGTAACTATTCATATTGTTTCACACTACACATATATTCCATATTTCAATGTGGGATAACTGCAGAAATTTCAGTGCTGTATTTTTAAATTTATACCACTGCAAATGTGATTAATATCTAGTTTTTACTTTCATCAAAATCTTGTGTACCATATGACAATCTCATCTTTAATTCTTGAGTAAAGACTGAAGACTCTTGTGTCCTGAGGTTATCTAGTTCTGGATTCTGCAGTAAATGCAGATGAATAAAGATCAATAAAATAAAATTATGCTTTTCACTAGGTTAACTTTGAAATTCCATAATATATTAAGTATATCTGTACCAAAATTCAAATATTGTACCTGCTTGAGTAGCTAGACCCCCAGTAATCTAAAATAAGATTTTTAATTTTAAATTTAAACACAATGTGACTTTGAACACCTGAATAATATACCAAAGTTTTCACAGTGATCATAAGAAATTAGCGTGCCAGAGATATATATTTATGTATGCACATATAAGTGTGGTTTGCAGGTTTTATCCTGGATGAGAAAGGGAATTCTTTTAAAACTCTGCTTTATGAAGAAATGATGAGGGAAGAATTTGAGGAAATGGGGAATCAAAATGGTGATTTTTAAATCACCATTGAATTAGAAAAATAGTTCAACTGAAAGGAGGAGGAAGAAGAAAGATGAAGGCATGCCTCCACATCTCTGAACAATCTTTGCTTCTTTTGTACAAAAAGAACAATTATAAGTATGCCTTTTTCATTTAAGCAAGAAAAAAACCCAGAATAATAGGCAATGCATTTTTTATTGTTTTATACACCTAAATAGTTTTGACTTCATGCATTAATAGATACAAATGAGTTTGTTCAGGGATATTTAAATGAAGTAAAATTAAGGGGTAATAAGGAATGTAAAAAATGAACAAAAATGGCTGGTTGACTTCACAAGTCAAAGTGATAGAGCTTAGGGAAGTAACAAAAGTGTGGTTTATGTGTTTGAAGGTCAAGTTACAGTCATTAAGAAGTCAATTCCAATCTGGTCCTAATATTTACCACTATCCCAAGTAATAAATATCTCAGCTAAAATGTCTGAGCACAAAAACAGTTAAGAATGGTCATATTTAAAGTAATATTAAATATGCCTCAAAATTAGTGATTACTGAAAAAAATGAGACAGTTTGCAGGCTCTCAATCTGGTTCTGGATTATAATGTAAGGCTTCAAATTCACATATTGATGGCAGTAAAAGTGAAAAGAACTGGGACTCAGTATAGGCAGTACCAGGGAGCTGGACTAAATAATTCATCAGGTGTTAATCTATACATCTATTTATTCAGCTTCTGAAAAACACTCCGAAGCCTATGCCAAGCTCCATGTTTCTACAGTGCTACCACTATCAATGTATTATAACTAAGGAGGATATACAGTCAATTCAGTGACTGGAGATAATGCAAAATAGAAAATTCCTGTCTACACCTAGGCTGGAGAAAAAACTACTCTGCTAGCTTGACTTGTTTCCTTTTTTTTTTGAAAACTCCTTGTTTGATATCTAGGCTTTTGTCATTGAGGAAAAAAAAAAAAAGCCAGTTTCACTAAAGACTGACAAGATAGACAGGTCTTCAGATAGGTTTCCTCATTAGAAAACAATGAGTTTCCAGTTATTCTGGCAGTAACTTTCATAGATAATTATCTGGAAAAGACTGCTGGTGTTAGGAAAAATGAAATGAAAGAACCTAAGATCCAAGGGTATGAGGTCAGGTTTGTGCTTGCTTGGATTAAATGGCTGATCTGGAATGACTAAAGTTTCCTGCATGAAAAAGTGCACTTTGTTTGACAAATACATGCACACATAAAGCACTTATCTGTACTCGTTAATGTATACCTCAAAGTTGCCTTTAAAGTACAAGGAAACTTTCTTCTCACTGACATTTAAGGATTGAATTGCATTTTGAACAAAACAAAAGGCTGATAACTTGCAAATAATTTTAATGAAAATGGGTTTGGCCCTCAATAACATCTTAGATTTGAAACAGTTTATATTTGCACCTATTTTAATTTCAGAAACTACTGCATTTATGTGTGGAACTTGACTCAGTTTACTGAGTGCTAAATTCAGCTCCTCATGGATCCTCAGTTCTATACATGAAAATAATAGTGGACAATTCCAAAGAGCATCTAATTATCTGTGGGTAGATACTATTTCACAAACACATCTACATATCTAACAAGTATGTATTTTATTATAATATAGTATCACAGCAACTCCCAAATCAAAAATTCAGCTGGTTTTCCTGCTGAAAACCTGAGTTACATTTTTTTGCAGTTTTATGCACTTTTCCAGGTTTTATCCTATAGACAGCAAGGAAATGAGGACAAAGAATAGAAACCATATTACTGTTCATCACTTTTTCTTGCTCTCATTGCTCACATAACAAAGCTAATTCTATGAAATGCCAAAGTCACCTCATCTTGATTTTGTAAACCAAAGTGATATTAATTTAGCAAAATCTGCTAAAACATACAGGATCAGAGAAGCCAATGAGAAAAACTAAGTAAGCATCATGATAAAGAATATTTTTCTATCCATTTAATTTGATATGAAACAACACAAATGTTATTATACCACTATGTAACTTATTGTCTTTGTTGCAATAAGATAATTTAAATCTCAAAATACATAAATGGCTTTTGTAACAGTGGGATCCAATTTTCTAACTTTTCCACAAGCATATTAACTGATGTTATCAATATACTTACTACTAAAGTTCAACTCCTTAGGATTAGGAATCACCAAAATTAGATATTAAATAATCAGCATTAGTTCATCATTACAGATAGTAAGTGAACTGTAAGAATTGTGTATCTATAATAGTGTACAAAAGGCAATGAGAGACAACAGATAATATTTATATATCATCTACAATTATTTAACTTTTTGAATTATCATTATATATTTATAATCTTAATTCGCACACAGATGCCCTTAATATTAAATGATAGTATTATATTATCATTATTATTGTTATTATTATTAAATATGTCACAACAAAAGCAGTCACACTGTCTATTTATAATGGATCACTAGTGCCCCCTTCTGATACAAAGTAAAAGGAAATATCGAAGTTTTCACAGTATACTTCGTGGTGTACTCTAATACCTAGAGATTTCTTTCAGTCATATATTATTTTTAATGCAGGTAACCTGTTAAGACAGTAGATATAAACTGACCAGCTTTACATTCACAGTCATAAGCACTTTCACTTTGTTAAACAATATTGTAAAAGGGAGAAAAAAGATAAATAAGAACACTTTAGTCATATGTTATTAAAAATATATGATTAACCTATTATTTTTGAGTCTATTGCCTTGCAGTATAACTTTAGCCTCAATTTATACTGGGAATTAGCCTCAATTTATACTGGGTTGGGTTTTTTTAAATAATAAAAATGTATTATTTTTATGCATGTACATGGGAAAAGATAAACTGGAGCTACAACACAGAATTAATCATGTTAAATGTCATATTGCCAGGTTTTCTCCAGAACAGGTGCCGACAAGAATAAAGACATGCTCATTCATTATAGCTCTTTCTCTTTGACTTAATGTAAAGGGCAAAAGGGAGCATGACAGATTTAAAAGATATTGTCTGCAGCACTGATTGCGCTACATTGATACTTTTTTTGTAGCTGAATTGTGATGCTGTTTTGTGTGTAAGCTGTATGCTGATTCCTTGCATTATTTGATATTACTTACTCCTTCTTTTGGATTACAATTATTTTCTAGTAATTGCCAAACTGGGGATTTGATTCAGATATCACTATAGTAAGGAAATCATGTCCTGAAAAAGAAAAATAAAGTTTCTTCCTAATTTGAAAAATCATTTTATTTTCCCACAAAGACATGGAAAACTACTATTTTTAAAGTTTTCAGTCCCTTGATCTGGCCTTTTTTTGTTTATTTGTCTAATTTTTATATATAGTAGTGTCTAATTTTATAGTGTTATATATAGTGTCTAATTTTTATATATAAATATATATATATTTTATAGTGTCTATATATAGTGTCTAATTTTTATATATAAATATATATATATATATTTATATATATATACACACATATATTTTCACTGCAATAAAGTTCTAGGACCTTTTGTAAAACTTCCAGAAAATCAACGGCAGGTTTAACACTTACAAAAATAAACTCAGTACTTGTTTGGGAGCTGTTTGTGCAAAGCTAGTCCATAGTCCTTGAAATCAACACCAGGAACAAATTACTGCTGTAATCAAAGCACCAACTTACAACAGGATCTTAATAAGCTTGAAAACTAGTATTTATTGAGGCTAAGCATATGTTTTGGCTCTGAAGTGGCCTCTCTCAAATATTTTCATAATAATTCTTTAGAAAAATAATGCTATCATTTTAATCTGATATTTCCACTTTCTGCATCTGGGTCTGAACATATTCCTTCTCACCATAATCACTTCACACACAAAAATCAAGAGATTCAGTTTTCTGACATAGCACATTAGCTTCTGCTAACTCTTGCACTAAATATATTTGGATCTGTGCTTCATGTCACAAATTCTAAGAGGCTGAGTTCATGAAATATGGCAAAAACAGAAGCTATAGACTTCACCGACAACTGCAAATAATTCTTTTTCTTGCCAGAAATCAGAAATGTGTTAGATATTTATCAAAATCTTTCTTTCTTCAATCACAAATCTTAGCATCCCTATACAGTAAAGCTTTTAAGTTCTCTGTCAAATTGCATTTTTTCAGGCAAATCAGCAATGTGAAATACATATGTTGTATTGTCTATGCTCTTCAGAATTCACCATTTTCATACAATGTCTGTGTCTCCCTACTTGTCACTATACCACAATTTCAGAAAATGTAAAAGCATAAAAAAAAGACATTTTAAATAACAAATTTCAGTTTGAAAATTTTCTCTGTAAAAAACAATAGCTCTCAGAGACTGCTTGGATTCATCTTCTTCATGAGTATTCCCACTTACATTTCTAAATCAACTTCAATATTTTTATGACTACATGACTGACCCATTTTGGAGCTTGGATGTTTTTGTACTTAGCTAAGTACATCACTTCCATTACCCCAGAAAAGAGGGTGCTGGTGGGGAGACACCATTTGAAGACAGAAATATCATATTAACAAGCAACAGGTGACCAAGCTGTCTAAGCTTGTCAGCTGAGCCTGACCTTTGAATTGTTACGAACTATAAACACTAAAGGGAATCATTTTTTTTGCAGTCAAAAGATGCACAGGGAGCAATGTAGAGAGGACACTACCAATACATTCTGAGTTTTCTGTTCCAGTCCTTGCAGTCTTGCATAAGCCACAAGGCTGTATATCAATTATATTTCTGCTATTTACCTAACAAACCCTTGTACTGGAAATATGGTGACAAAATATGAAAATAAGTATTTAAAAAAAAATTAAATAGCATAGGGTGAATTCAAGAAAACAGTTTAGATTAAATTGTGTTGAAGAGGTTCTTCAAAAGCAGGAAAGCAGGTTCTTAGTAGTTACATACAATTACAGAGAAATATTCCAGATGTTGCATATTTCTTAAAAAATACTGCTTTATGTTCTCTCTCTTGGCTGAACTTCCCAGTCTGTGGCACTGCCATTTTTAAGGCTAATTTTAGAACTGACTGGAAAAAAACTAAACCAAACCAAACCAAACCAACCAAACCAACAAAAACAAAACAAAACAAAACAAACAAACCCAAAACAAACAAACAAACAAACAAACAAAACCAGAAATTGTAGCGATTTGATGAAAGTAAATGAAAATACAATTGCAGGGGATAAAACTAGATGATAACACATTATTGCAAGGATCAGTCATCAATATAGACCACTGAGAGAGACCATATGATAACCAATTGATTTTTTTTGTTAGAACAATAGCATGGTAAGCTTACAAAAGCAAGTTTCTTAATTGTAATCATCATTTCATTTTGTTTCCTCTGCCTGACAAGAAAACAAAAGAGTCCAAGTAATAACACCTTCATGAAAAAAAAATAAAGAATATAAAACCAAACAGAAAATCATTCAAAAATGGCTCTTCACAAAGTCATCAGAAGGGCTTTGAGGTACAACACACCAAACTACTCTTTATGTAGGAATAAGACTGCAGCAGGAAAAAAAAAGATACCACAAAGCAGAGTGTTTTAATATATGAGCAGGTGGGTCACATACTGGTGGAGCACACTACCCACAACACATATGACAGAGCTCAGCACTCACACACAGAGTAAATTTCAGCTTTGTAATTCACAACTACTTGACTGGTACAGAGCCTGTACTCCATGGGCAACCAGGGTGTTTGGCATATGCCAGGGTCAATTCTGTTTTTACCTGGCCACCATCACTGCTTTTGCTTCCCACTGGCCATGCTGCAAGATGAGATTAGGTTCAGAATCATTACATGCTTAAAATTTGATTTGCACTTTATGTTCAGCATGAACATTTTGAGTAAATCCCATAATAAACACAATCTGCATCTTGCCAGGCCCTCTTTCTATAGAAAATGCTTACATGTAGTGGAAGGTATGTTGGTGAACCACAAAGGTGGAAAGAAAAAAAGGCAGTTCTCTTTTAGGCTCTTACAAAACCAACAAGTAGAGGGACCTTCCATACCATCTGATCCTGCTCCAGACTCTTCTATCTTACTTCATTATTCCCATAAATCACACCTACAGCAGCTCCCCTGGGGCAACTACTATTTATGCACCACTATTTATCCAATTGCAAGAAGCTGGGCCCAAAAGGAGGAAAAGCTAAGGCCAAAAATTCTCCAAAATTTGTAGGCTTGAGAAGTTAATGCAAATGGACCCTAGAGTTTATATTATTCTGTCCCTATTATGCTGTCCCTGGTAAGGTCTTCAGTATGGCAGTTAGTCCCTGTGCATTGTCTCCAGATAGGGCTAGAGTTGTGCTTCAGCTGACATTAGTGGAGCATTTGAAGGAGCCAGAATCTGGCTGTTTCTGCCTATTAGCCAATGTCTGACAACATGGCTCCATCGTCTCCTACCAGCTTTGTTCAATGTTGAATCATCTGGGGGGTTTTTTTGTGGCACATTGTCCTCAACTTTCTCTACCTTCTGTTGCAAAGAGTGTATGCCTGAAGAGATATTGGGAAAGGATGAAAAGGTTGGCTTAGCAAGCTGGGAAATTAGTAACATAAGGAGAGAAAAGGAACAACTGATCTGTTAGGCAAAAAAAACCTTGCCTTGCCCTGAGGAAGATTCAAGCTCAAATTCTTCTACCTCTCAACCACATATACTTGCTGCAAACAGATCTCCTCCAGAGAAGATCCCAGATGCCTGGGGACAGCCCAGGACATATCAATGTTTTGAGACTTTTGCAAATTATAATAGCAGTACTTTATATTAAAATGGCATTCACTAGCTGTAATCCAAGCTATTCGGTTTTCACTGCACTCATAAGGTCGGGGGTTGTGAACAGGAAGATGCTGTAACTAGCTATGGCAGTTTTCAGGTGGAGTTTGGGATTTTATAGGGAACTCTACGACCCAGATTCCTATATAGTATTTTAGAAGTTCCGTGTGTTTTACTAGAGTTTGTCCCCTTTCTCACAGTCTTCCAACTACCTCACCTTTATGACAGGCCATAAGGTTACAGCAGAACCAGAAGCTCAGTATAGCTTCTGAAGTTGGCACACTGTGCCTAGTGAATGGGAAAAACGAACAGCACTCAAGCTGCAGCACCGAAGATAATCACTCTTCATTATTCCAAACAAACTTTAGCAATGCAATTCTCAAAACAAAAGAATACTGCCTGGGAAGATATTGGGAACCTAAAATCTTTTGCTTGAAGAGCCATTGTAAACTGTGTATTGTTTTGCAGTTGGAAATGTGCAACTGGCAGTAGAAATGCGTATGTGTCTGTGTATGTCTGCTGTGTGTGAAGTCTAGAGGGATTATTCCATGTTAATGAGAGCCAAGGAATTCCTTTAGCAGCATCTTGCATAAGTGAGAATCACATAATTTAAAGCTGGCCAGTAGCAGCTTTAACTCACATGCCATTTTCAAAATTGCTTTTTCTTTTTTCTACTACTTTTTGAGGAAAGAAAAGCTATTACTACACTTGGTTTTGCTAGCTCACTTCCATTTTGCATGTCCACTAACCCTTCTACAGAACAGATTTGCACTCTTCTTAAAACCTGTAAGTGTTTTTTCCTTAATGGACAAATACCGATTTTGTAGAATGAAAGTCATAATACTACACAATGCTCCCTCTAAGTCCATTAAATGAAACTCCAGGCTATACAGTCTGTAAATCACAGCAGATTATGTTCCTAGGGGCTGTATTCTTCCTCTTCTCTGACTCCCTTCTTTTTTTTTTTCCTATAAAGCAGCATGGAAAGGGATGACTTTCATAAAAGAGTAGTTGTTCTTTTGATCAATTGATTTGTTTTAGTGTCGCTAGCAATGGGAAAACATGGTAAGTTTCCCAATTTATTTTCTAAAATTTGTAAACAAATATATATTAAAACATAGGGCCTTTCTGTCTGTAGCCACTCAAACCTGTAAGAATTTCTTTCTCTCATCATGTAGTAAATGAATGGAGGTCTACAGTACATAATAATTTATAATAATTTTATTCAAAATTTCAGCCATTTTACAATGCAATTTCCTGACAGTAACTCATCATTTGTCCAAAACTGAAGCATGTAGCTGCAGAACAGCTAGCTTTGATTTGTTGCAGAGCTCTGGACAAAGCTCTTGTTTTAAGAGTGTTTTCTCAGCTTTAGCATTGCTTTAGAAATCTCCATTTAGGCTAGACACAGCTGCAATCTTTACACAGGAAAATGTACCACTAACAACATCTGTATAAGAAAACACAAACTGCAAGACAAAAATCTTTTTTACTACGGTTTTAATGGGATTTTAAGTATTTTTTCGCTACACCAGCACAAATTAATCTGCCTCATAGAATTGTTGTTAGGAGGGGAAACGTGGCATTAATGCTGCAGACTGAATAGTCATAACCTCTCCAACCCTGAAATTCTTTCCATCGCAAACAGAGATAGCCAATGCAAATCATCTGAAGAGAAAAGGTACAGAAAACTGCCTAAGTGTCTCTGTTCAGCAGGTAATTAACAGGAAGATGGAGCCACTACAAAATTCAAGGAAAGCAACCAAATTAGAAAAAGTGAGATTATATGCATATAAGAATTCTTTCTTTATTTGACCCTTGATAAACACATATACTAAATCCCTAACTGTTGTGACTTACCACAGAACTGAGGAAAGGTAAAACATATTTCCTGCAAAGATTTTAAGGGTATGTGAGGCAAGACTCATTTTAAAATAGTACCATTAAAGGTTGGCTGGAGCTTGCCGTAGCAAGACCTAAAAAAGCCCACCCAAGACAGTATTTTGTTTAAAATTGCAAAATCTCTATAGAATGATTCAGAAATAGTTGGGGCTTTTTAGTTCCTGTACATTAATTTAAATAAGAAGCAACACCTCAACATTTCATACTAACTACCATTTCTTTTATTCTCAAAGTAATCTTAGTAGGTGGAGGGAGGGAAGGAGAGGCAAACCTTTTAAGCATTTCTAGTTTGATGTGGGGGTGGAAAAAGAAGCTTGTAGAATCTGATAGTGACTGCCCCTTGAAAACAATAATTAGCTTGAGAAAAGCACAGCAGTTTCAGCTGTCAAAAGGCACGAAATCCCAGTGTCACCAGTTTGATCATCTCATTGATAGGATATGCAAAGACCTGTTCAGAAATGAAGGAGCAGCAGTGATAGGGATCAGCATGTTTGTACTGTGTCAGTTTTAGGCAGTGAAAAAATATGATGATTGTCAAATTTGAAAAAGTAGAAATATATCCCAGAACTTAAACAGAGCGAGTTGTAGTTCTAAGGATGATGTCTTAGCTAAGCTTTGCCTTTCACTTTTCTGAAAGAATAAACAAAATATGGGCTAAAAATAATACATGAGCAAAAGACGAGAAAAGCAGGACAAAAATCTTCATTAAACAGATCTCACCCTTTGGACGGTAAAAAATTAGTAACTATACAAAACAAATTTTCATTTGAGTTCCTAATATAGCAAGTAAAAAAAATATTTAAATATTCCAACACTTCTTTTTTTTATCTTTATTTACTGGCAGACTTAATCTGGTACTTTACAAATCAAGAAAGCCACAGTTTCTGCCACTCCAAGTTTGTCACCTTTGCTAAAATATAGCCTGTAGAGAGACCATATATTCACTCAGGTTGAAGGTCAAAACTTCAGGTTTTGTTTGTGTCTTTTGCAGAAAAGCATATTTTTCCTAGTCAGCCACTTTCCATTGGAAGCTGTGCATTCATAAAAAGGTTGGCTAAAGACTGGAAGTTCTTTGTGCAGGGTTCATCGTTTGCAGTATTTTTTATAGCATGCTCAGCACGCCGGAGACGTGGCCTCCTGGGCTGTGGCTGACCATGGCCAGTGCAATGCAAGAAATATTTGGAAAACAAAACCGGGATGGGAACAGGGGAAGGAGATTGGAGAAAGCAACTCTCCTGACATCCTTCTGCAGACTCTGTGCACCTACAAACACACAGATAAAATCTAATGTATAAAACGGTGTATCCTCAGCTGCTGGGAAAGAATTATCATCAATATTCTTACTTTGGGAAATGAACTCCCCAAGAGCATCCTGTACCAGCAGCGCCTACCAGCCTGTCACTTCTGCATTTCAGGGGGAAGAAAAACCTTATTGTAATATTGGAGGGAGGAAAGAGGTTTTTTTCTCGGCTTTCTTTGCATGGGTATGAATGAACGGGAGCAATCAAAACAATAACCCTCGAACTGCAGCTGACTGTCTTACTCATCTGCTTCATGTACAGCACTCACAACGATGTGCAGAATTTAAAAGGCCATGGGCCCAGCTATGCACAGAAACCCATGAACACAGGGTATTGCTCTGATTATACCCAGCCAGCACTTTAGGGATGTTTAAAAACTTTGTTTCTATAGAGCTTAAATTAGAACTCTCTTTTCTGAGAGTCAGAAGCATTCGCCATTTCTGTTTCCAGATAAAAAAGAAACACAGATGCAACACTTGTAATAGCATGTTACTTAAGTGGTACTTTTTGATAAAAAAGGAATATAAATTAATACCAGAACCAAATCATTTGGGAGACTTGATGCCTTCTGCATCAAGTCAGGTTAAGCTGAACTATTAGGGACTTTCCTGACACAAATAAAATTTTAAAATATCAAGAAAGCACAAAGGATATTTTCTAGTGATTTTTCATGTATCTCTGGGAAACACATCATACATATAGTTTTCTTACCACAATTTAAAAAATACACTCAAAACTTTTGCTTCCAAACATAAAGAGTACAGACAGTGACAGAATTTAAGAGAAAAATGTTCATTCAGATAGACCTAAATATATTTTTTGTGAAAAATAGCCATAATCCTGACCTTTTCTCAGTCAGTTGGACTTTTGCCAAAATACAAGTAGAATAGAACATAAGATTAAATGATTTTCAAAGGTATTTCCTAAAGGTGAATTCTCCTTTCTGCTGCTGGTAGCCAAACAGACAACCTGTGAACAATTAAATAGGTAAGTAAGTTTTTCACTCTTTTTTGCTTTAAAAGAAAAAAATGTAATACTATTAATTCTGACATAGACTATTTCAATTACAGTACTTCCTACCTTCCAACTCCAGTGAATTAAGTGAAAGGTTATTCTGTTAAATTACAGAATTTCTGGAAAGGTATGAAATCATTCCAATGGAAATCTTAATTATTAAGGAACTTCAGATGGTAATTATTTCTAACTAATGGGAGAAAAAAATATTTTTTTAAACTCCATTTTTGAGAAGGTGTTTTTATAATATTCCTGCAATGTCTCTTGGTTTTGAAATGTGGCATATTATTCAGCCCTAGTCCTTTGATGTGTGTTTTTCCCTCAATCCATGCTCCAACAATTCTGTCATACAGAGAACTGAAAATTAAGTTATTCTCACCACCAATACTCCCCCACAAAGAATCTATCAAACCACAGATATAAACCTCAGAACAATCCCTGCCAGGTTTCTTATGCAAATGATGCAGAAAAACTTACAAGAGCACTTTAAGATATTGAGAACCCTTCAATACAACCCAGTATAATAACTTTTACTTGCTAATTTCTATGGGTCAGTTGTAAAGGAATAGACCTGTCAATCTTTTTCAGATGTAGCAGAATTTGTCTGTCTGCAAACAGGGATGCTTTGTTGTTGCCATAGATACTAATCCTCCACTTTCCTTCTGTTGACACAGCTAGTCACACTCTAAACTACCTGATCACACTTTTAATAGGCAGCTGACTCCAGTACCATAAAATGCTCAAATCAAGTTCGCAACACTTGATGCATTTACTGTTGCTTTTAATACTACTACTACTACTACTACTACTATTACTACTGATGGCAACAACAAAGTATAATAAAATGTTGCTTAAGGATAATTATACTATTGTCAAAAAAAAGAGATTGTATAGAAATAGTGCCTGACAATTACTTTTCTCATTTCAACTTAATTGTATTATTCAAAATGAATAAATTGTTATAATAAAGGAAATGTTATTTTGAAACTTCTTCTTTATATCTTAGATATGAATTTCCTTTAACACTAATTGATTAAACATGCAAAGTAGTATAACAATTACCCAAGAAATCATTTGTACTTCTTTTCACAGAATTTAGTACATTATATCATTTCCAAATTTTAAAACCTGACAAGAAAACAAATGTGGAAGTGACTCACACCCTACAATAAGGCTATGTAATGAAAAAAGCAATTTTTGTTTAGATTACTTCAAACTTTGTGATGTTTTAATAAATATTCTATAGTTAAAGCTGATTCAAAGTCTATTCATACCTTTTTGGTTTGCAAATCAAATACTCAGAAGCAAGCTTTTTCCTTTAAAGAAAAAGAGAATAGAGAAAAGGTTCAATATGTTTTCTTTTGTTTGAGTTAGAATATTTTTACAAGTTTTTCTTTCATTATTCATTAAACAGAAGTTGAAAGGGATAAAATCAACAAAATGGAAGGATTTAATATGTTTAATGAACTTTTTGCTATTAAAATAAGTGGAATATTAATTACATTTTTAATGGCATTATTTTGATGTTTATTGTATCTAAATTCTTTTGCACATTGGTAGTAAAATGTCTTTACTTGCATTGTTCAAACTGTCTTCATCTGTCTTCAGTGCTAAACTGCTAATTCTCTTCCCAGTTCCTCCAAATACAGAATAAAAATTCTAAAGGTAATTTTCCAAAGCTATTTTGTTCTCCTTTAACATATAGTATAAAAAGTTTGTTGTGACTCCTTCAATTAACAAGAAAAATTGATGTGTATCATTAATTATGCCAGAAGAAATCATAAATCATCACTGAATGGTGCAATTAATTATTTTAAAGTCATGTGAAGACAAATGACAGGCAGAAGATAAATCTACAGACCCTTCAGATCAGAGTGAAATGGGAGAGAAAAATGGAGAAGAAGAAAAGATGCAACAAAATTGGCAATATTTTATGAATTATAACATGTGAGTTATTTTCCCATTTTTACAATGTTAATAAAGTGATTATAGGAAAACTAACACACTAGAATAGGTCAGTAGCATGTCCATTACAAGCCTAAATTTTCAAAGGCTGTACATTTTTATTTCCACTATTTATAAATATACTAAAAATATCCTCTTTCACCTTACCATATTTGCTTTATATTTGTTTTTGTTTTGGAGAAGAGTGGCTAAAATGCCAGAAGGATCAAACACCCTTTTTTATAATGTATTTTACCATCTTTGCTGCTATAATGTCAGTAAATGATAAGGTGTTTTATCTGACTTTTTTTTCTGGTGGAAAAACTGCTAGTGTGAATACAAAATATCAATTTTCTCTATGTATGTTAGTCATATATGAATGATACCACCTACTAATTTAACTCTGTTCATCCTTTTCTCAAACATTTTCACTAAGAAAGGTGGCTCAGAACATCCAGGGACATGTAGAGGAACGATGTTAGTACTGCATATACCAAAATGCAGGCTTTTCCTGAAAACTGTGCCAAATACGAATTTTAACAAAAGTTGCTATTCTTGCAATGCAAGTGTAGGTATTTCCACGACATTACTACATTTATAAATACACAGAGGTGAACAAATATGGGCTAATACAGCCTCAGAAATTTTTGCAGGAAGATGGTGTCTTATTGACAAAAAAAAAAAAAAGACAAAAAAAAAAGCCCACCACAAACAAACAAAAAAACACACTTGGAGTTTACCTTACAGTATAAGAAATTTCCAGCAATGAGTATTTAAAATCTTTAGGAATTTTTTTTATATGTATATTCGCAAGTAAAACTATAGATACCATTTCTCCATGTACCTATACCTACCTACATGTCCCTAGCAGCTCACACAGTTCTAACTCTCTTTCTTAGCTGCAGTCAGGGGGCTTAGGACAAAGCCACCAATACCCACAATATCAAGAAATTTTCATGTTCAGAATTTAAAGGCAGTTTTTCCAGTTAATTAGGCAGAGACACTGTACAAGGGTTTCCAGATAATTTACAAAATACCGAGGCATTCATATTTTCACATGCACTGAATGGCACCTAACCCTTTCCCAATTTATTTCCCTTCACAGGGTATATACAAAGAATGACAAAGTAAACACGTACACAGATAACACAACTCAACATCCTTGTGGAAACACCAGCTATGAAACTGGGAAAAGCTCTAATAGGGTACAAAAAATTGTATTTTGTAGAGGAGAGGGTCACACTGCAGAATCCAAACTTGAGCCTTTCACCTTAATACTTTAAGGGTATGTGAGCTTTCAGACTGCAGAATTGATTTACAATTGTGAAAAAGCAATATCTGTTTTAAATCACTACACAGGACGCCATGGAAAGAGGGAGACCGTAAAGAGAAAGAGTGAGTTCTGGAATCTTAACCTACCATCGTCTCACAGGCACAATTTTACAATCTTTTTCTTTAGGTAGTCCAGCTTCTGAAACAAAATCGTGTCTCACTGTCCATCTATTACCTGCACAATTAAGGCCAGTGCCTTTGAATTCCTTGTTTGTTCTAAAATTCAGTTGTGCAATGCCACGATCAAAATGTCAGCAGCCACTTAAATTTTATCGAGAAAAATGTGTCTACTTCAGTTACCAGTAACAGAGCTAAGAAAGAGACAAGAAAGTGAGTCATTGTCTAAAGAACCCTTATGAAAAACAGTGTTTTCTGTTTAAGTCTCGCACCATTAGGAACACTTGGCACTTGTTCTTGTCAGCATCAAAAAAATTATGATTATTTGGATAGTATTGAACTTATCATTGTACACAGAGACACAAAAATGTTACATTTAGATGAAGATGAAGACACAACATTTATCATTACTTTTTCCAAAGACATGGGAGTCATAGCCCTTCCCCTGACCTTAATGAATGCCCTGCATTTAGAGTGCTTCTCTTCTTTTTCCTCTTAAGTCAGCCAGCTTTACTATCCATGTGATAGCAGGTACACACTAAACTAAATCATAAACAGGCCAAATAGGATCAATCATCAGTTTTGGGTTTCAGTCATAAATGAGTATTTTTGGCATTCAGCTCTACCTGACTACTCCATTCCTTGAATAATTCCAAAACTAATAGGTTTGCCCTCTGAGTAAACTATATGTTAAACACAAACTTAAATGGCTGGAAATTTGGCTCATATTTCTGTTGGAAAGCATGTCTTCATCATGTTCTTTTTCCATATAACCTTGTTTGATTTGGTAAACATACTTCACTTCACTGAAGCATTACAGAAAAATTATGTGAGATTGCCTGTAAAGCCAGTCTTGACTATGTAGGTGAAGTGCAACTCCAAATAGTCTAATATGACCCTCAGCATTTTAGTTTGTGAACTTGCATTAGGATATTAATTCCTAAACTATCAAACCCTCAAACTAGTTCAAATGAATTTTATCACATACTTTAAGAAGACAGCTTCATCCTATTTGTAGGGTGCTTTTGTAGACCACTATTATGGGAATTACAATTTCTTAAACCTTGTAGGTAGTATTTCACATCCACGCAAAACCTGTCGTTTTATCCAATCCTTTGGGCAAATTAAAAAAAAATAGTGTCTTTTTTTCCTTTTTTTTTTTTTTACAGGGGATTTAAATATTCCAAGTGTAAATAATGTAATTATTCTAATAAGGAAATTCAGTCAATTGAGAAGGTCTAATTAAAAAAAACCACCAAAATAATAAAAATCTTTTTACAATGCACTTTGGAACCAGTTTCCCAAACATAATACATCTTGCTTTCTTTTTCTTCATTTCTGTTTCATTGATAAAGATGACCTATCACAGATCAATTTCCCACTGTTTCCAACTCTTTGTCTTCCAAGCTGCACATTGCATGCTTTACTTATGCAACTTCCCACTTGCAACAAGAGAAAGGAATTAGAGATCAAAGAATATTGATTTTTATTCTGAAGTCAATGCCATATATTCTAAGTGTGCATCAAACAACACAAGTTAATTTACAGTCATGCACATGAGGCCATTCAGGACAAATCTTTCTGTCAGAGCTGATGTCCAGAAACAGAAAAGAGGCAAATTGGCCAAAACCAACTTAACAAGACTGCCAGACTAACTATTGATGAAAAATGGAAAAGCTGAGCCAACAAAAATGAATATAAATACAGAAGTTACATTATTTCTCTTTATTTCAAATAGGTTTCCCCTACCAATTTTTCTTAAAGACAGTGTATTGCATCACATAACTCATTTTTGTAAGGTCTGGGTGCTTTCCTTGGTTGTAAAATGACTCCTATGAACAATTCTAATTGTCTTGGAGACCCCAAGTCTTTATAAATTTTTATTAATTGAATTAAATGCTAAAAGGACTTGTGAGACAACCTTCTAGAACTAAATTCATTACACTCTTCATGTTTCTTCAGAAACATTTTGTGTATTACAGTGGCCATCAATCATGGTACAGATTCTCAATCATACAATGCAGATTTATTTTTTTTCTGCCCTGATGTAAAGAATTGATTAAAATATGTTGCATCAGTAAAAATGGAGTAGTAGTCAGTGTAGTTTTCTTTTTTTTTTCCCCCACATAGGCAAAGATACTTTTAAAGGAACTCCTTCACTCTGAGTAGGAAAAGAGAGACTGAAAGGGGAAAGAGTGCATGAGGGGGGTTTTGTTGTTGTTCTTTTGATTCTTCGTACTTTCAAAAAATAGGGATTTTGTTCACAAAAAGATTACAGAACTATATCCTGCTGCTAATAAATCTTAAGATGTATTTTGTCTATTGCTCGAGTCTACTTTTGTCACTCTTACTTTTCCTGAGCAATATTTTATATCAGTATTAGAGCAGTATAGGTCTCTTTTTTATTAACTGCCTTTAGAAATCTGCTCTTCTAAAATGTGTTTTTAAATGTAAAATTATTCAACTTTTGTCGCAATCCTCTTCCCTTTCAAACATAAATCAAAACGGTTGATATATCAAAGTTTGAGATCAATGAGATTTCAAAGGCTAATCCCTATGAAAAATAAAACACAATATCAAGATACCGTTTACCCAATTCTACTAGTTTTTGGTCTGGGAAGACTAATACAAAGGATGAGTGTGATGGTGAAGTCTGGAAAGTTACTTAAATGCTTTTCAAACCTACTTTAGACCTGGCTATGAATATGCTATGAATCCATTTTAAAGAAAGATATTCTTCCTGACAAAATAAATGAAATCTGTCTTGATTGGCAGCTATGACGAAAAGTTCTGCTTGGCTTCTGGGGGACCAGGATTTTTCTATGGGGATCTGCCCTGCTTCTTATTTGCTATCAGTTCAAGAAAGAATTGCCCTTATAGCTAACTGCTTTGGGAGGAAATGGAGTGGTATTTACCCCCAGAAAGGATCCACAGTAATCATATTTGGTTGGATGGGAAGACATTTACCTACACTACACTCTTACATGAGAAAACAAAAGACTTTCGCACTCCCAGATCATTGTGTCTCCCTGGTCAGAAGACAACTTGCCAAAATAATTTTGATGTAATATCATGAGCATGAATTAATGACATTTCATTAATGTCATAAAATGCATGTTTTTCCTATTGCATGGGCAATAATGAGACTGAAGTTTAAGCTGGTAAACTAACTGAAGATGAAGATCAAAGGAGGACAATAATGTTGAATTAAAGATTTTAGATATAGGTGTCCTTTCATATTGTAAACCATTTTGCACAGATTACAGCATAATATCTAATTATTAAGCTTATGCAAATGCATCTTACTGAAGTTGTTTATTTGTGTGGCATATATCATATTTGCAACGCACCTGAAATAAGGTGTTTGTAGACATTTGTAGACGTGTTTCCTTTCTGTGAAAAATGTAGGTTGCCTGAGGACATCTGGACCAAAACAGTAGTGTCTGACTACTAATAATTAACAGATTAATTTGCAGCACTTGGCATTTGAGAAGGTAAATACATTTGTGGACCTTTCTGTAAGAGAGATACTCCCTCTGTATCCATTCATTGGGGTTGGCTGATAGCCTCAAAATTTAACAATGTTTCTGTGTGACTAGACAACATTCCTGATGAGCAGTTTAGCATCTGAGGAAATACCACAATCATCACCCCTCCAATTGACAAAAATAATATTTGGAAAAGCAAAGACGGTTTTATTTTCCAGGAAAAAAGTCCAAGTCAGAATTTTTGTGTCTGGTGAATTAATAAATTCTTTTACTGCTATTTTTTGAAATTTATATTAATTTGGATGTAAAATGTAAAGCTCTGATTGGTATGCAGACAATATTAACTGTATTTCTCTTTACTGTGGTAAACTTCCAGATTGCTTTATCTTCCTTAAATACTTGTTACTCTGTAGAAATATGCATGGATGTACAAACATTAACAGCTTTACAGTGAAGCAAGGATTAAAGAGGCTTTATCCTTTCATCTTTTCCATCATTATCAGCCAGCATGGTATGAGCTCCTGTATTACATGAAAAAGAACATCCTCTGCCTCATCCCCATTTAGATTATGGTAGTGTACTCTTCTTTATGTGTGCCTAGAGATATATTAAATATAGTGCTTCTGTTTATTAGTTCCTTATGTATGATTAATACTGTAACTGGGGAAAAAAATAAAGCTATTCCAGAAAGTTTAGCAGACAGTACATCCACACAGTTACATGCAGAGTATTTGCTGCATAGCTGAAGATCACCTCTGAGAAGGAATAGTCTTTACACACAAGCTTAATAAACAGGCAGGTCAAGAAAGGTATGAGAACAATGTCCACTCTGTGAAACTCCCTTTGGGTACATAAAGAAGAGCATTATATGGTGTAGAGAGAAGCCACTTCAAGGTAGAGAATTTAGGTTTTAATAGCTAAGGACCACTAAGTAGTTTTGGGTGTATTTATTACATTTTTTTTCAGCACTCGAGTAAAGGTAAATGATCTTAGTGCAAGGAATGTCAGACTCAGGGCTTTTTTTGGTCAGATGTGATTTGGGTCAACAAGAAAAAAAAATCTGCAAGACAAAGAATAGCAGAGACCTAAAACAAAATGAAAAGGTTGTGCTGCATATCCACAGACCAGCTGAAGTCCTTCCCGCTGGTGTGAAAAAAGAGTTGCCCAGTTGCACAATGAATCTACATAATGCAAATTCTCTGTAAAGTCCTAAAGCAGAAGGCTACTGGATTGGAGTGGTGATGGGTACTCTGCTCCAGAAATTTCCTACCCTTTCTACTCCTAAGTTTTCTTATAAGACTATAACACAAATTTTATGGCTGTTGTTGTTATTATTATCATTACTATTACTACAACAGTTCAATGTCTCTATTTTCTGATAAAGAAATAGGCATTTCTGTATGGGTTAAACCAGATTATAGACTTTCCTTTTTGCTCTTTTTTTTTTACCTTTGGAGGGTTTTGCAGATGAAAATTTTGTTATTTACATGATCCCACTGACCATTCTCTTCAGTCTTTCAATATTATTTTTAAAAAAATCATACTTATGCATGGAGACTTATGTACCCAAGGTACACTCCACAGACTGAATGCTGATATCCAGCCAAAAAGCTGCGTGGGTTACAGATGCAACTTACACAGCTAGGAATATGCAAGCAGAGCAAGGTAGAATGCAAACTCGTCAAGATGAAAACAATTGTGAAAAGTGATGAAAGCCCACTGGCTTTCAATATTACAAAATCTTTTGAACTGGAGGAAAACAGAATCCTAGGCTTGCCATGTATATCCTTCTTTGTGGTGAGCTTCCCAAAATAATTGTATAAATCTTGCTTTTAAAATATGCAATTATTTTTGTAGCTAAAGTCAAAACTTTTTTGGTTTTAAAAACCGATTAAATTCAGGTAAGTTTTTAGAATGCAGTTTCAAGCAGGAGTGGTCATCTGCTTGTAGATAGAGATGCTGCTGCAGCTGCTTCTATTCATTAGGTATTTCACATTTTCTTCACTGTCAACCTTTTATGCATTGATTCAACAGTGCTAGGGTAGGACTTGCTCACTACAGAAGCACGCTTCTGAGCTACTCTGGGCTCACAACTATGCACACAAGAGCAGAATCTGTCCTAACAAAACACAGGAGAATTTACTGAAAGAATTCTTCTAGTTTTCCTTCTCTTGATTTCATTTCTTCCATTTCCTCACTTATCAAACGAAGCAACAGCTTTCTTCCATAACATCGGTAGAGACTTAATTCCCAAGATTCCCACTTTGATACTTCCAAGTTCCTGGGAACACATATTCCTGCCAAGAGCAAAAACCATTTAGTAAATCTCTAAGAGCTTTTGTAAATAGGATGCCATACAGCAGATTAATCAGACATTCAAAGCAAATAGCCGAGAGGTTTGGTGAACAAGATTCATAATAAAGCAGAGTGTTTAAATACATATATAGAGAGACATATATACATACACACACACACACACACATATATATATATAAATACTTTCATTGCAGGCAGGAAACTATTCATGCCTGGGACGACTGCATTATTAGTCACAGCACTGTGACCTCTCCCCCCAAGTGATAAAGAACACAGGTCAGAATTGACAATACATACTCATGGCTGATCATGGCTGCCAGTTATTGATCCAAGGAGGGGGAAAAAAAGAAAACTTTGCAGGAAAAAACATTGCTCTGAATTACAAACATGCACTCTCCTGAGACACAGCAACTCTCTGGGTTTCTCCCACTGGAGCTGGAAACCAAGAAGTGAGTTCAGCCAGTATTTAATATCAAGTGAATGTGGTGTTTAATCAATACTATTCTGCTTTTGTTCCTCGATGTGGAAAGCAGTGTCTATTCATTCAGTAAAGGTTAATGCCAAGGGTCAAGTGATTTCACACTCTCTGTAGGATCCACAACATTTCAGTAGTTCAGATGCCTTGGACAATGATGACTCAGTTGGACTGATTTATTGCCACTCTAAGGTCCTGCTTAATACTGAAGTGCTATCTTATGATAATACCTCAGAAAATAGCACTGATAAAAAAAGGGGCTATAATTACCTACATTTTGAAGTAATGTCTTCATTTCTAACATCCTATAAAGATGTAAGGTCCATTTAAAATGATCCACTCCTTGTATTAGCAAGTCAGTTACATCAGATATTATCAGTGTTCTCTGGTTTATGAAATGCTATCTATGCAAAAGGAACCTGGCTGATGTATTAAGAAAAATGCAAATTGCAAGCAAATGTAATACAGCAGATCATTTAACATACATTTTAATGTATGTTTAATGTCTCCTTGCCCAAATAAAAAAATACTCTTCTGAGAAGACAGATTAATAAGCCAAAAAAAGAGGGGAAATTATCAGACAATGTAGAATAAAAATATAACAATCACAGACATTCTATGTTCTAATGAGGCTTTAATAAGTGAGACCACATAACCAAGAGTATTTACAATTGCTTCTATTTTTTTGCCTTTAAAATTTCTGACTTAAGTGTAGATAGGCAAACAAGGGAAGGGTACATACTTCCCTTCAATATAATACCCTGAAACTGACATTAGGTGAGGTCATTGTCTAAATGAGAATGCATTTGACTTTGTCAGGAGTTCTAATTTTGAACATGTTAGAATCCCTGCTTATTATTCAGCAATGTCTTATTCAAGATGTGTTTTATATAATGAAAGAAGTTCAGATGTCACCAGGAAAATAGTATGAGAAGAATTAATTGGAAGGCTTATCAGACAAAAGTAATTTAGAATCCAGCTCTACCTCATATATCATTGAATGATGAATATACCAATCAATTAGCAAAATAAAATAAATTTTGCAAATTTAACTGAAGACATCCTATTATTATAAGTGGGAAGATATTTGGAACAGTTAATTACTCCTTATTTTAGGTTCTAAGTATGCAAAAATCCTTTATGTGAATTTTCAACACTCTTCTCTCCTCCCCATTACAGATATTTAGAAATTTATTCTGACTTGTTTTAAATGATGATGTCATATTTTCAATAACACTACAGTAGATATAGAAGAAAGGCATTTTAATGTGAATTAAAGGAAAAAAATCCTACATTCTTACATTTGTGGGATACTGTGTTGTCTTACAAAAAAGAGTAATAGTGCAAAAAAGGACAAAATGTTCATCATTGTATTTATTGAGACATGAGTTAGTCATTACAGAAAAATATACATTGCACAGCCACCAGTTTAGTGTCTTTGATGGAGTAAATTGTTGCCAACAAAGTTAAATGTTTAGTAAGTGAATTTCTTTCCACTCTTTGACTGCTCTTTGAACAGGACATGTCAAAAATATCGCTAAAGGTTATGAATAACCAAAACAACACCCCCCCCCGCCAAGATTCCCCTTAATTTTATAGATTTTAAAAGCTCCAAATAGTTCACCAGTCCAGACAACAGATTTATAGCATCTGATGTTGATTTCTTCCTCTCCCAACCAGCTTTCAAAGTCATAGTCTGAAATATAAACCCCCACCACTGTCCTAGTTAAAATTTCATACAGAAATTTTGGTGGCAGTAGCTAACATATTTCAGAGGTATCTGAGAATGCCTCCAAAGATGTCTGGAACAGAAAACAAAAAGTTTGCCTACTTAATAGGAGTTTAAAAAGTGAATTTTTTTGTATTAGAAAAGAAATTTTACCTTTTTACTTGAGTCAGAAGCTTTCTTTAATTTATTTAGAACCAGAATGCCTTGGATGATCTCAGTTTTTAATAACAAAAACTTTGTCACACTAAATCAGACCACCGTATCATTAAGTTCAGAATCTTGCCTCCAGCCCCAGTCAGTGCTCAGTGTATCAGACAACAGGAACATCTAAAAAAAATGGCATATTCTGGCTGACCCTGTTAAGTGTTTGTATCCACCTTAAAGGAGGAACTGTATTAATCTTATTTTTTTCTGCACAAAACAGTATTAGAGATTTATTGCTAGTAGACTTTTACAAGTTAGCATTCAGCAAATTTACATACAGAAATGTAGAAAACAGTCTGTCTTAACACTAAATAATTTTCTCATGACTACATACAGACCCAAATCATATATAATACAGAGTTTTGCTTTGAACAGGAATAGCTGCATAGAACCATAATATTCCAAAATCATAATAAAGAACTGGACTTTTTGCACTCCTTAGTGAAATAAACAGGCCAGGAAACATGAAGATTGCAAACTTGGGCTAAAAGCTGTCCCGAGAAAATTTAGCATAACTGTATGATCTAATGATTCAAACATTTCAGCTTTAATCTAACAACTGGACTGCACATTTTTTCACTTTTGGACACTGCAGTGGAATTCTAGTACAGCAGGTATTTTGGAAATTAAGTTTTGAAGAAGAATAAGCTGTAGAGAGAAGAGAATGACTATTCAGATCAACATCATTGTAATACCTAATAGGATACCAAGAATAAGAAAAAAGAATAAAAAAAAGAAAACGACATGCCTAAAATTAGACTTCTGAATCTATACTTAGGCAATTAATTAAAAGGCCTAATTATGAAGACTGTAAAGCAGCCAGGAGCTCCTATTATAGTTGGTGTCATCCTATTGCAGTGAGGGCAGTGAACTAGCTGGCTCCTGAAAAATGTGGCTGAGTATCCAGGCTAATTATGCAAAATACTTGCTTTGTGACGGAGTGCAACATCAGTGAGATTTATACAGGCATATTTAGATGCCTTATATATACTGAGTGGTATAGAATGAATTTGGATCTCTTCTCATCTACAGGTTATATGCGATATGAATGAACACGTGAATCAGTCATGAATAAAGTGTTTTTACAACTGTTTCTAGTTCTGATTTATACTCTTCTCTACTATTTCCTTCCATTTTTATCACTTTTTTTTTTTTTTAATCTTCAGCTGTGTATGACTTTAGGTTTGGCACTCAGTTGAGGTTGAATCATGTAACATTATTAGAGCACAAGAGAAAATAAAATATTGCAAACAAATCATTTTCCAAATATTACAAATTAATGAAACACATTATTAGAAAACACAAATTTTAATTATTAGAAAACCCAAATACTGATTTGATATTACTAGGCCACCTGAGAAAGACAGTCAAAATAATGGAAAACTTAATCTTACTTATATTTATGAAAAAATAACACATTATTTTAGCTAATTCAATTTGAGACATTATTTATGTTTACCCAATGGTACTAAATATATGCATAAATAAATAAAACAAAATTGTAATCTGAATTCTGTTCCAACAGCTAGTGTTTCTCTGAAACTCACTGACAGTAAACTGAACTCTGCCAAGGCTCTGAACTGAACTCTGTCAAGGCTCAGAGCTCTTATGGGACAGGACTCCCTGCAGGACTAAAATGCTGATTTGTAGGAAACTTAAACGAAAATATCCTTTCTAAATAAGGCTATCATAAAACCTTGACATGCAATCTTTCCTTCTAGAATTGTTGCTCTGCTTTCACTAAGTTGTGCAATGGATTTCATGCACTCAGGTGCAACCTGTTGAGAATGCATACGTGCATCTCAAATCTTTTAAAATTTTCAATTTGAAGTCTCCAACTGCTAAAGGTTGACTTCCACTGACCTAGAAGATTAAACAGCTACTGCCAGCATGCTGAACAAGGCTGGCATCTCAGCTGAACCCACAGAGTGATTTTGGAAAGACAGGACATTTTATGCTCCCAGCTGCTCAAGAGTAGAGTGAATGTGGTTTTTGTATCACTATGAGTTGAGATGGACACAACATCAAACTGAAAGGATTAGTAAGCTCTCAGAAATTACTCAGTTGATATCACTCTATAGCTAGTTCAGTCAGAAGAACTGAAACCAAAACAGTTCGCCAAGCCTAACGAATAAAGAATCAGAATAATAAATAGTGTATACTGCTTACCTTCTTGCTTTCTTTCTTTCAAGAGTTTCTGCAAGCATTTATTTATGCAGGAAGTGCATGTCACCATGAAGGAGACTCTAGAAGAGAAAAATTTCCCTTTATTTTTAATTCTAATGAAAAATCCTATCTTTTCTCCAAACATTTATACCACTTTTAAGGTGTCATTACTTTCTGCGCTGTGTTCACTGTCCACAATGTCTCTTAAACAGGAAATTATATCCATCCTTATGGACCCATAAGCCAAATCCCCTCCTTTATTCGTAGTTTTAATATGATGTCTCAAGAAAATACCCAGGAGTAGCTACACCATGTACCTCCAGTCTGCATAATTCTTGCTCAGTTCCCTATAATTTTGTTTCCTGTCCTTGCATCCTGCTGGGCTTGGCAGAGCATCCCTTGAGGGCATGGCTCCTGTGGCTGTCCTCTCTCTGTTATGCCACATGATATACAGTGCCCCACATAAGAGTGCATTATCTTGAATCCTCATCCCAGGCATATTCAACGGCTTTGCAAATTTTCCACACCTGTGAGGCAGGCAAGGGAGAATATGTCACACACAACTGTTTTACCGTGCAGCATTAGTCTGGTTTTAATCTCTGCTTCAGTTGTTGAACTGAAATGTTATATAAATATGTCATTCTTTATGACAAAAGCCAAATAAATGCAAATACTATCATTAAAAAGAAACTTGTGTCTGGGTGTAATGGGGAGATCAAGTGACAGAGGCAGTAGCTTTTGCTCAAGTAAAGCAAACGTAAGCATCCTTCATCTTAAACTTGAATGATGCCACTGCAGCACATCAATTGGATTACATTGATCTGGGCTACATAGCATAGATACTCCAAACCATTTCTCCAGCAACTGTCATTCAGCAGAAACACTGATTGATCCTCAGACTGAAATAATCCACTGTTTAGCTGCTGTGATAAACCTTATATTTCTACTGGAGATTGGGCTCGACTGACCACATTCTGCAAAGAAACCTTCAACTGTGCCTCAGAGATGAGACACGTTGTGCAAACATTTGGCCTCTTTGGTACAAAATGCTTAGCTTTCCAGTAAATACCATTTTTCCCTGCAGTATACATACCTGTCCTATGAGTGAGGCTTCACAACTTTCTTTCTTGACTGTGATTATCAAGTAACACATACTTAAACCAGATGACAAGAGGAATCAGAACTTTCTGTGAGTCAATCAAAGACAGTATGGTTTGCCTAACTTGGATAAAGTAGTCTTTAATCTTTACATGAACATTATTTGTTCTGCCTTTGCACAGTGCCCACCACGGTGAGATCCTCATCTGGAGCTGGAGCAAACAGACAGTATAAAATACAGAATGCTCTTACCTCCCTTCATAACTGATGATTTATCATCTTCTCAGGCATCTAAATACTGTGCTTACACATAATACTGACTGAAGATCAAACGAGTGTGTAGACTGCCTCCTCCAAAACCTCCCATCCCTCTCCCCACACAACTGTTCACATCATGTTTGAGGTCAGTTCAGTCAAAGCCACCTCAGCCTTGCTACATTTTTTGACAATACTGTAGCTTTTGGATGCCAGTGCAAACAAGCTGCCATCACAGGATTAGGAAAGATTTTATATTTCAGTCAACTTGGCCTTGTTTGTTTGCCTTAGCTAAGATGAGGAGTTGTCAAACTACACTATTTCCATAGCTGTCAAGGATGTTTTTGAACATGCAAATCTGCAGTACATTACATCGCAAACATTGCAAAAAGCTTTAAAACCGGGACATATGAAATATGTATACTTTTTTTTGTTTAAAAAAAAAAAAGTGTCTGTCTCAGCATATAGGCCTTCACCCTGTATATCAATGTATTGCTGTCTCATTTTTTTTGTAGCAAGATAGAAACAATAGAACATAACTGCATTGTCATCTCCTTCAATTTATCTCATTTGAGCCTTTTATTATATACAGGCATGAAGAACGTTATTCTTATTCAGTTTTACTTCTGCTTGGAAGCCTTGAAGTTTTCTGAGAATGTGATCTAATCTCACATACTGGGCTTCATTTACCCTATCAAGCAGGTATTCAAGAAAGGTTGGTGCACAGGGTGGCTCCCTGCCTTTTGTTCTGAGGGATGATGAGCAGCCTGCAGGGTACTGGGTTCATTTATCAGTTGTCAAGTATGAACTGTCCTTCCTCACTTGTGATCACACTATCAACCCACAATCCAGAAAACATCTGACTATGGCATCTGCAGCACAGTAGAAGTGAGTGAAAGATGTCACACCTAGCACTTAATGCATGAAAAACTGTTTACAGTAACTAGGTAATTATAGCAAAATCTTTCCAGCAGCCCTCACCATAGATTAAAGTAAATTAATTTTCCCAAACAAGTACATTTAACATTAATGAACTTAACATAAAATATTTTTTTAGGAAATGTGTGTGTGTACCCACAATTAATTTCAGGTTTGTGTTTTTGCAAACAAAGATATATAAATAAGTACAAACTTCAAACCCATTTCATTTATTTTAGGCGCACAGCCATCTCCTTTGGCTCTTTTGCCCTGTGCTTTGCTCTCCACTCTCTCCACAGACCTCAGTCACTTGACATACACAGGAGCAGAGGCAGTGATGAATCATCAGTCTTCGGATCTGATACTGAATTCTGTATTCTTCCAGTTGTTCCTAAAAACACATGCAAACTGGGTCTTGCATGCACAACAGAATTCTCCCCTTTTCGTGAGAAAACACTCTTTGAGTTTTACCTGCTTAGGAGTTTTCTTCTTGGTTACAATTGCAGGTTTCATGATAAATGGGTTAACTCTGCTACAACAGCAAGAGAATATTTGAAATGCTAATGAAAGACCCAGACAAAACAGACTGAAGGATCTGTTGGAGAAACTGCAGAATCAACCAAGATGCAGAGGGAGACTGTGAAGAGAGTACAGTATTTATCTCTGCTGTAGCAAGTGTGTTCCCTTAATCAGACAGGAATTTTGGAGAGTACTCCCTGGTTTTGAGCCTTTAGTTTAGGTTCATTGTGAGTCATTTATTTCAAATAAGGGAGATCACTGTGTTCTGCCTACAGGACCCCAGTATAAAATACCATGTTTCCCCACTTCCCAAGTGGAATAAACATACAGAAGCAAAACAGACAAGATTTCTTATTATATTTAGCAGTTAGTCTTATGATTCACTGCCAATATACATTTTTTCTGGAAACACATTGCTTATAGTATATATAGAGTGTTAAAACCTTTAGATTTTAGAATATTATAAGACTAAGATGAGCATAGCTATTTCCAGTACAGAAATACAGTTGTCAAGAAATAAGAGTGATTCAAATACTGCCCTTTTACTTTTTTTTTTTTAAGGACAAGAATCCTCTGTGCTCCTGCAGACATCTTCAAGTGGTTGTTGAAATGTATTATTCTGCATATTTAATACCACGTAGGACTCTGAAGAGATGAAGTTATACAATGCCTTAGGCAATTATGAACAAGGATTATAGGGAAAAAGAAGGCTGCAATGTAGGGTATAAGCAGCATGATATAAGCAGAATATTTAATATTTAGGACAACAAAATTAATACCATGCTGTCTTGAGCACCACAATGCCAGATATAATTTCTTTCCTATGCAGCTCAGATCTGTTTATCTGAACCACTGATGTTCAAATTCATTAATGAAGCCATTATTGATTTGCAGAACGTGACTTAAAATCTCAGCAAACACTGAACAATCTGTGAGAAGCTCTGAAATACTGAACGTATGTAACTAGACATCTCAATTTAACAAGGAGACATACATTAAACAACATTAATAGCTAGTCACTTAATGGATCAATTCCCACTGTTTGTGTAATGTGGAAATAAAAAAGGCTTATTAAATGACAAGATTTCCCTGGTTTGTGCTAATTAATTATACACCACATCTGACTGCTAATTTAGTGGGAAAATGCAGCCCAAAACTATGGTTTCTGCTTGAACTTTGCCTCAGCACCACCTAATTCTGCTCAGAGTGCAGCTGCGACCTGCCTCTGAACGACGACAGTATTAAATTAGAGCACAAGGCCATCAATTTAATAAGTACTATAGCAGGTAATTTGAATAAGGACAGTATTAGTATTCTACCAGTGCACAACTAAAAGCAGCTGACCTTTCAGACCAGAGAAGATCCTTGAACACATCTAGCTGAATTGGAGAACACAGTAATAATCTGACCATGTTAAGAGTGCCAAGAGAGACTTTTACAGCTCTGCACCCATTACAATATATCAGCTACTCTATAGTATATAAGAACACTTTATGTACAGAAAAACAAGGTTATAAATAGAACAAAGGCAATGTGAAAGATATATTTGCAGTGGTACATTTGAAAATTTTCTTTATTACCTTGATTTATGGTATAAAGAATGTAAAATTAATCAATGCACATAAAAATGCACTGTGAACACTCACATAACAACCCATGACTTTTCATCACAATTTTAGTACCAGAAAGAACACAGGTATGTGTTGTGTAGTAAAAGTATAGCATATAAAATTATTTTGCTATCATATCTGTTTTAAATACAGCAATATAAGAAGGACATAGCATTCAGGCAGGAGAAAGTGAATGCTTTTCAGCTAATTGGCAAGGGGTTTTTCGAGGTTTATAACTACAGTAAAAATTCCCTATCAACAGATTGCTAGTGTAGTTACAGCACTATCTGAAATTCCTCTAAATTCAGTAAACTACTTTGAAAGGAGTGAGGAGGTTTTTTGCAAGAGTCTGCTTATAAATATTAAAAATCACACACTGATATCACCAAAAGAAAAATCATGATCATACTCATGGCTGAGAGGAGAAAAATTTACAAGAAAGAACAAGAACAGTGATTTTCTGTTTTTTTCATTTTCTTGGGAATTTTGGTGGTTTTTTTCTTTAACTGTGTGAAGGGACGGTTTTTAAGGAGCAGATAATACCAGTTTTCAGGAATTCCTTCCTTATAGATGTTTTCTAGCAGATCTTTTAAGATAGGAGCATAGTTTGCCATATGGTCCTGACATCTCTTTACCAAGATGTCCCTTTAAGTAATTCTCAGAATGAGACACTGGAAAAGCTAGGATGCATAGTAAAAAATGTGATTGAGTGCCTTCTCTTTTACTTCCTTCCCAAAAGATACAGTTCAGGTCCTCAGGTCCTTCCATACCCACCACTTGTGCCAGAAATGGGCATGCATTCATGCAGTACCAGTGATCACACAAAAAACTGTTTACTGATGCATGACTGAAATGTTTAGCAATACTTGATGCCCCTCAAACTGGCAGGTCATTTATTTTCAATGACATAAACCCATTTAACATGATTTTACTAGATCTTAAGGTAGAATTGCACAAGAAACTGTAGTGCTTACAGTCAACAGTTCTGTGGACATAAGAATTGCTAAATACCTATGAAAGAACTGATATTTCTTTTGTTTGACAGTGCATGCTGGTTTTTGGAGTACTGTTTCCAAATATTTAACACAGTTTGAGCTTTTAAACCTCTCATCACAGCAAATAGGTATAAGTTCATTTGGGACACTTATCTTTTATTCTCCCAAGTTGGAGCTAATGAGAGCCACCCGTTATGGTTGGCAGCAAGACTCAGCAGAACAGCTATGCATATTTATGCAGACTCCTGGAAACTGCCACAGTTTGTCACATCTCCTCAGAAGCCAGATTCATAATTTCAGACCATTTTTACTTTTCTTAGCACTGGCAGAAAAATTGACCAAATTTGGAAGGACAATTGATATTTTGATATTATTGCAATATCGAACACACTTTTCATGGCAGTAACCAGGCATACATCATATTGACAGACAATTTACAAAATGGTATTGTTCAGTTAAAATATGCATAAAGCATTGTGGGCCATATAAAATATTTATGGTCCAGATGCAAATGGCAGGTAGAGGACCCCTCTGGGGCAGAAGGAGTCCAGTCTGGCAGGAACTGGAAAGGAACAAAAGAAAAGGAACATGGAGGATAAAAGAGCTCATATGGAAATGGGGAGCATAAAGCCACATATGGAGGTGACTTGCTGCCTAGAAAATAATGTGATCCCCTGTTGTGGGTTCACAAGTTCTTGTAACATTCATGCCATGAAAATGTTGTTATTCTGTACATATTCCAGATTAAAACAAAGGTATTGTCCCAGATTACAAGTTTAACAAGTATGAAAGTGAACCCTGTGAGACAAAAAAAGAGCTCAAAACTAGGATAAAATATTAAAAAAGAAAAACCAAAACTGAATTGTGACCAGGAATCAGACAAACAGAACCACATAACTCAAGGTTTAATTGCTTTTTTATTCATCCCAAATTCTAGCCCAATTCATGATTTTACTTTGTAATGCTGTGGCTATATTTATGTCCAACCCATCCTTACTCAAAAGGTCCATGAAAACAAAGATTGAAAAAACTAGAATTAAAGGAGAAAGACAACAAAGAATGAGATATAAAAGAAGATTGAGATATCTAAGGAAAGAGGATCCCTTTCCTCCTCCATTTATTTCAACCTGTACAGATCCTGCAGTTGCCCAACAGCACACAAGCTCTCTCCTAATTTCCTGGGCTAAACTAATGCTTGGAATTGTAAACCATAAAGTAGACTTGTAATTCAGTGATTTTCAGCAAAAAACTTTTACAAACTCATTTAAGTTTTCTCTGTATTATATGCGTGCTTCAAACTTCTTTTCTTTTTTTTCTTTTTTTTTCTTTCTCACAGTTTTAAAAAAGGTATTTTTACATGTTTAAGTCACAGAGGACTGAGGAGAATGTTGAAACATTACCCAAAAGACGTGTGGCAAGGTATTTCCATTATATTTACCCCACATGAAAATGGAGGGTACACGGGACATGATTCATTCACGAATAGAGCCTTTAATTGCTAAGAATATATCAAATTACCTTTGCTGCAATTGTTAAAATTCCTTCTCCACCTTACAAGTGAACTTGATTTCAAGTGCCAAGAATCTTCCCACTGAGTTTTCCCATCAAATATTTAATAAATAAAAAGTTAAATACATCTGCTAAAAGAGGACAAGTAATAGTATAATCCATTTTATTTTTAAAAGGCGTGTAATTTCCGAAAGTACTAATATTAATAATATAACCACCAAGTTTAAATGTGATACTGTGTAATATCCTGCCTGCCAGTCTGCTTATCTAGCATCCACAGTAGCTGTATATACAGATGACATTGCTTAACACAAATTGGTTAACATTAGAACTAAAGTATTTGAGATTGGTTTTAAAACAGTCAAGTAGAAAATGATAATTACTGCAATAAATACTGATTTTCTTCAGGGCATCCATGTCATATTAGAAAAAATTCAGTGTCTTAACTCTACTTAATTAGGCAGCTCATGTTTTCACTACTGAAATGGGTTAAAAGTAGTCTACAAATTTGTTAATTAACTAAACGCATTGTGGCATTTCTGACATAGTTATGTTCTGGAAAGAAGGAAGCAAAAAAATAAAATCTCAGTACATAACACAGTAGAAGCATAATGATGAAACCACCTTTCTAGATAAATATTTTTCTAGATAATTATTTTTCTAGATAATTATTTTTCATTGCTAAAACTGAAACTCTCACAAAGGAAACAATGGCAACAAGATCTTCGTCCCCACTAGCTTTTACAATTATTTTTAAGCACTAGATTAAAAAGGTAAAAATTTTTGAAATAGGTACAGTTTCAGAATGTTTAAGCATCAAGCAAGCTTTGCATGCAGCTCTGAATAGCAGAAATAGCAATTTTGGTGGCTGGATTTTTTGGCTCGCAGGTTCTTTTCCTCTCCTCCTTTATTGGGTTCCAGACATTTTGGATGTGACTGTTTTGAAATTTTGGGCTCTGGTAGTATTAAAGTCCCTTACTGTCAGGAAATTTTATTGCTACAGTTGAGCACTGCAGTGGATGGTTGTATTTGCGAAAAGTTCCTGTTGGTGTGAGGACTAGTACCTCACCAGAACTTGTAGATCACAAGCTTGAATGGATGTGTGTTCAGTGGATAGCCAATATACAATATGGAATTTTTATTTGGATGGTACGATTTAATTCTTTTTGTCTCTGCATTTAAACAAATAACAGAATCCTATTCCCTTTTTTTCTGATAGTCAATGCCCTCTCTCTGCTGTTTCTGTGCTAAGGAAATTTAATGAGGTCTTTACATTCATTGTATGATGGAATTAATCTTCTCTAAATCCAGCCTTGAGAGTCCCAATCATACTTGCACCTTTGTAAGAGCTCTGTTAGTCTTTAATGACCTTTTCCTGTTCATACGTATTCCTTTTTACACAATAAATATCTTTAATGCCATCAGTGACACAATCTCTTTTGCCCTATCATTTCTGTGACTCACCACATGAGGAAAGAGCTAATCCTCATAAACATCCCTATTCCTTGGCTCTACATTAATGCTTCCCAAGAAAGAGCTCTCTGAAAATGCTAGAAGGCATTACAAATGTCAAATATAATGTTACAAATTATTAAGAATGGACTTGAGAATCAAGCAGAAAATGTGTCACATATCAGAAAACTATTTTATGAAGTCCTGAAAAAATTCAAGCCTTAAATATGACTTCAAATATAGTTACTGTGGTTCAGAAGAGTATGACAGAATAAGGTCATAAGGGGTTATGACACATAAAGGGACAAAAAAAATGATCCAATCCAGGGACCAATTCTCTGCGAGGCATAGTGAGTGAGGAATCTATCGGGCAAAAAGAATCTAAAAGAATCTAAAAGTAACAAGGAGAGGGATGATATGAAAAGATCTCTGCAGTCATTGGGGTTACAATGGGATGTTTATAGAATAATTAATAGCCGTTTCATCCTGAGAACTAGCATTTAGAGAACCAATTGTAGTACAAGCAAAAGGAAGCAAATGCATCCTGCGAATAAACAAATTCAAACTGTGTCTAAGGATACCGTCAAGTACAAACAGATTCCGAAAAGATTCAAGAGGTATAGGTCTAGGTCTTCATCTTTCTGCATGTCCAGTTCTCAGTATAATATTGCCATGGTCAAAGAAAACTGCTAATATTTCTGCCTACTTGGGTATCCCATTATTTACCAATGCATGACCAACACAAACACTAAATCATTGGAATTTTCTCAAAAATCAAACTGTCAGGTTTTTATGACTATTGTTTATGTCTTATTGCAAAATCTGAACTAGAGGAATTATCTTTCTGCTCAAATACTTGAAGTTTTTAATCTTGATCCAGGCCTTGTTCTTAGGTTATTCATTTAAACCAAAACAAAACAACAAACCACAAACATTTTGTGTGCCTGAATTCAGACCTCAGGTTCATCATTCTCTTCTCAGTGCCTGTCGAAATCATCCCAGTCCTCTTACTCATATTGGTAGTTTTGAAATAATTTTTCATTAGGTCCTCATCCTAAGGCTTTAATCCTAGGCTTTAGGTAAGTGCACTGATTCTTCCTGCCTAAGGAAAAGTCTCCAATATACTGTCTTATCTATTCATCCTCATAGCTAAAACACATTATGTCCTGATTACTGAGATATCATCTTCCATCACACTGTTAAATAAAACCTTGCCCTCCTCATATCCTTCATAATGCTACTGGAAAGATACAAGGTATTGCTTTTATGTCTAATCTTTGTCTATTTATAATACAAAAAACCCACAATATTATTACTAATAAAAGTAATAGTAATATTATGGTAAATATAGGAATAATGTTTAAAAGTAATTACATAGTACACACTACAAATACAGATAAATCTCAAAAAAAGATCTATTTTTTTTTTCAGTTTTATTAAGATAGACTCAAAAAATTACTTGATTAACTTCTCTGTTTACAGTGGTTCTCACAAAAGGAAAAATCACTATCTTTCAATCTTGACTGGGCTGAAGACCCTAAACCAGGCAATTGAAAAATGCCTATGGATTTTCCTAAGGATTATCTTATGCTGTCCAGAACAAGTGGTGGATTGATCTAGCTGAAAAAAACTCAATTATGCGCAGATTCGGGAGATCACAAAGGATTCTATGAGGCCTTGAAAACAGCATACGGGCCGACATACCAAGTCCAAAGCCCTCTACTCAGTGCAGATGGTCAAACGCTTCTAACAGACAAACCCTCCATACTAAATCGATGGTCTGATCACTTTCAGACTCTCTTCAGTACCAACTGTGTAGTCCAAGACTCAGCAATTCAGTTCATCACACAACAACCGGTGAAATACGAATTGGATACTGCCCCCACTTTAGGAGAAACCCTCAAGGCCATACAGCAGGTGAAAATCGGCAAGGCAGCTGGGATTGATGGAATTCCACCCGAAGTCTGGAAACATGGGGGCCTTGCACTCCGCACCAAATTCCACGAGTTTGTGGTGCGCTGTTGGGAACTAGGTGAGCTACCATCAGACCTCTGAGATGCGGTCATCATCACTTTGTATAAGAAGAAAGGAAGTAAATCTGATTGCTCAAATTACCATGGTATTACTCTGCTCTCCATTGCTGGCAAAATCCTGGCAAGAATACTCTTGAACAGACTAATACCCGCCAGTGCAGAAGGAATTCTTCCTGAAAGTCAGTGCGCTTTCAGAGCCAACAGGAGCACCACAGACATGGTATTTGTCCTCAGACAACTGCAAGAGAAGTGTAGGGAACAGAACAAAGGTCTCTATGTCACCTTCGTTGACCTCACCAAGGCTTTCGATACTGTGAGCAGAAAAGGTCTGTGGCAGATTTTGAAACGTTTAGGTCCCCCTAAATTCCTTAAAACGATCACCTCACTCCATGAGGATCAGCATGGCCAAGTCAGATATGGCAATGCACTTTCTGAGCCCTTTCTAATAACCAATGGTGTGAAACAAGGCTGCGTTCTCGCTCCAACCCTATTCACAGTCTTTTTCAGCATGATGCTCCAAAGGGCCATGGCAGACCTCAATGATCAGGATGGGATCTACATTCGATATCATACTGATGGAAGCCTTTTCAACCTAAGGTGACTGAAGGCCCATACTAAGACCTTAAACCATCTTGTCCAGGAGGTGCTTTATGCTGATGACGCCGCCCTTGTTGCCCACACAGAAGCAGCTCTGCAGCGTTTAACATCCTGCTTTGCAGATGCTGCTGAGCTCTTTGGGCTGGAAGTCATCTTGAAGAAGACAGAGGTTCTCTATCAACCTGCACCTCAGGAAGCCTTCCATCATCCCCATATCACCACTGGCCAGTCAGAGCTTAAATCAGTCCAACAGTTCACTTACCTAGGTAGCCTCATCTCCTCAGATGGTAAGATTGATGGGGAGATAGACTAGCAAAGAGGGATGGGGAGACAGATTAGCAAAGGCATATAGTGCTTTTGGAAAACTCCATAAAAGAGTATGGGGTAACAAACACTTGAAGAAAAGCACCAAGATCAGTGTTTACAGAGCCATAGCGTTGTCTGCTCTCTTATACGGTTCCGAATCATGGGTTGTCTACCGCCACCACCCTGTGTCTCCTAGAATGCTTCCATCAACGCTGCCTCCATACAATCCTAAACATCCACTGGTCAGATTATGTGAACAACACATCTGTTTTAGAACAAGCAGCAGTCACTAGCATTGAGGCCATGTTGCTGAGAATTCAGCTGCGCTGGGCAGGACACATCTCCAGAATGAAGGACCACCGCCTCCCTAAGATCTTGCTTTACGGTGAACTTGCCTCCGGCTACCGCAAGAGAGGAGCCCCGAAGAAAAGATACAAGGACTCCCTGAAACAACATCTCAGCCTCGGCCACATTGATCTTCATAACTGGTCTACTCTGGCCGCAACCCAGGAGGCCTGGAGACACACCATCTATAACGCTGCCGTTTCCTTTGAGAATGCACGCAGGATCACTCTTGAGGAGAAAAGACAACGCAGAAAGAATCGTATCCTGCGAATACACCACCTAAGGAGTCTTTCTGCTGTGCCTTTTGCAACCGGACATGTCTATTTCGTATTGGCCTCATAAGTCACCAGCGTGCCTGTAACGAACGTGGATAGTGCCTTCCTAAATCTTCGTTCGCGAAGCCTAGCCATGATGATGACCTTATGCTGTTCTTGTTCTTACATTTTCCTGAAACTCCCAGACTAATAAAAGACAGGTCTTTCATTGAAAAGGAAACACTACTTATTTCAGTATTCTAATATTTCTTGTTGTTTTTAAAGAGTTCTTTTAGAACAGCAGAATCACAGAACAGTAGGGTTGTAAGGGATATTTAAAGGTCATCTAATCCCACCCTTCAGCCATGGGCAAGCATACCTTCCGCTAGACCAAGTTGCTTAAAGCCCCATCCAACCTGGCCTTGGACACTTCCAGGGATGGGGAAGTCACAGCTTCTCTGAGCAACTTTCAGTGCCTCACCACTCACACAGAGAAGAATTTCATCCTAATATTTAATCTAAACCTGACATCTTTTAGTTTAAAGCCATTCCTCCTTGTTGTGTCAAACAGAACTCCTCTCTTGTCAAAATTCCCTCTCCAGCTTTCTTGTAGCTCCTTTCGGTACTGGAAGGCACTCTAATGTCTCCCCAGAGCCTTCTCCAGGTTGAATAACCCCAGCTCTCTCAGCCTGTCTTCATAGTGGAGGTGTTGCAAGCCTCTGGTCACTTTTGTGGCCTCCTCTAGACTCACTCCTTATGCTGGGAAACATAAGTACATGTCCTTATGCTGGGGAACACAGAGGTGGGTGCAATATTCCAGATGGGTCTCAGAGTAGAGGAGCAGAGTAGAGAATCACCTCGCTCGCCCCACTCTCCACACTACTTTTGATGCAGCCCAGGACACGTATGGCCTTCTGGTCTACAAGTACATATTGCCAGCTCATATCCAGCCTCTCATCCACCAGCACCCCAAAGTCCTTTGCCTCAGAGCTGCTCTTGATCTGTTTATCCCCTAGCCTGTACAGATACTGGGAATTGCCCTGACACACATACAGTACCTTGCATTTGACCTTGCTGAACTTCATGAGGTTCACACAGGCCCACTTCTTCAGTCTGTCAAGGTCTGTCTGAATGTCACACTCACCTTTATCCTTATTCCACCATCTCAGCATCTTGGTGTCATCTGCTGAAACATGCGGAGGGTGTGCTTGATCCCATTGTCTATGTAATTGATGAAGATATTAAATAGTATTGGTCGCAGTATGGCATCTTGAGGGACACTACTTGTTCCTGGTTTTTACTTGAACACTGAGCCATTGACTGCAACATATTGGTTATGGCAGTCCATACAATGTCTTATCCTTTTAGTAGTCCATCCATCAAATCCATATTACTCCTATAAATCAGGATGCTCCATGGGACCATATCAAAGGCCCTACAGAAGTTTAGGTAGACAGCATCCACAGCTCTCCCCTTGTCCACTGATGCAGTCCCTTCATTGTAGAAGGCCATGGGATTAATCAGGCGCAACTTGTCCTTGGTGAAACCATGCTGGCTGTCCCTAATCAGCTTCTTGTCTTTTGACATGTCTTCCAGTGGGATGCATTCCATGATCCTACTGGGCACAGAGGTGAGGATAACTGGTCAGTAGTTGTAAGGGTTGTCTTTTTTTGTTCTTTTTAAAAATGAATATGATTTTTCCCTGTTTCCGGTCACTGGGGACTTCACCTGATAACCATGAGTTTTCAAATATGATGAAGAGCTTGGCAACTACATCAGCTAGTTCTCTCAGGAGTCTGGGAGGCCTCTTATTGGGTCCCATGAACTTATGTATGTTTATATTCCTCAGGTGGTCTTGAACCTCATCTTACCTACAATGGGAGGGACTTAGTCCCCCAAATCCCCACCTTGATGGTCAAGAATTTGAAAGGTATGGGTAAAGAAATTACCACTGAACAGTGAGGAAAAATATTATTGAGTACCTTGCCCTTCTCCATGGTTCTTCTGTCTTGTTTATCAGTGAGATACATTTATATAAACTGCATAAATCAGCACGTGATGGAAATACCTTAAATCAAATACACTAAGAAAAAGAACACCATAATTGGTATTGAATAAAATTTACATTTTTTTAACTAGTTAATTGGATTTCTCAAGCTAGCCAATACACACAGCTATGTCTCTAAGCTTACAATTAAATGAGGATAAAATTATGTGTAATGAATTGATAGCATTTTACATTGTAAGTCACTGAAAATAAGAGGTTTAACATGTAGCTGGTTGAACAACTCTGAGATTATATCACTTTATTTTGCATAATTTTAAAAATTGAAATAATAAAGCTTCTTAGACTATCTGACAATAAGACTTTTGAAGAAATTTAATGCACTGGCATGAGACAGTGATAATTATGAAAAAAGCAGAAAATGTAAAATTATCATACATAAACCTGTAAAAAGGCAAACTGCCTTACACAGATCAAACATGCCTTTAACAAAGCTGTTTTTAAAATCATTCATCTGGGGCTACTTCTGTTCAGAAATATGTAAAGGAAAAAAATAGGGTGTTAAATTGGAAAAAATATTAAACAATATCATAACATACTAAGACCGGAACCAGTTGAACAACCTTCTCTAGCATCATATTGGAGGTTTTGGGATAAAGAGCTTGTAGCATGAAGAAGAGACATAATCAGTAAACCGATAAGTCAACAAAAAATTATGAAAATACCTTAGAGCCTTATGATACCAAAAATTAGAAGAAAAAAAGAAATGATCCTATAAACATTGTGTTTATGTTCATTATTGCCATAAACTTTTAACATCTCTGGATGAACTCCTTCCGCGCTAAATTCCTTAGACAGATCTCCCATTTCCTAGGAACTATCAGAAGCTTTGTTTTATACACTTGTTCACAACAGCTAGGATTGAAAAAAATAAATCTCAGAAGATATGAAAGCAAAAGATTTGCTATAACAGGTGAGACGAAAGTTCTCATTGTAACAGAGACCTGTCCCTGGACCAGCTAGAGGAGAAAGTGGATATATAACAGGAGATACATGCAGAAATCCTGGTACACCATTACATCTTCCAGCAGTTCCATCTTCCTAACAATGAGTTGCATTCCCATCATATTTATTAACCATGAGTGATTTTACCATTCGTGAACTTAAACATATCTAACCTTTGCCTCCATGATAACCTATGGCAATGAGTTGCACCACATAGCTAGGAGATGTATGAAAAATTACTTCCTTCTTGCTAATTTTCAGCCTGCTACCTGATTACTTCTTACAATAAAAGAACAAGCAGTAACACAATGAAAATGTAAATAATTGTTTCTTATGCACCTACATGCCCCCTGGAGCAGTAATCACCCCTCAGCTGCTAGAAAGCAGCAGATGTGCAACAGGTGTTTTGTGTCATGGTCCTGTTACCTGGGGACTATCTTCTTCCTGATTAGTAATGATACACCACAACAGAATATGGAGACTTTAAAAACAAATGCAAAAAAAAAAAAAAAAAAAAAAAAAAAAAAAAAAAAAAGACTCAGTGAACTCAACACTTCAGATACACAATAAGTTGTTACGGGACTTGAACTCTTCTGCTTCCAGCTAGAGAGTGAATTTTGAGTTCTAAGCATGAAAAAGGATAGTGTACCACAGGACACTTGTAATGAAGTGTCCCAACAAACCTCAGGTGCAGTACTTAAATTCCAGACCAATGCAGCACCTCTGCTAATCCAACCCCTGTGCCCCTGAGGATGAACAGCTGTGTCAGGCAGTGTAGTGGCTTTCATTTGTGGACAAATGGGGCAAGAGGGAAAGCAAAATTATTTCTAATTGAAACCTGTATGTGGAATTGTGTCTTGGAGGTGAAAGGCTAGTGTGATAATTCTCTATTGCAGCCCAGCTCCAGCTACACTTATTTCTGCACCTAGATGGATAATGACTGGACTATGGAAAGGAATAAGTGGTAAAGTCCAAACTTTACTGTAGAAATGAGAAAATAATCATCTTCCAATTAATGGAAAAGTGCAAGCAGAAAAACAGGACAAGAAAAAGTAGTTACCTTACCTAGTAGTCACACAACAACATGCTCTCTCCAGGTCCAAACTATTTGATCAGAGTAAAGTTATATACTCTAAAAAAACTGTCAAAATCAGGATAAAAGAAAAAAAAGTCACCCATTCTACTATATTAAATATAACAAGGCTTATATGAAATAGAAACCATAAAAACAAAATATACTCTCTTATGTGAGAAACAAAACCCAAAATGAGCTGAAATTGACCCTGCTAGTCACAGTGTTTATTGTTTCTACATCAGACATTTCTTTACCAGATAGGCTATTCTGTAGAAGATTAAGCTAGGTTAATGTAATAGAAAAATAGTGTATAAAAAAATAAAGGAGAGCAACAGCATCTTAAAAGAAAAAAAGTCTCATAAAGCAACAGTTACCCTGCAATGGGCAGAAAATAACTTTTGTATCTCATATGAAGCATTCTGAAAAGAGACCCTGCATATGCAATAGTCTGCCCTAGGAAACAGTGGAATCACCACCCTTGGAAGTTTTCAAAAGGCTTGTGAATGTGGCATATGGGACATTTAGTGGTGAACATGGTGGAGCTGGGGTCATGATTAGACTCGATGATCTTACAGGTCTTTTCAAACCTTAATGATTCTATGATTTTATGTGGGATAGGTTAAAAAAATTAATTCTTTTCCAAAATCTAAACCTCAGAATTTTGTTTACTACAGTCACAACAGTGTGGTTTTATATGTTAGCACAACAGTTTTCTAAAGTAGTTTAGGATACACTTATAGTGGTTTTTGCTTTTTTTGCTATCCATGTCCAAACAGAATTTTGTCTAACGGCAGTGTACACTCTAGTAGTAAAGAGACAAACATTTTTCAGGAAAGGAGGGATTGCTAGAATTTGGAAGGAAATCCATTAGCTGGCAAAGATTATGTTTACTTTGTTCCCTCACTGGAGTAATGTAATTGTCAGGTGTTAAAACAGAAACAGGTCCAAGCTTTGCAACTGTGTCGCCTGAAGAACTTCTAAAGGCAAAGCATATGTAGATCTAACCACTGGCTACCAACAGCTATCAACAGGAGTCAAATTATTATCTCTCCTGAAAGGCAGCTGTGAAAGGAGACTTTTACAAGGGACTTCAGCATGGGAACAGATGAAAAAAGTGAGACCAGGAGGCTGTGTCATCCCATAGCTGCTGTACAGCACCTGGCCTGTAACAGCGTGTCCTGCTTACATGCCATTTATCACTGAACAGCTGAACCATTCATCAGTTTTATACAACATAGGTAAGCACAAAAATGCACTTCCATTCAGACCAAGGTTTCTTATGGTGACCAGGTGCTTAGGGAAAGGGGGTGAAGAGACAGGGTGGTACTGTACTTCCTGGTACTGCCAGAGAGCCTTCTGGCAGCTGGATGCTGCCACATGTCCTCAGGAGGCATTTATATCTACATCTTCGTGTGGATACATCCAAGGATGTATGTAACACACTTAAAAGCAATTTATAACTTTTTTCTCTACTGCATGAGGACATGAGCTCTACAACTTAAATCATATGAGAAAAATTGGCGGATTTTGTCTGTTCTGAACCTGATGACTCCTAATGCCAACAAGAATAGCTCTCCTGGCTCCTCTGGGATCAGCCTTCACATGCCACAAATCTCGTGCAGCTCACTTCCTTAATTGTGAACTCTGCTGAGTACTACAGAGAAGTAGTTCTGCCTGTTCACCTATTCTTTGTCAAATACTGACCATGGTAAGCTTTATCACACATCTCAGGTTTTGTTGGTTTGTTGTGTTTGGGGTTTTTTGGTTGTTGGTTGGTTTGGGGGTTTTTTTGGTGTTTTGTTTGAGGGTTTTTTGTGGGGATGGTGGTGGTGAGGTTTTTTTGAGGAAACCTACAAATATTAGAAAATTTTCTCTTCCGGCCTAAATGAAAAGCTGGATTTTCATTCCAGGTGTACAGTAGGCATTGCTGTAAACATTTATTGGTGGACTTATACTGTGATCTGGAATCATTATCATTTTATATACGCCTCCTTTTTTCTGTACATCCTTGCCCAGAAAAGAAATATTAAGGTCAAGAGAGCCTTGGATCCTGACAACATTCTTTTCATCTCTCTCTTGTGGCCACGAGAGTGTGTTTTCTCTATCTATCTGGTTTAAATAAGCCGTATTAAGATCGAGTTTTAGTATTCAGACTGTACATATAAATACTTATTTAAAAGGTATAACAAAATTTTTTTAATAGAAATTCTTTGTGGCGTAGCAATTGTACAGAAATTCTTAGCCTGGCAGACTCACTGCTAACAAAATATTAATATCACATTCACTAAGAACTAAAATGCATTTTAACTTACTAAATTTCTATGAATTATTTCTAGCTGTGCTCTCAAGCATCAGTAAGTTTGCACACATTCTTAGGTGGTCCTGTTTGCATATACCATTTCTGGGGAAGGGTTATTTACTGCTCAGTGTTAATTAGAATGATGTATCCTTATTGTTATATTGAATGTCAAAAGTAAATTAGGAGGGTATACTGAGAAGAAGAATTTCTGTTCTAGAATAAAATATATAGGTCTATTTATAATACAAAAACTGAAAAATATGAGGAAAATTATAACATAATATTCCCAGAATCTGCCATCCTCCTTCAGAGTTTAACCAATCCAAAGAAATAATAAAAACACCTATATTCAAATGCAACAAAAGAAGCTGACAATTTTATTGGCTATGAAAGCAGTATATGCCCTTATAGCACAATAATATTAATATTTCTAAATTAGTTCACTTAGTTTCTGCATTAGGTAAAAAAATTACATTTTTGTGTATGGAAATGAGACTTGTACATAAAGTAATCAGATTCTTAGTTAGTTCTATGCCTGTTAGCATTCATTTATTTGAATACATGCATTTAGTTGTTTGGTGAATATATATGTTCATTATATATCACTCCAGTGATACTCAAAAGTAATACTATTAACTCTCTACAAGCAATGGTGGAAACAGTCTTCCACTTTACAAAATAATAATTTATTTTGTAAATTATATTTCTGTACTTATTTCACAAATAATAAATAAATTATTAAAGAATTCTATTACTATTTTTGTTTTGGAACATCTCAGCTATATAGCTAGGAATCAAGAATTCCTCCATGTTTTCCAGAGTATTAGGAGTTCTTTCCTAATCCCTTTACAAAATGTTCTACATCACCTTTTCTGAAAACATTGAGGCATCAGATCTTTCCCATAAAGCTTCTTCACAGAATGACTGTTGTCCAAATCTACAGAATTTAAAAATAATGTAAAGAAAATAGAACAATAAAAAATAGAGATAAAACATTTGGTCATATTAGGAGTTTGAGCAAATAGACATTTGTTACATTATGTTATCAATAGAAGTGCAGGCAGTTATTTTTGCTGGGCAATGTTCAATAGGTAAGTTTCAGAATATTGTCCAATAGAAAAAGATTTAATTTGAAAAAAGAGTTTGGAGGCAATCAACAAGAACTCTAAGGTTTTTTATGACACAATGTATTAACCATCAAAATCTAACTATGAATATGAAAGATTAATCTCAGTGTGACTGGATGCACATTATCTACAGTACTTTGAATCTACTAGATTATCTGTGTCTGAGAAAGTGAATTTCCCCAGAGAAAATAGTTTTTACCAGTTAGGAAGATTTCAATAAATACATGTTGCAATGCACAGATGGAAAGTTTGTACTGAAACTACTGGGAACACAGCTGTCATCCATCCTGTAAGGGATGTGGTGTCCAGGAGACCCCTGCAGAGAGGAGGTAGTGGACTGCACATCTGCTCCAGAGATTGTGGCACCTCTGGGGGTCACAGAGGGGCAGACATAGGTCATTAGCAGGCTGTTCTGTAGGCGCATTGCCACAGGCCATTTTAACTACCATTTTCCTTTCTACCTGCTTGTATCTATGCACAGGCCAAATATATCTTATGAGTCATGAAGTGCACATATTTTTAGGCACGTATCTTGGGATGTAAAGGGGAGCTGAGGGAATAGCAATAACAGTAAAACCTGCAGCAACAAGTATGTGTTAGTCTGACATTAATGGGTACAGTATGGATTTTGTGTCATTTTGCCAGAATGTAGCAGGAGTGTCAAGGAAAATTCAATTTGCCGCTATACTCTTGCAAGAATATCTGCATAACAAAAAGGTCAAGTGGTCCAAAAGAATATCTTTTAACATATTAGAGCTGAGTGGCTGTGTGAAGTCTAGCTAGCAAAACTCACTGTATCCCACTCAGCTTACCCCAGCATTAAATAAAATGGTCTATATTCTGCTGCCCTGATCTTTTAAGTTACTCTTTTTTTTATTAGAAAATTAGAAGTGAAAATGGATCTAGAAGAGATGATTTGTGACAGCCATGGCAGATTGTGCATCTGACAAGTGTAAGCTCTAAGAATAAAAGAGCTTTTGATAATTTTATTCCAAGTGACATTCGATGGGATTTAGGCTTCTACATTGCTCAGACACTTTTGAAATTTTTCCCCATAAAAGGAAAAAAATAGAATCCATTCATCAGATGAGAAAATTTCAGTCTTAGCTCCAAGCTGAAACAGTTCTCTTAGAGAGGCAGCTTCAAGAGGTAACAGTGGTTTATACCAGGAATGACACAGCAAAAAAGTTTTCCAAGCTGAGGAAAAACCTTCCCTTCTTCTGCCAGTCAAAGACTCTCATCCAGACTGTGAGATGTTTGGGAGCTTTTGTTTCGATGGGTGATGGTCTTTCACCCTCCCACTGAATGGTGATAGAGTCCGGATCAGAACTATACTGTTTTCTTTTTAGATCTGAATGTTAGGATTTAAAACACAAAAAATAATAGGTGGAGAAAGCAACAATAAAAGCAAAATGACCATGAAAATTATTGAAAAAATTTTACTAAATGTGGTGGAATTACTGCATAAATGGATCATATTTCATTTCGTGGTTTATTTGTTTCAAAAATATCTAAACAAATTGCAATCCACTCTGACCTTTCTACCATCATTAAAGGCATGTCAGAAAACTCCAAGATGTTTACTTTCTGCTGGTAACTTCCAGAAAAAAAGTGCTGTAGAGAAAAGTCAGGAAGTGCAATCACATGTAGATAAGATGCATAAACTAAAAAAACCTTTATGCTACCCATAAAAATCTTAATCTACTTAGGTCCCTTTGGATCTGTTTTTTGTCATTCTTTGCTGTATGGAGGTACTTACTCAAGTGTGGAGAGGATGTAAGGTTAGGGCAAAGACAAATTAAGTCTCTTAAACTACAGAGGAAAGCCTGTTCAGGTGGAAAAGTGTTTATATTTTTAAACTAAGGGGTTTAGCCACATAGTTCCCATTGAAATTAATTAGAAATGAGCAGATTATTCTCTCACCTTGCCTAAAGAAGCCTCATATAAGTGAGAAAAAGGATGGGAAGAGGGGAAGAAAGTGAAAGCCCCATAAACTTTTTAAAGAAAAATAGTCTAAGCTTAATGTATGTTTCAGTTGTAAGAGTCAAAAGATTTGGATGCTTTGTGTAATTTAATGCATACCAATACACAAAGCTTATTAAGAGTACTCAAGCCTCTTGGGTTACTTTATAAGCATGAATTACTTCATAAATCTACCCTGTAGTGTAAGGTGTATGCAGGTACACAGGGGGGTGGGAAGACAATAAACAGAAAAAAAAAATTGCAAATTGAAATTTGAGGTTGTAACATCCCCTAATTTTTTTCTCAGATATTGGTATAAAGCCAAATATTAAATATCAGCTTTCTTTCTTGCAGTATAAGTTAAATACAGATATACAATGGTACTTCCTTTCCTTGGAAATTCAATGTCTGTTCTAGATATTTACAGTGGAAAACCTTGAAGATCAGGATCCCAAAAAATGCCCAAATCTTTACCTATCAGTTCACCACACAAAAATCTGGCTTTTGGTATTGTTTCCATTTCCATTTGGAGATACTGGTATATCTTCATATATAATAGATTTAGCTATAAATCGGATGAGATTAAATAGTACCTCCTCATCGTTAAAAATAATAATGTAGTTCCTAAAAAGTTTATCATGGTCACTGAAATGCTCATTTCTGAAGCATCATCTGAGCCACGGCCTTCCCTGAAAGTGATGGCCTTTTTCCAGCAGCCACTTCAGGTAAGCAGCAAACTGAGTTTTACAGGGCACTCAATAAAACTCTGTCATGGATGTTGTATACATTTTCCCTGTTACTTTGAAACTCCATTCACATTCCTTTTATGTCCCAAGCCTTTCAATTACCAGAGTCTGCTTTGAAATATATAATTTTGAATGGTCAATCTGTTGGTAGGTGAGATTTTATTTGAGTTTTGTGGAAGACAAAAAGCAATAACTTGTAGTTCTAGTATATTTTCACTAAATATGTCTTTTTTAACCACTTGTTCACAGCAACAAAAACATATGTCTTTATTCCTCTAAAAATTTATAAATGCATCTAACTAAAAGAGGGAGACCTTATCAAGCAATACAGAGTATGTGAAAAACAGAGGAAGAAATCACATAACAGAGTATTCATTTAAGATAATAGGTTTTTCTATTAGAAAAATTACTCTTCCAAAATCAGGGATCAAATTTTCATCTTGTTTTCTTGTCTCCCTTTTTTTCTGGAATGTCAGCAGTGTTTTCTGAAATCCAGTACCCCAGAAAAAATACGAAAATGTCTTTTCTGGCTTTCCAGATATGTTTTATTTTCATTGCTATAAGCAGGAGGCACTTCAGAGCCCTCTTCAGAACCATAGCACTGTCTTTATGCGCACCTTGCACCTCTGTAGTGGGTTGACCCTGGCCAGATGCCAGGTACCCGCTAAAGCTACTCTCCCACTCTCCCTCTGCAACTGGACAGAGGAGAAAAAAAAAAACCAGCTAAGGATTCATGAGTAGAGATAACAACTGGGAGAGGTTACTTACTGATTACCTTCATGGGCAGAACAGACTCAAAGTGGGGATAGTACTTAACTTTATTACTAACAGGATAAGAGTCAAAGAGCAAGAAATAAAACAGTCTTAAAAACACCTTCCCCCCACCCCTCCTTCCTTCCATGTTCTCCCTCCTCCCCCCCAGCGGTGCAGTGGGATGGGGAATGGGGGTTATGGTCAGTTGTTGTTTCTGCTGCTGCTCAGGGAGAGGAGTCCTTCCCCTGCTCCTGTGGGTCCCTCCCACGGAAGACAGTCCTTGATGGACCTCTCAAATGTGAGTCCATCCTTGGGCAACAGTTCTTCCCAAACTGCTGTCCCGTGGGTCACTCCTCCATGGGGTGCAGTCCTTCACAAATGAGCTGCACTGATGTGGGTCCCCCACAGGGGCCACAAGTCCTACTTGGGAAAAACCTGCTCCAGCGTGGGCTTCCCTTTCCACGGGCTGCAGGTCTCCAACAGGACCCTGCTCCATCTTGAGCCTCCCACAGGATCACAGCCTCCTTCATGCATCCACCTGCTCCAGCATGGGCTCCTCCAGGGGCTGCAGGTGGGTCTCTGCACCCCGATGGTCCCCCATGGGCTGCAGGGGCACAGCTGCTCCCCATGGTCTGCACCACGGGCTGCAGGGGCCTCAGCTCCGGTGCCTGGAGCACCTCCTGCCCCTCCTTCTGCACTGGCCTTGGTGTCTACTTTGTTGTTCCCATGTTCTCACTCCACTCTTCCCTGGCTGGAATTCTTTCTGCGCCACAACTTTCTGTTCTTAAATATGTTATCACAGAGGTGTTACTATTATCCTGATTGGCTTGGCCTTGGCCAGTGAGAGGAAGTCCATCCTGGAGCCAGCTGGCATTGGCTCCACTGTACCGGGGAAGCTTCTAGCAGCTTCTAGCAGAAGCCACCACTGTAGCTCCCCCCTGCTACCAAAACTCAGCCATAGAAACTCACTACAACCTCTCACCAAAACATTATCTCTTAGGTAATAACAACAGCACTAAGGATGACTATCTAACCAAAACATAAACAAATTCAAGTTAAGGAGCCAGACATTCACTCCACCATGGTGGGTCCCAACAATGCAAATACAGAATGGCTTCCTGTAGGTTTTCAAGTCGGCAAAATCCTTCTTATCACCATTGGTCCATGGGTCCACACTTTCGAAGATTAGACCTACATCCTTGGTTATGCTTTGTGCATCACCATAGCTGACTATGCTAATGAATTCCAAAATAATGTACAGGAAAAATGAGCATAAATATGTAAGGACAAGAAGGTAGTCCTTTTGAATTTCTTGTCCCTATGCTCAGGATAACAGTCTTCTTGAGAATAAAGGGCATGGATCAACTGGGGAAAAGTCATTTTCACTTTGTAGTATTTCAGTGACTTTTTTCTGAAACCAAAATTTGTTAAACGTGTTCTGTATTGTGACAAAAATCTATTAAGGTTTATCTGTTACAAAAAAATTTCTGAAAAGTCAAAACCAATGGCAATTTTTACAACACAAAGATATTTGTATATAGGTTTAAAGGTAAGGAAAGCAGAATTAACAGATGAGATTTTACAGCCAGTTCAAAATTTGGAGCTGAAACGTAGCTTAATGTTATTCATCATTCTTTCAGAATTTTATTTACAAGAAAAAAAATGTTAAAATTGTACATGTTTAACAATGTTGTTATTTGTAAGCTATGCTAGGTGCATTAAAGAATGAATAAAAGATGCCATCCCTGCCAGAAAGAACATATGATCTAATTCTATGTCACCCAGATGAAAACAACAAGGTGAAACAGGGCAGGAAGAGATAACCTTACAACAGCAAACTTACACAATGTATTGGAACTGTTCATGTTTCCTATTATCTTACCTATATGTTACTTAGTGATCAACATAACTGGCCTCCAATCAGGAGGTCTGGAGACACACCATCTATAATGCCGCTGTTTCCTTTGAGAACGCATGCAGGATCACTCTCAAGGAGAAAAGACAACAGAGAAAGAATCGTGCCTTGCAGAACATACCACCTAAGGAGTCTTTCTGCTGTGCCTTTTGCAATCGGATATATCTATCTCATATTGGCCTTATTAGCCACCAGCGTGTTTGTAACAAATGTGGAGAGAGCCTTCCCAAATCTTCATTCACGAAGCCTAGCCATGATGATGATGATGATGATAATGATGTTACTTAGTTTTCTTGCCTGGTCTCATTTCTCATTTCCTGTTTGATGTTATTGTGGGGCAAAGAAAACTTGACTGATGTCTCTTGGATTGGAAGGGATTTGTGTCTTCTGAAAAAGGAGGAGAAAGGATGTTTTGACTTACAGAACTAGAGGGACCTCAAAGAACCTTCAAAGGACCCAAGGAATAACTGGAAAAAATAATGGAACCTAGAAATAAAAGCTAAGCAAGGAGATCTGATAGGTAGGTCCAAAAAAACCTGTGCATAACTGGAAGATGTCATGATATAGAAAGGTCAGTAAAAGGATAGACTTTTGATGAAGTGGAAAAAGAACTGACAACAAATACAAAAGGGATGAGTATCCTGTGGAGAAAATGACTGTGCACAAATATATGTTTTGATCTACCACAATGGCAGTGGTAGGTGGATATACAAATGGACTCACCAGGGAAAAATCGGAAAAATCAGAAACACCTCAACTCCTCCAAGACTGCAAAAACTACCAGAGGAAATTGTCATTGATGCCATGTTTAGGAAAAAAAAGGCCTTGGTAATTTTATCCATATAATTATTCATTTTTAACACACTAAATTTGATCTTGAGCCTGTTCGCAAATATTAAAAGGAAAAAAAAAGAAGAATGAAAACAGAAGTCTGAATGCTTAGTTCTATTAAGTTTAGCAGAAAAGAATCATATAATTTCTTTCCTCATATGAATTCAGAGTTATAGATTATTTTCAAGTCTTTGTCATAGGCTTACTGTTTTGCCTTTTGCCACTTCCCCTTTGCCTCTGATACCCTATTTTTAAAAATGAGCAGTTCTTCCTCTAGTAAAATTGTTGATGAAATTAAAAACACTTGATACTTTGAAATACCAGCATTTAAAATTTTTCAAAAGTGCTTTACTGGGGTACACGTATAAATTTTATTTGACAACAAAGGGAAGAGAGCATGGGGGGTAGGGGAATAAAGATTAAAAGAATGTGGTCAACTAAAGACAAACTGGAAAAATTTGCTAGTTCATGTATAAATTTTGTAATTTACATTGACATATATATATTTTCTCAACATCTCATGTACTGAAATCTCTTGCTTGTCCTATAACCAAACCATTTCTCCATCCTTTCTTCTGCTTCCCACATGTATGTCAACTGCTAGCAACCAGATCAGAGCCTCTAGAAGACTTCCAGACTCTTTTCCCATCATACAGTATGGTTTGCTGAAAAATAAAAGAAAATATTTAAAAACAGCAGACACAGCATAAACTACAAATAAAGAGTAGTGAAAGTAGGGACACTGAGAAAGCAGGGGCACACTGGGGCTTGGACAGGAGCACTGGTTCCAGTTCCAGGATTCCCAATAAAAGAAAGACAAGGTCATTCTGAACAGAGTCTAACAAATGGGCAATGAGATGAGTAAGAAAATGAAGCATTTCTCCTGTGAGAAAAGGTTAAGAAAACTGGCTGTTCAGAAGGTTCAGGAAAATTTAATCCATGTGTAGAAATATCTGAAAGGAGGATGCAAAGCAGGCTCAGCCAGGCTCTGTTCAGCAGCAGCCAGTGACAGGGCCAGCGGCCATGGGCACATATTGAAACACAGGAGGCTCCAACTGGTCATCAGGATGCACTTTTTACCTTTGAGGGTGACCAAACATTGTCACAGGTTGAGCAGAGAGCTTGTGAAGTCTCTACCCTTGGAGATATTCAAAAGTCACCTACACATGATCCCGGGCAATAATATCTAGATGGCTTGCTTGAGCAGGGGAGTTTGACCAAATGACCTCCAGTGGTCCCTTCCAACCTCAGCCACTCTGTGATTCTGTGACTGAGGCTGGCAGCAGGAAAATGAAAAGGAAACTTGGATGTCAAACGAAACTAAAAAGGCCGGTAGAGCTCCTGCAGAGATGTACAGTTTATGAAGTCCACGGATTTTGTACAGAGACAAAGCAAATGTTTAGACTAAGATTAGGAGACCTTGAAAGGGTCAGATACTGATATCTTATCAGATTACATCACTGCTTTCAACAAAAATGAGTATAATTAAAAGAAACACAAAGAAGATATAAGGTGTAACTGCCAGACTAGCAAAGAGTTTTGTGTAGTTAAAGTTAGTCAGGTACCAAATGAAGTGGAGAAAATGACTGTAGCTAAGTGTTATTACTGCTCATAGCAAACAGAATTTTAAATTAATAAACATGAATATATTACTCCACTGTACATTGTGTAATAATGAGGAATGCTGATGTTTCTCATGCTCACATGCTAGATCATGGAGTGACAAAACAATTCCTAGCAATGCAAAGTAATGAGCAGAAGCCTGGGAGAAGACCCCAACTGAAGAAGTAGCCCAATGTGAAATTACCCAAATGACCTCATCAAAACTCTTTTTTCTAAAATATTGTGATATCCAAACTTGCAGAAAGAAAAAAAGATCAAAAGAGTACGTACATAAAACTTATTCCTCCTCATCTCTTCCGCTTAGAGGAAGAGATGCTTTCTGACTCTCAGAGAACTCCTTCCCTGTATTTTCAGTACTGAAGAGGGCAAATCCTGTCCATTCATTGCCGTTCTAGGGTGGGAACGGAGCTTCTTAGAGTGGACCACATCCACACTTCCAGGAAGGGGAAGAAATACTGTCTACTTTCAACATGTGAAGAAAAACTTCTACCTAACATGTAAACTCTTTACTAATTTTTATTATCTGCTACCACCACTTGGTCCCAATCCTACAAGCAGTACGAAGCTTTGAGGTCTTAATTAGACCTTAGCACAAAATTAGTCTCCATTTCGTGAATCTAAAAACAGGACAGGCAACAACTTCTGAGATTTGAACTTGTTCATATAATTTAGTCCCTTCTAATATTTCATTTTCAAAAAGTGCAAAAAAATTAACACTTAAAACAGTATGCAGGGATGCCTCAGTTTTTATTCCGTCCTCTAATATCCAAGGTCACCAGTCTGAAGCTTCTATGTGACATGTGCTATAACTAAATATATGTACTAATTTGCATGGATTTGTGTTGCAAGACAAATGAATTTGCAAATCATTTACATCTGCGTACATAATTTGACAAATTTGCCCATTCTCAACTAACTTATTTTTAACTTGCTGCAGCCACTCAGAAATGGTAAATAATTATTACTTGTAAGTAGTGTGCAGAGACTATTGCAGTCAACTTTGCAACTTAGACTAGACTACCGTTGGAGACTCAATACTGTGAGTGTCCTTGCTCCAAAAGAGTTTAAACAGGAAAGGATGAACAGAAATGAAACAGCAGCACCAGGCATTGATTTGCCTCACGTCATTCATCAGATTCATGTCCTCTCTGTTAGGCTCATGAAGCCTCTCAAGTGGTGAACATTTTTTTCCCTTTAATTTTCACATTAAACTTTCCTCAGTTCATTTTGTGCAATATCTTTTTAACTTTTTAAAATATCATTTGACAAATTTTGAGGATCTAAACATTTTTCCAACAGACACGTTTGTTAAATTAATTTCTAATTCAAAATGTCATGCTTTTGCACTTCATGCATTCAAAATGTCATATACAAGTGCTGTGGCAGCAGACTATGAAAATCTTGGCTTGTGGAAGAAAGATGGGAAGGAATATAGTAACAGATGCTCACACATATTTATAGACTATTGTACATAGAGACAGACACACAGCAGGTAAGGCTAGGACAGAAAGGGATGCAGTTCTTCTCTGGAGCCTCTGTGTGATCATTTAGAACTGCTTAAATATCTCTGGTTAGAATATGACTTTAAGACTAATTACGAGTATGACTGAAAATTTCCATTTCCCGTCAGATAGCCAGTGTTTCCACAACTTTCTAATAGCAGGTCTGCTGTCTCCTAATGACACAGATGAGACAATGTCTCCCTGCTGCAAAGCATAGCCTACCACACTTTACCATCAGATTTGCTGATCTGCAGCAAGTCAAGCAGAGGAGGCCAAGGAAATGCAGTACAATGTTACCATTTACTCCTAATGGAGTTCAAGGCCATTTCTTTGCCATGTTTCTGCTTCTCTACATAGCTCAGTGGTCCAAAACAGCCATAAAAATTATCTAATACTCGTGTGTGGCAGAGTCCGTATTCTTCTCTTTCTCCACTCCGTGCTCCTCCTCACTTTTCCAGGCTGGAAAGCCAAACTTCTGAATAACTACAGGATAGGCTTTGGAAGTTGCTGACAAGTGGCAAAGATCATAAAGACTGATTTGCAGTCTGCCATCATTTGCCTGAAGTTACTTCAGTCACCAGCTTCTTCAGCTACACCTCTAGAGTCTTCATAGAGTGTTTAGACACTTTTCTAATAATGCTTTTTAATTTAAACAGTAACAGGTGTTGGCAAGAAGATGCATTAAGTTTTTATCCATGGAGTAATTTTTAATAAAAAATGGTGTACAGTATTAAAATGCCTAGGAAACTATTGTCTAAATGGTTTCAATAACCTTCATCAAGATATTTGTTTTTAAATATTCTCAGTCTGAAAGAGAAGCATAAAACATTTACTACTCATAATGCAGCTGAGGACTTCAGAAGAATTATTTTTGAGACAAAAATACCAGTAAACTTTTAATTTTGCATATTGGCAGAAGAGTGGTGTTACAAATTTCCTCTTTAGAATCTGGTTTTATTAACCAACAACAAAGAGTCAACAATCCAGAAACTGAGGTGGCTTCTCATACCATTCCATCATAGCCTTGAGTGAAAATAGGATTTAGCACCCTTCCCCTTAAATACAACCAAATGGTGGCAGAGAACAATAATGCAGACAGACAAAAAGTGACAACCTTCCTCACCTTAGGGCACCGCAAGACTATATTTCACAAGATACAAAAAGATGAGAGAAAAGGTCAGTTTTTGCTGCCCCCTTTTTTTTAAATATATATTTCTAGTCCTGAAATTCATCTGCAAAGAGAGTCTTACAAAAGAAAGAGGTCAAACACAAGAAGAAAGAAAAGGAAAACATTCTTCTGTTACATGCTACTCCAACAATTTTCATTATGTTAGAGTTTAGACACTAACAAAACCACTACTTTGCACACTGAACTACTTGATACTAATGGTATAGCAGCCCCCAGTAGGGCCATAGTAGCTGTGATTTGTCTATGCCTGCTTATGGCAATTCAAGATATAGCTGATGATAGGAGTTTTTCTGCTTGCTGCTGGTATTGAGTTTGTTCTGTAAACTATGTCACAATGATCATGTTTCTTCCTGAAACCCTCAAGATGGATATCTAGTATATCTGGCACTGGTTTTGTTATACATGTAAGCACTATAATTCCAAATTTCTGTAACATCAAGAGGGAAAGCTGAATTATGACAGGGACATAAAAAAAATTGGCATAACTTCTGTGGACTCACGACCTTTTCTGGCTCTCACATCAGCTGTATACCAGATCTTGTGTCAACCACAAAAGAAGCTACCAATCTAAATTAAAACCAAAGAACATAAAAAAAACCTCTCAAGAATAGTTTCTCAAAGCAAATAGTTATTTCAGTCCATCTGTTATTAAGATGATATATTATAAATATACACTTTTTTAATATCTACATGTACCCACATATACGCACACACACCCCTGCATGCATGGACACACACACTTCATTTATCTGTATTCACATCTACATGTACTTAGATCAAAATCTCACTGTCCAATAGAAAGCAAAGAATAAGCTAAGCTAAAAATCAAGGGGAAGAACTGGACCTCTCAGGGAATTGAAGCATTAAGGTACAAACTCTTAGGCACAAACTAATATTCCAGCTGTATCTCTGTGAGATCACACACAGGGCCTTTTTTCTGACAGTTCATAAAGGTTTTAAACCTGAAAATCCTTAGGGTACTTGTCTCAGTTTGAAGAGACTGGAATGTTTGCTGAGGAGGATGAGTTATGTGATAGGCCAAACTCCTCTCTCTCAGCAATTGTAAATCCAAAATTAAGAGGCTCCAATCAAGGAAAGTAGGGAAAAAAGGAAGAAATAACAACCCTTGATTAAAATATATATATATGTGTTGGCAAAGACAGTAACAGAACACAAAAGAACAACTAGACAGTAGTCCTGTACCCAAAAGTCCCCTTCAAAAAAAAAGAAACAGTCCGAATTGTTCTCAGTCCTCTGGCACGGTTCTAATCCCGGCCGGCAGGGGGCGCTGTTGGACCACTGGAGGTGCAGAGCCTGCAGTGCTCCGCCTTGGCCTGCAGGGGGCGCTGTCGGGCTCTGGCGGTCACCGCGCGGGGGCGTCTCGGATCCCGGGGGAAGCTGAAAGCGGGGACCCTCCCTCAAGGGAAGAAGGAGAAAGAAGGACACTCCACCTCCCACTGAACTCACTGTTGTCTTTGGCTGACGGTGTTCAAGACTCCTCTTTTTTTTTCCCAACGACCACAAAACTCTCCGATGAAATCACAGCAGGTTCAGGCTGGAGGCAGGAGCAACGTGCAGTCAAGCCGAGGCGAGTGGTCAGAAATGACCAGGTCGAGAACAGGAAAAATGGCCTCAAAGCTTTTCCAAATGCACACAGACTCCCCATCTCTATTCAAGTAGCAAAACCAAAACTGTTCCCTCCTTTGTGAGGAGAGCAACAGCAAAAAACTCCTCTTCCCTCCCCCCAGTCTTAAATGGGCCATTAGCCGGGAATGCAGGTTTTGCCAGCCAGCTCTTTTGTACAGTCAGTTGCCCCTTCCCCCTCTCCCACAGCGGGGCGGGGGAAAGGAAAAAATTCCTGCTTGAGTTTTCTTTGAACAAGCCAATCTATGACAGTACTATGAAAGTTTTTAAGTCTTGACCTGGACTATCATATTTTGGAAGTGACTACTGAGTACAGAAGCCAAATACAGATGCAAGACACCAGCCCAAATATAGAATCTAAATAACCACTTCCATCATAGGAATAGAAACAAACAGGCATGTTTGGGGTTTGAATGTGGCCCAGTCTCTAATGCAAAGGAACTGAGAGTTCTGTGAGACATCTGAGTTTACTATTAAATTTGTTACCATTTATTTAAATTAATTTGGGAATCTCCAGGTGTTTCAACATAAATATGTATCAAAACCTGGGAAGGAAAATAAAGGATGAGAGAACACACTCTTGACTTTTCATACAAAATGATGCAAGAGCAAGGATATAGCAATAAATGTTCAAGAAAGAAAGGAGAGGGGGAAGAAACACAAAATGAAAACATTGTGGTGAGATGTTTCTGAAGTTTACAGCAAAATCTGCTCCTTGTGGTTTACTGAACTCTGATCATTTTTCGTGAAGGATTAGTAGCAATTATCATTAAGGCTCAAGCATTTAACTGTGACTGCTGCAATAAATCTTATTAAAAAAACTGAAACATACTTTTTTTGCATGTGGCAACCTGTCTCTGAATCACAACCATCTGTACATAGTTATTGCTGGTGCACACAGATGGCAGTAAAACAACTATAAAGCTATACCATTCTTTAATCATAACTTCTAAAACAACTAAACAAAGTGAAATTTGAGTCAGACCATTAGCATTTGAAAGACTATATGATGACTGTAATTAACAAATACACTTTAGAATCCCTTTATAAAGTATTTTATTGGTTTCTGATTGAAAAAAAATAATAACAACACTTGCACTGGGCAAGTGTTTCAACCTTTGACAGCTCACTTAAAGAAATCATATGTTAACAATAGAATCACAGTGTTAAAGTTTTTATACTGCAGAGTTCACTTACAGATTTAAAATGACAGTGAAAGGTAGTAGAATAATTTATTCCTTCTTGCTTAAGGCACAGAATCATGAATGCTTCAGGTCAGTAACTGCAGGGCTACACTAAACCCCTGTCACTCCAAATCAGTTACAAAGTGAGCATCTGTACTCTCTGCTTAGCCCTGAAGGAAAAAAAAAAATAAAAAGAGAGTAAAAAAAGGGAAGGGAAAGGAAGGGGAGGGGAGGGAAGGTTTGGGAAGGGAAGGTTTGGGAAGGTTTGGGAAGGGAAGGTTTGGGAAGGTTTGGGAAGGGAAGGTTTGGGAAGGTTTGGGAAGGTTTGGGAAGGTTTGGGAAGGTTTGGGAAGGTTTGGGAAGGTTTGGGAAGGTTTGGGAAGGTTTGGGAAGGTTTGGGAAGGGAAGGGAAGGGAAGGGAAGGGAAGGGAAGGGAAGGGAAGGGAAGGGAAGGGAAGGGAAGGGAAGGGAAGGGAAGGGAAGGGAAGGGAAGGGAAGGGAAGGGAAGGGAAGGGAAGGGAAGGGAAGGGAAGGGAAGGGAAGGGAAGGGAAGGGAAGGTTTGGGAAGGGAAGGTTTGGGAAGGGAAGGGAAGGGAAGGGAAGGTTTGGGAAGGGAAGGGAAGGGAAGGGAAGGGAAGGGAAGGGAAGGGAAGGGAAGGGAAGGGAAGGGAAGGGAAGGGAAGGGAAGGGAAGGGAAGGGAAGGGAAGGGAAGGGAAGGGAAGGGAAGGGAAGGGAAGGGAAGGGAAGGGAAGGGAAGGGAAGGGAAGGGAAGGGAAGGGAAGGGAAGGGAAGGGAAGGGAAGGGGACTGAATGCACATTATCTGGGCATGCTGAGCCTCTGAATATGAACAACTCTCAGTGAAGCCAACAGGCAGTTTCACAAGTGTCTATCTTCTGCATAATATTCTACATCTTCTGCTACATCCACTTCCATCTCTTAGATAGAATGCATCTGGTTATTTTTACTTCAAATACCAGATCTTGTACAGTAATTTTGTGTTGGATGTAATACAGTAATTTATATTAATGGCTGCTAACCATTCAAGATATTAAAAGGACACTCATTGGACAGGTTTTGAGACCCGTATTTCTATTGGCAAAATAAGCTCTGAGACATATTAATATTTCCACAAGAACATGTCTCTGCTTTACCTAATAAACCTCACTTTGTAAAGTACTTCATCCTTCATCTCCTGCTCTCTTCCAAAGGATCTATGGATACAAGACATCTTCCAAGTTTATCACCTCACTTTTACCTAAAGCAGCCTGGGGAAGAACAGGGAATCACAAACTGTTGCCATGGTTTAAAAATTTACCATTATCCTCCAAGCTGCATTAACTAATAAGAGGAATGCTTTTACCTCATTACGAAAGCAAAAGCAAAGGCAAATCTCTTTCTATTTGAAAGGAGCTGGGAGCCTGCACATGGCCAGTTGCATGGTTCATGTGAGGAGAGGTTCATTGTGAAGATAGCTCTCAGAGAAACCAAAAAGGAAGTGAAGAAGGCAGCACGTCCCCAGATAATGGCTACTTGTACTATGTTGTGAGACTGTCAAAGCACCAGATGAAAATGAACAAATTCAGCTTTAAAGCACTTTAATAGGTTGTTTTGGTATTTAAATGGATGATTGGGTCTCCTAAAGCATAGATCAGTTATGGAGACATTTCAAAAAATGTACAAGAGAAGTTTCATTGGGAAATTATTCACCAAGATATCTACACTGTTTGTCTCTTACAAGCACCTTGTTCCTGCACAGTATTAAATAGGCACATGTTTATCTCAGTCCTTTGTCAGTTCTGAGTACAAATAATAGGAGACGGATGTGGTGAATGTTGTGAAGCATAATAGCATTTCCTTGATGGGCTTTGGGTAAGCAATTGCCCTCCCTGGGGCATATTTGAACTGTATGAGATTCTTTGCTGCCAGCTACACAGCTTGCTACCTGTCAGGAAGTGGAATTGGCAGAAAACAGCTGGTAGAAATCAATGGATGTGCCAGTTCTGGTTCATGCAGCAGAGATACTATGGAACAGTGCCGCAATTCTGATTGCAATTAGGCAGCACAAACAGGTTTTATTTGCTCATAGCTTCAGTGCCTTCTCAGCCAGGGAATGTTCAGGTTAAAATGATGCTAAGTGATTATTACGTTTTAAAACCTGAAATGCACATAACAAGTAATACAAGAAAGCAGTTCTAAAGAAGGAAAAACCAGTGCTCAATAAGTTATACCACAAATCCCTTTCTTGCCTGTGACAAGAAATGTCAGCACTATTATTGGTTGTGTCGGCTGTGGGAATATGAAAGAAGAGCTCAGGGTAACTAGGTCTTTAAGGACAGCAGCCTTCAAACACAAGAACAGTCTAACATAATGCTCAAAAAAAAAGAGTAGAAAAATAAGGAGACCAGCCTGTCTTGGCAGGTAACTCACAACAGAGCTCCAGAGCAAATGTGCAGCATATGGGAGGATCAAGCAGGGACTGGTTAAAACAGAATTTTAAGGCATTACCTGGGCACTGCATTAGGATGCTGTTGGGAAAAGCCCAGCTTAACTGAACACCTGCAAGGAATTTCAAAAACACAATGAAGAGTATCTCCTTTACATCAACCATAAAAGCCTGAACAAAGACAAAGTGGAGACATTGCTGAAGAGGGTGGATGATTGACAAGAGCAGGCACAGGTGAGGTTGAATTATTCCATGCCTTCTTTGCCACAGTTATCACCATTTAGTTCTCCCAGGCCTCCATGCTTAGAGGCAGGGTTCAAGGTGACAGACTAAGACTTCATCCCTAGAAATTCACAGGTGTAGACAGAAAACATTCAAGAGAACAAGGAGAGAAAGGGGTTGATGTCCTTTCAAGGCCACATTCTACCATCTTTGAAAGGTGATGGAAAAGAGGGGAAACCCCTGACAAATGAAGATGAGCCAACATCCAAACCATCTTCTAAAAAGGCCAAAAAAGGGGCCTTCAGCAGCAGCAGTCAACCTCAATCAGTGAAGAAAATCACTGAAAAAATTCTTCTGGAACATATTTTTGGTCTTGCTTCAGAGAAAAAGGTAACTGGGATCATTAGAATGGATTTAACAATGATAAATCATGTCAGAACAACCTGCTTGCTCTCCACGAAAAAAAAATCTGGATCCATGGGTAATTAGAGAGCAGAAAACATCATTCACCAGAGCTTTCAGAGGCTTTCAACTGTTTTCTACAGTATCCTTGCATTACAAGTTAGGGTATTATGACCTGGGTAGGTGGAAAACCAGAAGGTTATATGGTACACCTTCAAGGGATTATGTTCTAGCTGCATGGTAATAACAAAAGGAGTACTGCAGTGATATCTTCTGAGAACTGCCCTATTTAACACCTTTATCAATAACCTAGAGGATTCAGTGGACTGCACCCTTTTCATTGTTGCATGTGATACCAAATTAGTTAGACCACATAATAAGCTTGAGGACAGAGCCATCTGACAGAGGCAATTAAGACAGGATGGAGTTAACAGCCCACAGAAACTCTAGTAACTCCAGCAAGGATAGGTGCAAAGTTCTCCACTTGGGAAGGACTTGCACCAGTACAAGCTGGCAAGCAGCTCTGTTAAAAAAAGGAGCCTGGTAAAACAGCAAGCTGAAAGTGAGTCAGCAATGTGCCCCAGTGACAAGATAAGCCTACTGTCCCCTGAGCAGTATTCACAGCAGCATAGCCAATAGATCAAGGAAATTACTGTTCTACCTCTAGTCAGCACTTGTTAGACCACAGGTGGAATATTACATCCAAGTTTACGGTTTCAACTTTGTATAAATCAGCATCTTTCACCACAAGAACAGTCAGTCTAGCTAGTGTCATAGAAAGGTTGCGTGGCTTCCATCCTTAGAGGATTTCAAGACGTGACTAGATTAAACCCCCAACAATTTTGATCTTACAGCTGCTTTTTCGAACATGAGGTTAGACTAAATGATGTCTGAAGATCCCTTCCAACCTGAATGACTCCAGCAGAGCATTATGGCTCTAAGGAGTCACCTGCAAGGGATGTCTCTGGTGTACATTTAACACACTGCTAAACCTACAGAACCTATGCATTTTGTCTCATCTATGAAGAATGCTGTCACCAATATGCATGTTCACATTAAATATCAATAACACACACAGAGAACTCAGAGTCTACCTGGGTAAGATTACTGGGTTTGTAGTGACTGTAGTGACTGTAATAATAGTCAATAGATACCTTGGGCCTAGAGTACCCACTCACTTAAAATAGAGCCCTAAACATGATTGATTGGGTTGTCATTAATTAATTATTAATTATATTAATTTATAATCTATTATAAATTATTATAAGGTATGTATTATATAAATTTGTAATTAACAATCAATTACATTACTAAAAAATAATTTTTTGCAGAGAACACATCACAAGCATGTCTCCCAATCGGCCAGACATCAAGTAATTTTATAAAGACCACTGAGAACTGATATTAGGTGAAAGAGACACTTGGTCAATTTGCCAGTATTTATTTATGGTTCACAGAGGAACAAAGAGGTCTCTATTCTGTCATGCATGTTCTTGAAGAAAACAAACCTTCAAAGTCACCAGAGTTATAAACAACTGTTTGCAATATACATTTTAGAAATAACAAAAATCAAGATATAAGCCATCTATAGGCAAAGGCAGATTTTCTATGTAACTGTTCCCTGGTCTTCAGAGATCAGTGAAATACTGTCCCAGTTGGAGGATGGAGCACAGCAGCTTCTAACCAAGCAACAACAACAAAACCAGGACTAAGTTTAAAAGAAAACAGGAATTTCCTTTTTAAAAGACTGTAAGGGAAATCAGTAAGAGTAACCTGATGAAAAACAATGTCCTATGAATTACAAGTTGTAACAGAACTTACTACAAGCCTAAAAATCTATAAAGTTATAAAAAACTTATATCTAGTTGAAAACAAAATATTAATTTAGTACAGCAGAAGACCAAGGTTTTTATTTAGGTTTTGGTAATGTGAATCACTGAAAATCTAGCATTATTTGTGATCAGGCTGCTATTTCATGTTTTCATCTGCAATGTACTATATTTAATACTAAAGTGCCTCCCAGTCACCATGCCAACGCTTCTCTACTTTTGCATCCTTTGATACCTTTTATTTTACCATGACCTCCACAGTCAGTCCAGCTTAATTATGCTTCTGTCCTTCTATACCTTCTTTTATCAAGATTCTTATCTCCTTCTGAAACTATTCATCACATCTTTTTCCCTTCCTCCATTAGCAAAACATTTGTCTGTAAATAATAGCTCCAATTAAAGTGAAAAGCTCATACTACTCAAAAAATGGTTTTACAGATGTGTCTGATAGCTCCTAAGGTAACCATGCAAACTCAGAGGTTTTTCTTTTGTCTCCCAATCAGCACATTAGCTTTTGCAGCTATTATTTTATTTCAGGATTGTAGAATGGATTTGCAACAAAACCAAGTTTCTTTTTGCTTTGTGGACTATCATTTGTGTTATTTAAAATCATGTGAAATCACCAGAGCTATGCTTATTTATTCTAACTGATGATTTTTCCCTAAAATGCAGCATGAATGTCTTTGATTTTTCAGACAAACAAGGATCTATGACAAATTTAATCATATACTCCAGTATTTACTTCACCCAATGCAATGAGGAATATACTTGCCGAGATCATAGCTTCTAATGTAGGGAATTCTTCATTTACTGAAGAATTCAAAAGAAAAATACAAACCGGGACCTTGCATTTTACCAGTTCTGGAATTAATTGATGACAGGAATTAGAATACAAAGCTCAATAATTATGTAGGCCAAAGTTACTAGCCTTTACCTGGGGAAAAAAATATGTGAGGCACTTAAGCTTGAAGAAAATATCCGTTGATAGATTTATATATGGGGATTATGTGCATCATTCTTTAGTAAATCTAACCACTGCAGGCTAGGTACACAGAAAAAGTGTTTTCTTTCTATTAGCTCATGAAGGCAACAATGTGTGTCTGAGAAGTAAACTGCTAGGCAACCCACCTGCGAACTCTCCACTAATAAATATATAATATAAGCTTTACAAGAATGTTCTTATCTTGGAAACAGAAGGAAAATTTTTACTATTTTAAGTTTTATGCTTTTCAGCAGAATTTTTTTTAATATTAAAAAAAACTTCAGATACTTTTCTGATGCTGAAATACCATGATTCAAACCTTTCAGGAATCTCTTCTCTTCAAGAAACAAGTGCCTCTGTGTAAAAAAAAACTTTTCTTTTGCATGTCCCCTGCCCAGTTTGGGCTGTTGTCAAAATATTTGGAATGATATTTGAAGTTCATGCAAAGTTCTCCCTCTTTCACATTTCTAAATTCCTACTAAATCTCACCCTTTCTAGGCTGGCATAAAGAGAGATTCACAGTCGTGTAGCCTTTGGATTACTAGTAATGTCTCAGTACTGAAGATATTCACATTTATTCTTGCCATCAGAATAATAACCATTGCTAAAATAGCAGTGCTAGCATTCCTTGATGAATCTATATTGGTACTTGTTTGCTGGGCATTTATTGTGTCCAATGCCAAGTGAACAATTCTTGTATTGTTTTTTGCCAAGGAGAAAAATTTTTGTAACAGCTACTGAATATTAGCAGCAGCAACATATGAAAACTGTTCCAGATAGCACTCGCTGGTCACTCAAAGAACAGACAGTCACTCCTAAAATAGGAAGCTCCTTCAGCAGAAGGTCAGACTAACTTCAAATATCTTTAGTAATATCTCCTCTATGTTGTTATTTCTTCAAAGAGAGTAAAGTAGAACCATTATTTTCAGAAAACACTTAGAAAGAAGAAAGTAAATTTGAGGTGGCTATCCCTATACATTTTAACTCCTAATCCCTCTAAGGTGTTATTGAAAGCAGAAGAGCTTCTCTTGCACATCTGCCCATTCTTGGGTTTAGTATTTTTTCTTGAAGTTCCATAATAGATGCCAGGAATATCTGGTTTTGGGTAGCCATCTGATCAGAAAGCACATACCTCCATGGTTCACTATCTATTCTATCACACAATCAAAGTCATTAATCTGAAATGTGCAGAATTTACCTTAAATTTTGAAATTATTAACTTATTCTGTAGTGCCTTTACATTATGACAATTTCAGGGAGCAATAGCAGCATTCTTTTCCCCTTCTTCCAGCAACCCTCTCACACAACTCACAAGAGGGTAAATGAGTTTAATGAAATTACTAAGCTTTAAAAGACGTTAAAAATTTTATTTGAATGCTGTGAAACAACGTTACTTGACTAAAGATTGATGAAGGATTAATTGGATTGCAAAGTGAGAAGCAGACTACAGCTTCCAGCTTTCAGGACTCTTGGGGCGGATGCTCAGCTCAAAAGCCAGCCAGTTCTGAAGTCACTTTCCAGGTAGACTGGGTACCAGTACCAGGGTGAATTTATGCTGATACTTTTGGTCTGTGTTTGGCCCCAGCCACCTGCAGTAGTTTATATTCTCCCTGCCAAGTTCACTGATAAAACACTGAATTCGTCCTTGGAGGGAGAACTTCTGTATAAACTGTTTTAACTGGTGTTCTGTGATTGGCCAATTGTCCTCCAAGGTCACTTGAATGAGAATTTGAGGAGGAGGATGAAATAGTGCCCCCAGACTCAATTAAGAAAGACCCCCAAAGCATACTGCGGGTGCGTTAGGGGATTTCCAAAGTCCCCACGCATGCGCAGAAGAGATGCACTTACATAACCGGGAGGTGGGACTGAGGGCCTCTGGCTGGGCAGTGCTGGCCACACCTGGGAGGTTGTGGTCACTCAGTTAATTGTATAAAAGTAGATAGTGCTTTCTTGGAGGGAGGTAACTTCACACCAAGGACAACACCGCCTTTTGGCAGGGACGCCTGCCAGTTTGTGAACTCACTGACTCTCCAAGGATGCAGCTTCTGCTATGGGTAATTATAGGTATGCTAGGTTGGTAAGATAACTTTATGGGCAACAGCTGGGTAACTGGGGAGGTCGTGCTGGGGGCTTATTTCTCTCCTCCTTCCTCCCTTTTGTGTTCATTCGTTTTCTTGGCCACCTCTTGGTAATAAATATTGGGTTTTGTTAAGCATGGTTTCAAGCTTCAGTATGTCTCGAACCCTCCCTAATACAGTACCCTCACAAGGCTGTGCTTTCCATGCTGTCAGTGGACTGGGAACAGCTGTTTCAGTTTCTGGTCAGAAAGTCACTTCCTGTGTGAGAATGGCAGAAGAAATTATATATCTGGATAACAGACACTTTCTCCTGCAAATCTGTTCTAGTCACCAGCTGTAATTTCCCTTGTAGCTCTAAATAGCTTTAGCATATATCAGAGAGCAAATGTGCTCCAGCAGCACTACCCAACAGGTTTCTGTAGCTCAAGGAATTTGAAAAGGAGATGAGGTTTCTGTGGATCCAACTCACTAAAGTGAGCAGTGCTATCAAAGGAACCTAAGCACAGGTCTTTGAAATGTCTAGGGAAACTTCTCACCATTTCCCCAGGAAGCACAACTGCATGCATGCAGTTGCAGAAATCAGTTCCTGTAAATTGTTTTGATTTCTTGTTTTACCTTATTCTACTTGAATAGCCAGCCCATAGGCATGATGAGGTAACATTTGTGCATTGTCTCCTTTCTTCAGAGATACCTCAAACTAATCAATGAGGTTCCTCTGAAAAAGGCAGTGAGGTTTTTTGTTTGATTTGTTTGCTTGATTTATTTTTCATGCACTTTTAGGTGGGGTGGCAGAGAACAAAATTACTATATTACATCTCCGGAGGCATTCTTACACCTCTCTCAAATAGAAAGCGATTTGCAAATACATGCAAAATCACTATGACTTTTGGTTATGAGCTGAGTTCCCCTAGAGTTCTCTGGGTAATTGTTAATAATTTCATTGTGAAAATATAAAAGACCTGTACAAATAAATATTTTGACATAATTGGAAGTGGTGAGATTGGTGTCTCCCTTGGTTTCCACTCTTAACATTTTAGTTATCTCAATCTTACTTCTACTCCATGATGTATTTTCAATTCATTTTCTTCAATTAATTTAAAGAAGGATGATTTTTTATCGTAAGCAAAAAAATTTGTGACATAAGTTTTTCAGTTCCTTAAAATTTCTGCACTGCTTTGATTCATAACTTCCTGAAATTTATTCTAGAAAGACAAGAAAGTCTCAATCTGCAAAATTACTGCAGACTTCCATCAAGGTACATATCCTTGGAAGCAAAAGAAATACCCAAATGAGATCATTTTGGTAATTTTGTAAACCTTAGCCCATAGAGATGATCAGAATCCAAACAAGGATAATAAAATTAAATTATTACCCATATTCTCCCCATCACTAAACCTGATTTTATATAGTAAGTGTTGTATAAAACAACAAAGAATTTTGAAACTGTTTTAGTAACAGAACCAAATGGGGACGGCATTAGACTCTATATAGACAACATACCCATTCTTCTTCAGCAGAAAGCCAAAAGTTTGATTTTCTATCAATCATAGAATCATAAAATGGCTTGGGGTGGAAAGGACCTTTAAAATTATCTAGTAAGATTTTTCAGTAACTAGTAAAATCAAGTAAGATAATTATTAAGCTTTCCTCTGGAACTTATCTATATATTATAGTGCTTTTTAGCAAAATAATTTAGATCTTTATTGGTACTAAATTCACCCCTACAAATTGTGGAAGCTGGAGAATGGAAATAATTTTGTTCACAAAGATACCTGGCCCTCCAGGTGGCACTTAGCTATTGTATAATGGTTTCAATAAGGTACATTGAAATCAGTCTCATGGACTACCAAAGGGCTGGATCAAGGAGAGCATTTATTTCCATACATTTCACCTTCGCTCATGGGCTAAAATGAAACTTTTTTCTTGAAAATGTTAAGCATATTTCTGTAATAGGAAGAATAGAGTCAAGTACCCTTGGATCAACCATTCTAAGGATCAAGCACGTCCTAAATCCACAGTTTCTTAGCTGGCAGGAAGGAAAGGTAGGAACACAACACAAAAAATACAGGCAGGAAGTTTCCTGGTAATGCTGCTGAGGGCAGAATATAGATATTCTGCTAGTCTTCTACATTTCAACTTACAAAAAGGCAAGAGAGGGCTAGAAAAAAGGCGGAATACCTCTGCCTTATATCACAACTGTATCCTACTGTATATCAGCATCATGGACTTTACATTCGTGTGCTGGAGATGAGAGAACACCCAGCAACTCCCACATTGCTTCTGAAGAGATGTTGCTTGTATAAGTCTACTATAAATAGATGATGTTTGCAGTTCTTGTGCCCTTATAACTTCCATTTTGTAGTTTCCAGGACTTTAAGTGCAAGTACAGCTCACTGAAAGAGCTTGATTTAACACCTGACAACCCAAATGGGAAAATGGTTTAGCTGCTCTAGTAAGGGAAAGATTTCTCTGATCAAAGGGTGGGACTAGATTTCCATTGATATCTCTGTCTCCCATTCATATAGCGTATTCATCATAGTTCACATAAAATTATTCCAATCCATCAGAAGATCTTACTCCTACCCAGATGGCAGCACCAATTCAGACTGCACAATTTCAAGAAAGCAGATGGGAAGAGAGGCTCTTAAACCTCTGGAATTATCCCAACTATACTGTACAACACAACTGGCAAAAAAAGAAAAAAAAAAAAACTAAAAGGTTATCTACCAATAACCAGATAATAGAGGGCCCAAGAAAAGAGAATTCAGCCACAGAATTTAAAAATCATCCTAAAGTTTAAAAGAAAAAAAAAAAAAATAAAGCCCATCCTTGCCTGTCTTGAAAAAGTAATGTAATGTTCTATAAAGTTTATGTATGGCAAGTCTTCGCGAGTGAAGATTTGGGAAAGGTCATTAACCCTTCCAGCCTGCGCAGTGGATTTTTTTAGGTGAGACACAGTGTGCGCTGAACTGAGCCCACCCTTTAACCCTGAGGTTCATCTGCCGGGGCCGAGCAAGCTTGGACAGTGGCAGTGAGGTCCTCTGGACGTAGGTTTGTTTAGAGTGACCTTCTCTTAGATGGATGGCCTTACAGGGCTGACGAGCTCCATTTGCCCGGGGGAGTTTTTCCCTGGCCGGAAACGAACCTGGGTTGCAGCGGTGAGAGTGCTGCAACCTAGAATGAGGTACTTTAGCTGGTTTTGAAGACTGTTTACTCACAGAGTACAAAGCACTTTACAAACACGAACAGTTAGGTGTTTTGTTTTCCTGATTTTCTAAAATACTAATCTATAAAAATGTTGGGTGAGAATATTTTGGTTGTTGCTAAATCCCAATAAAACTTGGAAGGCTCTGCCTGGCATCTCGCCACCCCATCCATCTGGCCGCGTGGCCACCCAGTCAGGCAGGTTGCTGCAGAGACGATGCCTCTGAGCTCTTTGCCCTCCAGCACCCCAAGAACACTGCGCTAAACAGGACCCCCAGATCCTCAGGTTTCTGCCTGGCAGGCGGTTAGAGATGACCCAAGAAGCCCCAGAAACACTCTCAGTATTTCACAATGAAATGTCACTCTGACCTTCTCCAAGTAAAATGTCAGAATTTTCATTACATGGAAAATTTCAAAATGTCATTTTTGTTGCAGTTCTGAATGACACTATTTTTAATTTCCACAGGACAGGAATTCTGGTATCTGTTTAACTCTTGTTGGCACACAGTCTCCTTTCTAGAGAAATCTAGGCTCAATAACTTATTGTCTAATGTTTCAAAGACTTTTTTAAAACAGCGAGATGGTGAATCAGAAGTCAAGCATACAATTCCCATTTCTATGCTCAAAAAGTAGTTCCACTGCTCATGCTTTATTTGTGTTCACAATAATTTTCCAGGGCTTTCCTAACATTGCCTGAGACCATCACAACTTTGTTAAGACCGCTGTATCAGTTCCAGAGGAAACAAATTCTAGTAGCACTTCATAATTGTTCCAGCAAAAGTTTCACAACACTAAAAAAGTAAAACAAACATTCCTCTACACTGTGCTCAAACTGTGTTAAAAAATGTCTTTTTAACTGAGTAAATTAACACAAAAATGGTCATTTCTGAGATACAAATTTATTTAATTGCCAGATTCAAGTGGAGAAAGCAAGATGATGAGAAGGCACAGAAAGTGATTATTTGACCTCTCCAGCCACACACATGCTATCTGCTTGATGTAGTCTTGTCTTGGGAGATACAGAATCTTAGCCACCAGACCTGATATACAAGACAAGGAGAGCTTAGTGCCTGAAGAATATTAATTCTTGAAAAGACTGCTACACTATCATTTGTTGGCATACCTCCAGGAGGGCTTGGCTATTTTAGCATTCACAGCTCCTCCAGTTAATATTCTTTGACATCCATCCTGAACAGATGTTATTACCGAGGTTATCTATAGTTCTGTCTTCTCTGCTGATGGAATGGGAAGGTTTGGAAGGATGAGCACTTTAGGCAACAGCAACATTCATTTTTTTTCTGCTCAGTCCTTAATCAGCTTTATTCCTCATCACCTCCTATTCGCACTACCTTTCTAGCTGCTGCTGGTTTAAATTTTTCTTCAAAAATATAAAAGGTTGCCTTTTGAACATCCCTTTGCCCCTTTTTTTCCATCTAAACATCCAGTATTAAAAAATGCTGTGGTGCTTTGTTATTTTTTTTTAATCCTCCTCTGTTTAAGCTACTCCCACTCATCCCATCCAGTATCATCACTGGTATAGAGATAATGGGCAAGAGAAGGACCACATACTGTTCTAAATAGCTCTGGATGAGGTCACGTTCATTCAATAGAAGCAATAGTGGAAGAAGAATTGACAAGAGAATGATGTGGAAGATTGCTGGGGATAGACAAAAAAAACGCCAGAATGAGACTAAGTGTGCAAGGAAGTATTTTGTCACAGCTCTGATATATACCTTCTAAAGCAGAACAAGAGAAAAACCTGTATTTTTGAACTGTAACTAACAGTAACATCAATCAATAACTTTTAAACCAGAGAAGAGGGAGAGACAGGAGACAGTTTTGCAAAAACATAATTGTGCGGTTCTGAGCCAAGTTTGCTCATATCAGTCATACAAATGCATGAGTAAACAACCAAATAACACAAAAGGCTTCCTAATGCAATTCATTTGCACATTCAGCTGCAGCAGGTATTCAATCCACTACAAATGTAATGCAAGCCTTATTTACAGATTTGCTTCATGCTTACCTTTAAAATAAAGATGTACCAAATGTCTACATTTACAGAAAACTAGGTTCAGTGGCAACACCACAGCTGGAATGGACTTTCAGAGGAGAATTTTTACTGAAATGTGTCAAATACGCACTACTGAGGTATATGTGTTTGTCTTCCTTTCTTCTTCTGCTAACAATTCAATCAACAACAAGAAAAAACAGCAGGCCTAATCCTCCCCTTTTCTATCTCCAAAGAGACTCTCATAGGAAGCACTAGAATTTACTGCCATTCCAGCCCCTTGGTACCACAAAAATAATGATTTTTTTTCTCCTGTTAATTTCTGATGAAATTTGCAAGAATTGAAAACCTCCAGTAACCTTATTTTGGCATGTGTGCTTGCAGAGTCCCAGTAACTGAATGTTTTCTGACTGAGATTGCCCAGTACAGAGGATTTTCATGCTATTCAGCAAATTTCAGTATTTTTTTTGTCCACTCCTAGGAGCAGGGTATATTTTGATTACGTAGCATTTGAGACAACGTCTGCTGGGGTTCAGAGGGCACTGCCAGGCTTATTGCTCAGAATTTGCCTTTTCCTCACAGGGTCTATGTCAGCGCTGTACTTTTGCTGCTGAATTTAACTTACATCTCACATGTATTTAGCAATAAATGAAGAATTACATTATGTTCATATTTAAGACAAGTATACCTTTATTTTCTCAGGGAGAGATTATATGCATAGCTGAGACATATAAGTGATAAATTAAAGCAGCTTCAATAAACAAATGAAAAACGAAAGGGAAATGTACATTCGTAAAGTGTGTGACTGTATCTGAGCTACATTCCCAGTTCCATTTCCGAAAGAGAAATATTGATTCATATTAATTAAATAATATCAATTAAAAACAGACCCAGTGGAATACTTTCAGGAATCCTATTCCTTAATTTTGAGTATTCGTTGCATTCCTACCTTTCAGGATATGAATGCATATATATATATATGTATATATATGTACGTATATTATACTGGTTCTCATACATTCCAAACTAATAATTAATTAATGAGAAATAATTTTGCTTAATTATATATTATTAAATAAACAGATGTTTAAAAATAGAGGCGGAGCCAGTGAATAAAACTATATTACAAAACCATGAATATGCCTATTATTAACCTCACAATCAAGTGCAAAAATTGACTACTCCACCAGAAAAATAAAGAAAAATGCTGTGTTTTAAGTAACATTTTTTCCCTTCTGTGCTAGAAGTGCTACAAAGTGCATTTTTCTTTTTGCATTTGACCTCTAAAATATATTTTACTTTTCTTTCTTTCTTTCTCACTGTATAATTAATATATATCTTTTCAAACAAGTTCTATGAGAAAATATAAAATAATTACTTAAACTGAGAAATGACATCATAATCTTGCCTTTTCAAATCCAGATGCTGGCTTACCTGTAATACTCTCTGCTGTGCTAGCAGCCCTGCAGACTCAGACTCCAGTGCCAGAAGTACTACGGAACTAACATTTTATATTTTTAATTGTATGCTCCTATTTTCACTTTTACTTTATGAGCTGCAGAATTATTTTTGCACGTACAACAGCATTCAAAAGCTCTTTAACATCTGCATCCTTACCAAGCTGAACTGAAAGATACGAGGCAATGGTGGTGATATGATGTCTAGTCCATTAATATATGTGCTTCTTTAAGTTGCCCTAATTACTTTTGACCAGAAACATATTATTTTTTATTGCCCACGCTGCCAGCAGTGCGACGCTGTGGGAGGGGGTGCCTGCAGCAGCTCAGCTCCCCGCGGTGTGAGAGGGTGGAAGCTCTACCTGTCCCCGGCTTTACCCTGCATATCAAGGGTTCACAATAAAACAGTCTTGACACTGACCTCTCAAAGACCCAGCAGCTGAAACAGCCTTAACAAGGTATTAACACAGCAACATGCCTCGTAAACTATTACCAGCTGCAGGCTGGGGAGGGGAGCCAGAGCAAGAAGACAAGAGAAAGAGAGAGAGACAGAAAGAAAAACAGGAGGAAAAATTAGAAAAGGGAATGTTTTGCAACTGGAAGAGTATTGACATATTCTTTTATCCTCTTTTCTGCATTTACCTTGTAGTTGCACAGCAAAATGTTCTGAGCTTAGGGTCAGTTGTATCTTATACCCTTAATGTCCTGCAGTGCCTGAACTGTTTATTCTGTTGAGTCCCACCAAACCACACCATGTTGCTTTAGCAACAACAAACATGCTCAAAACAACTAAAGAGAAAGTAGAGTTTATTTGTCTTAATTACAGGTGGCTAGCAGCCTGCTGAGCAAAGTGAGAAAGCAGCAAGAGGGAATATATCAGCCCCTGCACAGTCCCATAGCATTTTATGAGTCTAGTACAACAAACAATATGCGTGCAATACAATCCAAATTTACAGGCGGTCTACCTGCAATATATATAATTAATTAAGATAGATTTACTTCACAGGTGATTCTGCCTTTGGGACTCCTGGGGCTACATCACTGCACCAATAAGAAACACTTAAAAATACTGAACCTCAATGTCATTTTACATTCAGCTGAGCGTGTGTATTAGTTGCCATGCAGCAGTGCTCAACATGGGGTTGTTGCTACAGTGCCCAAAAACACAGCTCAATGGTAGACTGCCTGTCACAACTGTATCACTGAACTTCAAGGACAATGCACCTAGAAGCTCCAGCTGCTTGAATAGTGAGACAAGATATTACCAGGACTCAAATATTTAATAATAAAATGGCTTATAAAAGTATCGAGAGCTACTGTAATAAACATCAAGATAAAGATTGCTGTATGGAGAAAAAGCCTTGCATTTCAGTACATGAGCTTAACACTATTTTGGCTTGATGGGGCATTTTATTCCATACTGTCATTTGTACTCTGATCAGTTATCTGGTGGGTGGGCAAAAAACAATACCTTGTGCTAGAGGCTAATCAGCAATCCCAATTTATAAAAAAAAAAAAGCTGAAACTGAAATTTCAGTAAAGAGCCTACAGTAATAAAATATGACCAATATTTTATATTATTTTATATTATTTTATTTTATATACTTTGTATTATTTTGTATAAATATCAATAAATAGTGTGTCCAAATACTATGTGAAGTTATAAATAACCAAATATTAGTGGTATTATAGCAATGATGACCTAAATAGAAAATAACCTAGGTTGTAGGGGGATTTGGCCTAACAATTAGGCATGTTTGGAAATAATGTACAAGCTATTGGGCTTGAACTTTCTCTATCAAACTTCATAACAAACAGTAAAATCCATAATCTATAGATGTTAGAAATAATTCCCATTAATTTAGACTAGTGTTTACAACATTGATTAATCAGCTTGAAAGAAAACCAGTTAGCATTCACAGTATAAAAAGATGTTAGCAAGGAAAGAGATCATTGTATATGTAAGAGTCTCTAAAGTCAAGGTTTTTATTTACTCACACAGCTTCCATTTGAGTTTGACATTTTGTGCTTCAAGGTTTGGGTCTTTCGAAGATACTTACATGTCTTCAATGAGGCTCAGAACTGAGAAATCAGTTCTGGATGAGTGGTATGAAACATTCTGAGGAAGCATTTTTTCACTTATAACTAGGTGTCCCTGCCCGTATCACCTATCTGTGTTTCGTATGTTCCCTCTAATGCCTACTAATTTTTCAGTTTCAACTACTTAAAATGAATAATACATTTGGTGCATACATGATGTATGTTCCAGTATAGGCTCTATGGTTAACAACTAAGAATAATAAAGTTTCTGAGATAAAAATGGAGTTGACTTATAGAGGAAACTAGTAAGTGAGGGAGACTGAATTCAGTCTGGATTGTAAGACATTTTTTTACCAGCTGTACTAGAAACCACAACTCTGCAGACAAAGTCAAATCTCACTGCAGTGACAAAAATTGTTGGCCAGACAGTGGTTTGTTATCGTTCGTCCTTTACCCCTTGTCCCTGAACTGATGAGAAAAATAAAGTCAAGAAGTACATGTGCACTTTTTCAGTCATGTGTAGTAAGGATGGAAAGAGTTCAGCTGATTGAGGCAGAAGAATAAAAGAACAAAACAAATAAGGAAAAAAGTGAGAAAAGATAACATTCAGAGGCAATATGTAACAATATCACAGGAAAGGAAAAGTGAGATGGGAGGAAGAGAAAAGGAGATTGTAGTTGGATGAACCACAGAAAAAAGGTAGGTAGGGTAAAATATTTAACAGAGTGAAGAGGCACATGACAGAAAAGAGAATCTGGCTAAAAAAAAAAGAACAAAACAAAAATAGAAAAGGATTAACAAGATTTTTTTTAAAACACTGAAAATGTGCATAAACAGTGAAAGCAATTGAGTTTTTATGTTGGGAAATATAGAGAGGAAAGGTTCGTGAAGGCAAGGGAAGTGAAAAGTGGACAATAGATATATAAAAAATTAAATAAACAAAATGTAAAAGGCTGAGATCAGCTTCTTTTACTTTCAGGGAAAAAAAAGCTGTAGATTAAGTTTAAAAATTAACAAAGTCACGAGTCTTCTATTTGACTGTATTGAACACAATAGTAAATAATCACCCTAGTAACCTAGAATCTGTAATTTTGATTTTACCTGAGCAAGCTCTGTAAAAGGCTTCGGGACCTAAAAAACCCCAACATCTTACGATTGGAATCGCAAGGATTTCTTTCTATAGCGATGTTGGTTTTATTGCATTTTCCTTGTCCTAGAATTCATCAATTCCAAGACAGAAAGATACATTGCACTTTCACGTTACTCGCAGGCGTCTCGGGCATCTCGGACCCCGTTCCTGCTGCGTCTCGCATCAGCGGCGGGCGGGCCCGCGGGACGATGCTCCATCCTCGCTCAGCTGTGCCGCGTCCCCGGTCCTGCAGTGACATCCAGCGTCCAGGCCCGGCACAGCGGCTCCCGCAGCCCCTGCCCCTCCTCGCTGCCGTCCTCGCCGAACCACACCGTCAGACACTTCCAGAGTCATTTTTCTCCTTGGGAAAAGGAATAGAGAAGTGCTAGCGACGCTGGGGGTAAAACTTCATGAAAAATATGGGAGAACTGCTAACTGGCATAGGTGGTGCGCCCGAGATCAAAAGCAATTTGTATACTAGCAAAAGAAGAACAAAGAGAAATTCTTTTGAGTAACTAATCAAAAAAAAGGGCGAAATTTATGGACTGTAAATCTGTGAGCAAAAGAACTAATTTTTTTTTTTTAAGCTGTATAAGAAGGGACACTGATTGTAGTGAAAGCTGGGGATTCTTTCTTTTTCTTTAAATCACAGAATCATAGACTTATAAGTTTGTGTTGGGACCTTAAAAAGGGACCTTAAAAAACATCTAGTTCCACACCCCCCCCCCTTCCCCACCATGAGCAGGGAATAAAACCATAAAATGGTCAGGAATAAGAAAATTGAAGAAGCTTCATGACAGCTCATTATAGAAAAGACATCATTTTTCTTTTTTTTCAACTTCAAAAATTTCTTATTTGCATTGGTTATGGGATGAATGTGCTGTATAAATTCAAAATGCTCTGTTCAGAATAGACAAAGTTCAGGCAGATCACTAGAATGCTCAAAACCACTTTAATTCTTGCTACAGGATCACAAAGACCTCTATTACAGCCTTCCAAAGAAAGATAGGCCTGTAACAACCTAGACGAAAGTTTGTGACAAACAAGCTTTTAGAGTAATCACGTTGTAGGAGGAAAAGAAAATTTCTTTGAAACAAGACTGCTTTCCAGCCTCCCACTCTGCGTACAAAAAACACTAGCCCTGTAAAGCTACTTGCAAAAATAAAAAATTCTGGAGGTGCGGTTGTAATTTTAAAACTTTACAGATCCTATGAGAAATTTGAGTATTTCTCTGATACTCTGTACTGCAAATCTCACTAGTTTTGATTATTAGGTGTCCTTACTTTTTTCCCTTTTTATGAAGGGTATATCATTCTACATCCACTGGATATGAGAGGAAAGAAAGAAGCCTGTAAGAGAGAAGCTAACTTTCAACTGGAGTTTCTATGGATTTAGGCTGACGAAGTACCTTAAGAAGGCCTTAATAATCTGCCACAATTCACAAACTCTTAGTGTTTTAAGATGACGGCTACCCAGCTCTTCTGTGATTAGCAGATGCGATTTGCAAGGGCTCTATTCATTCAAAACAATCTGCAACCTTTGATGTCAAAGAAGCTGTAGAGTGGATGACTGCAAGCTGCAGAGGGTCACAGATCTCTGCTCTGCACACAGCCTTATCTATTCATCAGAAATTCATCCAGGCCATGGAAACTTTTTCATTTTCACTGCACAGGCCTCAGAAAGCCAAATGGCATGGGAAATTTAATGTAAGTCAGTCTCACATTCCCTGACCATGAATGTGAAAAAATTAATCCTCTGCAGCTAAATACTTTTGTAGTCATTTGGTATAAAAGGCAATGGTCTGTCACTTATATCCTACACTAAACTAGTAATGAAATCTTGAAAGAGGAGGCAGGGGGGGCCGGGGGAGAGGGCGGTAAGGGGGATAGCAGGAGTTTCACCGCCACAGTGAAGCCAAAATTAGGCCATTGCTTTACTACTCTGAACCAATTTGGGAGTTAGCATAATTGAATTCACAGCGTTATTCCCAGTAGCACAGGATGCAAGCAGACCTTGAGAAGTCAGGTGTGGTGGCAGACGTTTTCAGTGACATCTGCAGAGTTTTTGCCCTTTCTTCTTTTTATGCATTTCCACCACTGACTAGAGGTCTGCAGCAATATTTAATATCTGGGTTCTTTTCATCTGGTCTCACTCCCCTAACTTTGCTGTAATCACATCAAAAGAAAATGAAGCCTTCAGGATCTTCATTGAACACACACAACCAGCACTTGCTTATGATGTCTCTTCTTGTTTCACAAGCTCATTGGGGCAGACAGTTAAGTAGAGGGTACAATTATAGAACCACAGAATGTTTTGGGTTGCAAGGGACCTAAAAGACTATCTAGTTCAAACCCCCCCTGCCATGGGCAGGGACAAACTTCCACAAGGTCAGGCTGCCCACAGCCCCATCCAGCCTGGCCTTGAACTTCCAAGGATGGGGCATCCACAGCTTCTCTGGGTAACCTGTGCCAGTGCCTCACCACCCTGACAGTAAAGAATTTCTATCCAGTATCTGACCTAAACCTACCCTCTGTCAGTTTAAAGACATTACCCCTTGTCCCATCAGTCCATCAAAATTCCCATGTCAAAATTCCCTTTCCAGCTCTCTTTTAGCCCCTTTAGGTACTGGAAGGGGCTCTAAGGTCTCCCCAAAGCCTTCTCTTGTCCAAGCTGAACAACTTCAACTCCCTCAGCCTGTCTCCGTAGCAGAGGTACTCCAGCCCCCTGAGCATCTTCATGGCCTCCTCAGGATTCACTCCAGAGAAATGTCACAGGTGTCAAATGCACGTGTTCCAGTGCTTTTCCAGTCACAAATATATATAGTAAATACAATAACAATGTGAGAAAAAATTTAATCTGTCATCAGGAGGAAATAAGAGCCCATGAGCAGTGACAAGGCTTCTGTGACTGTTGCCTTGAAAAGCACGTGTGAGTTATGACTGTCCTTAGTATTCATGACACCAATTACGTCTATAAATGATCATCAGAAACAAAAAGAATGGGGTCTTCTAAATATTATGCACTTCACAGTCTAAGGAATAAATATGCTGAGAATGTAATTTATTAAAAATAGTGTATTTTCATCCTTTTAATTTAAAAAAGAGCAAAAGATTGTTACTATTGTGAAATATGAGAGGTCGTCTTCTGATGAAAAATCTAAATATTAAAAAAAATCCAAAGCAAAGATCAGAAACATTTATCAGAAGAGTTCATATTTCTGATAAATATTTAAGTGTGCAAGGCAGAACCACTGAGAACAGTAAATACTTTATAGCTGGCACTTTGTCAAAACTATAAGTGGTTCTGCCTTTGAATTTTACATCATCACTAAATTTACAGTCATTTTATAAGTGGCACAAGACAAGAATTACTTCTTTCTAAATCTAAACCAAGTAATAAATCTAACATCAGGATTCCTCTTATTGTCCGTTATCATCTGATGACAATGCCTTTTACCTTCATTGTCTTGACAGAAATATGATATGTAAAATCATAATGTCACATCACTCACTATGATTTAATACTATCCAGCCCATACCGTTTTAATCAATCAACATTGTCGCTTTTTAGTGTAATGATTTTCTGGTGGATTCCTTGTGTTTAATATGATATATATGTCTTATCAGCAGTTGATTTACTATTTCATTTCAGAGTCTAACAGCTCAGAAGGCCATTCTTGCCTCCTTCAGACACCACTGGAATTAGAAAACAAGAATCATTTTAGGTACTACCCAAGAACTGATTGTTATGAAAAGAAACTGGAAGATATGTAATTATTCTTACCACAAACTAATGATCCCTAGGGAAAAGAAGGACAAGTAAATACTGTGAAATAAAGCACCTGGGGAAAAATACCTCACGTAAAACAGTACAGTCAAGCAGGAGCTGGTTTTGGGTCTTCAGTATATCAAAATGGACAAAAGCATCCGTATATGGACAATGCGATTGTTGAGCTTCACGATTTGCTTCTAAAACAATCTGAACTGTACAGAAGGTTTTTCTGAGGAAAGGAGTTCTTTTCATTATGTTTCTCTGCATATTATATAGTCTTTTTATTTATTATTCGGAGAGGGCTACTGTATTTTTGTCTTGGACAATTTCAAGAAAAACAATTTGTGCTTGTAAAGCTCTTTCAAACACAATCCAATATATTATTGGAATAATCAACCTTCATTTAAACACGTTTTTATATTAGGCTGTAGCAAAGAACAGATGTTTAGAGCTGTCAAAGAATACTAAAGCAACAAGTTTAACAGGAAAATTTTGCTTTTACCTTCTATTTTAAAATACCAGGCAGACTGTACACTCAGGCATGGAAAAATACACGTGTTCCAGTAACAAAGGAATGGGTGAAAATGGTTAGATTTCAAGGCCGCAAGTTCCTTATGAGAGTCATCAGTTAGTTAATGTTTGACAACACATAAGTTATAAAATTTCAAGTGGCAAAATCACTCTAAACTCAACATATATAGCACTTTTCATACCTCAAGAACAACTAGCCCTCTCTCAGTGACAGATAAAGAAACAAAGGTAAGCTAAATGGTGAGACAAATAGTGAGACAAATAGTGTTCATGGGGAAAAGTGACATTTAAGTTGCATCACAGATCATGCAGCTGAGAAGACATGAAGCCTCTTTCATCAGTCTAGAGATGGGTAAATTCTCCTATCCTACTGAAGATCAGAGAAATTGAAACATCATTTTTTTCCTGTGAGAGCAAAAATATTTAGGATTTTTTTACAATATAACTCATTTTTCACAAGAAGAAAGCTTGAAAAATATATTCCTTTTTCAGTGCACTTTTCCTTGTTTCATAAATTTTTCTTTCTTCTAAACTTATAATGCAAGTTACTTGGTTTAGGACACTGCAGCCATTTAGAACAGTAACTAAAAAAAATAGTGAGATCTTCCAGTAAAAATTAAAGTCTCGCCTGTGTCTTTCTGTGCAATGCTGAAATTTGATTTACAGTGTTTGGAGACCACTGCAATTCCTTCCTAATCCCTACCTTTCTATTTTTAATTATTCTCCTTATAAGAAATCACAATGAAAGTGCCAAAAGCAAGTTACAAATTACCAAAACCATTTTCCCAGGTGCAGAAAAAAATGTACTGAGAACCTTTCAGGTCTTAGTCCACCTCTTTTTTTTGAAAACATATTTTGTCTTCCAGCATGAAGAGACATTCAGCATATATTAAATACCATCATGTTTTGCCTTTTTTATTATACTGTCCTTAAATTACTCCATATTAATGTTATGTCTTACATCTGTCTAAGTTCTTCCTCTGGCCCTCATGAACAACCTCAGTGGCCTTCATGTACCACAGACTTGGTTTTTACATGCTGGACGTAAGCAACATTGAAAAAGGACTGCAAGCACCTTGATTAAATGCTCAGAAATACAAATTTCCCTTTTCCTCATGTATTTTACATCTCTTGCAACAAAGTTTCATATGGGAGAGGAAGTCGTATTCAGCTGCAAAATGGCTTAGCTGTGAGAGCCTTGGGAGATGCGGGAGTTAATAGATAAGGCAATATGGGAAGACAATAATAGGAAATACTAGGAAAATAATGGGAAATTAAGATAATTTAACTGCAAATGTTCAGAAGTAAGATTTTTTTTTTCCTTGTGGTGAAACATTCAGTCAAACAATAATTCACAGTTTCTACAGGAAAGTACAATTTGTACCTGGATGTCCCTGAGCGCAGGGTATTCTTCTGAAGGACACACCATCCTCCAGCACATTGTTACCCTTCACAGTCACCAAATATTGCTATTTGACACTAACATACCTTGTCCAGCCACCTCTGAAAAACAGATTTGGAAAAAAAATACAAACCATAACATAAGCTTATGGAGTAGATCCTTCATTAGTTCATTGTTTTTCTTGACCTTTTAGAATGGAGAGTGTTTCACAGCGGGAACCATTTTGAACCACTTTACTCCTGTTTCTCCATACACAGTCTTGTACTTTTAGCTATGTATCATACAGAAAGAGAAAAAACAATGTCAATTTAAGAGGAATACTTTTACATAATTAGATTATTCTCTAATCTTCTGTAGTGGACTTAGTTATCTTTCTCCAAACTCTTTACCTTACCCTGCGTCACAACAGAAGTCTGGTCTGGTATAGCACTTCCTACCATAAACCACACATTTCTGTATCTCAGACATAATTACTAGACCGGGTCAGGAAATGCAGAAGCCAAGTGCTTGTCCCTTGACCCTAATGATAAATCTACTGCAGTATCACACAGCATTTTCTCAAGAAAGGCATCTACTGCAAACTTTGAATTAAAATGTTTCAGAACTAAAGTAGCTTTTAAAAACACCTACCCTACAGCTCAATACATTGCAATTAGTCTGTAGCACTCAGATCTAAATACACCCACGATGCAATTTATTACAATACTATCAGTCTGTAGAGGACACACTCCCACATCACAATTTCCAAAATACCTCCTGTTTAAAGAGAAGAAGACACCATATGTCATATCCAAGCTTTCATTAATTTTATGCAAGGCATGGTTTCAACTCTGAAGTTTGTTGTGATAATTTAGCACTGTTCTTCCTTGTTATTATCTCATTGTTATACTCTTAATTTTTTAGGTTATTACTCTTAGTATACTTTCCTTTAGAAATACTTGCTTTGGAAGTGAAGCTTGGCCTAATTTGTACACTCCTTACAGAACCTTGGGCAGCCATAACCCCTTGAAACAAAAAATACACATCAGGAAAAAAAATAGCAGATTATTTTCTCAGCAAGTGGATAATATTTTTACTAAAAGAAAAAAAAAGAAAGCGGTAGATTTGAATTTCATTTTAATAAACCTTTGGCTCTTTGCCCTTGTGAAGAGCTCATATAAGCTTATTTTCTCTACCATTTTTCTACGATTCTTTGATCCAAGGGCTTTTCTTACGAATTACATAACAAAAGTACTTAAAAATGACTAATATAATTAAAAGTGTTAGGGCTAGATCTAGCTGACAAGCCATTCACAGGCTCTCATACTCATATCAGTGGGGAAATAGGATTTTTAAATAACCTGTTAAATCCATTCTTTATGCCCATAAAAAGAACAGATTGAGTTCTGTGTTATCTGTAGCAGGTAGAGAGACTCCCTCTTGATGTCTGAATTGAGTGATACCATCTTGAGTATTAGAAGATGAAATTGTAGCAACTAAACCAAAAGTTCTGTTACTGTTTTTAAAATAAAATCAGGGCAGGAAAATACTCACATAACTCTCTTTCCAGAGTAACAGTTTGGAGGTGAAGGAGCACTGTCCCCTTGATGGTTGCTATTGTAGCCCATTTTTCTTGAAAAGTTGTTGCTAAAATAGAGATCTGGGTTTTTCTGGATCTTTTCCTGGATTTTTCCAGATACTCCAATTCAAGATCAGGTTTAGATTTGTGCAAATAAACAATTAATGTCACTCAATGGTCCAGTGATAGAAAAAAAAGAAAAAAAAAGCAAACCAAATTCTTTCCTCTAAACCTACTGCTCCAGATGTCAGACAACATCTGCAGATCAGGTGGTAACTTCAGGATTAACCTGGAAAATTTAGATGAGTATGCAACACTACATTCTTTGGTAACATTATATAGGTAAATTAACTCTACCTTAGCTGAAAACTGGGACAAGGGCAGTTCAGTCATTGAATGTCTAGGGCTCAGCAATTCTGCAAGCTGAAATTACTACTAACAAAAAACAATTCTCCATGCAAAGCACTTCAGCTCACACAAATCAAGTGACACAAAGAGGGTTTCATCTGCTTAGCCAAGATCAGGTTGATAACCATGACAGGTTGATATTGGTTTTCAATGCATCCTTCCCTGACAAAATTGAACTGCTAGAAACAGTTTGCCTTATACTGGATTACAGACATCCAGTATAGTTGCTAAGGTCATTATTTCTTTCCACCTATTTCCTTTATAGCCACCAGAAAGTCACCTTTATTGAACAAATGAAGTTTAATGTCTTTTTTCCTTTCCAGAGAAAGGGTTTCAGGCCTGAATGGAAAGAGCGAGTTCGGTTCTGTGCCTTTAGACTTGGCTTGACAGTTATAACTATACCCAGACAGAATAAAAAAAAAATTAAAAATCATAGTACCTCAGTCAGTATCAGACCAGTGGCCTCTGGACATTAAAGTTCAGGAATTGCATCTTGCATGCACACATTACTCTGCTTCAGGTTTAGGACTTGTTTGTGATAAACAGACAGTTAAAGCAAAAGCCAAAATACTTTAATCAGATTATTTTAATTCAGAAGTAGTTAGAGTGGGCTGAATTTTGTTAGAAATAAAGATATCCCTATTCGTACTCATGAAGAGCATAGAAGGTGATTCTATATGTTCTTAGGAGAATACCCTTCAGAAATAAAAAGATGACAAAGCTTATATTTACAGGTGAGCTTTAAAGCACACAGAATATGCAAGTTCATGACCTGTATCTCAACACATGCAACTCTCATTTCTTTTGGCAATATAACAATAATATTTCTTCAAGACTACACAGACTGGAAGACATTTCCAAAAAGGGGCTAAGGCCACAGCCTCACATGCTACATGGCTTAGCCATCTGGATCTCTAAAAGGGCATGGAGCCCACTGAATTAAATCATAAGTAATCTTATCAGTGCAGAAACAAAACATTCTCATATGCATTTCAATCTTTAAAAAGTGAAAACAAACTCAGAATTGACACTGAATACAGCATCCCATTAACTCTGCAAATATCCAAAATAATAGAAGGCCAGTAGATACAGTGCAAGCATCTATAATTGTCTCTCAGGCTGCCTTTCTGTAAATACAGTACAGTATCTTACAATATCTTACACCTAAGATACCTTATATTTTCTTTGCTTACACTAAACACAATTAAATAGTGGGCAATTACTGGTTTGCGCATATGCCACAACACTGTTTCCATAGCATGACATTCGGCAGGCACTTCCAAGTATACTGCCTTCAGCAAATTAGGGGTTCCTTATTGAATTATGCTGCGGTTCCTTTTCTGCCTGTGCTCAGCTCAAAGCAGCACAGAAGCATAAACACTGAACTCACTAACAGACATCACTCCAGCAGAAAGCACCTGCTTAAGTATAAAATAAAGCTTTCACTAACTTATTAATTGATTGTATTTTTTTTTACATTTGTAACTCATTCGGAATATTTTTTGCAGAGGAGTGGCAAGATATGTACAAGTATGCAAAGCATAAGCATATATGAAGTATTTTACTTCCTTGCTACAAACCACTTCAGAAAGCATTGGTCAGGCACCTAGAAGTAAATACACAACATTTGAAAAAGCTTTGAAAAGCTGGGTACCTAATATAGAAATCTGGTTTCAGGTTTTATTGGGGTGTCAGCAGAAAATAGGGAGGAAAAAGAGAGGCTTCTCTTGTCTTGGTGCACATTGTGAATACACTGAATTAATTTGCTCGACATATGCTCTACATAGATGCTGTAAAACTGAGACAAACTCCTGTAAATTTTATCCTGTAAATAATGGAACTATGTCCTTGTTAAAAACTCATAGGTTCATAGACTCCAATGTCAGCAGTGTTTCAGAGAATTACACTGACATTGTGCACTACGATTCTGCTTGCAATTACATCAAACCAATCAGACATATTTGCTCAGATTTGTTAAAAATGGTTATGGAAATGCTTATTGCAAGAGAGAAATAATTAATGTTGGTGCAAGCCACTAGAAGTATCAAAGGATTAGTTTGAGTAGGGTTATCTTCTTCTGATGATAAGCTATGACATTCAAGCAGGAAATGTGAATTCAGTATTTCTGCATTACTTATGAATGCAACTTAGTCAGCATGTGTTGCCTTCCCTGAGCTATTCATGTTTGACAGGAGGCACCTCCCACATTAACATGAGAAGTTATGAGTTTTAAATATTGGGTCATAAGTACTTTAATGAGGTAGGTGACAATAGTCACATTAATTTCAATATTAGGTAAAGGACAATGCATATATTTAGAGTCAGATGCATCCTGTATTGGGACATTCTGATCAGGGACTAAGAAACTTGGTGGAAAAACTTGGATATAAGGAGGTGACCCCAATCTATATACCATCACGGCTCTAATGCTTCTTCATATTTGAAACCAGTAAAAGCAATAAATTCTCAAACCTAACGCTCATACTATATTCTAAGAGTTTAAGAAAATTACCCTTGATTCTTCCTAAACTAATATAAAGCTGCTGCTACAGGAGTCATTTCCACTATTGCAACCTCTTTTTCTGTGACCATCCCTGCCTTTCCCAGCTGTTCTATGCAACAGATGAGTCCTGTATCTCCAGTGAGGTCCCCAGACAATGGCACTAAATGTGATAGACATATTGCATTCAAGGCAGTCAGTGTGTCCTACAGCAACTCAGTACAGCTCCCAGAATTATGCACTGTGTTGGAGCAATGAGGAAAAAAAAATTTAAAAAATTAAAAATAATTCCCTTTTTTTTAACTCACTTCTTGTCAAAACATTTAGGTCTTGTTCATTTCAGTTATATTGGAGGGTTTGGAAAAGCCAAAAAGGGTTTGGTTTTCTGTTAAAAACATATTTGAAATTTTCCATTGAAATCCATGCCACAGTATTTTCCATATCACCTTTAGACAAAGTCTAAAGGTACAGCTTACCTCTTGCCACACACTCTGGACCCTTTCTCCTTGCCAAATGAGCTGGCAATGCACCATTTGATAGAAATAGACCAATCAGAAAGTTCATTTGAGGATCGTTTCTGAAATGTTGGCACCTGCTAGCTATATGAAGCAATTTTATTGCTTTTCTAGCAATGTGCATGGAACACCTTGTCATGATATGATAAACCCTTACCACTGACAAACCAACGAAAAGTAGCAAATATCCACAGTAATTCCCCATACTCATTCCACTTTTGTATGTGACTGTAAAAGATCTGTAATTTAATAAAAAAATGAGTGGACTCTTTTTTTGACAGTTAAAATGTTCACTTTGACTATGAAAACCAAAAACTTACCAACATGAAAACGGAAAATAGTCTAAGCTTGTATGCTGCAAGCTTCCAGGCTGAGACACCTGTAATGTTTCAGCCTAGACTGGGTGAACTGTGGACAAAATGAATGGCCAGAACATCCAAACAGGCAATAGCTATTTCCAGTGGCAATTTCCGGCACTACTCTTTGCTGACCCAACCCTGTTCCTTCTGAGTCCATGGAAGTTTTACTAAAGATACCAGCAAAAAAGTAATTGGACAACTATTGAATACTTTGGGAAATGCTGACCAACAATGACACCATGTTGTGAAGGTCAGCAGTATTGGGAGTGTAACCTGAGAAAGCTGAAAATCTTGTAACAAAAACAGTGTTCTGAAGGATTGTACTAATCACATATGTTACAAACTTGACCTTAAAATAATTAAAAATTGATGTTTAGAGTACAATACAGCTGTGCAACCATATTTAAACCTACTGATTTCATAGAAAGAAGAAAGTTGTATGAAAAGGTCAGAGTCTAATTTTGTGACCATATATTTGCTCTTTATTCCCACAGTGAAAATGTCTAATTTTCAAAAGAGCAAACCAATAATTACTTATTATGAAAGTATTTTAGTCAATACCTAATTTCTTAGTATTGATTACTATTTAGACATTCAAAGGTACTCTACAGCACCAACCATATTCTTCTTACCTGTGCTTGTAAGCATTTCAGATATTGACTAAAAGCAGTGGGTTAAAATGCCAAACACTGGATTCATTATAATACAAATATTTTTTTTAATCCATCTCAAAAATAAAATTTAATTAACAAGTAATTTAAACACTGGACAATTAGATATGCTATTTAAAAAATGCAGATTTCTATTACAAAAACACATTTAGCTCTTGACTTGGTTAGACAGTGTGAATTCTGACTTCTCTTTCAGGGGTATATGACAGGAGGGGGGAATTGCATGAGGCATTTTTTGTTGGTTTTTAGAGGTTTTTTATTTGTTTGGTTTGCAGGGCAGGGAGTGGTTGGTTGTTTTTCCCTTAAGTGGTAAAATATTTGGCTTTTTAATGCCAATTTTTCAAAAAATTATAGAGTCATTTGATTAAGAGGGTCCATCAGTGTTTCATTTTATAGTAGTAACATTATTCAACATGCAACTCACCTGTAATTCATTAGATTTTGTGGTAGATATTCAGAAATCTAAGATCACAAACTCAGCTCAGTGAATGTAGCTGAACATTCAAGGAAATAAGAAACCTTCAGGTTGAATTTTTCTTTGAATTTGTGTCTCTTGTGTAAATATTGGGCTGTATACTCTTCATGAACCCTTGGCAAACCAATCTGATGAAGAAATTCAGATAGATATGAGAATAGCTTTGTAATTATTTCTTTTGAATATTGACTTCAAAAAGTGGACAGATACACTAAAAAAAATAAATTTAAAAACAAAAACATACAAATTGTTCTTTAAATGTTAAAGGATGAAGTGAATTAGTTTGAATATCAAGACTTCTCACAGAATCATTGTCACCCTATTTTCTAAGTTGAACCATGTCCTTTGAACTACACAAATTGCCTGGCCTTTTCTGGATGCTTTTTGAGGCTTGAGTCTACTTCTTACTATTTTGATAGATAAAAGCCCAGAAAGCCTATTGTCTCAGTTGGAGGAGTGGGGAAAGCACTTGGGTTATACACATGTATGCATCTCAGTAAACAGTTTAAAAATGCCTGTCTCCTCAATTTTATCTTCCTCAATTCCCTTGTTGATACTGAAGCTATGAAAAGAATGTCTTTAGAGTATGTTCCCCAGATGAGAAATTTCCAGAGCAAGTATGCATCTTCCCTCTCTGTGCAATAGTGCCAAAAGTTTATACTTGGAATATGAAAAGGAATAAATGTTCAGAAATATGTGGAGTTTACATAAAAACACTAAATTGTTTGAAGTTTTTACTTTCTTCAATCAATAGACAAAAGTGTTCTTGTATTTTAAAATATCTTTTGGTCATTATAAACAATTATTGAAATTTTTTTCCTCTTCCAAGTGCTTGTAAACTTTATTTGTACCTACAGATATAATTAGCAGCACTAGTCAGTAATTCTGTTTTGAACACTGTGTGTAGCCATGAATTCTATCCCAAGCAAAAGTTAGTAAGACGTATACTTTAGCAGGAGACATGAAAAAACATCAGTCCCCATTTCCTAAGAACTGAGCAGAAAAAACAAAGACTGAAGATCAAGTGTCTATTTCTAACTGAAAATTATGTATGTATCTTACTTAGTTTTATGTTCTTGTTCTGAAATTCTTCTAGAAATGCAGAGTACACAGGTAACTGTGAATTCCCAAGTTTCAAAAGGTGCCATAAATTTAAGAGATATGTGTTCTTATTGTTTGTCTGTCTTTACATGAGGTTAGCAGGACAGGGGTTACATCAACTCCTCAAAAGTCAATTTCTGGAGTATAAACAAATACTTCTTTCTACAAATATGAGCACATACAAACATGACATAATCAGAGGTGATGCTTTACAACATCTTACATTGAAGCAGAATACGAAGTCCTATCTTTTCCATTATTTTAGTGATATTTGTGTTTTATGAAATATGCCAGCCTGCCTGCATATCTTTATCCAGAGAAACTGCATGAAGGTGATAGACAGAGTAAGGCACTGGCTATGCACAGGCTATGAACGTAGAGGAATAGAAAGAAAAGAAAAATTAGGTTTGCAAATTAAAGAAAAAATATTAAGATACTATGTATTACAGATGGATAGACCAGTTCAGTGTTGTATTCATTAGCAGCAAGAACTGATGAAAGCCAATGGAAAACAGAAAAACTCAGTGAAATAAAGGTAATGGATAAAACTCAGATACAGATGAAAAGGCCAGCCACCCCTCAATATAAACAAATTTTGGCTCATCTATCTCTCTCTGGCTGCACAGCTTTCTTCTACAGTAATATATACTTTTTTTCCCTCAGTGTTTATATATAAAAAAATCTGCCTGAAAAAGGATAAGTTATCCCTTGTGTTATGAATCTGAACCCTCCTCCTCCCCACCATGCTCCCACTCATTAGTCACATGCCTTGAATTATGAGACAGACTAATTGTCAGAACCAGTGACTCAAGAGTTTGGGTTGGAAGGGAAGTTAATCATCTTATTCCAATCCCTGTCATGGGCAGGGACATTTTCTGCTAGATCAGGTTGCTCAAAGCCCCATCCAAGCTCACATTGACACTTCCAGGGTTGGGGAATCCACAGCTTCTCTGGGCAACCTTTACCAGGGCCCCACCACACTCACAGTAAAGAATTTTGTCCTAATATCTAACATAAACCTGTCCTCTTTCAGTTCGAAGGCATCACTCCTCATCCTGTCACTCTATGCCCTTGTCAAAATTCCCTCTCCAGCTCTTTTGTAGCCCAGTCTTTAGGTACTGGAAGGGGCTCTAAGATATCCCCAGAGCTTTCTGTTCTCCAAGCTGAACAGCCCCAGCTCTCTCAGCCTGTCTCCATGCTCCAGCCCTGTGATCATCTTTGTGACTCTCCTCTGTGCTTGCTTCAACAGGTCTAAGTCCTTCTTATACTGGAGGCGCCAGAGATCCAAGTTCTCCAGGTGGGGTCTTACCAGAGTGGAGTAGAGGGACAGAATCACCTCCCTCGACCTGCTGCCAGTGCTGCTTTTGACGCAGCCCAGAACACAGTTGGCTTTCCAGGCTGCAAACTCACACTGCCAGCTCACATTGAGCTTCTCATCCACCAACACCCCATAGTCACTCTTTTCAGAGCTGCTGTCAATCCGTTCTCCACCCAACCTGTATTTGCGCTTGAGATTGCTGTGACTGAGTGCAGACCTTGCTCTTGGCCTTATTGAACTCCACAATGTTCACATAGGCCCCTCAAACCTGTCCTGTTCCCTCTGGATGACATGCATTCCCTCTAGCATGTGACCACAACACAGCTTGGTTTTGTCAGTAAACCTGCTGAGTGTGCACTCAATCTCACTGTCCTTTCCTCTAACAAAGGCATTAAACAGCACTGGTCTCAATACCAACCCCTGGGGAACACCACTTGACACTAGGCCCCACTTGGACATCAATCGATTGACCACAACACTTTGAGTGTGACTAGCCAGTCAATTCCCCATCCACTGAGTGGTCCATCTGTCAAATCCATGCCTTTCCAGATTAAAGACAAGGATGTTGTGTGGGACAGTGTCAAATGCTTTGCATGAGTCCAGGTAGTTGACATCAGTCACTCTTTATTCAGCCACCACTGCTGTGACCCCATCATAGAATTTGTCACCAAATTTGTGAGGAGTGATTTGCCCTTAGTGAAACTATGTTGGCTGTCACTAATCAACTCCTCATTTTTCATGTGCCTTGGCATAGCTTCCAGAGGATCTTTTCCATGATCTTGCCGCCTGTGTACAGAGGTAAGACTGACTGTCCTATAGTTCCCAAGTTTTCCTTATTTTCCTTTTTTAAGATGGGGTCACGCTTTCCCTTTTGGGGAAGTCTAATTGTCCAACCTGGTCCCTGCAGCTCACTCTCTTGCTTGAAAAAAACAATGTCCTAGGAAGAAATGCTGATTTGTGGTTTACTTGTGTCTTGAGGCTGAGTTTGCTTAAAGTCTACTAAATATTAAATTTAGCTATCAGTGGAGGCTCAACAAGCCCTCTTCACCTCCTTACAGCTGCTTACTGAATCTGTAGAGACTAAACAATCTCTCCTTCTGGTTTCTTTGAAAATGGCTGAGGTATTCAAATGTCATTATGGAAGGGAAAACATGGGAGAAACTTAGACATGAAATGCTACTGTATAAGCTTTGGTCCCTAAAGAACAGTATAAGTGACATTTCCTGATTTTCACCTTTTTTGATAGATTTATTTTATAAACTTTTTAACATGATAACCATCATGCAGGTTTGAATTCTAGATTTCATTATAGTATCCAATATCAGTTGTGCTCAGATAAGAATGTAAATATAATACAGCCACTATATGATTTTTTTTAACATGTATAATTTAATTGCATGAGTCTAAATCTGGTGAGGAAATAGACCCAATCCTCCACATTTGGGTATTCAACTCTGACACTCTTGGTAGATTCAGATGTATGAAATTAGTGAAATGAAAGGAAAATATGTGTGTGAGAAAGCTGATGTCTTTTTTGACAACGTCTTATCTCGGAAGGATTTACTGCAGTGGTTGGAATCTTTGAAACATATCAAGAGCAAATGACTGAGGAGTCTCCTTGAACACAGCGCCCATTCTGAATGTGGAAATCAGTGGCTGAACTCCAGCCAAAACAATCAGAGACCCAAAACTAAGTCTTATTTGTGCAATAATTACAATGAAATATTATTAACTACCACACTTTTAACACATTTTGTTAAATCCAGTTCTCTGATATTTTGTATCTACGTTATTACAGCTCCAGAGGTGCAATATATGTGAGTCAGTAATGTGCCCCGTTGCAAAGAAGGCTGATGGTACCCTGGGCTGCATGAGGCAAAGCATCACCAGCAGGTTGAGGAAGGTGATCCTTCCTGTCTGCTCAGCACTGGCTAGGCCACATCTGGAGTGTTGGATTCAGTTCTGGGCTTCCCAGTAAAAGAGAGGCATGGGAATACTTGTCAGAGTCCAATGAAGGGCCACCAAGATGATTAAGGGATGGACCATCTCTTTTGTGAGGAGAGGGTGAGAGAGCTGTGACTGTTCAACCCAGATAACAGAAGGCTCAGGGATATCCTACCCATGCATCTGAACATTGGAGGGGAAGGATGGAGCCAGGTGGTGGTTTCAATGGTTCCCAGTGACAGGACCAGAAGCAATGGGCTCATGCAGAAACTCTAGAGACTCCATATGATCATCAACAAACACTTTTTGCCAGCAAAGACAACCAAGCACTGATGCAGGTTCCTCAGAGAGGTTGTGTATGTAGTGTCTATCTGTGCAGATATACAAAAGCCATCTGGGCACGGTCGTGGGCAACTGGCTCTAGGCGCCCCTGTTTGAGCAAGGAGATTTGGCAAGAATACCTCCAGAGTTATCTTACAGTCCCAAATATTTTGTGATTCTGTGATTCTGTGAAAGGCAATTAACTTAACACTCACTCGTAATCATCCAACAAAAAAATACCTTGGGGGAAACTCAATAGCTTTTTGCTCTAGAAGAGCAGGTGGAAAAGGAAGGAACTTGCAGGAAAATACTGAACTTGCTTTAATTTATGATGCCAACTTAGATGTCTCTTCCAGTTAATGGTCCATCAAGTAACTTTTCAAACCATAATTTTATCTAAAAAGATAAGACAGTACCATAGAATCATAGAATATATTGAATTGGAAGGGATCCATCAGGGTCATCGAGTCCAACTCATAGGCCTGAGCAGGACACCCCAAAAATCACATCATGTGCTTGAGAGTCCAAATGCTTCTTGAACTCCGTCAGGCTTGGTGCTATGGCCATTTCCCTGGGGAACCTGTTCCAGTGCTCAACCACCCTCTCGGTGAAAATCTTTTTTCTAATAGCCAAACTAAGCCAACCTAAACCTCCCCTGACTCAGTTACATGTCATTTCCTCAAGTCCTGTTACTGGTCACAAGAGTGAAGAGATTCGTGCATGCCCTTCCACTTCCTGTCATGAGAATGCTGAGACACAATGGGGTCTTCCCTCAGTCTGCTCTTCTCCAAGCTGAACAAACCAAGTGCCCTCAGCCACTCCTCATACGGTTTCCTCTTCAGGCCTTTCACCATCCTCACTGCCCTCCTTTGGACACTCTCCAGTTGTTCAATGGATTTTTTATATCATGGTGCCAAAACTGCACACAGGACTCAAGCTGAGGCTGCCCCAGTGCAGAATAGAGCAGGACAATCACCTTTCTCGATTGGCTGATGATGCTGTGCCTGACGCCCCCTAGAACAGAGTTGGCCCTCCTGGCTGCCAGGGCACTGCTGACTCATATTCAACTTGCCATCGACCAGGACTCCCAGATCCCTTTCCGTGGCACTGCTCTCCAGTCTCTCATTCCCAGTCTATACACAGATCTAGGTTTGCCCCAACCGAGGTGCAGAATCCAACACTTACGCTTGTTAAACTTCATACAGTTGGTGATTACCCAGCTCTCTAATTTGTTAAGGTCTCTCTGCAGGACCTCTCTGATTGACAGCTCCTCCCACTTTAGTGTCATTGGCAATCTTAGTATTCCTTCGAGTTCTGTGTCCAAGTCGTTAATGAAGATGTTGAAGAGCACAGGACCTAAGCACAGGACCTAAGCACAGTACCTGTGGAATCCCACCAGCAACCAGTCACCAGCCTGATGTCACCCTATTCACTGTAAGTCCTTTTGCCCAACCTATGAGCCATTTCCTCACCCATTATATATAACACGGTTATTCAGCTGCATGCTGAACATTTTGTCCTAAGGGATACTGTGAGAGACTATGAACCCTGAGACTAGCTCAGTTGGTTAGAGCATGGTACTGATAATGCCTAGGTTGTGAGTTCAATCCCTATACAGGCCGTTCACTTAAGAGTTGGGCTCAATGATCCTTGTGAGTCAGAAGATTCTGTGATAGTAAGGTGTGTGACAGTTAATTCTTCAGCTCTTATTTCAACAAGTCAAATACTGTACATAAGGTAGAAGACTATCATCATGTAATTACTGGGTCTCCAAAGGCCACAGTGGTGAAAAAACAATCCCCTTTGTGAGAAACATATATTTAAAAATACACTTCATAGAAAATATGAGAAGAAATTTAATGCACAACAACAAACCTGAACTTTACCTGATACCTCATAAAAATAAACCAAATAATTCTAAATGTTTCTTCTTATGTGTCAACAAAATAGAAAGTCATGTTACCAGACTAATTTTAATTTTCTAAGTATACTTTTATATTTTGACATGCTACCTCATTCTCTTCCTCAGATATTTATTATATATTTTATTTTCTATTATATATTTTATATTACATATTTTTATTATATAATTTTTATTTTATAGGCCTGATTGATTGCATTATATGCAGAACACAAGTAAAGTTTCACAAATATTCAAACAGTTTTTTCTTATAAAATGCCACCCACAATTGGAGAGGCATTTGTATTATTTTCTCAGATTGCCATGGTTCTTTCAATTATAGCTCTTACGAATTTAGTTGTCTCATTATAAAGTCAGTCAGATGGAGTTTAGGGATTTTGAACCATAGTCATTAGTTATTTCTTCAGAGGAGAACAACTGTGACCTAAAAATGCAAGCTGTAAATAATAATTTCATTTTTAATATATATTCAATGTTTTACTTACAAGCAATACTTCTACTTATCTATTAACCAGTCTCCTTGAATCTGACCATCTTAAAAATATTGACCTACTCCTGATTGTCAAAGTCTGAATAAATCATGACAAGATCCTGGAAACTTGGCAAGTACATCAATGATTTTATATCTGCAATCATGCATCAAATACATGTTGAGGGAATGAAAAAATTTTTGATTTCTTTGCCTTGCCTCATTAGTCATCATGTGGTGATGCATGCATTGCCAAGTGCATGCAGTCTGCAGCTCCCATGACAGTTAGGAATCCAACAGTCTCATAAAATTCATTAATTACTTGCTGCAGCAACGATTATCTTGTGCAAAAGTTAATAAGATTATTATCTCTGCTGAAAAGCATATTTATAAATCACTGCCAGGGAGAATATTAACTTACAGTCTGTTAGAGGATCCCGTTGAAGCAACAATTAATGTAAGGGTAACCTTCCAAGTGTTACAAGCACTCTGTCAATCCTAAAATCAAGGCGCAGAAGGCAGCAACAGTCATTTTGCCAAGTCTGTGTCCACAGATGTTTTTCAATTAGCTGTCAGAAAATGCTGCATGCTCAAAAGTCACCTGGTAAACTGAGTTATACGGATTTGTTATTTTCTTTAAAGTCATAGAACAAACCTCTGTATTTTAATTTGTGACCTAGGGTCTTAAGTTATCAAAAAGTTAAAGGTTACATTTCAAGTTGCAAGTCAAAAGGGTTATAATTAATTATTATTTGCAAACTGAAAAACTTCCAGCCTGTATAGTTAATTTTTATGTATACTGTGCAAGTCAATTTGTAAGTGCAGTGTTCACTGAAATCAATCAATATCTTTAACTTCTTGCAAGTCGTATCATAGAATCTTACAATCATAGAATGGTAAGAGGTTGGAATGAACCTTAAAGATTATCTAGTCCCAACCCTCCCTGCCACTAGACCAGATTGCTCAAGGCTTTATCCAACCTGGCTTTGAACACTGCCAAGGTTAGGGAATCCATAGCCTTGCTGGACAACCTGTTCCAGCGTCTAACCATCCTCACAGTGAAAAATTTCTTCCTAATATGTAACCTGAATTTCTTCTCTTTCAATTTGTACCATTATTTCTTGTCCTGTCACTGCAGTCCCTATCCTGCTTCCTGCAGGCCCCCTTCAGATACTGGAAGTTTGCTATGAGGGCTCCATACAACCTTCTCTTCTCCAGGCTGAACAGACAACTCTCTCAGCCTGTTTTCTTTGCTGGGGAGGTGCTTCAGTCCTCTTACCAACTTCTTGGCCCTCCTCTGGACTTGCTCCAGCAGTTCCATGTCTTTATGTTGGGGGCACCAGAACTGTACCCAGTACTCCAGGTGGGGTCTCACAAGAACAGAGTAGAGGGGGTGAATCTCATCCCCCACCTGCCAGCCACACTCCTTTGGATGCAGCCCAGGACATGTTTGGCTTTCTGGGCTGCAAGCACACACTCCAGATGATTTGAGTTTTTCATCAACCATCACACCCAAGTCTTTCTCCAAAGAGCTGCTCTCAATCACTTCTCCAGACAACCTGTAGGTGTGTCTGGGATTGCCACAACACAGGTGTAGGACCTTGCACTTTGCTTTGTGGAACTTTATGATGTTGGCACAGGCCTGGCTCTCAAGGCTGTCCAGGTCCCTGTGGATGACATCTGTTCTCTCCAGTGTGTGACTGCACCACTCAGCTTAGGGTCATCAGCAAACTTGCTGAGTGTGCCCTTGATCCCGCTGTCCATGTCACTGACTAAGATGTCGAACAGTATCAGCCCCAGTACAGACACCTGAGAGACACCAATCGCCACTGGTCTCCATATGGACAGTGAGCTGTTGACCACAACTCTTTGCATGCAATGTTGAATCATGTGCCATCATTGCATCAATTCCAGTGAGAAGTACATTTTACTAATTGCAGAAATTAGAGGAAAGTATTTAATCAACAAATATTAATATTAATAATTGCAGTATAAATCAAATCACCTCAGTTATGGTAATTTTTCATATTTATTCTTTTTAATTACTCGTTTGATAGATTCATCACATACATGTATCAAGCTTTGCTGTTAAGCTTCAACTAGTAATGGAGTTGGTGTTACTTTTCCCTGTAAGCAAGCAATTTCCCAATGATCAAGGGTAAAGATGGGCTTGAGTTGCAGTTCCTGTAACTATTCATGCATGTGAATGATACCTGTTCTTCTTAGTCTCTTGCCATCAAGTCTCACAGCATCTGCGGAAAAAAAAAATAAAAAGAGGAGTAGAATGTGTTTTAACACTGACATAAATATTTGTTTGGAATTAGAGGAGGCAGGTTTTTGTGGGGTAGTTGGTATTTTTTTTATCATTTTGTGGAGCAGTTAGGTTTTTTTCTTTTTTTGCATTTTTCACTGAAGTCTAGTTACAAAGCAAGCAAGTAGACAAAAGGTCATATCCTAAGAATGATCCTAGTGCAATGAACCTCCATGACACTCTTCTAATTTCCATCTTCTAAAGAGTCACTGTCTCACATATTTCAGCTCATAATTCATGAATAAGATGCATGAAAGTGCTGTCAACTGGCAGTGGGTGGGGAGGGAATGATGGGAGGGGATGCTTTCCTGGACTCTTGGGAACTTCAACTCATGCTGAAATTCTGAAAGATCAAAGTTTGAGACAATTTATTTTCTCTCTTGTTTTAACCCATCTAGTTTCTTCTAATTCAACTCTACTTGAGATTGCTTACCACTGAAGCTAATAAAATATTCCAGAAGTCCCACATGTTAAGCCTCAGTAAAATAAACTACAGTGAACAGACTGTCAAATACTTTTTCCTTTTGCTTCTCTCTTGCCTCTCTTTTCTGGGCTGAACAACCAGACAATCCCCAAAATATTTTATCTGAAGTCACCACTTAAAAGTAAACAAGGCAAACACCACATTAGGTGTTTATTTACAGTCACTTTAGAATGTGGGTTCAAAATTAATATATCTCTTATGAGTATAATTAGCATGTCTTAGCTCAACCAATTTAAAATTTTAAATAAAAAAATTTTAAAAAAATCATATTCAAATATCTGCAATATTGGGGAATTGCTGATTTTTCTCCTTAAAATTAAATAGGATGTGCTTATAAATATATGTATAAGTTATTATCAAGTCTACTTAACATTTTTTTATCATTAACATTTATTTCCTTCCTAGTCAACATTAAAAAGAAAAGTCATAAAATAAGCTTTCCTCATGATTCCTATGATTATTTATTTCTCTATCAATTTTGAGAGAAGTCATTTTTATTTGAAAATTAAGGAACAGGTTGCCTAATTCCTTTTTACTTTCATCTGATAGAAGTAGTATGGGTGGTTTACAGGGCTTCTTATAAGACAGTTATCTTTTTTCATAAGATAGTTCTTCATTAACACAATGTCAGATGTAAATCTATCTGTGAATTCAGTGACTATTTCAGGTTAAATAAAGAAATAGTCCATATGATAAGTGGCAATAACTACTATCGGTAACAAGGGAAAGGAGTGATTTATAAACCCTGCTTTTAATATTCTTGTGATACTTAATTCAGCCATCAGTATTCAAATCCAGCTGACATCTGTGGGAGCTCAGAGGGCTCAGCAACTTGCATAAGTACTCAATAAATTACTACATTGAGCCTAATCCTGCAGACAATGTTATGGGTAAGGGAAAAAAACTAATTACAGTGAGGGTTTTTTCAAGTTTATTTACTACATGAGTTCAAAGCAAGATTGTACCCTTGATCTCAAACTATAATATAATCAAATTCAAGAAGGAACTATAAGTTTACTTGTAGGTCTGATCTTCTGAAATCCTTTCATGAATTGTGAGTTCAGAAGAGATAATGTACACTTATACATTTCTAAGTGTTTAAAAAAAAAAGTGACACTTTTTCAAAATAAACCTTTTTAATTGTGATCAGTGAGCTCAGTGATCAGAGCTAGTTGAATGCAGGGGCAGAGTTAGCTGCTGGTGGCTGAATTAATGATGTACAGGTCTGACTCTGTGTCCTCGTCTGTGTCAAACAAATTCAACCCAGTAGCTTCATGGTGCTTGAGCAGCAAGTGTTCCATCTCGTCTCACAGGCAGAGTCCCACCAGATTGAGTCAGGACTTGTGCAAAGCTTGTCTCAGCTAGAAGTTGTCTTTTGCACCTATAAAAATAAAAATAAAATAAAAAGCTTCCAGTGGAACGTGAAGCAACTTGTCGTGGTGCAGCCTGATTATCAAAGAATGTGAACATCAGGTAGTTTTTCTCAGATAATAGAAATTCACATCTACTGTAATAAATGAACTAGACAACTGTAAAGGTTAAAGTACTAGTAGAAGTGGCAGAAAGTATATATGAAATATTTTTGTTTGATATACAAACAGTAACAGTAAACTGAGAGCCTGATTCAGTTATGCTCTTAACCATATGAACAGTCCCACTGTTCATAAAACTGGAAAAACCCCCCATAGAAACAAGAATAAAGACAGTTTTTCTTTTTACTTACCTAGTAGCAGGGCAAAATTCTCTTACTGAAACTACTACCAGTGGCTTCACTTCAAAACTTGAAAGAATAACACCCTTTGGGGAAAGAAACACTAGTCAAAATGGATAATAGATTTTAAAAAGAGATTTTATTTTTTTAAGTTCTTGCTAGCAAGTCCAATTCCTTACCTAAGGTTGAGTTGTTTGTTGGTTGTTCTTGTTTTTTTTTAATTACACACAGCTACATTTTTATTCTTCCATACTATTCCCAGTTTTAATGGCATAAATTAAAGATGAACTAGTAATCTAAGATGAACTAGTAATCCTTAAAATAGAAAAACAGCAGTTTCTTTCAGTCTTTGAAGAATTAAGTTCATAGATTCATTGAATTGTTTGGGTTGGAAGGAACCTTAAAGGATCAGTCAGTTAGTGCCAATCCCCCTGCCATGGACAGGGCCTCTTTCCACTAGACCAGATTTCAAAGCCCTGTCCATCGTGGCCTTTAACACTTCCAGGGTTGGGGTATTCACAGCTTCTCTGGGCAACCTGTGCCAGTTGATTGAGAACACAAACTTAAATATATAAAAAAACCCCCAACATGTAAACCTGAAAAATAAAATTTAAATGTAAACAAAAATAACCAGCCAAATTCCACAGCTGTTTAGTATAACTTGGAGAAGAGAAGAAAACCTCTCTTTTAGGTCACAGTATGGAAAAGATCACATCTCTTCTACAAGTACTACAAGATTTAACAAATTGAACTAGTTGTTTTTTAAGTGTCTCATTTTCTATAGAGCAAAAAATGTGCACTATGTGCATGCTGACCAGGCTGAAGTACCTCACACAGTGATAACCAGAATGAACCTCCTAAAGGCACGGCCAAGACACCTGCCTCCAGACATCCTTCCCACATGTGGCTATAAGAAAACTCCTGATAAAAATGGAAACCCAGTATATTTCCAGGCCACTGGGAGCAGCTTACATTTTTTGCAAGCAGGTTTTGTCTACAGCGTTGGCAAGAGTTTCAGGAAAAAAAAAATGAATTAAACATGAAAATACGTATTCTCAACCAGCAGGCCACCAGAGATTTTATAACCCATTTTTCAACCCATTTCCCCTGCTTCTAAAAAGCATGAAAGTTATTGCAGTGAAATAGGCAGCAACATTCAAAACAAATCCCTTTACAGACTTTAATCTGAGGAGAAGAGATTCAAGGTCTCTAGCCAGTGGTAGGAGATAATCTGGTAGGGTTGCAAGAAGAAATTGTCTGAGCTGCAAATAAAAGACGAACTCCTGCTGTGGAATATTATAAAAATGCTGAAGATGCTGGAAAGATGCTAGAGCTCCCTGGTGTCTCAGGATGGAGACATGAGGTATGTAACCACCGTCCATCCGAGAAGCAAAGGAAAACAATTGCGGGATTCAATCAAGCCCAGCTACAGTAAGTGCCAGTGGGGACCTTTCATCTTCAGAACTGTCAGAAAGCACAGCCACTTGTGGCACGGTGAACCCTCCTTTGTTTAGCAAGAGTGACGATGACTTGGGGACAAAGTACAGGGAATAGAGATATGACAGGACAGTTACTTCTTTTTTTAGAAATCAACTGCTTAAAGAGTGACACTTAGCCCATGTAAAATAATCCTGCAGCCAAAGCTGACACACTGTGTCACTATTAATTTTGCTGAGAGCCATTTACCATAATTTATAGAAAGATGAAGAGATGTAACACATAACATATTTAGAGAGCTATGCTCAATGAAGGACCCATTTACCATTGTCTAATACAGGTAAAAGAAAAGTATGTAAAATAAGTGCGCAAAGAAGCAAATTCATATGTAGTGTGAATTGATCAGAGAATGGAAGCAAGTGCCAAAGAAATTGTAATAGTAACAGTTCACTAGCTGTTTAGATGTTCTCCCCATGTAACCTTGTGCAAGGCAATGACCCAGAAAAATAAAAAGCATGGAAGAAGTACTAACCTCTAGAAATCTCATCAGATTGATAGTATTAAGACTTTGTGTTCCAAGTGAACTGAAAGAACTGTGGGTTTATTAAAAAAAGAAGTACTGTCAAGATCAGATGAGGCTTACATATGGGAATGAATGGTGTTAGCAGTAGACATGTATGCTGGTGAATATGGGGAGATGCTCTGTACCTTTATCTTCCCAGAAAACAAATGTGCTCTGATATGTTTCATATCCAGATGAAATAAGATCTTAAAAAAAAAAACAAAAACAAAAACAAAAGCAAAAAAACCAAACCAAACCAAACCAAAACAAAACAAAAAAACACCAAAAAACTAAACAAACCAGGAATTGCAATGCCTGCCAATACACACCGTTATTTACCATCATAGTGCTTAAGAAGGACATGCACTAAAATCAGTATGTATCTTCATCATATTACTATGTCAGTAGTAATTAACAATACCTATGGCTCCAGGAAGTGTTTCAGCTCTGCCAGAAATAGCATACAGAAGCCAAAGATGAAATACTAAAATATGCATGAAGTATGCATGAACATGATATGGGAAAGTTTTTATATGAATTTTAAAATCACATTCACGTACAATACTGTAAAATCCATTTAGGCTCAAACACCTCATTGTTTCAGGCCATTGTGGGGTTGCTGTTGAAACCTATTAACTCCACTTGAGCATAAACAGACATTCTCTGGGCAGTTGATTAAAATCCACCCTTTTTTAAGCTTGAAGGGACTTTTGACTGTTTAGTTCCTATGGGAAATATTAAAAGAAATAAATTGAAGAGAAAAATCATAGCATGTCACAACACTTAATAATAGCTGAAAATGGAGTAATTTTAAATAGTTTGCATTAACTTGATGGGATAAATATTCTGAGGTACTCAGGACCCTTAGGGAGAAGTGTCACAAGGATAAGCCATAGTATAAAATTGCTATTTGAGTGCTGAATACCAATTATTTTTTGTTTACTGTAATTTACTGTTAAACCTTGGAGTTTACCCAAAAGCAGTTGGTGTGTTTTAAATGATGCCTCAAAGGTTGATATCCAGGAACAACAATAGAAAGAGAAACACCCTCAGACAATGTTCAAGTTGCTTCCATCTACCATGTGACAAAAAATTATAGGGGACATGTCAGGAGTGAGGCACTGAGAGTGACATGAACACAAACAATTCTGCTTCTAGGAAGCTGCAGTTCTGCAAACTAATACAACTCCATAACTTATTTTTGAGCAAGTTTGTTCTTGCAAAGAGCTGAACCCCAGATATAATGGGAGCCCACTCACTCATGCTCATTATGTGGTTGTTACATATAGTCAAGAAGATCAATTCTGTCGTTTTTAATAAGCTGCTAAATGAAGCTGGCGAGAAAACAGAGAATCTGCTCTGGGGAACAATCTTCTGCTTGGGCCTTTTGAGATAAATGCATGTTGGCCTTTTAACACCCTTCTCATGCTGCAGACCAAGCTCTCCTGCTCCTCCAAATTTGGCATAGCTGTTTTGCCCAGTCTTTTGGAGAGCAGATATGTTAATTATGCAGCCAAAATTAGCTGCCATAGGGGCCCAACACCATCCATGGTGAGAGACAGGTACCAGCGGAAAGTGATGCACTGTAGCTCCTGATCATAAGCTGGAAGGAAAATATGTCTTTCTCCATTAATCATGAAGATGAGTCAATAGTTTGGCTGTTAATCACCTGATCTGCAGTTGTTTCAGTAATGTGAAGTTAGGTCAGATCAATCTAAAAAGCAATCATGTGCTTCCTTGGTGGAGGCAAGAGAAGAGAACCCAACTTTCAGAAGGCAGGATATTACTTATTTAGAATAGACATATTGCAAATATAGCAGCCTATATTTGCAAAATTTCTGCTTGAAGATGTGAGTAATTTATGGCTAAATTACTCCAAACAGAAATTTCTACCCACAAGAAAACAAGATTTTGATCAGGCACAGGATTGAAGACCATTGTGAAAATAAGTAATGAGAATTTTTAGAGCTTTGCTATTCAAATCTCATTAAAGGAATATTATTTCAACTCTCTCTTCCTATCCTTTCAGCAACACTATTGAATCTTTAAGGAACATCTGGACAATGCTCTTAGTCATGTCATTTAGTTTTAGGCAGTCCTGTGAAGAGCAGGGAGTTAGACTCAGTCCTTACAGGTCCTTCCAACTTGAGATTCTGTGAATCTTACATATGGGAGGATGATGCAGATAATGTCCTTTGCGGGTGCAGATCAAAATTATAATATTATTAATTCCCATCTTACAAGCTCTCCTTCTGTTTGTGGTCTCAAATTCTTTCTTAAGTCCAGTAAGAGTTCCCTGTTGCACAACTCTGTATGCTTATATTCTCTTTGCAGTCAGTGAGCTAATTTTGTCCGACACTGCTTCTCTGCACTGAAAAAGTAAATACTTGCAGAAGTTACACAACACAGATTTTGCATTATGAAAAAAGCATCTTTTACCAGATCCATATTGTCAGTACAAACAACTAGTAAAGATATCTGTAACAGCTGCAATACTCATAGAGAAGACCCCAAGAGTCTCACAAGCCTTGCTTCCATACCTCATCACCACATGTTTGAGTCTTCTTTTATTTTACAACTTTTGTGACAACACCATTTTTATGGCAGCTTTTTGTGAGCTGATTTTAAATAGCCAGTGCTAGAAACCAGTGTGATTTTGATTGAAGAACTTGATTTTAACAAGGCCAAGGAGCTCATTGTACATTTTTAAAGCAATGGAAGTTTTGAACTGCTAGCCATGAAGCAAAGTGATGTATGAAGAACCTGATGACTGAGTGAACAAGATGAACCAAGCCATCAATCTATGGTAGTTGCAAACAAGACCACAGATAACAGGGGTTGTCAATCATTGAAACAGGCTGCCCAAAGCAATGGTGGAGTCACTATCCCTGGAGAAATTTAAAAGACTTGCAGATGTGGCACTTGGGGACATGGTTAAGTGGTGTGCTTGTCAGTGTTAGTTGGATCCAATGATCTTATAGATCTTTTCCAACCTAAATAATTTAGTGATTCTATGTTTTATTGAGGTGGAGGGATGGACTGAAGATGCATCTGAAGCACTGTGTTTTCTTTTGCACCAGCAGAGACCCACATACTGGACAGTTCTGGGGAAGGGAGGGCCACTAAGACAGGGGGCTGGAGCCTGGTGACCATGAGTAAAGGCTAAAGGAGCTGGAGTAGTTTAGCCTGGAGAACAGAAGGCTTGAGGGCATATATTTGAAGTATTCCACAACCAAAAATGGAATGACAGAGAAGATGGATCCTTGTCAAAAGCGCACAGAAAAAGGACAGGATTCAATAGTCACAAGTTACATCAGAAGGAATTCAAGTTGTACACAAGAAAAAATCTCTTCCCCTTGTGAGTGGCTAAACACTGCAACAGGTTGCCCTGGGTCACTGGAGTGTCCTTTACCCTGGATATATTCTGAACTGAAAAGAGCCCTGGGACCTTGTATCCACTGTTGAAGCAGAAAAGGAAATTGGACTCAAAAGCTGCCGGTGGTTCCTTTAAAGCTGAATCTTTTTTATTATTATTATTTACTTCTGTTGTCTTCATTTCACAAAGTTAGCACTTTGTCATACTCCCCTCAACTCCTAATTTGGGTGCTCTCTACTGAACCTTCAAACAGATTGTTCCTGAATACCAAAGCTCACTGAACACTTTGTTGTTGTTGAAGAATTACAAACGTAACTCAGTAATGGATGAAGGGTCTATGAACAGCTGAGTGTGGTTGCTTCTTGCCAAAGGAAAAAGGGGGGGGCAACCCAAAGCTTTTTTACACAAGCTTGATGCATCATATTTGGATCCATATTTCAGTACAGGAATGGCTGTGAAAGTACCACAGACTGTGTTTAATGTGTAAGTTGAGGATTATATTTTGAAACATCTTCTATTCTGACACAAGGAGTGATGACTGGGGGAAGGGAAAAAGTCATGTATGTAAATGCAACATGCCACAGGGTCTCTCCTGCCTGCTCATGTCAGAAACCATTCTTCTTTGCAATCTAAACAAAAGATCCTTTAATCCATATAATACCACCTCAGGCACAGGTATCAGACCTTCTTCCCTACATTATTGGTCAGTACTAACTCCTCTGGCCCAATAAATCTTGAATTTCACACACGAGTGAAAAACAGGGAACAAAAGGGTTGGTACCCTTTCTCACAGAAATGGGTAAATGAACCCTTATTTTTGCCAAGGGGAGAACTGCAAGCTTTGCTGTCCTCAATTGCAGCAGGGGCTGTGGTGAAGGCAAGTGGTGTGTGTTCTAAAAGGCAATTAAATATGTGTAAAAACTACTCATTATGGGTAAAAGCAAAGACTGACTTCTGCCATGCTTCCAAAGCACATATACAAAATTCCAGAACACATATATAAAATCTATTTTAATTTCTATGCTGTGTCTGAAATCCTACCCCTCCCTATGTCTGTCATTCTTTATGAACTTGCTGCAGGGAACTCAAAATTTTAGAGGTTCTGGGTCTTTCATGGGAAGTTGGTTACTCCTGGCTTTAATGTAAGCTTGCTTTCGCTATCCTGTAGAGGCATGAAGAAGACAAACATTGCAGATCTTGTTGTTGGGGCATAACAATAACTTTCTTTGGATTTAGTCCAGAAAGAATATATGGGGAGATAAGAGTGGCAGCAGATGAATAATGGGCAGAGAGACAAACTAGACTGTTGAAACAAGAGGAAAAGGAAAAGATGAAGACAAAAGTAATGGTAAGTAAATACAGAAATACAGTGGTGGCAGAGGAGTAAAGCCAACAAGAGATCCCACCTCAGGAATAAAAAAAGGAGAAAAGTGAATGGGAAAAAACCAGAAAACTATTCATTCATGGCAAGGCTTCGCGAATGAAGATTTGGGAAGGACTCTACCCACATTTGCTACAAGCGCGCTGGTGGCTAAAAAGGCTAATACAAGATAGACAAGTCCAGTTGCAAAAGGCACAGCAGAAAGACTCCTTAGGTGGTATCAGCAAGACACGATTCTTTCTGCATTGTCTTTTCTCCTTGAGAGTGATCCTGTGTGCATTCTCAAAGGAAGTAGCAGTGTTATAGATGGTGTGTCTCCAGGCCTCCCGATTTGAGGCCAGAGAAGACCAGTTATGGTGATCAATATGGCCAAGGCTGAGATGTTGTTTCAGGGAGTCCTTGTATCTCCCCTTCGGGGCTCCTCTCTTGTGGCAGCCAGTGGCAAGTTCACCATAAAGCAAGATCTCAGGGAGGCGGTGGTCCTTCACCCTTGAGACGTGTCCTGCCCAGAGCAGCTGTGTTCTCATCAACATGGCCTCAATATTCATAACTGCTGCCTGTTCTAGAACAGACGTATTAGTCACATAATGAGTTCAGTGGATGTTTAGAATTGTACTGATGCCTTAAGACCCTTTTAGTTTCTTATTTTTCTAATTTTGTAAGCTTTATAAGTTTTATATGTAGTAAAAGTAGATTTTAGAAGCAGCAGCCCTTATTCTCTCACCCTGTAGCACAAGTAGTTTACACATTCCTTAACCCTGGAATGGAATTCCATTCCATGCTCCCCATATCAACTCTATCCCTGAATCCAGTAGAAATGTTTAGTCTTTTGTCAAGGCAGTCCTATGCTGTTTGGAGAACACTCATATCTTGGCCTGAACAACAGAACACAGTCAAGAACTATGTGACTGTGTACCCTTTGTGCTCTGAAGATGGTGATGGTGATGAAGAGGTGGTTCCGAAAAGCCCCCAGACCCAATTCCCAGGGGGTGGGCCAGGGGGTGGACCAGAGCAAAGGCAACGGGATGGACAAAACTTGGATTGGTCAAGCAGTGTTATAAAATGTAACATCTCAGGCACAGCTGGCGCGCGTGTCCTGTAACATTTATGGCTTGGCACAAATTAAACCCTTTCCTTAACTCACCCTCAATTAACTGGTCCTGAGTTTTTTCTCTTTAGCATCAGCTCTGTCACACAGAGACAGCGTTGATGGAAGCGTTCTAAGAGTTGTGGGTAGTGTCAGTAAATGATCATTATTCGGATCCATATAAAAGAGTAGACAGCACTATGGCTCTGTAAACACTGATCTTTGTACTTTTCTTCAGGTGTTTATTTTGCCAGGCTTTTATGGAGTTTTCTGAAAACACTATATGCCTTTGCTAACCTGTTGTCTATCTCTCCATCAATCTTACCATCCAAGGAGATGAGGCTTCCTAGGTAATTAAACTGCTGGACTGATTTGAGCACTGATTCTCCAATGGTGATATGGGGATGATGGAAGACTTCCTGAGGTGCAGGTCAATAGCAAACTTCTGTCTTCTTTGAGCTGACTTCCAGCCCAAAAAGCTCAGCAGCTTCTGCAAAGCAGAAGCACTGCAGAGCTCCTTCTGTGTGGGCAACGAGGGCATCGTTGTCAGCATAAAGCAGCTCCCGGACAAAACAGTTTAAGGTCTTAGTGTGGGCCTTCAGTTGCCTTAGGTTGAATAGGCTTCCATCAGTACGATATCGAATGTAGATACCATCCTGATCATCAAGGTCTGCTGTGGCTCTTTGGAGCACCATGCTGAAAAAGATTGTGAATACAGTTGGAGCGAGAACGCAGCCTTGTTTCACACTATTGGTTATTAGAAAGGGCTCAGAAAGTGCATAGCCATATCTGACTTGACTGCGCTGATCCTCATGAAGTGAGATGATCATTTTAAGGAACTTGGGGGGACAACCTAAATGTTTCAAAATCTGCCACAGAGCTTTTCTGCTCACAGTATCGAAAGCCTTTGTAAGATCAACAAAGGTTGCATAGAGACCTTTGTTCTGTTCCCTACACTTCTCTTGCAGTTGTCTGAGAACAAATATCATGTCTGTGGTACTCCTGTTGGCTCTGAAACCACATTGCCTTTCAAGTAGAATTCCTTCTGCTATTGCGAGTATTAGTCTGTTTAAAAGTATTCTTGCCAGGATTTCACCAGCAGTGGAGAGCAGAGTAATACCCCGGTAATTTGAACAGTCTGATTTATCTCCTTTCTTCTTATACGAAGTTGATGATGGTAGGTCTGATGGTAGTTCGCCTAGTTCCCAACAGCACACCACAAACTCGTGAAATTTAGCATAGAGTGCTTGGCCCCCGTGCTTCCAGACTTCAAGTGGAATTCCATCAGCTCCAGCTGCCTTGCCAGTTTTCACCGTGCTGTATGGTCTTAAGAGTTTCTCCCATAGTAGGGGCAATACCCAATTCATTCTTCACCGGCTGTTGTGAGATGGACTGAATTGCTGAGTCTTGAACTACATGGTTGGTACTGAAAAGAGTCTGAAAGTGTTCAGACCATCGATTCAGAATGGAGGTTTTATCTGTCAGAAGCGTTTGACCATCTGCACTGAGTAGAAGGCTTTGGACCTGGTATGTAGGCCCGTATGCCATTTTCAAGGCCTCATAGAATCCTCTGTAATCACCCGTATCTGTGCATAATTGAGTTTTTTCTGCTAGATTGATCCACCATTTGTTCTGGATGTCACAGAGTTTCTGTTGGAGCTTGCTGCATGCAAGACGAAATGCTGCTTTTCTTACATGACAAGATGGGTGAGCAAGGTGTGCTTGGTGAGCAGTTCTCTTCTTCCTCAACAATTCCTGGATCTCTTAATTGTTTTCATCAAACCAGTCCTTGTTCTTCTTGAAGGAGAACCCTAAGGATTTTCAGAGGACTGCAGGAAGCTATTTTTTATGTGTTGCCAAAGTGTTTCAGGAGAGGCATCTATAGAATGATTTTCAAGCCTAGTTTGAAGATTTGCCTGGAATCTGTCTCTCACTGTGGCTGATTGAAGATTGTTAATTTGGAGTCTCCTCCTTGGGATGCCGCCCCTTTTAGGTTTGAACTTAAGGTTGAAGTTACGTTTACAGCGCACAAGTCGAAGATCTGTTTGTCATTCTGTACTAGGCATCATGCGGGTATGATGGACATCACAAACATCTCTCTGTCGCACCAAGACATAATAAATGAGGTGCCAATGCTTAGATCTAGGATGCATCCAGGTTGTCTTCAGACTATTTTTCTGCTGAAAGATAGTGTTAGTGATGGTGAGCTGTTGCTCCATACAGAATTCTAGCAGAAGGTATCCAGTATTGTTGCAGTTTCCAGCACCATGCTTGCCTAAAACTCCTTTCCAGGCTTCAAAGTTCTTTCCTACTCTGGCGTTGAAATCACCAAGGATAATGATCTTATCATCTGCGGGAATATTTTGGGTAAGGTGGCACAGGTTGGTATAAAATTTATCTTTTTCAGCAGGATCAGCTTGGAGAGTTGGGGCACATATACTAAAGAGGACAACATGTTGCTTGTTGTGTAGTGAAAGGTGTAAGGATATAATGTGATCAGAATGACCTGTCGGCAGATTTTCAAGTTTAGGGACAATAGAGTTTTTAATCATGAAGCCGACTCCTGAGAGATGACTTTCAGTTCTGAGTTTACCTGATCAAAAAAATGTATAACCGGCACCATGTTCTCTAAGGCTGCCTTCCTCATGGAGACGAACTTCACTGAGAGCAGGAATGTCAATGTCCCTAGCCTATCGCTACAGGGCTTTACAAATGTGGATATCACCCTCGAGCTTGAGCAATGGATTTTTTTAGGTGAAACGCAGCATGCGTGGAACTGGACCCACCCTTTGATCCTAAGGTTCATCTGCCAGGGCAGAGCGAGCTTGGACAGTGGCTGTGAGGTCCTGAGGACGTAGGTTTGATTAGAGCGTCCTTCTCTTAGATGGATGGTCTTACAGGGCTAAGCAAGCTCTGTCTGCCTGGGTTTGGAATTAGAGTTGTCCTTCTCCTAGGATGACTTGCCTGAAGGCTAGTGAGCCCATCCTGCCCACCTCAGGAATAAAAAAAAAGAGAAAGGTGAATGGGAAAAAAACCGAAAACTATACTATAGCAGGAAAAATATGTAAAGACTGAAATGTCCCAAGGGACAGTGTAGACAGTAAACGCTACATCTAAAAAATTATTAATTATTGATCTTTGTTAGCTGTAAAATAAAAATAACACACGCACCAAGACACATATCCTTCTTCCCTTTCCATGCCTAGACTGGGACTGGCAGCATGAAGCTGTATACATACAAGATGAATCACAGCCTCTTTCTCTGATGACCTTTCTGATTAAGTAATGTGAAAGAAGCACAACTTGACAGAACTGTGGTTAGCAATAAAATAGTATCTGTTCTCCTGCCTTCTTCTGTAGTGTCTGCATACACTTCCATCTCTGCATATTTAACACTATTGCTACGAACTGTATTGAAGCTTCATTCCCTCATTAAGGTATTTCTTGTACCTTTTCTCCTGGCCTTCTCAGCACTTATAAACCCAGTAGCCAGTTGCAGTTCTTGTGCAAGGACCTGCTCAGCAAGGTCTTGTTGTCAGAGAAATTCTTTCTGGGTAAAAACTACCTCACCACACTTCCAGCTCATGTATTTCAATAACTCAAAGGCAGCATTTTTAAATTTTCTGAGATCCAAAAACATTCTGCCTATACAGGTGACATCCAGAACCCTTATTAGGCCAAGTATCAACCCAATGCTGTAATTCCTCTTATGTTTCATCTTCTATGACAGTGTCTAACTCAGCACAATCTCCATGGTACTTCTTATCTGCCTTTTAAAATCTTGTTTTGTTGGTTTTTCCATACAAAATGGAGGGTATCAGTTCAAACCCTAACCAAGGACTTTCTTGATATATGCTCCTTATCTTTTATCTGGCTCACGGGTGGTAACTTTTCTTATAAATGCTGTCCTTTATTGAACTCAAATAGCAATAAAAAATTGACTGTGCTCAATATATCTTAATATTTAGGTTGATATCTAGTTAATAAATTATGGAGAGATTCCATTACAAGAACATCAAAAGAAACAGTTATCTTTGCAACAGAACTGTGCTATAAACAGTTGTACTAAATCAAAATTGACAGGGCAACTTGTTTGGAAAATGTTTGCTCAGAAAAGCAATCATCAACTTGTTCCTCTACCTTGCAGGAACCATCTGGGATTTCCTTTAGATGAGGCTCGATAACAGTACAGCTTCAGAACACATGTAAACCAAAGTAACAACAGTAGGAACAGTGTCTGGAACCACAGTCAAATAAATGCATGCAAATCATTAAATGGGAAAGGTAAATGAGTACACAATAAACCCTCTAACATACCAGAAGCAGCTAATCAAGCAAATGAGAACAGCATGTGTAGGAAGGAATATGAAATACTTGAGTTCTAAGTAAATGATTCATGCTCTAAGCTTACTGTTGTTGAAACAAAAATAGAAGCACGATTATTACATATTTTCTGAAGAATTCACCTAGACCTTTGTGGTCTAGCTACGCAACTGCTATTGATCATAAATGCCAAACACAGAGGCAAGAAGGCTTTACTTGTATTGAAACATATATGCCTACAAATGTAGGTACCTAAATACAAACATTCCGCTCTTTTCTTCACACTAGTACAAGTTAAGCTGCTACCAAAGGATTAGCTTTTTTTGAGGCACAACATTTAAAAACCAGCAACTAATGCCATCCATTTCAGAGAAGAATATTACTAGATATATTACTTTTAAATAAGCAGGGTATCCACTTCCTTAATTGTAGTAAAAATATGTAGTGAGTTTTACTGAAGAGCTACTCCAATATATAAATCTATCAAAAAATTTCAAGTTATTTGGCTCCATTTACATTACATCATCAAAAGTCATTCTTATAAGCAAGTGAGGAACAACCTTGACTAATCAAGACAAACTCTGGTTTGCTTTCGCATGATACTTTTTCCTGCTTGGAACTTACAAGCTCATTTTGTAAAAATAATTGTCTAAATTATCCCAGGCATTCACAATAGGGATAAGTGCACAAACTGTACATTGAATCATTCAGCTGAAGATTCAGCAGAAGGAAAGAGAACTGGCCAGACAAGTCCATAAGGAATGACTGAGAAAATGCCATTTGAACAGTGTGAGGAATCAGTTCCTGAAATGTTTACAGAAAGATTGTGCAGAAAACTAAGTCCCCAGACAGAACAAAAAGTATTTTAAGGCTTTGTAGGTACTACCTCTCAACAGAACAGTGTACATTCAAAAACTGCTTGGACAGAACCCTGCCAGCACTGGGCTAGAAGGGCAACTAAAAGTTGTTGTGTGTTTTGGGCTTTGATGCATTCTAGGACTGTTTTCTCAAAAAACAGGTAGGTTTTGTTTCCTTTTGCCTTTATATATTCAAGGGACACAATACACTTTATAAACACGTGTTTCACTTCAAGTGCAGGTCCAGTGCCTTACTACCTTCAGATTGAAGAATTTCTTTCTCATATCCAGCCTAAATTTCCCCTCTTTCAATTTGTACCCATTGCTCCTTGTCCTATCACTACAGTTCCTGACAAAGAGTCCCTCTTCAGCTTCCCTGTAGGTCTGCTTCAGTTACTGGAAGGTTGCTATGAGGTCTCCACTTCCGCTTCTCAGTAAGGAGATTTCCATCGCACCACATTATTCCGGGTACTTAGCTATTTTGGAAATCCAAGCCCTAGAGGCTTCTTCATATTCTCTAGAATTTCAGTCTATAAGAATTTTAGTAATTTCTTAACTTAAAAGCAGGACTATATTGTTATTATTTGAATTACTATAGGCCATTTTAATTCTGCTATGATCTCTTTACTGATACTCTGCAGCAGATGGCTTTGTCACCTACAGTAAAAACACTTTCTCAATAAAACTGTTCCTTGAACAGGACTGGCACTGGAAAAGTCTTTTATGACATCTCCTGTTATCCAAGAATTTTTTTTTCCTTCAGTCTCAGGCTGTAAGTACTATGAACTAAGGGTTTTACATAAACTCACACACAAACTCCTCTCTTCCACCTAACTTCAGGCTACAAATCCACATATCCAACTCTGTTCCCCTGGCTGAAACTCATAAGGGCTTAATATATTTTGTTTAAAGTGTGTCTGCTGGCATTAATGCTCCTACAAATGTTCTACCAGCTGGCTGGTGGTGGCTTAGCCAGTTCCTCTGTTGAGCAACAGCATGACCTCTAGGCATCAAAGACTATAGCAGCATGAAAGTCTTGCTCTTCACAACAATGAAAGAGGGTGGTGTAGCTCCCAGGGTGCTGGAAAAAGGCAGTATCATAGACCTACACTATTAAGCCATGAGGTACACATCTACCCTCTTGTTAAGGTCCAAGACATTAATTAACACTTTAATATTTAATGCATTACATATACTGCAATACACAGTTATGCAGTTATTATCTTTAACTTAATGCGTCACTTCAGGTATCAGCTCTAAGATTTATATAATGTGTCTCACAAAATTTACTTTGGCCTATCTGCTCTGGCAATTTTTAACTCGTATTACTCCTTTTAATACCTTCCTCTACGAAGAAGGTGTTACAATTACTTGCTCCTCCCATGGGGCGGGATCTGGGCCCAGAAATGTAGAGCCTAACCCACAAATCTGACACAGCAGGTACTCAGTTCTAGTCCTGGTTTTGGTTAGGGCACATCCCAGGTAGAGCTGAAGTGCAAGGGCATTTTACACGTCTCTGTGTTTTCAACAGGAAAAGGGACCATTTCTAGTATAAACATGAAAAAAACATAACTATGAACAACCCCACTGTTTTCTCTAAAAGTAAAAATAATAGAAGGCCAGAAGTGTTTCATCAGGCAATATAAGAAGGTTTTGTACAAGGGTGAAGAAGGCCCACAGTGCCCTATGCAGATAACCTCACCTGCTGCCATAGCGAGGAAGGCAGATTTTAATGGAATCATACTGGTAGAGGCAATCCTGGCAGCTGTCCCACATTTAACTGCCACCACATCCACGTGCTCAGCTGAGCTGAGCTGGCTGCCTCTTAAAGGTTTTGATCTTGGAAGTTACAAGATACTGGCCCTGCTGTAACATGAGCAGGAGAAAAAGTCTGGACTTTAAAGCAGTGATGTTCACTACATTCAGAGAAATGCAGACACCCTCTTTTACCCCATTGGTATGACTAGAATGAGAGGCATAAGATGAAATTCATAGTAGAGAAGGTGATAGCGTATTTTCTGACAGTGCTGTGTCATAGGAAGGAACATGCTTCTCAAAAAAATTAGCAGGAAGAGGCCTTTTGTTGTTCCAGTAATAAATGATTAGAAAACACCGAGGTATGTATTTTTAAAGGTTTTGATTTAATAATAGCATCAAACAAAGTGGATTACTTTTTTTCTGTATAGACTGAAGAAACATGGATGATGGTCTAGGGGACAAAAAAAGGCTGTAGCTGATGAGGCTCAAAGTACTAAACAGTGCGGACAGCAGCAGAAATAAAAGAGAGTCTGCATGAAGGAAAACCTGGTAGACAATAACCTCAGTGTCAGCACGGGGAGATAACAACCCAATAAAATAGTATCACAAGCCAAAGCAAGAGCACAGCAAAGATGGTGGACATGGCATCAGCACTATAACTGAAGAGAAAATTATTTTCTATTTATTCCATACTGTCTAAATACAGACACATGTCATGGAGCAGGCATGAAGAACTAAAAAATATATAAATTTGTAAACACACATTTAGATTTGTCACCTTGGGAAGGGTCTTCCCTTTTTGTTATCTTCATATTGTTAGGATGTTCACCCCGTTGTTGGATCAGGAATCACGATAAATTTCCATCTGAAAGTGTTTGTCCATAGAAATGGATGCAATTTTTTTTTTGGGTTTGCATTGAAATTGACTTCTTTTTCTCTACCTGTCTAAAATACACTTTCATAAACCTGATCACAGTGCTCATCTAAATATCTTATGAAGGACTTTCTCCTACCAACACATGGAATAAATAAGGTAGACTACAAAGAACTGTTAATGATGGCTTTTAATAAGCCATTAAAAAATCATAAACATCACACTTATTTCTGCCTATGCAGAATGAAACTGAAATCTCAAAGTGAGCCCTTTAGTTACACTGAAACTTACATTTCTGATAGAAGTACCACCGTGTATGAAACTAAATGGCAAAGTAAAACACACAAATATACCAGTAAGATAATGAATGGCATCTGTTAATAGCACTTGAGTGTAGCAGACAGGATAGCGACAAAACATGCTGCAGTAGAAATGCAAGATGAGTTTTAGGAATAATGTACTATTGGAAAAGACCTCTAAGATCATCAAGTACAACCATTAACCAGACCCAGTGTCATCATCTAAAAAAAGAAATAATTCAAGGAGAACTTCAAGATACAAGTACCTTCTTTCATTTTAATATCACTGAAAATTTCTTTTGGCTTTTATGTTGCAATTATAGAGAATTCTGAATACCCGATGCTGCATGGCACTTTGTAGTTTGATTACTACAGAGGTCAACAGGACTTTTAGGTTGCATTTGTTTATATGTGTCCTTATATCACAGCATTTAAATCCGATGCATTAGCAGAGTATGTATATATATATATATAAATATATATAAAGTATTTTTTTTACTATATATAATATTATATTTCCACTGGTCAGATTTTGTGACCAATACATCTGTTCTAGAGCAAGCAACAGTCACAAGTATTGAGGCCATGTTGATAAGAACACAACTGTGATGGGCAGGACACGTCTCCAGGATGAAGGACCACCGCCTCCCTAAGATCTTGCTTTATGGTGAACTTGCCACCGGCTGCCACATGAGAGGAGCCCGGAAGAAAAGATACAAGGACTCCCTGAAACAACATCTCAGCCTTGGCCATATTGATCAACATAACTGGTCTTCTCTGGCCTCTAATCAGGAGGCCTGGAGACACGCCACCTATAACGCAGCTGTCTCCTTTGAGAACACACGCAGGATCACTCTCAAGAAGAAAAGATAATGCAGAAAGAATCGTGTCTTCCAGAATATACCATCTAAGGAGTCTTTCTGCTGTGCCTTTTGCAACTGGATATGTCTATCTTGTATTGGCCTCATAAGCCACCAGCGTGCCTGTAACAAATGTGGATAGAACCTTCCCAAATCTTCGTTCGCGAAGCCTGGCCATGATGATGATAATATTATATTATACATAATATTATATAGATTATTACATATAATATCAGGATATGTATTAAATGCACTCAAAATTTTTTATACAGCTCCTGATTTTATGCTTTCTTTATGAAATTTTATGGATACTAGCACACAAAATGAGAACAAATCTGTGCAGTGTGAAATATACACAATAGCCACCAGATGGCAATAAAACCCCGGTAATGAGCAAAGTTGGGTCCACTCGATGTTTTAATTCACTTTTAATGGTTGTTAATTTTTCATAGGTACCTCGTACAGACTCTTTATATCTGTATGTGTATGCTATATCAAATGTGCTAGGGATGCTGATTTCTTAAATTCTTAGGTACTTTAGATTTATAAGTAATTTACTGTTATAGCAATCACATACGAATCCAAGATAAATCGTTGAGTTAATAAGTTAGGTGTTAAGTTAATGCTGTTAAGTTGTTACAAGTTAAGTGCTGTTAAGTTAAGTCATAAGTTAGGTGTTGCCAGGCCGTTTGGCGTTATCCCTTTTGTCCTTATACCTTCTGTCCTTTTGTCTCACCTACCTATTCCCCTCCACGACACACACATTCCCTCCGTCACAACAACAGCCTTCACATACGTGGTCCTGCATTTATTTCAGTCTAGATTAATATTGATTTCAGATTTTTGTGTGCTTTTTCTCAGTATATTTTAACTGTTTAGGAAGTAACAGAATGAACTTTGCCAGGAAATCTGTTGTGCTGTTGCCCTTATATTAATCCTGCTTTTGCTAATTTTTTGAGCAACCTTAAAACACTAATTTCATGACAACTTCTTTTTTCATTATTTTATAATTTCAGAGGCTTCTAGCATAAGTGCTAGCATTGGGACCTACTAAATAAATGCTATCATCTTTAATAACAAAAACATCACTATTTTAATATATATTGTCAGGCAACATATGAGTATTTTTTTGCTTTTTAAAGACAATTGCTTTTTTCCCCCATTACTTGTGATACCATCAAACATTATTCATTTTGATTATTTAATGGTTTTACCCAGGTACATATGCAAGAACCTATTCTTGGTGGGTATGTCGAGGTTTACATAAGAAATTTCCTTCAGATTAAAAATGGGGGGGAAAATCCATCTACACAAAAAACCTGATGCCGGTAGGTAGAAAAATTTGTAACTTCCTCAGACTCATTCAATTAAGCCAAAATTTCTAGCTATGCTTTATTTTCATGTAGAACCACATATAGTCAGGCATAAAAACCAGAACAGTCATGGTGAATGACAATTAATAGCTCTGCAGCTGAGAGATGACGTATATGAATTTTGCCGAAGACCTTGCCCTGGGACTTCTTGTTCTTCAGCCGCTTTTCCAAATAAAATTTCTTAAGCATTTTATCACACAGAGTTAGTTTCCTAACAATTCATTGGTGGTTGGGAAGGACATCACACTGAACTACCAAACTGTGCATTACATTAATCAAGCTTGTTCACTTTTCTAATTCTTCATTAATTTAAGCCACTTCTGCTCAGCTAGAGCTTCATGTATTCATGTAACTAAAAAATGCTGAGGGTGGTTGTTCCTTATCCAATTAAAAAAAAAATAAAGAAGAAGGGAAATATGGAAAAATGCCAAAGTATCCTGAAAACTTAAACACTGAGAGACATGAAACTATTGGATGATTTGGGATTTTTTTTGTGCTCCTCTGTTTCCTTAGCAGGAAAACAGGACTTTCTCCCTTTGAAACACTTCCTAAGGATCATTTCTGGGGTTGCTGCAACAACTAGTTTTTTAAACTACTTTACTGAAACCACACAAGGCTCATTGACAAACCCTGGAGAGGAGCTTGGACTTGAAGGTCTGAGAGTTGTTTGGCCCTAATGAGAGAAAACGTGTCACAGCAACATTAATCATGTCTTCCTCAATTTAGCTTCTCAACAATAATAAGGCCCTTAATGTCTCCTTAATCCATCCCTCCTTAATGTTAGTTGCTATTTTGCTGCCTTCTTTGTGTGACTCTTTCCCAAGAGATATTAATAGCAGTTTCAAAGATAAAAACTACTGACAACTCCATATGTTATACAGTAGCAAGATACTTCCTTGACTGATTTATTTAAGTAGAGAAGTTGCAAAAATTTCAAAGTTGTTGTTGAAGGATAAATCAACGCCCTCTATCAGCGAAGCATTACATCTTTTGGGACTCCTTCTGTACACCAGTCACAATCAATCCAAGAAATATGTCTGTGTGTCTCCTTTCCAGAGTGCAAGGAATTTCTCTTGGTTAGTAAGTAATATGGGTCATTAAAATGTAACATCTATTTTACTCTTTCAATTGCTATTTTTAACACTTACTCATGTTGGGTGAAAAGGCAGTAGGTATCATACCTGTTATTCAGATTTAGTCATGCAGGTGACAGAAATTTAGCATAATGCTATGGTGCACATTATGGTCTTCCTAAAGAATTTCAAATGGGAGGCGTGCTAGTTTCTGTCTTCAGTGTGTTGGTGATTTTAAGCACCTTCAGCAGGGCAATGAAACAGTGACTAACAGCCTCAGCAGAGCACCATCTTCAAACTTGCTCAGCTATATTAAATTTCTCAATACAATTTTGCTATCTTGCTGAAAAGGACTTCTGCAATCTTCACAGCATGCAAGATTAACTCATGGGAGACACTTAAACCCATATGTGTTAAAAATTTGCCTGTCAAATGAGGTTACCCATTTTTACAGAAACTTTAAGGAAAAGAACTTAAGATGAGTCTTATATATTGATCTGAACATACGACTGCCATTACAAGTTTTGTCACGTAGTATTTCACTTCTTTGTAATGTCCATATTCTGTATTCTACTCTGTTGGTGACTTCCATGAGTAAATCACGACTATGCCTGGAAGAAAGGTTTTGTCTCCTGCAGTAAGAGGAAAACCTGAAGTATTTCTTCTATTCCTTAGTAGCCATGTCAGTATCACATTCAAAAGTGGGAGTGAAGGAGAAAACACTAATCCTGCTAACTTCAGTGCATCATTTATCTATATAAGTTTTGCACAGATCATCTTATGTCTTCACAAAAATGCCTCTGTACCAGTCATTAGCCTCATCCCCTCCCCATTCACCATGCATAACAAGCCTTGTTATAAATCTGAGCAGTCAAGGAGATAATGATGTGCACAAAGATTCTCTGGCGAAAGTCAGACAGCCTTTACTGCTGTCTCAGTGGGTGGAGGAGGACAAAAGGGTTTATTCTTGTCAACTATAAATTCTGACCAAAACCAACAAAGATCCTCATTATGCTCCATTTACATATTAACTTTCAAACCCCTTGGAATGCAAATGAGGAAACACAGAACTCACGTAATACATATTTGACCACAGTCATCAAACCCCACCTAAAATATGTGATTGTTCCATATTTCTGGCTTTGGGGCAGATAGTCGGGGGAAAACACCTCAATCTGCTCAGGATGGGGTTGACAGACTGTGTATATCCTCCACGCCTCAATGGATACCTTTAGTTGAGCTTTGAACTTCCAGAGCAGACCCAGGAACATTCATTTATATACATATATATATATTGTGATTAGATCTTTGTTACTACACTTTTTGTGTGGAAGAATATCACTTAACAAAGCTAATGGTTCCTGGAAAACCAGAGGGAACTCTCATTATCTGTGCCACCTAAATGCCTAGCTCCATAATTGAATCCAGGCACCTCTGCTACGTCCAAACACAGCATGTATGAAGAAGAGATTGAATGAGATTCATACTCTATGTTACTCTGCATCCAAGACTATTTGTGGTAGTCTACAAACCATCCCAAGGACATAGAGCAGTATTTTCTTGCTGCTGCAAAGCTGCTGAGTTGTTGTGGCAGGGAAATTAATTTCCTTGCTTGGGACCCAGAGCCTGGAGAGAAGAAAACTTCAGATAGGTTAAAAAAGGTTCACTTTCTACCATGTCATGTTTCACTATAAGATGAATTGCACACACATTGTGACACGCAAATGGAACACTACAAATTTTGCTGCACAAATGACATTTATTACTATTTTACGTAACTGCCTGGACCCTTTCCTGCTGTTATATGATCCTTATATGAAAAAACCCACACATATGGAAAAGCAAAAAACCAAAACAAAAAACCAGTCCTATAAAAACTCCAACAGAACTATAAAATCTGGTCTCCTGTTTTTTAAAATCAGAATACCTGAGAGGAACTCAGAAGCAATAGTGTCAACTACAACAGCCTATAGACATTCGAACTTTCAAATACAGCATGCAGAAGTCCCTTTCGGGGACCATATTGTGAATCACAGTAATGCCTGAACCCCATAAGCACTCCGTACACTGCCAGGGGTTGCTTCCTGTGGGGAAAGCACTGCATGATGAAGTGCTGTCATCTGCCAGACATCTGCTATGACTGGAGCAGAGAAGAGAAGTAGCTTTGCCTTGCAAACTGTCCCTAACAAATCTGACATACGTGTGCCCATGGACACACCTGTCATATGAGCAGAATGTCATCATGGCATAATTGTGATGTGTTTTCAGGTTGTGTCCCATAAGGTTGTGTGGTGGGTTGACCTTGGCTGGACGCCAGGTGCCCACCCAGCTGCTCTGTCGCTCCCCTTCTCAGCCAGACAGGGGAGAGAGTAAGATGGAAAAACAACTCATGGGTTAGGATAAGGCAGTTTATTAAAGCAGAAGCAAAGTGGAAGCTTGCATGCCCAAAAGTGAAGCAAAAGATAGCAGGGTTTATTCTCTACTTCCCATGAGCAGCAATGTCTGGCCACTTCCAAGAAGCAGGGCTTCAGTAAACATGACAGTTCCTCAGCAGGCAGCCATTGGAGACAATGAGTGCATGCCTTCCTCCTCTTTGCCTCAGCTTTTATATCTGAGCTGATACGGTACAGAATATCCCTTTGGTCAGTTTGGGTCAGCTGGCCTACTTGGGTCCCCTCCCAGGATCTTGCCCTCAGCTGAGGAAGGAATGTTACAGTGCTGATGCTGTGCTCAGCAGTAGCCAAAACACCTGTATGTTATCAACACCCTTCTAGCTACCAATGCAAAGCACAGCACTGTGAGGGCTACTGCGAGGAAATGAACTCCAGCTCAGCCAGACCCAATACAAGTTGGTAGCCAACAAATGCCCATTTTCTGAATTCTGATCAGCTGGAATAAGAAAAAAAAAAGGGACTTTTGACAAGGGCATGTAGTGATAGGATAAGAGGTGATGGCTTCATACTGACATAGGGTAGGTTTAGGTTAGATATTAGAAAGAAATTCTTCCCTGTGAATGTGATGAGGATCTGACACAGGTTGTCCAGAGAGATGTTAGATGCTACATTCCTGCAAGTGTTCAGGACCAGGTTGGATGGGGCTTGGAGCAACCTGGTCTAGTGGAAGGTTTCCTTATCATGGAAAAGGTGTTAGAACTAGATAATTTTAAAGGTCCCTTCCAACACAAACCATTCTCTCATTCCATGATTCTATGAATAAGAGGAAGACAAAGCTGCTCAAGTCTGGGAAAAAAGAGCCATGCAAAACTTTCTAGTAAACCTCTGAGATGCCTCAAAGACAAGGCAGGAATCGGACAGGGATTTTCTGATGATCACAGTTCTGCCTAAGCTCCATTTTGAATGCCTAAACTCTTTCTTTCATTCAATCTTGGACCACAGTGTTGAAGACAAGCTGCACCAGGGAATTGACTGTGAGATACACATGCTGCTCACTGGTGAAGAGTTTCTGCCAATAGCTCCCTTTCCTATAACTTTCTCTTTTGTAACATGTTTTGCCCCTGGGTTCCCAGTACAGTTTGTGGCCACCTGCATTTTGTAGCTTAATGACTACTATGTGATTTGGATTTCATAAGCCTGCATTTTCATAGAATCAATCATAGAATCATAGAATCATAGAATAGGTTGGGTTGGAAAAGACCTCCAAGATCATCAAGTCCAACCCCTGATCCAACTCCAATTACTATATCATGGCACTAAGGGCCACGTCCAATCTCTTTTTAAAAACCTCCAGGGATGGTGAATCCACCACCTCTCTGGGTAGGCCGTTCCAATGCCTGATAACCCTCTCTGTAAAGAATTTCTTCCTAACATCTAACCTAAACCTCCCCTGGCAGAGCTTGAGCCCATGTCCCCTTGTCCTATTGTTGGTTGCCTGGGAGAAGAGACCAACCCCCGCCTGGCTATAACCTCCCTTCAGGTAGTTGAAGAGAGTGATGAGGTCGCCTCTAAGCCTTCTCTTCTCCAGACTAAACAACCCCAGCTCCCTCAGCCTCTCCTCATAGGACTTGTGCTCAAGTCCCTTCACCAGCCTCGTTGCTCTTCTCTGGACCCGCTCCAGCACCTCAATATCCTTCCTGAACTGAGGGGCCCAGAGCTGAACACAATACTCAAGGTGTGGCCTCACCAATGCAGAGTACAGGGGAAGGATCACTTCCCTGCTCCTGCTGGCCACACTGTTCCTGATGCAGGCCAGGATGCCATTGGCCTTCTTGGCCACCTGGGCACACTGTTGGCTCATGTTCAGCCTCCTGTCGATCAGCACCCCCAGGTCCCTTTCCGCCTGGCTGCTCTCCAGCCACTCTGTCCCCAGCCTGTAGCGCTGCAGGGGGTTCTTGTGGCCAAAGTGCAGGACCCAGCACTTGGCCTTGTTGAACTTCATTCCATTGGAATGGAGTTCTCATAACCTTGACAAAGGCAGTGACTATCCCACATATTTTTATATGTAACCATGTTCCTGAGCCAGGGATGGAGGCTCTGCAGCTATGGCATGGACTTCAATGCCAACCAGCTCCAACCCATCACTGGCCGAGTCTGTCAGTGATGGTAGTGTTACCTCTCAGATAACGTAATTAAGAAGAAGGAAAAAAATGTGCAACAGCAACTGCAGCCAAGGAGAGGAATGAGACTATGTGAGAGTGCAAGTCCCCAGACTCATGCTACAAGCTTATCAAAGGGGTTTTACACAAAACATATACAAGGCACCAAAAATCCGCCCGATGGATTTATTAAAAGGGCCTTCAGTTCTTTTCATACCTTGAGAGAGAGCACAGGAGAAGACGCTACACACGTTTCTCAGGAGGTCGAATGCCACACTTTTCCTGGCAAACATTAGAAAATAAGGGAACTTGGCAAAAGTTTAAAGGGCAACATTCAACCAAAATAAAGCATTCTACAAAGGCTTGACTTAGCACATATGACTTAGCAAAATCCATCCCATCCAGCTTTAAGTTACCCAAATACCAAGAAAGGACATTAGGAGAAGAAGAACTAAAGAAAGAGAGTAAAAGAGAGAATTATAGCTACTGCCCTGAGTCCCATGCAACTCCAGTTTCCCCATGTCCAGATGGTAGGGCCACAACCACGTGGAGGCCACAGAGGCTCCAAGGGGCTGGGGTACAAAACAAGGTACCATTTCACTTTCATGAAGCTTGACCTCTCCCTTCCCCCACACACATACACCTGAGTTGGTCTGAGCCAGACAGGCCCTGGAGAAGAGATTGCCCTTTATCCCGTGATGAAGAACATGGTGAGGCAGGCTGTCCCTCTGCAGTTCATGGAGATCCACAGTGGAGCAGAGGGATGACCAAAGGAGGCTGCGACCCTGTGTGAAACCTGCACTGGAGCAGGGTCCTGGCAGGACCTCTGGCCCTGTGGAGAGAGGATCCCGCACTGGAACAGGTTTGCTGGTAGGTCTTGTGACCACACAGGGGACCTGTGCTGGAACAGGCTGTTCCTTAAGGACTGGACCCTGTGGAAGGGATCCACTCTGGACCAGTTCATGAAGAACTGTAGCCCATGGGAAGGACTCACATTGGAGACATTAGTGGAGGACTGTCTCCTACAGTAAAGACCCTGCCAGTGCAGGGGAAGAGTGCGAGAAGGAAGGAGCAGTAGAGACAATGTTGTTTCCCCAAATTGAGTTTCCCAAAGTTTTGCTTGTGACAGTAATTGGTGAGTGATCTTTCCTTGTCCTTACGACACATGAGACTTGCATTATTATTCCCCTCCAGTTGAGAAAGAGAGTGAGAGAGTACCATTGGTGGGTGCCTGCTGGGCACCAGAGTCAATCCACCATGCTGCTGGAATACTGAATGGCTTTAAAATGACCCAGACTGGCTTAGGCATGCTCCCCAGCTTAGGCATGGTGCCAGCCCTTTTGGCAAGAGATGGAGGAGTTCGTAGGAGCCTACAGATGTGAGGCAAGAAGCAGAAAAGCCTTAAGTGGAGCAGGGAGTGACAACAAGGGCAATCAAACGCAGTGCAGATCATGGCCACATTCTTTCTGAACTATTTTTGTCTCTGTCCATCTTCATTTCTGAAGTACATGCTTAGATATTACTGATTGCAACTGTAAACTTGTCCTTTCCTGTTGTCCAGGAAAGATTGCTTCAAAATTGCTTCAAATACGTGTTTAACTGTTTGTTTTCTCAGTTTACCAGCACTAGCAGTCATTTCTCAAAGCAAACATTCGGTTTAATGTGATTAATAGTTAAGTCAAGCTCTGGTTTTAAAAGTAAATACACCTCAGAACCCAAGCTACTCTAAAACATTTTAAGGTTGAAAAAAAAAAAAATAGACACACCTCAACTAAAAATTGAAAATAAAAAGCTTGAGTTTTGAGTTTGAATACTTCCTATACAGTGTGTATCTTCTGAAAACAGAATGATCATAAAAAACACATTATTTCTCAATACTAAACACTATTCTGCAAGGATACAGATATTACCAGGGAAAGATGCTCCTAGATCCTGATTCCTTCAAATTCAGGAACCAGTTTCACAAACTCTCAAGTTTCTTGGCATCACTGGGGGGAGGAAGGGAGGGAGGGAGGGGAGGAGGAAATAAAGCCCAAAGTAAGGCCATTTAGCAAAATTTTCTCTTCCGTTTACCACAGCTCAGACAGTCATTCAGTGAAAATGGGACCAAAAGGATCCCTTTTGCACCCAGGAGTTTTGGAAACAGCTCCTCAGTGCTACAGTACATAGATCAAAGGTATCATAACATGACATTTTATCTCACCATTCTACACCTTAATGTGACAATATTTCACAAATGTAGCCTCACAACAGGGATGAGGAGGGGAAATTTTATTTCTTTTATTTTTATGAATGGATCGGTTATCAGACACAACAGAAATTAGTCCATTATGAGAATATTTCACATTTTCCATTTATTCACTGCATGAAATACAAAAACAGTTCTGGAGCCTGCATGTACTTTTCAGTATTGTCCCTTCAATATGAACACCTTAACCATCAGAAAACAGGTAACATCTGCTTTGACACCCTCTCTAGCCCATTCTCTGCTGCATAGTGAAACAGCTTCAAATGGAGAGGCAAATATTGCCTCCACCTCAAACCAGAAAATACATCAGGATAGTCTCTAAGGAGACAGGAGAAAAGACTAGATCTTCCTATTAACACTATTGATTAATGAGTCAGAAGAGCATTTCAAGCTTTTCTGGCTTTGCTTTTTAGGAAAAATAATGACTGTTCCCAATATCATTGTGCATCACACCCATCCCTGCAGATTTATAAGTATCAAGCGTGCAGTGAGAAGACAGATTAGATAAAAACACTGAAGGGACCTAACCTCTGAATTTTGAGTGGTCTTCAGCATGGATGTACCATTAGGTCACATGGAGGCTGGGATACTTATGGTCATGTACAGAACTGTAAATCTAGACACAACAAACTTAAAAATAAAAATTGAAAACAAAAATTAAAATAGTAATTAAAAAACATAATGAATAATAAAAAAAACTTCCAAGGAAAAAGAAATAAGGAAGGTAAAAGAAAAAATGACAAAAAAAGGGAGAGCTTGCCAGTTTCAGGAAAAGGTTTTTTAAGTGAAGTATAATCTTTATGTCTTATTAGAGGCTGGAATCTTGCCATTTTCCCTGGAGGTACTGACTTCAATAATAGAGCATCACCTTCATGGGTTTTGCCAGTAAAAAAAAAAAAAAAAGACATTTGAACTTTATATTTTTAAAAAAACTTTATATGGGCTTCTATATGGAGTCTGTCATGCACAAGGCCTGAGAAAGTTTAGTGAAGGCTCCTGATAAAAAAAGGACCACTTAATGTGTTTACAAACCAAGTCTTCACTGTCTATTGATCTGAGATAATAAGACCTGACCAGCTTTGCATCCAATTTTTAAAATTCTGTTTCAGAATCTATAAAATTTTTAATATTTAACTAAAAGACAGTTCATTTGACAAATGTAAAAAAACTTAAGTCCTGAAAAATAACTAATATTTATTATAAGCTAACCATCTGGAAATAACTGCTGAATACCTCTTTTGTTGAAACTTCATAGTATGTTCTCCATTTAAATAAAAGCAGAATTAAAGTTTTTTAAATTTTAAAATTTTAAAAATTTTTTATTCTGACAAAAAGGCTTCACAGAAAAAGTCACTCTTGCAGAAACTCAGAGGGCAGTGACTGGTGAAAAGCAGCTCTGGCACTTCACCCTCTTTGCCACAAGATGGCACGAAATATATAACTTACAAGGACGAATGTAAAATGAATAGCACACTAAGAGAAGTATTAAAACGAAAAGAGAGCCTAAATGCGTATGTATAACTTTTGGCAGGATGGAAGATCCACAAATACACACATATAGATCATTCTGCAGAACTGTCAATCTAAAGTTTATTATGCATAACACAGGCTTAACCAAATCATGTCAGCCTGTTCAGTGGTCCAGATTTAAATTACGTATAGCCATACACAATGTGTGGTGATCTAAGGTGGCTGGAAACAGGCTGGCATGGGACCAGAAAGAAGAGCTTCGAAAACATAGTGGGAGATAATTCTGGCTGAATCACTCCCAGTCTGAGCCTTGGCCAGGGAAGGAGGTGAGTGAGTGGGCAGTACAGGCAGGTGCAAGTGGAAGTGGGCAAAAGGCAGATCTAAAGGGAAATTTTTGTATAACTACATATATAGTATACAAGAGAAAAATATATGGATTGTTTAATTTGTGTGCTGATTTCTGAGCTGTTCTGGTGAACTCAAAGGTCCTTGCTAAATTCATCAGGACTGAAAGTGTCTGCCAGAGATGAACTTCTTATATCAATGGAATATGAGTATTTAACATAGTAAATACTGCCAGATTATTAACAAAATATTGTGATTTTGGAGTTTATAGCTGTACCCACAACAATCAACAGGTTGCAATATGGGAAATGTTGTTCCAAATCCTTCTCTTTACCCAAAGAACACAGGTGAAGGGCTGCAGAAAAAGAAACTTGTGGTTTAGAGATCACTTAACAGAGATGTATTGGAAAGAAAAATAAAAGCAAAAACAAAACTAAAAAGTTTCTTGATTTGGGTGCTAGAAAAAGGAGAGTCATTATTTCAAACAAGAACAGATCTTACTGCAGATGTTTTGGTGCATAGTGCAGTGAGAATATGGAATTGGGTTTTTTTTCACCAAACTTTAATAGTCTTGAAAACTGGGTCAACTTCAGTGTAAATCAGCACATCTGATCACTAAGGATATTTTGTAATTAGCTCAGAACAACAGTATAGAAATATATGGAAATTAGAGAGCTTCAAAGCCTGTGGGATTTTTCATTGTATGGCTTTCCAAATGTCCCACTAATTTCCATTCTATGTGTTTGCAAAACTATAAGAAAGCTTGACCATATCTGCAGCCCTAAAAAGTTGCTCCAAATTGCAGCTGTCTCACTGTTGCAATAAAAATTAGATTTAGCTGTTGTGTTCTCAACTGTTCTCAAGCAGTGCTAACATCTACTGACTGCATTTCTTTCCAGACAGTAACCCAGGAACAGAAAGAGCTGTCTGCTGCTCAGTGTTCAGGGCTCCTAAATGTCTGAAAATTAGAAAAACCTGAAGTCCTAGAAGAGGATCCACAAGCTCACAAATAGTATGATCTTCCTAAGAGCCTACTCACACAAAATGCTTGGTGCACATCCCCTGTCCTGACAGCACCTGTGGTATTCTCAAGTTGTGTGTCCAGAAATGGATCAGCAAAAGACAGAGATTGTAGTGAGACTGAGGCAAGACAGGGCTATGAAGTCTGCAGGTGATAGACAGAGAAGGGTTTGCAGTACCTTAGCAAAGTATTTTATTCCTCTGCAGCAAGTCTGGAACAGGCAAATGCAAGCAGTATACAAAGCAGTATACATACTCCAATTATGTAGGAAAGTCCCCTTCTTATCTATCTAGATACAAGTAAATTTAAAAATCCAGATGAATATCCACTGGGAAAACAAGATTTGGGTTTTCAACTCCCTGGAAAATGCAGCTGCTCTTCATCATCTCTGCAGATTCGCCTCAGAGAGGTGGATGGTGACAACCAGCCCAAAACTGGCAGGATAGGAGCTGTGACCCGAACTTGATGGATGGAAGCTGCATCCATTGCCTGGCTGCCAGCTTTCACATGTCCTACAACAACTTCAGACCATGGAATTGTGGTTTCTATGAGTCGTGGAGGACACAGCTATCTTTGAAATTATAGGAAAGAGGAAAAACATGCAAATAAACACATGCATGAGACCAACTGAGTCTGAAGGCATGAGAGCAATAGGAAAAGCATTGGCAGAAGAGGAGTAAAACACTCTTTTTATAGCTGGACTCAATGATCTTAAAGGTCTTTTCCAACCTAAAACGATTTTATGATTCTGTGAGCTAAGTATGTATGAAAGGTTACCACAAGATGGTGCAAAACCACAGAAAGTCCTAATTTATGCCCAAGACTCACTCTAACAACTTTGGCTACAAAAGCAGCATGAGAACATCCACCAGGTGTCAGGCCAAGGGAAATATGAATTACTTTTTTTCTTTTACTTGAGAAAGGCAGTAAGAATAGGCAAATGCTTTCAAAACTTAACTGCTCGTATGAAGTTTTAGCGGTGCTCCTCTGTGTAGACCCCCAAAGCAAGGTGGCTTCAGGGATGTCACCCACGACCATCATAATTCTAACTGAAAGCTTTGTGTCTGTGGGGAATTAGCTAATGTAGCATAAATAACCAAACCCAGAGCATTAACTAGAGAAATAGCAACACAGGGTTGGGTAAAAGCAGTAAGAATGAAAAAGAAACAAAACCCAACAGTGGAAAAGAAAAAGGTTCCAAGAAGGATTCTCAGGCAATGCAAGTTGTATTACTTGGGCAGTCATCCATCCTAGAACAGTTCAGATGAATCAGTACTAATTCGCAGAAGTTTCCAGGGAGGATTCTCAGGCAATGCAATTTGTGATTTATGCAGCAGGCTAGGGTATTTTCATTTTTATTTATTGCCATAAGTTTCCACAATTTCCTATCAAGCTTTACTCTTCTCTTTCCATAACAACAAAAAAAAAAGAACAAAAAAAACCAAACCAACAACAAAAAAACCCCAAAACAAAACAAAAACCAAAACGAACAAAACCCAACAAAACGACAGCAACAAACAAACAAAACCCCAACCAACCAATCCAAAACAAACAAAAAAACGAATGAGGAGACATACAAGGGAGAGTTTGCCCATTTCAGCACGAGGTTTGTTAACTTTTATCTCTTTATAGAGGTTTGAATACTGCCGTCTCCCCTGGAGCTACTGACTCCAGCAGCAGAACACCCCGCTCAGGCCCGCATGCTGTCGGTGCCCGGGGCCCAGACGAACCCCACTATCCCCTCCCCAGTGTCCCGGTGTCCCCCGGGGCCCCAGCGGGGCGAGGAAGCTCCCCGGCGGGGCGGGGCGGGGGCGGGGCGGCGCATGCGCGGCGGCCCTTGTTTGTCGCACGGCTTATAAGGCGGGGCCGGCGGCGGTGCCGGGAGCGCCTTTGTGGGGAGACGCCGCGCCGGCACCAGCTCCCCCCGCGCCGCCCGGGCTGGGGCCGGGGCTCCCCGCCGCCCCCATGAGCCGGCTGTAAGGTACGCGCCGCCGCGCCCCTTCGCCCGAGGGGTTCGGGGTCGCTTGTTTTTGGGTTCCCTCCCCCCCCCTTCCTCCTCCTTTTTTTTTAACAGACTATTTTTGTACACTTTGCTATAAAACCATGGTGCTGGGGAAGGTGAAGAGTCTGACGATAAGCTTTGACTGTCTTAATGACAGCAATGTCCCCGTGTACTCTAGCGGGGACACGGTCTCAGGAAGGGTCAGTTTAGAAGTAACTGGGGAAATTAGGGTGAAATCCCTCAAAATTCACGCGAGGGGACACGCTAAAGTGCGTTGGACTGAATCGAGGAATGCTGGATCCAACACTGCCTATACACAGAACTACACCGAAGAAGTGGAGTATTTCAACCATAAGGACATCCTGATCGGCCACGAGAGAGGTAAGGGCTGCCCTTCATCATGCTGCTTTACTTTGGGGGGGGAAAAACCCGCATCGCTGCATCACCCCAGTTTATCCTGCTCTTTTTTAATGTATGCAGGGGAGAGCAGGACATGCCCAGGGTCATACCTTGGCGAGTTATAGGCAATGCATCTGCAAAGTACCTGCAAGCAGGGCTCCTTTGAACTACCTGCCCTTCAGCGCGACCATTTATTAACAACTTTTTTTTTTAATGTGCTACCTTTTTTTCCTTGCTAATATTGAGTAGGATTTGCCCGTCCGTGGGCAAAACAGCTGTAAAATCAGAGCCAGATAGGCACCGCACGACTTTATTGGCAGAATCCTGACAAATCCTGAAACACAATGAAAGCGTAAAAACCATACTTTTTGACACATGCAGGGTTTTGCTGAGGCTACTGGGATAATAATACAATGAATTTTTCAGGAAGGCTCGTTATTGGCAAATAAGATTCTCTGTGCCTTATTTTGACATATCACCACCCCACGTGTCATTTTTTTTTTCCTCTCATTTTCTTTTATACCCCCTCGTTGTAACCGCTTTAATTTCCTTGGACCCCCGTCGGCGGGACGGGGTGGGGAGTGTCACCCCCGTATAACGATGTGTCCGAAAAGCCCTTGATAGGTAGCAAAAGGGGGGAAGAGGGGAAGCGGTGTTGCGTAATGGGAGCATCCCTCCCAAAACTGGGGAGATCGGGACCTCCTGCTCCCCCATTTACCACCCGACCCGCCGCAGTGTCCCCACGGAGTGCAGACCACCGTCCCCGGCGGGCTGGGAGCGCCGGGGTCCGGGCGGTCTGTGTGGTTCTTGGTTGGTTGTTTTTTTTTCCCCCCCGAAGTTCGCAGCCTTTGTTCGAAGCGGTTCAATCCTGTTTGGGACCGGCTGAGGGGGGGCGGTGCGCCGCCCGCTCCGCGCAGATTGGCCGCACGCGTCAGGTGGTGACGATGACTTAATTCCCCAGCGCAATAAAATAATGTTAAAAACCTGTTATGTAATTTTTTTGTGTGCTGCTTACCTTTTCTTTTTCTTAAATATGCATCATATGCACTGCAGCGATGCGGTATTTCTCCTTTTTTCGGGGAAGAAAAAAAATGTAATTTTTTGAACAGCTCTGGGCGGCACTGAGCCCATCACCGACCATTCTTGAACTTAACTCAGTAGCAGAGCTGGGGGCTTTATTTATTTATTCTTTAATTAATGCCTCGCGCACACCTCACTAACGAGGTGACTTACTTGCGGCTCCTTCCCTTCTCCTGTCGCTGCTGCCTCAAAAAAAAATCACTCGCCCGAGCGAAACTTCCTGGGTGCCAGGAACGTGCGGACACGCAGGAGCCGCCCGTGGCATGAGCGCGCGCCCCGCGGAGCTGCCGCCGCCGGCCGCGTTTCAATGAGCGCCCCGAGCGCTGAGCCTCGGCCCGGCCGCGCCCCCCGCCGCGCCCTGATTGGCCGGCCGCGGTTTGTTGCCCTGTTGCTAAGGCGATGCCCGTCGCTGATTGGCGGGGCGCTGCCCTCGGGGCGAAGGGCGCAGTTTTCCCTGCTTGTCCCCGGGCTGGCAGCGGCCGCTCCCCGACGGGCTGGCGAAGCCCCTCCGAGAGGGAGGGCTGTGCCCAGTAACGTCCCCGCCGCGGGCCTGTCGCCGGAGGGGTCCCGGCGGGGAGCGGCGAGGCCCGCCCTCGGAGGGCCGCGGGCACAGCGCACAGCGCGTGCCTGCGAGCGGCGGGGCTGGCGGCGCTCCGCGCGCGCCGGTTCAGGCCGGTCGGCTCCGGCTCCGGCTCCAGCCCGCGCTGATTGACAGCTCAGCACTTGTTTACCGCGGCGGGACTGCTGAGCTGGCAGGAAAGGGGGAGGGAGCCAGGCTGTGGGGAGCGGAGCCGCAGCCGAGAGCGCCGCTGCCCCCTACCCTCGGAACAACGTTTAAAAAAAAAAAATTATGCTCTTTAAAAAAAAAAGAATTAAAAACTCACACACACATACCCTTATGGCGATACGTTATGCCGCCCTTTCAGCGCGTTTTCCTGACCTGTGTTGGGTAATGCTTCGTGCTTGAAGGTGCATTTATGTCCACATCTTGCTGAGGGGATTTTTTTTAATATATTTTTTTTGCTGTTTGTTCTTTTTTTTCTTATTATTATTTTACTTAGGATTTTCAATGTTTGCACTGTAGGAAGTGGAGCATCGGTGCTTCTGTAGGACAATGGGAACTTACAACCCTCCTGCGTGCCTCCATTAGCGCTTAAGACTGCTACACATATGCTCTTCCCTTTCACTTTGTCTCGCTGTATCTCCATTTATTATTCCAGCCATTTTTATGTGTAAGGTGCTCAGTTATTTTTTACAAAACTTTCTATTTTGACCAAGTCAGCGTTCTTCTGCTCTTATGTCAGAATAAATGTCAGTTTTCTTGTAGCATATAAAGTAATCATGACCATGACCATAAACAAGGGGCAGCGTTCCTGGCGGAAAACCAGCAAGTGTCTGGGTCTTGCTGTCTAAGCAAGATCAAGTTAAACCTCCCCAAAAAAAAAAAAAAAAAACAACTTAGCTCTAGACAGTGTTAATCGGGCAGCCTGCCATTTTCTGTGTCCCTGACTTTGTCTGGTGCTTTCTTGGTGGTGCTTGTACACTGTTATTCCGTTCTCACACTTTTTTATGATTAACGGCCTGACACCGTTGCCAGGCTGGAGATACAAAGAAGCTGAATTACTACATTTAATCTTAAGCAGCAGACTTGGTACAGTTAATGCTGCTACAGAGCCATCTCTGGTTCATTCTGACTAGCAATTGCTGTGGAAAGCAGCATGATTTCCATTACAGATCTTACATGCAGGCCTTGAAATGGCAGCAGTTGAAACTGTGTCAGTGTTCAGAGGCAGGATTATAAATTAAAACAAATTTTTCTGCTTCTTTGTAAAGTGAATGTGGCAATCTTGCCTGCCTTTCTGTTGGTCAGAGTTCTCCCTGCATTCCAGCAGTTAATAACCAATGGACTGGAGGGCTTTGTTTCTGGTGCATCACGTTCTTTTAAGTGTTGTAATGTGTGTGAAAATCTCTTTTATACTGGAAGAGAAGCCCATGCCTTATATGAAATGTGTGCAGGTGGAATAGCATGTTGGTTTTTCTCTTCTCTAGATGATGACAACTCAGAAGAAGGCCTTCACACCATCCTTTCGGGAAGGCATGAATATGCATTCAGCTTCGAGCTTCCACAGACGTAAGTACCCCCCCACAGTCCTCAGGCCCTGCTGCCCACCTGCCTGACCAAAACTCCTGCTGTGGGTGGAGGGGAAACCTTTTCAATGGTAGTAGGAATTGTGCTCCAACATGCAGCAGAGAACATACTCTCGTTACACTGAAGAGGTTGCTTTTACACTGATACACGTTCTTTTTCTCTTTATAGCTGCCACAAAAAGGTTCATTGCTGCCCAGTTGCTCACTTTCTTTTGACCAAGTCCTACTGACTTTTTAGGTATTCCAATCTACTACCCCTTCCAAAGAGGAGGGAGTGGAATTTGAACTGCCACTGGAGTCCTGCAGAGTAGCTGAGATACCTTCTAACTCAATTGGCCATTTACTGGAGCTATGCAGACCAGCAGAACTAGAGATAAGATCAGAGTGGAATTGTTTGACCTCAGTCTGGAACAGATGCATCTGGAAGAGATGCAGCAAATTTAACCAGATTTCAACAAAAGAGAAGGTTGTTTGTACTCAAATAGGATGTATGTACCCTGGCTGGCCTTTCATGCAGAAAGGAAGGGTAGAAGTAAGAAAGTTCCCATACCTAATCCCATTTGCCTTAGAAAGCACAGGTGAAGCAAGAGTGAGAGCAGAAGTGTTAAGATAAAGATTGTTCCCCCATCACCATCTGAAATGTGTAATGTAGACATTGTGGATGCAATATTTATACATAGAAGAGTTAACAATATGGAAGTGAGCTAAAATACAAGTTGCAATAAAATTAAATGCACAGGAAAAGGAGGAGTCTGCATAAGGATGGAAAAAGGAGCCTTTTGCTGTAAAGGGCAAGTAGTAAAGTCATTAAAGTTTTGAAAGTCACTGGAAATTTGGCAGTGTGTTATGCAGAATAGCTCACTACCTAATATTAAAGCTGTTTATTGGAAGTGGTGGTTTTAGCAGAACCTGCAGATGATAAACGCTTTACAGGTCAGTTTCAAAGTGTACAGCACAGAACTTCTACACTATTCCAGTAACATTTACTATGAAGACCTTAAAGGCAAGTTAGCATTGTGTGAAAATCTCAACTGCAAGAAGAAGTAAGGCTAATACTGATTTTCGCTTGAGTTGGAAAGGGCATTAAAAAAACCCACCCCAAAATATCATATACATGAACATGAAATGCTGAGCTTGTAGTGAAACAGCCAGCCAGCAAAATATCACAAGTGTTGGTCAAAGTACAGGTTCTTTTTAAGTGACCTGAAGGAATAACTATTAAACCAGTTTTTGATAATACTGAAAAAGGGTGATATTAAAAGCTTGAACTTTGACACTTCGTGGTTACGCTACTTACTTGGTAATGTCCATGGAATACTTCCAAAATCTACTTAAACTTCAGAATAACAACAGAAAGATGTGCACCATCCTGACTGATTTTTGCCCTACAGAACATGAGGCAGAATGAAACATTGGAGATGGATTAGAAAATCTTTTTAATTGGATTATTAGGGGGAAAAACATAAACATGTCAGATGTGCAAATAGACAAGTCAAACCTGTAACTGAAAGAATAATTCTAGTAAAGCACTAGCGTGGCTAGTATTAATCCCTATGGAAAATATGGAAACTTTGCAAATAATTTATTTTTAATGTATATGTAACAGTATATTCAAAACATAGTAAAATGGAAAAAGAAGAGTTATGGAAAACTACTGTTAATTGGAAATATTGATGACTACAAAGATACTTCTTGTTGCATTTTAGGATATTACAGTAAAAAAGGCAACGGTTAAAGGTCTGGAAAACCTTTCCACATTATCTCTCTTCCAGCTCCTAAAATAGACTTACTTGATGTATCAAAGTTCAGAGTAGAGTAGTCTTGATGATTTCATGTGTGTATATATATGTACGTATATATATGCGTGTATATGTACATCCTTATGTATTATAAATATTTTAAGCTGGTCTCATCAAGGTAGAGGAAAATTAGAAGGTGCTCAAAATAGCCTCTGTCTTCAGAACTCCCAAGTTGGAATATTTGCTCTGCTTTAGGGTGAAACTAACTACAAAAACGCTGAGTTACAGTTAAAATTAACCTCATACTGAGCTACTGGCCAAGTTAGGTAATAGACAATGATTTACAAAATGCAATCCAAAACTGTAAATGGTTTATACTAGTGCTAATTTTAAGTTGGTAATCAAATTTTAGCCTTGAATTTGCATGCTTTACTCTAGATGTGAAAGTAGCCTCTTCAGTTTAAAGGAAATGTGTACTCTCCTGGCATTTTCTAGTACAATTCTTAAATTGATTCTTAAAATCTATGCAAAACTACGGTAGGATGAATTGGAGATGATTTTTTCTCCCATCTTTAATCTTGAATTTTTCTGAGATATGGAAACTTTGCAAATAAGTTACTCTTCATTAAGTACTACAGTGCATTAAAAATGCAGTTCTATATACTAATCCCTGACCTGATCAATTCAATTTTGACCTTTGTGTCCTGCACAGACCACTTGCTACCTCATTCGAAGGCAGACATGGCAGTGTGCGCTATTGGGTGAAAGCCGAATTGCATAGGCCTTGGTTTCTACCAGTAAAATTAAAGAAGGAATTTACAGTCTTTGAACATATAGATATCAACACTCCTTCATTACTGGTAAGAATTGACAGAATTATTCATTTTTTGTTCCTGGCATAAAAAATAATGAAGTATAGTAACTGAAATACTATCCACATCTAATTTTATCTAATACTTATTTGCTACTTTAGTTATGGCCAATCATCTCAGTATTTCATTAGTTCAGCAACTCTGATATTTCGAAAGCTATGTTTTCCTGTACTTGGAGTTGCTTCACTTTTAAGATATGTAAAATGGCTTTATCAATTTAAATTGATAATACTAAATTGTTAAGAAGGAAAATTTTGAGAACTGAACTGTTCCTCTTGATTTTGAATAAAGAAGGAACAGTGAAATTTTCAAGAATTATGACAGACTGCTAACTTAAAAACGCAAAGTAAAAAATATACTGGTGTGCATAATTGATAATTTCCATATGGATAGTTTTCTACCAGTGGGGAGAAATTATCACAATTCTCTATAATCTTTTTCTGAAATGTCATTTCATTAAAATAATTTCAGTATCACAACTGCTTTCAATGAGGATTTGATTTCAATCTGGCCTAAAATTCCATTCCCCACCCCCACTTCTTCAGATGCCCCCTTACGGGGGAGGGGGGGGTGGAAAACCTCAAAGTCCATTGAAATAGGTTTCTTGTGTGTATGGGTGAAAAATCAGACTTGCAAAGGGACATTGGTCTTGCACAAATACCCTTAAAATCAAAAGACTCTCATTTGACTTTAATGGGCTTTGGATCAAGTCCTAAATCCTAGTGTCGTGTAAAATAACAAAGTCTGTTTAATATAGATGAAACAGGATCTCTTTGCAACAGGAAATAGCAGGAGTCAAGGTTACAGTATTTCAACTTAGTTATTGTTTCTGAAATAGTGTACTGAAAAGACCTTCTAGTTTAATGATAAATTAAAAGCTCTTCCAACAGTATGCTGAGATATATAGGCTGTAAAACCTTTTCTTAAGCCATGCTATATTTATTTGTGTATAAAAACCTGTTCTAAATGTGACTGTAGTATGAAGTCTAACAAAAAAAGCAGTGTTAGTATGGAATTAGAATACACTTTACAGTTTGCATAGTGCATTTTGCTTGAGAATTCTTCCTCTAAATAAAACTAGCTATGCTTATCAAAATGTGTAATAGTACATTATTAAAATAATTTTTTGGTCTTGATTAGAATAGGTTAAAAGAGTCATGGAGCTCTCAACTGAATGGACAATGTTGTTTTTTTTCTTGCAGTCACCCCAAGCAGGCACAAAAGAAAAAACTCTCTGTTGTTGGTTTTGTACCTCAGGCCCAATATCCTTAAGTGCCAAAATTGAAAGGAAGGGCTACACCCCAGGTATGTAACAGAAGTAATTATAGGAAATGTTTTTCCTTCCCTTTTAAAATGACACTTTGTACTTAACTGCTGTTATATAAAAGAAACATTTTAACTATTCTTACCACCTCAGTTTCATCAAGCTTGCTATTTCTAAACAACTGGCTTTGTTAACTTGCTATGTCTCCAGATTGTCAAAGGGCATCTGCTTCTATTAGATCTGTGCATTTTTCTGCCAGAAGTATCTCATGCTGACCTTATTCCTGTTAACATCAGTAGGTGTTGTTCAAAGTGTAGAGCATTGCTAGCGCATTACAACAATACACAGTATGTGGCAATTTGCTTCAGTTGTCATGCAAAAATAAAGAGAACATGAAATTGTTTTGTTTCAGGTGAGTCAATTCAGATCTTTGCTGAGATTGAGAACTGCTCTTCCCGTGTGGTGGTGCCAAAGGCAGCCATTTACCAAACACAGGCATTTTATGCCAAAGGAAAAATGAAGGAAGTCAAACAGCTTGTTGCCAACCTGCGCGGGGAATCCTTGTCATCTGGCAAAACGGAAACCTGGAATGGCAAACAGTTGAAAATTCCACCTGTTTCTCCTTCAATCCTTGACTGTAGTATAATTCGTGTGGAGTATTCACTGATGGTATGTTGGGTGGTTTGTTTCACTTGAGCATGAGTAGTTTCCATTATTCCTTGCAGATTTTTAGCAAAACATTGTGTGCTGCTAACTAGTTAGATAAGAAATACATAACCTACCATTAGTGTCCTGACAGAAATTCTGTAAATAAATTCAGTTTAAATCTTGCATGTTCTATAAAGCAGTTGTGCCATGCCAGATAAGCAAATGTCTTATGAGTAGGCAGCATTTCCAAGTGAGGGCTTATGTTAAGAATCTTTAGCTGCTTTTGACTTGGGGAGCTTTGTACTCCAAAACAAACAAACAAAAACTTCAGTTCCTTGTGAAGAATTCCATGGGCGGAGACTTTAGTCTAATAATTATGAAGTGCAGGTACAAACCTATTTTTAATCATACACCTCTTTGATGTTCTTTAGGTATATGTTGATATTCCGGGCGCCATGGATTTATTCCTCAACTTACCACTGGTCATTGGCACCATTCCTCTACACCCGTTTGGCAGCAGAACATCAAGTGTGAGCAGCCAGTGTAGCATGAACATGAATTGGCTTGGTCTGACGCTGCCTGAAAGACCAGAAGGTAACCTGACAAAACAAGTCTGTTTTGATTTTTGTCTGCTTTATTCATTGCTGTCATGCAAACAGATACAAATTACATCCCTCATAATAAAGCCCACAGGAAATCCCTTGTGGATGTTTCCTTACCACCTGCCTGTCCTGTGTAGAAGAACAGAGTTTCCTCCCTGTCTTCCTGTCTTGGGGACAAGCAGTAGAATCCAGCTGCTTGGACACTGGCACAAGCAAAAGCATGGAATGCCATTGTACCTGGGCAGAATTAATCCTGCCTCCATATCCCAATTGCATCCTTGATTATAAGGCATTGTAACCTGTCAAAGTAGCATTCAAGGCAGGTGACCTTTACCATCCTTAGAATCCAAGGCTTTGTGAAAAGATAGTGTAATCCATTGCAGTGGGAATCGTTTGTCAAAGGAGAAACTCTGTATCTCTTCTCCTCTTTTTGCATATAAGTACTTAGGGTGATTTGTGTGCAAATCTCAGACTGATTTGTGGAGCCCAAAGAAATGCAATATGCTAATATTCCTGCCTGTACATAAATTCAATATTTTGAGTATGCATTAAATTTTAAGAGACATTTAACGACAATAAACAACAGTCAGTCTGCTGTTGGATTTGAGCATAGTCTTAAAGTAAACCATAACAGCCTACCCTCCCTTTCAATGTTCAAGAACTGGAAAAATCACTGAAGTTACTTATCTACCTGCATTTTACACTTTACAATGATAAAAGTTTTAATATTTATCATGTTATATGTTCTGACATGCATAAGAACTTGTTGTTCGAACTGCGTGTGCCTTTTCCCTGCAGCACCTCCCAGCTATGCAGAAGTGGTCACAGAGGAACAACGACAGTCCAGCCTTGCACCCTTAGGTGCTTGTGATGACTTTGAGAGGGCACTTCCAGGACCATTGTTTGCATATATCCAGGAGTTCCGTTTTCTGCCTCCGCCCCTCTACTCAGAAGTAGGTACCTCAGAATATAATCACGAATTCAATGTTTTTCTGATTGTGTGGAAAAAATGTAGGAAAGTGTTTCTGCTTTATAAAAAACAGGAAGAATAATTAAAATTATGAACAGAGGATAAGGAAACTTTGTTTTGGCAAAGTGCAGATAAATTGCATCAATAATTTTTCAGGATTCTTCACTATTCTAACGCTTGGTAGAAATTTCCAAGCTGTTACGCACCGTCTGCGCAACTTCGTTAAAACCTTGCATTATATATATAACACATGCATTGATGAACACCAACATTTTGAGTGTACAGATGCACAACCTGCTAATGTTTTTCACCTCTACTTTATAAAAGTACTGTTTATTTTAGGTTCTGTGTATCTATTGCTTTCAGAAGTTCTATGTAGAGAAGTTGCAGAGGTATTCTTTCTGACTTAGGTTTCTCTAAATGCACAGTTTCAACTTTCTGTCTGCAGTTTTAAGTTCTGTGAAAGCCACTCAGTAACTGGGACATGACTTCAAAAGCTCTCTATGTTCATATTTTTTGAGAGAAAAGAAGTGATATAGGACAGAATAGTGTCCTTTGGCTAAAACTTGCCTGGCTTTCACCCCCTCTTGATTTTTTTTCTTTTCCTCTTGTAACACTTACCTGCCATTAAGTGATTGAGTGGGCAGTGAGTGATGTGTTTTTTGTCTGCTGGAGTCTTATCTGAAAACTCTTCCATAGCTTAACACTAGAATACAACTCAGGCCCTTTTGTTTAAAGATTTAGAAAGAAGCCTTTACTTTGTCCTAAAAAATGGCTTTCTAAAATTAACTGACCAAACTATATACTGGACTTACCATTAAGTTAGCGTGTTCTTCACCCATTCCTTTTGTAGAAAGGAAGAAGACATAATATGTGGAACACATGAACTTCCAAGACATTTTATGGGGTGTTTGAGGATTAATTACCTATAAATTAAGTAGAAGGAGGTTTTGTGCCTTTCTAAGCAAAACATCTTCTGAAATCAATGTAATGTTTTAAGTTACATGTTTAGTGATGAGCCAGATTGTCTTTTTGTGTACAATAAATAAATAAAAATATTTTTGTGCTACTAAAACAGGATTTTCCAATTTTTTAATTACTTCTTTGTGCTTATCTTTAAATTGCCATCAACCTGTAGCTTAAAGTTTTTCATTAAGTTACTAGTTTGTCGTTGGAAGTTCGTCTAACTGTGTAGAGGTATTTCAGTTACTCGAATAACGTTTGGATTGGGAATGCCATTTATCACTGATTGTATTAGACTCATCAGTTTTGGTGGGTTTTTGTTCAGATTGGTTTATTTTCTAGCAATTGGCTAAAAATAACTTGGGTTGTTGGGTTCTTTCCCTCTTTTGTTTAGATTGATCCAAACCCAGATCAAACCACAGACGACAGACCATCTTGCCCCTCTCGTTGAAGGAATCCATAAGGAGCTGACTTGACTTGGGTTTTGAACCATACCTGCCGTGTTGAAGGTCAAGGCATCATAGTGGAGACGCTTTCAGAGAAAGTGGTTTTGCTCTTGCCTGTATGGTGAATAAATGAAAACAACCTGTGATCATGCTTTGAAGCCTGCAGTAACATTGTAGGACTGCTCCACATGCTTGAAGACCTGAGCTTTCCCCCCTCCCTCTTAAATACTGGCACATACTAGGAGCAGCCTTACTAACCTACAGTCATGTGTGTCCAAACACTCAAACATGTTAAGAGAGGGATGGCTTCCTCTTATGATTTGGAAATTTGCACATGCTTATTGCTTACATTGTGCGGTTCAGTGTCACTACAGCTTTTTCTCATTTATGCTGGACTGTTGTTACCCCTTTCTTATTTGTTTGTGGTCCGCACAATAAGGAGCAAAAGAAAGCTTTGACAAAAAAAAAAAAAAAAAGGAAAAAACCAAACAAACAAACAAAAACAAACAAACCAACAGCAACAGACTTTGACAAATGCACTGACTTTTCTTTTTTTTTTAATTTAATGTAGCCTGGACTTTACCTGCATATGCACATGCTCAGAATTGTCCTAGTAGGCTGATCATGTATCACCTCTTCAGCTTGGATCCTATTGTGGATTTATTTACAAACATCAAATGCCTTCAAGCCAATCCTTCTTGCTTTATGTTTTGCAGCCTACTGTAGTAGATAAGCAACAGATGTGGGGATAGGGTGGGGGATGAAGAGTTAATAGACAGAAACTAATAGACTTCATCAAGATTGTATACCTTCTTGATTTCTTTTAAGAATTTGTTGCCTTTCTACTATTATCGCAAAGCAGCATTTTGTTACAGACTGCCTAAAAATCACTTAATCTCAGGTGAACTCATCACTTGCCAAACTGTTGGAATGCTATTTGTTTTGTTACATTGCACTGTTAAGTTCTTTTTTGTTTTGTGTTTGTATTTTGTTTTTGTTCTTTATTTGAGAGGGAGATCTGGAATAGGGACATACACAAAAGTTACAAAACCCACCCTCATTCCCATTCTCTTTCTGCATTATAAAAAAAGATGTTCAAGTTGTGAAGCTCTAAAAAAAAAAAAAGGCACAAATGAAAGCAGCACCAGCAGACATCAGCTCTTCCTCAAAAAAATTTAAATGGAAATAGTCATACACTGTCTAGGATTCATAGACAGATCAATATCTCAAGTAGGTAGGGATGGGAAGGGAAAGTAAATCTATTTTTATATATAGCTACTTAATCACCAAAAATTCTATGTATAATAAGTCTAGTAGAAAGTATATTTCAAACTGCAGGAAAAGCTTGTATTATGCTGAGCTCAGTTTGTGCACTTTGTATTATCTTCAGGGTTTATGATACTGTAAAAGATTAGAAGTATAATTAAACTGGGAAGGATCAGTGTTACCAGCCATACTTAGATACAAGTTATCTGGAATTGCTTCCACGATTACATCTTAATGTGGTACTCTCAAGAGCTTTAAAACAAAGAGAACAGTGAGTTTTACTGTATATTCATTCAAAATGCAAGAAATTACGTGGAAAGAGCACTTGCCCTTGAGTGTGCCCGAAGAGAAAGAGTGCAAGGGAGCCGTTAGATGTGCTAATGTGAATACCAGCACTTACAGGCTAGAGAAGTATAATGGAAGTCAACTTTCCTTTTCAGAAACCATGTAACACAGACCACTGACAAAGGGACACCGTTCTGGTCTTGACTACTTAAACAAATCAAGATGTAATCCATCAAATACTTATCTCCTTGTGCAATAAAACAGCTCACAGAGTGGAAGAGGAGATGCTGGTGTTTTTGCATGGTGCTCATTCTTAAAAACCTCTGCCTTGTTTTTAAGGCTTCATCAATGCGACAAAATAGGCTTTTCCATAAGTGGCCTTTATGAGAACATGAAGGATAATTCATGTTTCAGAAATGACAACAGGGTGATAAAATATAAATGAGTCGCGTTTTAAGTGATTCAGTTAAAAGGCTTGGGCTTTGAGCAGGAATATTGGTGAGAAGGAAATTAGATTATGTCTTATGTTACTAAGCCAATTTTGTGGATGTCCCTTCCTTCTACCCTCTCCAACCAGACAACTTTAAAAGCTGATGGGATCGTAGGTGTAAAAGGGCATTTGGTGGTTTTACTTTTTTTTCCTTTTTTGTTATTTTAACAGACTAGGGAACAATTGCTGATATACATAGCATTAAAGTACTTACCACAATATAATAGAAAATTGCATATGAAGCAGGATTGACCAATATCATAGCAATTGACATGGCATCAGAGCCTTTTTGATTAGAGCAAAAAATTGTATAAGCTTATCAAATAAAGACTTCCAGTTTCAATTATGTTCATTATTCAGAGGCATTACTCTTCCACAAATGTTGGTCAATTCTCAGCGTTATAAAACATGAGGTTCACAGTTGTAGCCCAGTATTTGATAGAGAATTCTGATCTGAATTAGGAAAAAGTAAGTAAAATCCAAACATTAGAGAAACAAAGTGCAATATTAAATGTTTGCTTTATAGATTATATTCTATGGCTGTTTGTATTTTTTGTTTGTTTTTAGTTTTGGTGCTGAATATGTCCTTGTAGACTCTGTTTCAAGAAAACGATATGTGGAAAACAGTTTAATTTTTCCTATTGCTCTTCCTTGTGGAAAATAAACTTTTGTAAAAAAAAAAAAAAAAAGGTTTTAAATGTCATACCTATGTATAAAATGAAAACCACAAGGATCACATAATACAGGAATCTACTACAGGAACACATGTATTACCTGTCTCAAACTACATAGGGAAGAGCTGTTTCTAGAACTATACCACCAAGTACCACGGGAGTCTAGTTTTGGGATCCTTTGCCCCTTTTGTTTACATTGGTGAGCTCATGGGGCTGGGTCCCAGATGGGAAACTGTGGTTTCCTGAATGTGGAAATGCCTTTTCAGGATGCTGTGTTAGTATGGCATTGCAGCTGCAGTAACCCTGTTTCCAGGTGTCTGGTCCTTTCCCTTAGGGGTAACACACATTTTGGAGGGGTAGGGGGAAATTGGGAGGTGACTTCAAAGGTCTAGTTTGCAGCTGGGACTTTGAAAAGTGGTTTGTTGAGTTGGGGTGTAGAAGGTGCCCTTTGCTGTTCCCTTGGAGGTGAGCAGATGTGGGCATGTCCACCTGTGCCCTGCACAGGTTGTTCAGTGTCCCCAGTGTGCCGGTGGTGTGGCATCTCCCTTCCGCATACCACGCATGTGCGAAATGGATTCTCATTATCCTTCAAGATCAATGTGTCATTTGACCTAAGAGAAGGTTCATCAGGCAAACAGCCAGGGGCTTGAGCAGCCAGCCTGCCTGTGCCTCTCTGTTGGTGTCTAGGGTACTAGCAACCACTGTGTTCCCACGGGACTGTACCTTCCCTTCAGTGATGCAGCTGCTAATGTGGGCAACACAAAACATCTAATCCAACATCCTACATAATAAAAATAGAAACTTCTCTCCGAAATAGAGCATATTAGCTTAATTTTGAGTTTCTTATCGGTGAAGAATCCAGGCAGACTGAGGGTTTATTTCCCCCCCATTAATAACCCTGTTAACTTTGAGATCTGGTTTAAACCAACAAGAAACATGAAAAAGGTTGTCTTGTCATTTCACTTGTCTGCTTGGAGATCTGTTGTTGGTTAACCTCTGCTGGCAACTAAGCACCACACAGCTGCTCTCTTAGTCCCCCACCAACAGGATGGGGTAGAGTCGGAAGAGGAAAAGTGCAAAAATGTGTGGTTTCAGATAAAGACAGTTTAATAAAGCAAAAGCCACAGACACAAGCACAGCAAAACAAGGAATTCATTCCCCACTTCCAAAGGACAGTCTTGTGTTCAGCCATCTCCAGGAAAGCAGGACTCCATCATGCCTTAACGGTGACTTGGGAAGACAAACACCATCTGAAACAAACACTCTGAATGTACCCCCCACTTCCTCCTTCTTTCGCCGGCTCTGTATGCTGAGCATGACATCATATGGCCTAGAATATCCCTTGGGTTAACTGGGGTCAGCTGTCTGCTTGTATGCCCTCCCAACCCCTTGTGTACCCACTGGTGGGGTGGCACAAGGAGCAGAAAAGGCCTTGATGCTATGTAAGCTCTGCTCAGCAATAACTAGAACATCTCTAGGTTGTCAGTGCTGTTTTCTGTGCAAATCCAAAACACGTCTCCATCCTGGCTACTGTGAAGAAAGTTAACTCTACCCTAGCCAAAACCAGAACAAGCTTCATATAGCTGAGTAGCAATGTTTTATTTTATTTTTTTTTTTGTAATACCAGCACAACCCTTCTTAGGGCGTTTCTAATGCTGTGTGACAGTGTTAGAATTTAAATTAGCACCATTTAGGGGACACACACTGCCAAATCTCACATTTTCAGACCCGCACCTCTAACAATTAAACTTAGCTTTATTGTCAGCTTTATTATATTGGATGTTACCAGAGTTTTATTATATGAGATCTGATTTTTTAAATGCGGATGTTTCTTATTTCTTAATATAAATACCGGAGTGTATGTACAAAACTGAGCTACACTAGGAGGTAAAAGTAGTGGCTCTTCAACATCAGCTGTCCTTAAGTGTAGGGAACAGCAGGAGGTTTACAATTGCTTAAGCATTTGAGCTTTGAGAGGCAGTGTTGCAATGTTTATCAATACATTTGCTGGCAAATATCTAGCTAAACATGTACCTAGCGCTTTTTAACTCCTTTCTAGATTTAAGCCTTTTTGTGTTTTACAGAAATGTATCACTACCTCACCATAATCTTAGCTTTCCACTGCAAAGCTAGAAGCACAAAGCCCAGAAGGGTCTCCAGAAGCAGCAAGTGAAGCTGGGCAGCCACCCAACAATGTTTTTCCAAAGGAAAACATCTTTGCCCAGGCCAATGCTGCTGATCTGAATCAATTCCTGTGACTCTAGGTGCATGGCTATGGGCAACTCCACAGAAAGACAAATGTAGATTTTCAGTAGGCCAGTGCTGCAGGAGGACAGCTGTTCCTGGTGCCACAGAGACCAGACTTCCCAAGTTTTTTGCATTTTGAGTGGAATCCCCTTTCAGAGATCCACAGACACTTGAGCAGTTACCAGGATTTGCACAGTATGACCGTTACTGTGGATTTCAACTCCTAGATTTTGATGGTTTTAGTGTAAGCCACTTGCAAAGGCACAGTGTCAGGCATGTTCCACCTGACCTCCAGACCATATCCTGGAAATAGGAGAAAAGTAACCTATTTCTTTTCCCGGCAATCATTCACTCCTGGAACTTCTCCACCTAGCTACAGCGCACTATTTTTAGAGCTGGATCCCCCTATCTCCTGGCCTGGACATTAGGACGGAGCAATAGTTTCTGAGTAGAGTCCAAGTGCTGCCACAAAATGCAAGTCGAACTGCGTACCTTTCACCTAGTCCAGTTCCTAATGGGAGATTCAGAGTTCAGAAGGACGCTGCATATTGAGTTTGCTTCAGGCCCCTTGCCTGAAATGTTTGTCATTGCGATGCCATTCAATCTTTCTCAAAGGAGATATGATACTTTTGTTTCAGCTAAGTACTAGGTCGGAACATGGGAGGAGAGGGAAAATTATTGCAGAAACTGATATTATTTATTTTTATCTGAAAATTAATGGAATTTCCCTGAGCTAAGCAAGGCCTTGCTGTCATTGGACTGCCTAGAATCAAAATGAAACTCCCCACTAGATATGGTCAATATTCAAGGCAAAGCTGTCATGGTTGCCCAAGAGCTAAGAAACAGAATTGAAGAACACCCTCTGTGGTTCAGTGGCTCTGTAAAAGTTGTAGAGTATTTACTGGGTAATGACTTCCGATTAACAAATTACTCTTTGATTGGGGTTTTATCCTAAATCGATTAAAGTCTATTGGCACTCATGCATTTCTTCTGTAAGTAGCCCATTTGTCCCATTTAGGACTGCCAAGAGAATAGATCAGCTTAACATCCTCAGCTCTGATTTCAAAAATTGTTTTAGTATTAAATATGTGTTATAAACAAAGAGAAACCTGCAGCAGTGTTTTACAGCTACATAATTATCTTCTATAAAAACTAAATGGTCCCCATACCTATCTTTTAACAGCCTAAGACAGGAAAGACAGTTTTACTGCTGCCCATTATTTTTTAATGCATCAAACACCATTTATTGTGACAGAGTTGTGCACCTGTAACGCACAAAGCGATTTATCAGTAGTACCACATAAAGTTATCCTCCCAAGCAGAACACACTAAGAAAACAGTACCTGGCCTGTGCAGAAGTATAACTGTAATTTATGTTAACTTTCAAACTGTAAGACATATGTTTTCTGATTTTCCCCTTTTTTTCCCCTTATAATTCAAAGTAGGTAACAATCTTCTCTTAATCCTTTTGCTGTCTTCTCTTTCCTGTATTTTATTTAAACTTTTTAATGTTTAAAAATATCCTACTTCTTTCTGTATTTATGACCTATGCTACCAATAAAGCCTTGTATAAGCCTGGATTTGCTCAAAGAAAGTCCTTTTCATCCACCTTTTTGACCCAAAATGCCTTCCCAGAATATGCTTGAAAATACATTATACACTATCTCCCCCTAATCATATTTTTATTGAAAAAAAAACTAGGAGAAGTGAATACCTACTATAAAACTTTTTATTTCTGGTATGACCTAGTAAATGGACAGTTGCAAAATGGGAACTATTTTAAGGTATTTCAGCATCATTATTTTGAATTATCTCACAATGAATGCAAGTTGACTTACCTCGAACATGATTTTTTTACAGGTAGAAAGCATTCAGAACAACCACTAATGTTAGAGTACACTGCAGCGAACTTCTATCTTTTTTACCTGAGTCAACACATCCTAACACTGTCACACAATTACCGCTCAACCCAAAAAAAACTCCCAAAAAACCAAAACACCACAAATCCACAAACAAATTAAGCTTTAAATGGCTTATAAATGGCATTTTCATGTAGCTAAACATATGGAAACCCTGTTCTGATGAAGGCTATACTACCCTACAGTTGTGCTGATAATTTTTGCTTCCCCTATGCAATTAGAAAGTAATTTTAAATTACATTGATTTATTTGGCATACATTTGGTACTCTCCTATGGCCGTCCATGCCCTAATACTAATTAGGTTTCTGTCACTACCAGAAGAAAAAAGAAAAATTACACTTGAGAGCATGGTTAGAGTTGAAACAGAGTACAAGCAGCATGTTTTATTTGCTGCTGCAAAAGGCAAGCTCCACTGCGCTAAACCTTACTCTGTTGGCAACTAGTTGATAAATACAAAATACTCCAGCAAGTCATTCCTTTCCCCTTGGCTCCCTGTGAGCAGATCTGAAAGAGAAGAAGAAAAGTTTATATTAACACAATTAAAGTGCAGCACAGAAGAAACCGAAATTTTGCGGCTGGTGACTGGCCCCTCTGCTCAGTGTCCAAGCAGCCACCGAGAGAGAAACCAGACATTTCACCTCTGATGAACACATGGATATTTTTAGCTCAGTAGTGCAATCTGCAGTTTTTAAGTGCATTGCAACAGTAGAGTCCTTTGCTGAATGTAGTGATAGCCCTCCAGGAACCTCTGACAAAGCAAATTCCCCATCAACCTGCATCACCTCCATTGCCTACGTGAATCCACAGGGGTAATATGTGCACACACCCCAAACACATGCAGATATACTGCAGGTAAGGAACAACTTTCATTTATGTGGTCCAGAAATGTGCTGACTGATTACACGAAACAGAGATTTGTCAGGTTCAAACAAGGACATTTTGGAGTTGGACATGCCATTGTGTTTTCTAACTTTATAAGAAGATGTTCTTTTTCTGAAGTCCATAGATCTTTCTAAATATGATGACAGTTTTAATAAGGGATTTCAAAACGCTGTTACTGGATTATTCTAGGGTGCTCTGAATCTTACTCAGGAACAGAACCAAATGCTTTTCTCCAGCCCTCTTACAAGGCAAGTTATTGACAGAAGGAGCAAGCACTCTGGTGACCTTTAAAAAGTTTCACATTCGTAAATTTCAACCCAGGCCCCCAAGAAGCCTTAGGGCTAGTGTTGTTACAAGAAGACAAAGAGTGGAAAAAAACCAAGAGCAATGGAGCATGCTGAAAAACAAAAACTACTGGGATTCGTCAGTGGCAGCAGTGAGTGCCATGGACGTAGCTACACAACATAGCAAGGAACCTTGTCATGGTGCCTCCACTTAATTTGCTTGGAGGCAATGGGTGCCATCTATTTGTTTTCAGTTTAGTCCCAGGTCACTCAGCAATGTTGAATGTAACACAGTGAAGCAAACAAGACACACGCATTGCAAGCGAAGGTGCACCAGAGATGGTGCAAACTGCAGCACATGAGTCGCAGTCCAGCACAGAACACCCTACACTGAGCAATGTAAACACAGGCAACTGAGTTAATAGGGGTGCTACGGGAACACTGTGTCTTGTCAGCAGGATCCAGGCACTGTCCCCTCGGAACAGGGATAGTGAAAGTGCAGCATCATCTGCAGAGCAGCTGCAGGGAAAATCAGTCCCTTGGCTCCCAGTGTAACGTCTGTAAAAGGTGCTGCTGACACCAGCCTGTCCAGGGTGGGGATAAGAGTCTGTGTCACCATGTTCCCCGTGAGGGTCAGATCTGTCCACACTTGCACGGGCTTTATATTCTTGGCTTCTCCTCCAGAATTCACAGCTGACACTAGTTATTTCTAGGAGTTCTTTCTCTACAAAAAGAAAAAGCAAGGGTGGGGGAAGAAGATGGTTGCAATTATTTAAATAAATAGCATACAAGCAATTGGTCTTATTAAAGAAACAGAAATAATAAGCTCAGCCTTTCCATGTCTTGCGTGCTTATATGGATTATGACAAACACAGTTCTGCGCAATTACTTTTATGAATGTACAATTTGCTTCTACATGGTGGTGCATGTAGCTAGCTAGCTTTTTTTTTTTTTTTGCGGGGGGGAGGTTGTGGGAGGGCTCATATTCCATGAACACAGTACAAAGAAAAGGTAAAAATTATCATCAAGTGTAGGACTTGTGGCTCGCTGACTGTGTTTACTGAGTTAAAAAGGCTGACATTTCTTTTATTCTCTTGATTTCCTTGTAGTTCACAGATTTGTTTTACTTTTGTTTCTTTAACTCAGTTTCATCTAGTTCTGATTCATGACTGCTGCACTGCTAAACCTGCAGAAAAAGAAATTTTCAGCTTCTCCAGTCACCTTCCTTTCATGGAAGAAAACTCATAGAGGAGTGTTTCTCTCGATCCACAAAGGGTCAACATAAACAAAGACAAGCAGCAAAAAGCGGTTCTGGGAGGATGACTGGATACTAATCTGTGAAGAACATTGTGTGTTCCCCTGCATCAACATCTAAACAGTCACTGGCGATATGCCTAGATATTTTGGATGTTACATGTCTGTCAAATGAATCAATAATCCAGATGTAGAATCTGGCAATGATGACATTCTGCTGGTGACTTTCAACCTATCAACTAATGATTAGGACACAAAGAAGCATAAATATAATGGTTTTCAATCAGATATATTTTTCAGGTGCTTTTTTATTTATTGGAAAATTGACATATATTTCTTTCTTAGTTCATCAAACCAGTATTTGAACAATCATCCAAATGTGGAATCAGCCTTTCCAAAAAGACCTCAATAGAATAACAAGGAGGAAATAGTTTAAAGGTTTGTATGAATGAAGCTTATGAAATTTAAACTCTTACTTCTGACCTGAAAGGAATGAAGCATCCTATAGGGCAGGCTTACACTAAAATTAAAGAACACAGTTTAGCTCATGCAACTTACTAAAGAAAAATTATCTGTGTTATTCTTGTGTTTCATTTCATGATTTCTTTAGCCCAAACCTAAGAGTTCTGCAACCAAAACTGCAGAATGCCCCTTCAAACTTGCATCTTCAGTGATCCAGCATGGTGCAACCAGCGCACTCACAGCTGCTCTACGTGTTCAATATATCCTAGGCTGAAAGAACACTGGTTATGTCACTGAGCACACAGATTCCTTTTGCACTCTGACATATTGTGCCAGGTTCACAGAAACTTCTGCAATTCATTAGTAACGTATTAGGTAACATTGAGAGGGTTTGGTTTTTTATAGTAATATAGACTACAATTACTGAAAAATATACTGCATCCAGTTTTCTCCTATAAGGTCCTGTGTGTTTCATAAAGCTGGAAGTCCTGCTAGCCAGCCTGTGCTCAGTTTTCTAACACCCACATCATCTTCTAATAGATACCGCTCTAATTTCCATTGCTCTCTGAAGCAACCTATGCTCTCACCAATGAGATATTTGTCCTGTCACTCTGCAAGGGCAGTAGTGGTGTCCACCACCCCCAGCTGAGCACTTGGATAGAGAAAAGTATGTTGCTTAATATGGCTGAGACATAGACAACACTGAGGATTGCCTCTTTGAAGATGCATTGTCTGAAATCCCATTTTCCTGTATACCTCCAACAGTGCTGTGCACAGAAACACTCCTATTGTTTACTTAATAAGAGGCTGCTGAAGTAACCTCACATCCCTCAAACTGCTGTGATATCCTGTTGGGTTCCTAAAACAGTGCTCACAGAACAGAGGACAACTAAATCTTAAAATTTACAATGACACTGCTATGTTTATAGTACAATGTTTTGCTGCCTTTCTCTGTAGCTATGAGCATGGTGTGTATTACCCATGCATGAAAGAGAGAGAGAGAAAAAGAGAGAGAGACCTTTCAAAGCTCTATTGTAATACTTCTTAACGCCTGCATGGGGGAAGTTTGACTATGATTAAGTCTTACAACAAATATAACTTCACCTTTTTAACCCAACATAAACTACAGTTGTAGTCTTCCATTTAATATAGGCATATTGGTGCACATCTTCTCCTTTTATTAATTCTTGGGATCATGGCTCTAAGAACTGAGCATCATTTATGCTATCCATCTGAAATCTGCTTTTCAACAAAAATATCTGCCTAAGAAAGTCTTTATTTATTAATGAGAATATTCAATGTGCACTAGAGTTAATAAATAAGCACAAATAAGCATAAGACAGAAATATAAATCTCTAATCTGCTCTCTGAATTTGCTCCAGGTGACCAGTGTCTTTGAAGAGTGCATATAAGCAACACTTATAGTCAGATATAGTTTAAATGGCACTATCTAATCTAACCAGTGGAGCTATAAGTTAGGTCAAACAGCTACCAAAAATTTAGCCTTGATAATATCTACTAAGTTCAGCATCTAAGCTCACATTTCTTTTTGTGAATCCAAAGTAATTCTTATGACATAAAATTCATAGCATACAGGAGACTCAGTATTTGAAAACCATCTCAGTGATCTTGTTTTACTGTCTTTATAAAAACATAAGAATTTTGAAGAAAACTTTCCCACCTTCATATACTTTTTCCACTGTGATCTCATTTATCTTCAGGCTTTCAAAGCTGAGCAAGGTTTAAATAGCAATGTATTCCACATACTTTCCACCTCCCACATCTTATAGCATGACCGTAAATTGCTAAGTGAAGCCTCGGATAATTCTGGATTTGAATGAGGTTTCATGTGAGTGAATCATAAAACACACAAGCAGCATTTTCTGTGAAAAGAAGGCATGGGATTCTTTGCCAGGGAGAGACACCCAAATGACTTCCTTCAATATAGTTTTTCAAGTCTATGTGCTTCTTTCTAAGTAATGGAAGACTAGGCAATTGCTATAATCAGCAACACATTCCAGTTCTTCTAGTCTAAAACACTACATCAAATAACTTGACAGGAAAAACAATTAAGATTTCATTGTAAGATTACAAAACAAGATGCTTTTCAAGCAAATAAATAAAAAAGACACCAGTAATTTACTTTCCATATTTAAAATTATTTGCTCTTTTGTCCATTTATGAATATTATAAACAACCTTCTGGAGACTTAAAACTAAACTTATTTCCTTACAAACAGAGTTTATTCTACACTTTACTTTATATGGGGCTGCATTTTTTAAATGTCCATTGATGCTAACCTGGTAGAACACAGGATTTAGAACTCAGATTAAAGGACTGCATGTGAAATTTCCTGGATTTATATATGTACATGTCATTTGGAGATACACTGAAAAGAGAATTCATGGAGTAGTCTATTTTTGCAGAGTTTCTTATAGCTATTAACCATTTCAAATTCTTTGGTATCTGTAAAAGACATTTTTGAGGTAAACTCAACATATTCAAATGTTCCTTTATTTTATTACCTACTGTCTAATGCTATCGCCTGTATTTGGTAATTTTTGCTTCATAAATCACAAAGCAAACCTGCACATGAAACGCATCAATTTTCTTACTTCTGTTTTCTTCACACACATTCAATCCATATGTTTGAAAAGCTTCTCAAAGCCACATTATTAAATGAATACTTTTGATAGGTTTAATTTAGAAATAAGGAAATACATTGGGGGAAAAAAAGAGCATTAAAAATAAAAGGCTTGGTAAAGGACACAAGCCTATTTTTGTTTCATGAAGCATTCTGGCTTGGGAAATGATTTGAATGTAGGAGCAGAACACAGCTGGTGTGTGCATACCCGGACATACAACTGCTGCCAGAGCGAAACTGCTGTGTCTATTGTTAAAGACCAGGACAATGTCAGGGCAGTTCTGGAGCAAATCCTGCAAAACTCGCTCTGACAAGGAGCTACCCCTGCACCCCGGGTCCAGCCCTACAGCTATTCTGACGAGTTTTGTTCCTAGCCTGCTGTAAACAGGAAATTGGAGTGGACAAGCCAGGAAAGAAGTGCGAAAAACCCTGCTAAACATATTGCGTAATGAGCTGACAAGACGTGCTTGAACAGAGAGCTTACTGAACAGAAGCTGAGTCATGTTTCTGTAGCCAATGCCTGGTTCTCCCTCCCCCCTGTACCACCACCCCATCTTTTTTTTTTCTTATCTTTTTTATTCCCGAGTCCTTTCAGTCAGCCCCTCCACTGCCTGGATGATCAAGTGCAGCTGTTTATAGCAATTGTCTTGATAGCACACAAGACTGAACTTCTCACAATGTCTCAGGAACACAAGCACAGAACAACCACATACAAAAAACTTGACAATGTCATTTACATTACACAGAAGCTCCTCTTTCATGGGCTGTTTGTTTTTGTTTTCGTTTTTTTTAAGGAGAAGCAGCAGGATAAAGTAAGACAAGGCACCTGTGGCAGTTTGAGCCACATTAAAAATCCAAAAGCCAATTTCCAGGCTTCCCCCCACCCCTTCCCACAATTTATCCCAACACCGGAGAGAAACTTTCAGGCCAGAGGCTTCTATAGGGGAAAGGGGAAGTATATACATTTATTTACACAAATAAATACTATACAAGCTAAAGGCAACTATATATATATATTACATTTCTATCAGTCCTTTTAAGCCCCTCCCTTTAACTTTAGTCCAGGAAGAGCCTTTCAAGCCTGCTAGGTAACACAGTCTCTCTCTCGTGGAAGTGTTCGGGAACCTGAAACACTCCCTCATCAAGCTCCAGCTGGTTGCTGAAGTTCTTTCTCCTCATGAAGTCCAAGAAGGTAGCTGTGAGTCCTTTCTCCTCAGTCCCATGTCAGTCTCTGCTGTGTCATTCTCTCTCAGTCTCATACCTCGGTTCTGTAGGCTGCTGTAGTGTAGCTTATCAACATACGCGTCCTGGAATGTTGATTCGTCCTCTGGGTTTTTGGCTGTCCTGCATTTAAATCACGGCAGAGACATCCTCTGGGCCTCTCCCTTCGGTCCATCTCCAATTTCGCCTGGGATTCCTTTCCCTGGCTCCGAGCTGTTTCGTCAGCCCGTCCACTTGGCTCTGCTCCAATGCTGAGCCTTGTATCCACTCCCACTAAACAGTGAGAGGGAAAAAACAGCCCCCTTCTGCAGTCTGGCTGCAAAGTTGGGGGGGAGAAGAGGGCCTGGCTGCAAGGCCTACCTCTCTCTCTCTCTCTCCCACTTACCAGTTGTTTGTGACTCATGTCCCTCACAAACACTCACTCCAATGCTGCCTCTAACTCTGGCCTAGGCAGAGTTGCTGGGGCCGCAGGGCTCCCCTCCCCCCCAGAGGGGGGAAGAAGGAGCTCAGCAACCCCTTGGCTTTCTACACCTACACGCAGCAGACACCAACAGCAGAACTGCCAACACCTTCCAGTGCTGTGTATATGTGATTTTGAGCAGAAGCGAACAAGACAAGTGGTGATTGGCTCTCCAGGGAACACTGTCCTGGCACCTAATCACCTCTGAGCACCCGAGTCCCAGGGAGGGCCATCTCAAACCATGACAGCACCATAGAAGCACGCTGCAAAGAATTCATTATCCTACCCTCTGAGCCCTCAAAGATCAGCTCTGGACTTATTTTCATATTGAAATTGGTGAGCAAGTGACACGTCACAAACTCATTCCACTGCCTGCAAGAGAAAACAGAAATATTTAGCTGCTATAACTCTTAAGACTTTGCCACGCAAATATGTCAGGGGTCCAGACACGTCTGGGTGCTGATGGAAGCGGGGCAGCATGAGATGCAGGCTGGACTCTGCTGCTTAAACAAACACAGCAGAAGAAACAGCTTCTCAGCTGGAAGTCAGGTTTGAGGGTTTTTTGTCTTAGATATAATCATGTAAAACAAATACGCCTTATGTGGTCCATACTTTACTAAAAAACAAAGACAAAAAAAACCCTAAAACCAAACACAACCCCCAAAATCAAACAAACCAAGCAACCAAGCCAAAAAAAAAAAAAAAACTGAAAAGGAAAATATAAAAGTTTTAATTTCAATTGCTATATTGTTATCAGAGCACAGGACATATACTGAGATTTGCCTTTTGATTGCATTCATGTCTGAGCATTAAAGACCTTGATCCTTAAGTCAATTGATAACAGGAGAATTCCATTATAATAAAAATAAGCAAATGCTGAATACATTGTTGAGGAAGATTTGAAAATACAACTGGAGTTAACTCTTGACGTCACAAACCTGACATTCACAATATCAGACACATGCAACACATCACCTACAAACTTACTCCTTTTGAGCAAATCCTCTTCTAGTAATTTCTTCTGAATGGCTGGAGTTGACAATACTGATTTTTTTTATGTCATACACAAGAATCACTAACAGAAGAAAAGTGTGAATTTTTGTGGAAGTAGGAATGAAATTGTGCTGCTTAGAAGAAATATTCAGTGACAGGTGGCAAAACATAAAGAAAGAACCAGAGAAGGCAATGAGAAAAGAAAAGAAGCTGAGATGGTCTTATCTGGTTTTCTTAGCTCATATTTTGTTACCTTTTGCTGTTATCTTCATTTCCAAATAAAATAAAAAAGGAATCATATACCTCACCAGTGTTGATTTTCTCAGAAAATAGTGGCAAGTAATAAATAATTCATATCTGCCTTCCCTAACCTATGGTTACCTAAGCCAGCTTTCTCTTTCAACTGCCCTTAAACCTGGCCCTGCTCATTTTATACATAAAATAGCAGAAGTGGTCTGTGCTGGCAAGTGATGCATCTGGCAGCTTCAGCTGGAGTTCTCAGCAATACCAATGGAGTTTTAATTAGTATAAAAAAAAAAAAATCTGTAAATCTTCATTCCAAATTGCCTCGATGGGTCATCAGCATCTTTCATAGAGATGACTTACAAACACCTGGGGACAATGCCACTGTAGTTGCCCAGAGCCAGGTCACCGACCTGGGATCTCTTTCAGATGAAGACCTGATTATTCCTAAGACAAGTCTTCCTACCTATGAAAAGCTGAAATTTCATTAAGAAGATTTTTTGTCCTTGCCCATCACTCCTACGATTTGTTATCTGGCAGTGTGTAGTAAGTTCACCTTGCCTTCAAATGCTGCCCAAACCCTTGTGTTGCAACACTGCATGGTAAAAAAGCCAACAGGACACATCAAGCAATGTTCAGTGAAGTAAGGTGGGAAGGAGACTAAAGGAATGAAGAGAATCAATAGACTGCATAAGACAAATCTTCACTTCTGTGATGGTGGAGGTAACTGTGTGTTAACCCAGCCCCAGGACCTCCCTCTGGGAGGTTATTCCTTTTCTTAAGCAAGTGGTGCCCATGGGTTTGATTTCAACATGTACTTTCTAGTGCTTCCACAAAAGCTTCAATCCCTGGAGTGAGGCAACAACTCCCATGACTCCCACGAGAGCCCTGGGGTTTGTCTGCAGTCAGTAAGTTTCTAACCACCTTGTTTTGTGAGAAAAGCTGGAAACCTAGAAACTAAAAAAACCCTCATGTCCCCAAAAAAGAACAAACAAACAAAAAAATCAACAGCTACACCCTGAATTACATTTGGAATCTTACCAAAGTTGCACTTAGCTCATTGCTTTCCAAGAACTATATCCTACACAACGTCAGCAAGCACATTCTGGTCTTCTTTTTTGACCTGCATGTTACTGACAAACCTCTTCTCTGCCCCAGACAAGCAAGACCATGTTTTTGTATAAATTCAGTTGATGCAACGGGGAGAAAAAAATTCATTGATTTACTGCATCGTGAGTTCATCATTAAGGCTGTGCAACTTGCCCGAAATATTGAATTAATACTGTCAGTTGTCATTAATTTTCTCAGATGGACAAAGATAGTGTAGCACATGCTGGTCTTACTTTCTTATGTTAATGACTCTCTAACTCCACTTCTAGGAAGGAAAATGGGGAAAATAATCCACTTGGCACTTACTAAATTCCCTGTTCACAAACATTTTTTCTTGGGTATTCACAACAAATGTTATCTTTCCTTTCATCCTTATGTTTGTTTTTGCTTATGTCATAAATAACCCTGCAAGTAACAAAATTCCTTATCTCTAGGTAAATAAGATAAGATCAATGTGCAACCAATGAACAAAGAAAAGGTGTAGGAAAAACACGACAATTAAGTTATTTTGGATCCACTCCCACGGCAAGGGAAGAAATGATGAGGAGTTTGGGGAGCTGAGTACAAAACACTGAAGGTGAGGAGATGCAGAATAGAAGGCAGGACTGGTGGGACAGGGAGAGAAATGAGGCCTCTAACTACTTTCCTTCCTCTTCCTAGGTATTGCCCTGTGAGCAGACAACGCATTTTCAATTTTCACATCCCTCTGCTCATAAAAAGCACTCATGAAGATACTGAATAATTAGAAGGCAGAATAAAATCTCAGTTGTAGCATCAGGATTTGGCCTTAGCTCTCAAGTTGGCAGCTTAAATGAACATGTAATTAGTGCCCAATGAATTAGCCAATTCACAAACTACACCCAATACACAAATGAGGAAGTAAAATAACCATGAGCCAGTTCACTTCTGTCCTACTCAGCAAATGGGAAAGATTTGATAGTTGAAGAAACAATACGGGAAAGTGGAGGACAAAGTGGAGAAAGTTTTATTTCACTTGGAGAAAAGTAAATACGATAGTTACTTGCAGCTTATTACTGTGTAAAAAGCTTCAGATAGTAAATTTTAAAAACATAGGGTGTGCAATCTATAAACATAAAATAGAGAAGCTCAGAGAAAAAAAAATAAAAAAATACCCACAGAAAACCTAACCAAACCAACCCACCAACCAACCAAAAATATAAAACAAAAAAAAAGGGAGTGGGTTCAGTTTAGGTTTAAAGCTACCACTTAATGGCTAACAAACAGCTCCTAAGAGAGAGAATTCACCCATAAGAGAAAAATATTTCAAAATGTGCAATATGTAAAACTTACACACTAGTAGCAATTTGTCATTACGTGTACTCATACATGCTGTGTAATACACTGTAGTTAGCTCCCAAAGATGCTGAGCTGCTGAAGAATATTTAACCCTCAAAAAACCAATGACTGTATTATTCATCCCCAAAGGACATATAGAAATAGAAATGAAGAAATCCTAAAATAAACCAGGAAGTCTGATTTTTTTTATTTACTGATCTATATGCTACAGTTAATAAAAAGTCTGGAACCACATTTCTTTTGATTTTAGCTAGCACATCCTTATGTTATGAAAATCCAAAAACTGCCATAATCAAAAATCCTCAATCAGCAACTTTCTTGGCTGAAGAATGACTCCTATGTTAGCATGAAATAATTCATACTTCATTAACTCTCACTTTCATTACTATCCCAGACCCTCACAGCACTAAGAAATGTACAAAATATAAACAAGAGGAATTACCTGTAATTCTAAAACTTTCAAAAACTTACAAAAAAACTTTCACTTATGTCTTAGATAAGGCATAAAAAATGCTATCAAAGGATACAGTTCTCTCTTGCACAGTGTATCAGAGACGGATGCAGCAATGAAAGACATGGACGAAAAGCTCCACAAGAAGTCCTTTGTGATCTCTGGGTCAGGTTCAGAGGGTCACCTATTGTGTCCCATAAAATATGCTTTTGAATTTAGGAATTTTGACATACATCTGCAAACCTTGAGAGGTCATTTCATTTCACTTAAAATGAACTTGATTATACATCAGTGATTTCCTTTTGTAGTAGTTGATATGAGTGACAAAACAGACCTACTAATACAGTTTGAGGGTGTGACATACCTTAGAAAGTCTTAGAAAGAGAGAATATCTACACAGGATACAAGGACAGCACTAAATATAGCCTCATAGTTTTGTGACAAGCAGTCTTTTCCACCCCTGGCATCTGCTATGATTCAGTCGTTACTTAGAAGGGAGAGAGCATTTAGTGAATGAATCATCAGGCTACATCCTGCAGCAATTTTGTTTTCTCTAGTGGTCTTCCACAAGTCCCAGCCTCTGCAAGTTAGAGGGATCCAGCTGGGAGACACATTACCAGAAGCAAATGAGTAGATGGATGAAAAGGACAATGCTGTGCATGACACCATTTACATTTCCCAGCTCTGACTACATGTAATCAAATGCCTTCACACAATGTATGTACGTAGTCACACTGCAGTCAATTAGGTTATTAACATAGATAAGTGACTTTTGTTTAATAAAAAACAGAATTATTTGTAAAAAGCATCTTTAGAAATAGAGAATTGTGTTGGCTAAATGAATTACTCATGTAGAGGATTTCTGTTATCTTTCAGTTATTCAGTTCACTTTTCTCTCAATATAGAGTGTTAAAATATAGCTGGATGCATTAGTATGAAACATAAAGATACCACAGCTTTAATCAAATCATAATCATTTCAATTACCCTATCAGCCAAAGCACAGCATTTTAAAAGAACTATCATGATCAGATCCTTTCACCTCATTAATGGAAAATTATTTCTAGAAGCCAGACAAGAAGGTGTGCAGGTATGACTTATTTTCTGTTACAGATTTATGACTGGAAGCCACAGAAAAGAGGCCAGTTTTCACTTTCCTTATCCCAAATAAAATTTCTATTGTTAATAGAAACAAAAGCGGGGGGACACATGAAAGGCTGCATGCCTGCAAAAAAGGCTAGTAGGTTCTTAAGTCTCAATTTTAAAATATTAAAACACTATTCATCCCCCCCCTTGAATTCTTGTTACAGATAAAATTAAGCAATGTTTTTGCAGCATGTAATCTCAGTTAGAGAGCCTTTTCAAAACATATCAATCTCATGAGAGAAAGATCTGCTAGTTCCTGAGTTCAGTCGGGTCTGCTTCAAAGCTAATTGACAAACTGTGCATTTTCTAAAGACAATAAAAGATAAAACATTGGCAAAAAATGCCACCCCCCTGCCAAGCATCCCACAAAATAAGGTAAACAAGCTTCACATTACAGTACTGGTAATCCAGAAATATACATTTTCACAGACAAATTAAGTGACATTCTTTATTGTTATATATAATCAGCATGAGCAGATAATTTTCTAGATGTATAGACTTTATAATAAAGTCATTGCAACTCTTTCAAACAGCAGCATAATATTTTCTTAAGCATCCTCTGATCACTTGTGCACTCCCTTCACATCCTTGATATTTAGTGGTTAACAATTATTTCCATTGTTAGACTCTTTCTAAAGTGTCCTCTTTCTCACACTCATGATGATATCTTCAGACGTTATGAAACCTCCAAAGGCTGAGAGGAAAGCCAATGATGAAACCTCCCTCTGCCAAATGAAATTTCACAATTTGTTCTTCAGTGTTTGCTTTGACTTCAAAAAATATATACTACTTATTTCTACATCCATTTTAAATGGAACTTAACATTACTGAGAACTGAGTTACAAAGTCTAAGGAAATATTCTCTGAAGGGGTAGGGTGGAGGAGTCTACTGAGTCTTTGCCAGCTGCTCTCTATTTTCTTTCATCCTGTGTTTATCCTGGGTAGAGATAATAACTCCAACACCCTAACAATCAGTACTATAATTTGTAACCCACAGAAGACTAACAGTCCACTTATTCTTAACTCATTCCTCCTCTGTCTTTGTGAGGGCAATAAACCCAAGAGGTACTGGGTCAAGTATGCAGAAAGGGGTACTTAAAACCAGGGAAGCAACTTTTGCCTTTCTCCAACTCTCAATCTGTGCATGTACACAAATAAAGATGGAATATTAGCCATCTAAGAGCTTGGCATTAAACACTACATAGTACCACTTAATCGTACTTTCATCCTGTTGATTCTCAGTAGGTTTCTTCTGTTTGTCATCCTTTTGTGATTCATTTGGAAGTCAAAATAGCTGGAGAGCACATTGGATCTATGACTAAGTAGTGACTGATACACAGCTCTCTGAGTTGAAGGAAAATTCCCTCCTTGTCCCTGAAAGAGGATGGCTGCATTCCAAGGACACATTGTGGTTGCAATACCTACCCTCAGCTCCATCATTGCCTCCTAACAGGGAATTACTAGGATTACTCAATTTAGAGGGCATCACTACTGCAATAGGTAGTTTAAAGCAGAAGCTCTCTGGTAATGAACTGCAAATATTCATAGAAAAGCCAGATAATATACATTGGAAAGGACTTCTGCAGGTCTTAAGTCAAATCCCATTCTCCCTCAGTCAATATTGTAGAGCTACATCGGTACTTTTCCCTATTTAAACTGCCTTTGATAACTGCTCCTGTGGTTTATAGCCAGTCCTTAATATCGTCAATAATAAAAGTCCCAGTAACTTCTCCAAAAGCAGGATTGAGTTATGAAAACAAGGCCTTGATATGTCTGTACCAAATTTACATATTAATGTACCATCCAAGCCAAAGGCTGTAATGCTGAATTTTTACTCAAAGATTCATATTATGGTGTTTTATTTCCACAACAGAAACCATGAATATCACAAGAAATATTTTTTGTTGGTTTTGTGTGTTCTTTTAATAATATGAAGATTTAAACAATAAAGAAACAACTGCGTAAAAACAAAGGACTTGCACATATCACAGCAAACACTAGAAATCTAATTTTTTAGGCAGTCCAGTTAATGAATTCAGTCTCTTACAGTGAATTTACATCTGACCTCCCCAGAGTGCGGAGGTTAACATCTGTTCCAGTTCTTTCATTTGTTCAGCAATTTCCTCCTTATAAATGTAGAAATGTTATGGTTGAAGTATACTTTGCACCAGATACAGATCAAAAGTAATAGATTTTTCAACACACAAGACTTATGGACAAGGGGGTGCATATTCAAGACTTCTGTGAAATAAGCAAATATCACTGTATAAAAGGCCCTATATTTTTACCTGTGATTCTCCAGACTGAAGGCGACATTTTTCCTTACTTCAGTAAAATTTGGCTCCTTAGTTTCAAATCCTGTACAAGTCAGGGCTCTTTAGCTTCTCTCCCCAGCTCACACAAGCCACCAGAGGACTCTGGGTGACATTTAATTCATACTAGAAGTTACTTATTTGGTGCTAACTCGTTCCATGCAGCCCACCCAAAACCCAGAAGGTAATGGCTTTCAATTACTGTTGGCATAAATTGAATATGAAACAGATGTGGAAAGCCTAACGTAAATGTGAGTATTAGGTTGCCTGAAATAGAGTTCAATATTTACTGTAAAATGTATCCTTTTGTAGCAAAGTTTTCCTGATACTATTACAAATTCTTACTCATGGAATATATAGGAATCATCTTTATATTAATGTTAATATAAGTTACTATATGTCACTCATTTCTGCCTGACCCTGTTCATTTAGACCAGAATTTCAATTACAAAGAATTTTAATTTATGTTTAATCAGGGTTTCTCCTGCAGATTCTGAGATTATTTGCCACTTCCTTGTCAGCAGGAGTTTGTAATGTTCCTCCCTCCCATAGTCCACTCAGATGCATTTTTTACCTGATGCCAAGGAAATCTTCTGGACTGTAAGGTTAAAATTTTATCTCACTGTATGTCTATTTTCGGCAGTGGTGTCCATTGTTTTAGCTCTCTGCTTCCACAGAAGAACCTAAATGTTTTCAGATTTGTCCTAGATGACAACATGGGGTTGCACATTCCAGGTACAATAAGGTTATACCTACAACTTCAGCATAACTTTATATCAAAAAGAATATTGAGTTTATTGTGTTTCCAGTCCAAGTTTCTCTGCCAAACATATTTCCAAAATAATTGCAGCCATTACAATTTTCCAGCTGAAATAGTTGCATTATAGCAAAGTACTGCTCAAATATTCATAGCAGTTCACCAGCCACCATTTTTTCAGCTATCTTTCACTTCCACAGTTTGCATTCGGTTAGACACAGGCATAACTAAAAAAAAAAAAAAAAAAAAAAACCACAAAAAAAACGAAACAAAACAAAAAAAACCAGCAGTGGGGAGTGGGAATAACCAGCAGCAGGACATGCCCCCCCACCTCCCTTTGCCTACATCGAGCTAAGTGGTGGCAAGGGTGGGAGACAGTGACAGCACGTTGTTGCAAGTCTGAGCCTTCACAAGAAACGAAGCACCTGCATGGGATCCTGGTCTTCCAGCCAGACTAAATCTCTTTGAAAAACAAGAGGAAGATGAGGTTAGGGAGATGAGGAGACAAACACATTCACTCTTTCACAGTTTATGGTTTATTTGCCAAGCTTTTAGGATCAGTAGTGTATTGTGATGTTTTAATACCTTTTCAGTGTCGGCACCTTTGTAACACAAAGAACAGGGTTGCTCTCTGGGCTGCAGAACAATGCAGACCGTGCCACATTTGGAGATCGGGAGGAGATTATGCTACTTCGATCCTCCACAGTGGACAACTTCGGATGGGATTTTGGACCTCAGTGTGTTGTTTGCATTACCTGATTAATACTCTCTTATATGACTGCAGGCATGAAATGTCCATGGAGGTGAATTTATGGCATGTAATAGGTTTGCAGTTGCACTGAGGACCAAAGGCAGAATATTTATGAGTTGGGCTAAAGAAATTGTCAAAGTTTTGTGAATTAAATTATTACAAAATATAAACTTTGGAAGTTGTAACTGAATACAGAATATATTTTCTACTTGATCATCTGGTTCACAACATTTCTAAAAGGCTGATAGAAAGTAATAAATGTTTAAACCAATGTTTTGAATTTAAATTGTAAAGTACTTGCATCTGTGAGCTCTTAACTTCCTTACAAATCTGATCTGAATTTCCACTGAAAGAAAGAGGATTTGAAGTACCTTGCTGCTTCACTAGAAAGATAGCGAATTTTATGAGATTAGGAGTCTTATTAGACTTTTTTAAAAACAAATTAATACATTAAGAAGGACATAAAGCTGTCACAACATACTACATAAACATGAAAGAATATACCAGTTCAACACAGAGCAGGTCAGAAATAAGGCAGTATTATCAAGCAAGTCTTCCTAAAATGATTCCTCTGCTACCCAAAGTCTAACCTCTATCATGTTTTCTGAAAGAACCTCTTTTCTAGCAGAGTTTCCAGAAGAGCTGCTGGAGACAGCTGCCTTTCCCTCTATTTCTGTGCTACATAAACTGGCGACCACAGTTCACAGTTGGTTTGGAGAGTGCTAAGTGATTGCTATGTTTATGAAATCCTATTCCTGTTAGTCAAGGAAATGAGTTTGACTCACCAGCTTGTTTATGACTTTTTCTTTGTGAAAGCTACTGCTGATCTCGGACTGCTGATCTACCAGCACTGCTCAAAACTTCTGCTCAGGGGGAAATTTGCAGAAGATAAGTTTCCATTTCTGCAAAGCACTCCTGTTTCTTCAAAGGTAGTGTTTTTTACAGTCTTAAAGTATTATGGTGGAAGTGAGTGATGCATCTCATGTGGTACAGACATGTAACTACAGCAGTGCAGTGCAGCACTTCTAGTATTCTTAACGCATCTACCCTGTGAGAGGATGATTTACTCTCCCTGAGCATTGTCTTCCCATCCCAGTCCTTGCCAGCAAATATACAACAGCAGAATTGCTGTCTTTAAATTCAAGAGTGGCTTTAAATTTAATCAGTCCCCTAAAAAATAAAAGAAAAAAAATAGATTTTCACATTGAGGTCTGAGAAGCTAGAAGGTGGAGCCTCAATGATTCTGAAGAAATTGTGATTACTGGTTTGAAGCACACAGAGGTCTCAGTGTTGCCACAGTAATAAAGTTAGCTTACAGGAGAAAAGAGTAAAAAATAATAGTTGAATCACTTGCAGAAATCTTGATTTGAATGTTTCTTTTCTAGGCTCTGCTTTCCACTTGATACATACTGGAAAATTCTAATAAGACTTATCCCCCTCTCCTTTCCTGTCGTACATAATTTATGACTGTGTTCACTTCAGGCTATTGTTATTCCTTCATTTATTTTAGCCTAGCTTAGCTTGGAAACTGAAGCTGGAAGTCAAAACCACTGCAACCCATAGAAAGTGCATTTCAGCATGAGTCAGAGATTTTTTTTTCAGCTAGTTGAAAGGGAGTCAGAAGAGAAGAGAAACCACTTTATATCTTCTGTACGTAGAGTTCACTGATGAAGATAGATAAGAAAATTGCACATGTGAATGTACATCTGTATGGCCTGTGCACAGATGCAAGCTTTGAATTTGAGCCTATTTTCAAATGTTTACTTCTGTGACTTTAGCTTCTTAGGTACACATGTTACCCTTGACTATTGGAATTATAGAAAGAAGGGGAAAAAATCAGCAATTGTCAGGTTTGGTTTGTTTGTTTGTTTGTTTTGGGGTTTTGTTTGTTTTTGGTTTCTGTTTGTTTTTGTCCAGAGACCTGAAATCTTATTTTTCTTTTTAAAGAATAAAAACTTTCAACCTAGTTATATCCTTTCTTTCTTTGTAGAAGGGATGTTCAGTGGGTTCTGCCAAAAGACATTTCAGTGTATATTTCTCTCACCCTCTGTATATCAGGCTTCTCTTGTTTGTACTTTTTCTGACCCTTGTTATTTCTAGGGGGATAGTAAGACAGTGATGAGTCTCGTACTCTTTTGCACTAAAGCATATGGCTCGCTGTCTCCCCTCCTGCTGGCACTGATACTTAGTTGGCCTTACAGTAAGACAGCTCAGGGAGTTAAACTGGAAAAAAAAAAATTAAGCACAAAAAAATAGTTTTCTGCCAGCAGAGCTCACCCATTGGCAGGAGAGGCAAGAACCACAAAACCATGCCTGATATTCAACAGGTCGTCTCAAGGGACATCACCTGGTGATACTCTGAGCCCAATTACATCAGGTCCAATTTGTTGTGTAAGGTTCGTTTTCTGGGGCTTACAAGCTCTGAGCATGCTAGAAATGCTTCAAGCACAGCACCATTCCTGGCAACTGCCAGCAGCAATAAATATAGAATGAAGGCAGCCTGCTCACAGTTCATATTGAGGTACTGTGTCAACAGCCTGTGATCTAAGGAATGCCTTTTGGACTGCTGTCAAGTTCCTGAAGGACAGTGCAAAAATCAGGTCACAAGTGTGCCAGGCTCTCCCATTTCCAGCTGCTGAATCAAAGGGAAAGAAAGAGAGCCAGAGCTCAGCCTATCTGCTCCTCTAGATGAACTGCATGTACTGATGTAGATGCTGCGAGAATACTCTACTGCTGCAAACCAGAGGTGACAAGGTCCATGAGGTTCCCACTTGAGACAACCTTTTCTTAATACTCCTATTTTGAGTTCGTACAGGCTTTTACTATGCTAAGAAACCCAAAGCATAAAACAAAACAAAACAAGAGCTCCCTCGCACTGCTTGTGTAGGAAACTCATTCCTACCTGAGTTTATGGCGACTTAATGTCACTCTGGACATGAAACCCTTTTTTCACCTTGTTTAGGCCTGTATAGCTGTTTACTGTCACACTACTTCCATTATTTCCTGCAGTCTTCTCTCTGCCAGTCATTATAGGATAATATAGGTGTTTCTATCATACCCCTTGTTGGCCTTTTGAATAGTCTTCCTTTCCCTCCTGCTTCTCCCCTTGAAACCAGTCTTGTCTCAAGCCTCCACGGTAAATTCACCAGCATTTCTGCTGAGACACTTTTGACTCATCTCTCATGTTGTTTTGATTCAAGGTGGTACCCAATATATCTGCAGTCTCAACAGATGCAGTTGGACAGTGAAGTCCTTGGAGAATGGTCACAGCTGGAAGAACAAAGATGTGTGGGTTCATCTAGACCTAAGAAAATGATCAACTATGAAGGGAGGCTGCATTCTTGACTGCAGCAAAAAGAAAACCTGGGCTGCGAGAAAAACCTAACTTTAAAAAAGGAGCAGGGAGTCACTGACTTTTGATAACAAAGAATGTCTGATTCATTGCAAAGGCAGTTTAACATGCATCTGCAGAGAAAACTTACTGAAGAAATATGGGTTTAATGAAACACGTCTGAAATGGTTTTTTTTTAAACACGGAGAGATTTTGAAACAAAAAAATCAAAATGGTCAAATGGTCATTTCCAACACACTTTACAATATATTGAAACCAGCCTACTTTCTCAAATGATGGACAGAAATTGAATACCCTGATTTTAAATTCCTTTTTTTTTCACCATCAGTCTAAAGCAACCAACATTTTTTCAGCTGAACAAAAGTCATACAATGTAAATGCAAAGTGAAATTTTCCTTGCAATTTCCTTAACGTGCACAAGACTCCCTCAAAAATAAAAAATATATGTAGTTTGCGTTTACTTATTTTAAAGGAACTTTATTTCAGGTATTGATCTCTACTTTTGTGAATCAGTACAAACATGAAAAAATTTAAGAGTTAGAACTACCTTTTAATTTCAGTAAACCTTTTCCCTAACAAGCCCCTCATCAGACTGTTTGGGTAAAATTCATAATGTGGGCTGGTACCACATCCATTTTGCATGTGTTTTTTCACACCTCACCAGACTCAGTTGTACTTTGTAGGAATTTGTGTAAACATTCTCACCTCCAGACACACAAGTGAGTTCCCTCCTAACATCATCAAACAAGTCCAAACCTCTGTTAATTCAATCAGTGATAATGAACTGTGGCTGATTTTACAAGGAGAAAAGGAATACAAAAAACTGATGGCAAAGCCATGAACTTTCATAAATTTCTCCAAGAGATTTAGGTTATTTAGCTAATATTGCAAAAAAATACATGTCAGTGTATGCTTCATTCATAATCAGAAACTCTGCATATAATTTGGAGCCTTGTGTGAAGACAAAGAATAGGGATTGGATTCATGGTTTCTGCAATCCATACAAATGAAAAGGTAGGACTCCAACAGGTCTTTCCTTTAAATCAAAAATCTTGACCCCTGATATTACACTTTAAATCTGTGTTGCATGTTAAGTACTTGCTTTTGACTTGAATTAAATTCTTCCAAACATCTGCTTAAAACCAAAATCGATAAAACCAGTTGTGTAGGTTTTCTTGCATCTGGAGGAGGGGATTAGGAGGCTTGTTTTGCTTTTGTTTTGGTGTTCCCGGTAGGTTGAGGATTTTTTTTGTTCAATTTTTTCTTTTCCCTGTTTGTTTGCTTTTGACGCAGTGTCAGGACTGCAGGAAATACGTTGTTTGCAAATACCCTCCAGCCCTCCAGCCTACAGGAAAAGCAGTGCAGCCACAGGACACTGGATCATTTTGGCATCACTGGGACCCTGGGGAACACCAGACCCATTACCACACAGGCATCACAGTTGATGGTGTCATTACTTGGTTATTTATTATTTTATTATTTTACTATTATATTATTTCACAGGTTTATTATTTAATTTTTATTATTTAACAAATTTTCTTATTTAACTGATTTATTATTATTATATCTTCATTTTAATTTTTTATTATTGTTATTGTTATTGATGATTTATTATTATTGTTAGTGCTTCATACAATAACTCCCCCAACAGGAGAAGGACATGGACTTGCTGGAGTGAGTCCAGAGGAGGCTATGATGATGCTTAGAGCACCAAAGCATCTCTGCTATGAAGACAGACTGATAGAGTTGGAGCTGCCCAGCCTTGAGAACAGAAGGCTCCAGGGAGAGCCTAGAGCCCCTTGCAATACCTAAAGGGGCTGCAAGGGAGCTGGAGAGGGACTTCTGACAAGAACATAGAATGACAGGACAAGGTAGAATGGCTTTAAACTGAAAGAGAATAGTTTTAGATCAGATATTGGGCAGAAATTCTTTACTGTGAGGGTGGTGAGGCACTGGCACAGATTGCCCAGAGAATCTGTAGATGTCCCATCCCTGGAAGTGTCAAGGCTAAGTTGGATGGGGTTGTGAGCAACCTGGTTTAGGGAAAGGTGTCCCTGTCCATGGCAGGGAGACTGGAATGGGATGGTCTTCAAGGTCCCTTCCAACTCAAACCATTATTGTTGCTATTATTGTTGTTGTTGCTGTTGTTATTATTACTTTTGAAGATTTATTAAAAGAGCTGAAATAAATCCACACTTGTGCCAGTCAAAAGGTAACAAGCAAGGAATCCCCCTGATGGTCAGCATTTCCAGAAAGCCATAATGCAGGGAAGAAAAAAAAAAAAGCAAACCTCATGCCTAGTTCACTTCACCCTCACCTCCCTGTAAGCCCCGAAGTTACAAGGTTATCATTGTTATAGGTTGCAAAATTAGTGCAGGGACACTGCCCGTGGTGACGTGATCAAGTCTGCCCTTGGCATGGGTTGTTGGCAGCAAGTGGCATAACAAAAAACAAAGGACATTTTCAGTTGATAACTGAGTTGCATTTATTAACTTCAGATTGCTATCTAAGTAGATAATATTTCTGCTGTTCTCATTTCTGAAATACCTCTTGTGTTTCCCTGAACATAATAAGGGAACACTGACCATGCAGGTTACTTTTAGACTTCTGAATAACTTGCACAGAACTTAACAAAGATGTTTCTTAGTAGTTCAATTTCTTCATCTGGGAAGATACTGCCTTAAAAAAGGCTGAAAATCCACAAGTGTAGGTCCTTAATGCTTAGACGTGCTCTGGAAATGTTGCTGTCTGAAGAATGCTGGCCTGAATTTCTGGGACAGATAAAGCTGCCCTCAGTTCATGGCTCTGAACTTAACAGAGTTACTTGTCTGCTTTAACAGAGTTAAAAGTTACTTGATTTCTCATTTGGCTATTTCTCCATCTGTGAAACAGAGCTAACACAGCAGCGTTTTCCAACACACCTTGAGAAGCACCATGCAAAACACTGACTGCCAGCATCTTCCTGGGACAACTGGAAAGACAACTCATTCAAAGGTCATGTCAGTGTGTTATTAAAATATAATCACAACACTGGTTCATGTGCATGCAATCACATTCTTTTGGGGTCATTGTTTCAGTGCTGAAAGTAGAGTCATCTGCTCCTACTCCACCTGTTTTGCCAGGAAGATGTATGATTTGAAGGCCTGGTGAAGGAGGAGGAAGGGACTGAAGAGCTGAGCAGGCAAAGGAGAGTCATCAGTGGACTGATGACCCAAGGACTTCCAAGGATTTTCAAGGAGGACCATAGCCAGCACTTGTTTTTCCACAACCATCCCTTCCCCAACAGCAGATCATAAAATTATAGAATAATTTAGGTTAGAAAGACCCTTAAGATCAGCAAATCCAACTGTTGACCCATTGTTGCCAAGTCCACCACTAAACCTAAGTGTCCTAAGTGTCACATCCACATATCTTTTAAATACTACCAGGGATGTGACTCCACTACTTCCCTGGGCAGGCCTTGACAATCCAATTGGTGAAGAAATATTTCCTAATAGCCAATCTAAACCTCTCCTGGAGCAATTCCAGGCTATTTTGTCTCATCCTATTTCTTGTTACCTGGGAGAAAAGAGTGACATCCAAAATAAAGCTGAAAGCTGTTTAGAAGCTGGAATACATCTTTAGTTCTCTCACCTTTACAGGTATCCAGATAGATGAAGTGCAGAGTCTCATCTGCTAGGGAGACACATCTGTACACTGGCTTGTGTGTTTGCAAGAGGAAGGAGAATGGAGAACACACCTACACAGCTGCTCAGATGAACCTGAGGTCTGAGGTATCTCAGAGAGGAAGAGACCATGACACCATTGGAAATGGCAGCACCTATCCTTTTCTACATGCGTCAGGAGAATTGCTGGACAGCTGGGAGGTTTGAAGGCTCAGGAGAAAGGGGACATTTATGGAGTTAATGGGCTTCCCCCAGGCAGGCGACTTGGACAGTGGGTGAACAGAACCCTAAATTTCCTTCCTGATAAAAATTCCATTCTCCTTCTTCCCCAAAGCACCACAAAAAGTACTGATGACCTTTCTAGGAGAAAATAAAGCATTGAAATATGGCCATTTCTTTGTGCAAAGCATGTATATACCTCTAAAATCTTTCCGCTCACGAGCATTTAGCAACCCATTTTCCCAGTTCACAAACTGCATTCATCCTTTCCTAACACACATCCCCTTGTGAAAGAAATCCAAACCCAGCAAAATACCTCATTCGAGGTTCATGAAGACCAGATAAGACTGGTTAGACACTGTTTAGTTTCTGGGACTCAGAGACTGAGTCACTGTCTCTTCCTGTGCTGCCTTTGTTTCAGATTGGAACATATGAAGCTCATTGCCAGAAGTCATCACTACTGGGAAACAATATACTGGGAAACTACATGTTTTATTATTGGGGTTTTTTTTGGACTTACATGACCTTTGTTATAGAATGGCTATGCGGGGGGGGAGAGGGGGGAGGGAAAGAAAAGCTACTGGCAAGTCTGGTAAGTGATGGAAAATGTAGAAGCAAGGCAGCAGTTACACTGCTCCTGATATTATCTCAGGGTGCTCCAACAAGAAGTTGCCTTCTTGCTTTCTCCTCCTTACAGGATGGTTGTGACAGCCCACCTCCCATGTGCTAGCACAGGAGAGGGCAGGAAGCCAACCTGTGCGGCATGCACAAACCACTTGTTGTATGAGTAAAAGCAATAGAGGAAGGGATACAGTCACAGCTCTGTCAGATCTCCCCTCTGATCATGAAGCTCAAAGTGGCATTGCTCAGGAGCTGGGCCTGGACAAAGGAGATTTGCCACCCTAAAGCTGTGGCACAATTAAGAGTCCACCGCCTCTTGCTGGTTGCAGGGCAAACTTCAAGTGTCTGCACTATGTAATCCATGGTGCTTTCCCTGAAGCGGGGTGTTCATCACTGTGAGATGCACTGAAGCATCTAAAAGAGGAAAAAAAAGACCAAAAAAAGTTAAAATCAAGCTCTGAGTATTGTATCCTTGCGTCTCGGTACTGAATCACCACCCCCCCGCAAATTTTCTGTTCAAGTCTGACCTTTGTTATTGTTTTCCAAGAATTTTGAATTAAAATACTTTTTTCTAAGGAGCTGCATGTTTTCTTTTAATATAGCAAAATGAGAATTTGCAAGATTTTCCTAGTGGTTGTGTGTTTTCATGGTTTCAGCCAAGAAACATGGCAGTTTACAAGGTGTCATGAATCTCCATAATTTTAAATTTAATTTGTGCTCTTTAAATTAGATCTTTTGTCAGGCTTTCTTTATTCAAAAGTTCTTTATATAGTAAGAATATTTTGGCACTACTGGTGTAACAAATCATCTTGCAAGACAGTTGTCTCCTGACGTGCATTTCTTCAAGTCATCTTTCTCTATAGGACATAGTATTGATCCTTTAAACTTTCTTCTCAAAGTTAAAGATATAGAAGAATGGAACTGAATTACCAAATCCGTACTCTAAATCCTGTATCTAAAAGCACACAATCTGCTATGACATTTCTGCCCATCCAGAGCTAAGCTTGCCAGGTATGACTGTTTCTTTTTCTAAAAATCGTAGAATTTGTACAGGCATTCTGCACTTTTTTCCAAGTAGTAGGATATGCTTATCAGAAGGATACTAGTGAAGAGAAGGAAATAATAGGGATCAAGAATAATATCTTACTGCACCCAGATTTATATATTCTCTTCTGCATCTTTATTTTGAAACTGATAAGTTTTTTAATCCAGCATTACAACTGCACTTCTATTTTCTGTCAAAAACTAGTTTTATATTAACTTTACACCTCAGAGGAGTGGTTTCCTTGCCAATATTTGTATCTCATGCACCAGAATTCATGCTTACTATTGATGTATAGACTTATTGGTGAGTCATAGTTACACACTTACACAGCACTAACTAAATTTACCACCATTAACATTGTCATTTCTGTATTTATGTCCAGACTTATCACCATTACAATCAATATTGTAATTAAAGTTTCAAGAGAGTGTGAAAGTCTGCTTTGGAGCAAATGGAAGGATAAATATCTAGTTTTCTGCTCTGGAGACTTAAAAGCATTTGAAAACCCTCTACCTTTTACACTGAATGATATTTCTGATTAATTCTTTGGGCAAGTTTTTTTGAAAACTGTATTTTACCTCTTTTTAAGTGAAGACAGATATCTACAGACCAGCACCATGACAGCCTTGACTTTGTTTTACAAGGGACCGGTCATATATTTTAGTTTGTATTTTTGGCTTTTACTTTGAAGCTGAAGGTGTATATGGTCTAAACAGAATATTATAATATCTTTTTGCCTAGAACATAATGAAAACTCCATTAAGAATACATCTTGTCAAAACAGCCTCTCAGATTGTTGAAAAGCTGTCATTTCATTGTGAGTTTTTACATTTCTATCCATGCCTGTAGAATACTAAAGCTTTTGGATGCTGATTTAGCAAATTTTGGCCAAGTAATTTTTTGGTGTGAGGGTAGGTGAATATACTGCATAATTTTAATTATCACTTCCATTGATAAATCCAGAGAAATTCTAAGAAATGTGAGCTTTGTCTTCTGCACATTCCAAAAAGCCCAAATATCATGCCAAAAACCACTGGTTTGGATATAAACTGCTAAAGAAATTATTATATCAACTAGTGTAGTGTCCCTTATTTTAAGTGGATTATTTAACTTTCAAGAGGAAAGTAAATTATGTCACCTAAATTCTAAACCATTTCAGCTTTCTGAAACAACATTTGTGACTCAACGTTCCATTCTGCTCAAATTTTTTTTTGTCTGTGAAGAATAGAAAACAGAGTTTAGTGAGATTAGGAATTAAGATACGCAGTTACACTATGGGAGTTAAAGGCTGTGGCAATGAGAGAACTGAATGCCTGCACAGCACATCATAGAATCATAGAATAGTTTGGGTTGGAAGGGACCTTTGAAGGCCATCTAGTCCGGACTCTCTGCAAGGACATCTTCAACTAGATCAAGTTGTTCAGACCCGTCACCACTCTCATTGTAAGAACCTTCTTTCGTACATCTACATCAACCCTTCAGATTTAAGCCATTACCCCTTGTCCTATTGCAACAGTCTGATAGTTGATGCATTTAGCAAATATCCTTAAAGATTTCATGTTTTCTAGCATCTATCTAGCATGATGTTCTAGCATCTATTTCTAGGCATCTATTGTTAGATGCCTTTTGGGTCATGTTCCTTGTCCCCAGTGTAGAGTGGAACAGCACACTCTGGATTTGGGTGCCAAGCGTTCAAGCCTTACCCAATGTCTCTTACACATGCCTACCATTTGAGCTGGAAATTTGAAGGCAGCAAGGTTATAACCATATGCAAATGTTGGACCTGGTGAGAATTTAGCTACCTTTCTCAGAGATGGTGACCTGCCCAAATAATAACATTAACTCTTAGAGATTGGAGTGATTCTGTCTAGATCAGAGAATCACAGAATCACAGAATATGCCAGGTTGGAAGGAATCCATAATGATCATCAAGTCCAGCTCCTAGGCCGGCACCTGTCCCCAGGAGATTCATATCATGTGCCTGAGAGTATTGTCCAAACACTTCTGGAACTCTGTCAGACGTGGTGCTGTGACCACTGCCCCAGGGAGCCTGTTCTAGCATGAAAGCATTCTCTGGGTGAAGAACCTTCTTCTAAAATCCAACCTAAACCTTCCCTGGCGCAACTTCAGATCGTTCCCTTGGGTCCTGTCACTGGTCACCACAGAGAAGAGATCAGTGACTGCCCCTCCTCTTTCCCTCACAAGGAAGTTGTAACTGCAATGAGATTTCTCCTCAGTCTCCTCTTCTCCAGGTTGAACAAACCATGTCTATACAAACATCCAGAGTTGCCCCATCCCAGGTGCAGAATCCAGCACTTTCCCTTGCTGAACTTCACGTGGTTGGTGATTGCCCAGTCCTCTCATTTGTCGAGGTCTCTCTGTCTCTCTGCCTCTTTACTTATTCCTGAGTTAGCAGCACTGAGCGCTCTTGTGACACACTGTACACAGAAAATTAGTAAAACTAATGCAATTTCAACCTTGTAAGTAAACAGGATCCACTGTTCCAACTCTTTTAGCGTTGCTTAACAAGTCCTCCACCTACACATGTATTTTCTGTGATTCTTTGGTTTGATAGCCAATAAAGTCATGAACCTGGAGTGGCTCTTTGGATCTCCCAGAGTGCATCGTGGGGTCCCCTGCACTCCCTGTCCCTTACAGCAAGCTGGTCGCCAGCTCAGTTATACAACAGCGAGTTCATCAGCTGAAAGTGGGAAAAGCTTCAATTACCTAAATAGCTGAAGGTCTAAAAAATAGTTTCTGAGCACCAGCTAACACAGCCACAGCCTGGGTTCTGGCACTGGCTTACAAAGTACTATGTTCCACTGTGCATATATGAATCTACAGAGTCCACTTTAAGTCAGTAAAGCACCCAAAACATCTGTTAATTAATTTCTCTGCATTACATAAGGCAACTACATGCATTAAATTATTATAGTCATTAGTGGATTGGGTGTTCAATGGCAGAAGCATCTTTGAAGCAGTAGCACTGCCAAGTCACTTCAGTCTTTCCCCCAAAGTCTGTTCCGTTTAGCTTCTCAAATAAGAAAACCAACATGTAAGTTAAAATATAACTAGCAGAAAGACAAGAATTCTTATCTCCTGGGCACAATGGAAAAAAAAGCAGCCCAGAGTAAATCTCATCAGTCCCTCGATGATGAAAATCTAACACAGCAGCTGTTTGCCTGGGAACAGTCTCTCAACAGGTTTTGATTTTACAGCACTGAACTAATCTTTCATGGAGAGCACACGAGAACAGCAGCTCTCCCCTTGAAGATGGGGTGGGCCGTTCCTGCCTCCTGATACAACTCAGTGACTGCTCTAATACTGACATGTTGCTTAGGACCATGCTGTGGACACAGTGGGATGGAAGAGGGAAAGGATGTCTGCAGCTTCAGGAATTTTCAAAGAGAAGAAATTTTCAAAGTCACACACATCCACTAGTGAAAACAAAATTTTAAGCTAGTAAGAGAACATTTGCTTGCAAAATGCATAATTAACCTTTAGAACTCAAAATGCCACTGGATTTAAAAACTGAGCTATAGGTAAGAAGGGTTATGTATTTATATATTTATAATACATACATTTATAGGAACATTAGGGAAAGAAAGAGACCTGCCCTCAGACTGCCTATTTGTGTATACGAACTGTTTTGTGTCAGCAAAAAAATTACGTCATTAAATCCACGAAAATCCCAGGTTGCAGGGCTATGAACATATGTCATTTTAGTAAAGTATTCCATTTTAATCACAGTATCTTTGTATTTTATGTTGAAAAATCTTTCACTCCTGAAATAAAGTGATATGACAGAATAATATCTTAAAAACTTTGTTATAAATGCTTTTGTAAGCATAATAAATATAGGTGTTAAAGCTTACATGTGAGGAGACACAACAGAAAGAAAATATACGATATCACAGTTTCTCTAAACCACAATAATTTTGTACATACAAACTCAGTTCTTCTATGTTTTTTTTTTTAATACAATGACTGTACTAAAACAAACTGGTGTGTAGAACTGGGGAAAATAACTTCAGCCAGAGTATTTCCAGATTTTTGTTTTATTTCTGTTTAAGGAACATCACCCAAGTCAGGGAAGAATATGTACTGGTATTCTTTCAGATTTTTCGCTGTAGAGCTACAAACATTCTTCATTTTCTGGTGAAGGAAAGTAGAATAAAAGTAACAATTCTGACTTTTGGAAAATTTAGATAGGTTTCATTTTCCCCTCTGAAAAGAGTACATCAATTTGAAGTGGTCACTGTAGGTGCTACAGCTTTGTAGAAGAATGCTGAAATAAATTTAATTTTTTTCTAACAATCTTAATTATACTTTATGTATTGTAATTACATGAAATATATTAACATCATAACAGAATGCTCATAAGCCCACTGCAATTTGCCAGCTGTCTGATGGCATCAAAAGCTAAAAGACACATGTTCAACACTTAAACAAAAGTGCTAGAGAGCAAAATAAATATTCCATACTCTATGAAGTTAAAAGTCTTTTTATATTAATTTCTTATGGAAGGAAAATTTTTATGAGATGCACATGTAACTCTGTAAATCAGTATCATAAGAGGCATCTTTACTAGTGGTTTTCTTGAATTCTTTAGATCTATTGTAGTTGAGGTCAAGTGGTGTTTAGTTCTTATTGTTTTAAGCACATAGGCTTAAAGAGTGGTGGGGTTTTTTTTTAACCTGGATTCTCTACTAGTGATTTTTTTATCTGCCAAGATTTTTGCATTAGATACATTTCAGAAAATAGCATTTGTTCTCAGACATGACCCACAATTCTTTAGGAAAGCAAGTGCAGATCACTTTTTCTGCCAATAAGAAGCATGAACACCAAATTTCCATGGCTTTTCCTATGCAGTGAGGATAACACTAAAGGGAAGCACCATCCTTGCAGTGTCAGCTTTTTACACTGATATTGTTTGCTTTCTCTATGGTAGGTGTTTTTTTCCTTCTGTAGCATTTTTACTGTCGTACATGTATCTCTCTATATTAAGAAAATTCTGATCAGCTGCGTATTAGTCTATTATGGAAAGATTACTTTGAGAGAAATAAATACTGACATAAACAACAAAATCCTGTTGCTTTCCAGTGAAACTAGTTCACATTTTTCTATTCATCTAAGAGACAGCAAACACTCAGAATTATTAGGGAGATGAATAAAGCAGAGAAAAATGTTTGTAATTGTTACTTGACCAATTTTCCATTCCAATTGTTTGTACTCTGAAAGACAAAGAGATACAATTTGAAAACTAAAAAAAAGCCTTGCCACTAAGATACTGAAACAGTTGAATCAACAGCTGAATCATCTGCATATGGATGACCAATCTAAAGTAAACAATTCTGTGATAAATTAAGGACTATTTGTTTTTCACTTACTGCAAAATGAAAGCATGTTATTTTTACAAGGGACAACGATTACACAAAAGGGCTGCCCTTGCCAATCTGTCAATGCTTAATTCAACAGTTGTGTGTACTTTAGCATCCAGATCACAATATTTCATTCTGCAGTGCACTTTAATTCAAAACATCCCGTTGAGGTTTGACTACCAGCTACACACCTCTGCTTGGGTACTTATGGTCAGCCTGAAAAATCACAGAAATAGATAAAATGCATATTTTACATGAGAGTGGAACAGAAAAAATGTAAAATAAGTAATTCATACCAAAAACCTAGGCTCATTTTACAGACATCTCCCAGCTGCTCCAGCCCCAGTCTACATACATGCATTGAGGCTTGCAAATCAGCTTGAACTTTTGGTTAAAATTTTCCTGACTAATGGTGAATGTCACAGACTAGAAGATGAGAAGAAACCTGATGAGGGCCATCTTCCATCCTTCAGACTAAGGGAGCATCAATCATATGTATCATTCCTGAAGAATATTTTCCTGTTCTTCACAACTACAACATACCATCAGTGCTCCACAACTTTCCTGCACAATATTTCCCTAAACTTAAAGAAAAACCTTAATTAATAATCACAGCTCCCTTTCTGCAAGTTAAACTCACTGCTTTCTGATGTATTTCTCATTTTTATGAAAGAACAGACTGACTGGCTTTTGTAACATTTTTGTATATTATGGGGTAAACTAAACAATTTTTATGTTTCCCTTGGAAATCTTTTATTCTATATCTTTGACCAGGTTGCTTCGTATTTTATTCCCTCCAAATTACTTTTCTTTCATTAATGTTGTCTAAAACGCAGTACTGCCATGAAAACCTTGCAGCACAGAACGATGAAGAAGAAAGGTTATTTCCCATTATTCACACAGATCGCCGTCTAATTTCACTCCTGTAGGAGTGTTTGCTTTCTCACAAGAGTAGCACTGGTGTCTCATCCAATCCATGGAGTACAATCATTCCTGGGTCCCTTTTTATCAAAATGTTTCTAACTCAGTTGGTTTCATTCTGTTCTTTAGAATTTTATTATTCAGTAGTCTGAAATCTTGTTGAATTCTGCTCTTCCTTTGGAAAGACGATGGCTCCTGCTGAGATGCAGAGCCCTGCACTTGCCCTTGTTGACTCATATCCACCAACTTGTCAAGGCCAATTTTAAAGCTACGCATGTCTACGCATTCTCATTCCCTTCCCACTTACTATTACCTCTAAATTTAATGACTGTACTCTTATTTCATCATCCAATCATTAACACAAACTATTGATGGGTGCCACACAGAGGTCACATTCCCTGACTTTAAGCTACTGAATTCTGGGAACAGTTTTCCAACTAGTATTGCATGGAGCCTTCAGCACATACAGCTTGCCAAAAAAGTGTCAGGAGAAACAACAGAATTTTGTACTAAAACCAGAATGTGTAACATCTGCTGTTTCTATCTGTTAAGACAGCCTTCCGTATTTTTAAAAGCAGAAATTAACTTGGTTAGACATGATTTGTTCTTGACAAATCTGTGTTGGCTGTTTCTCAGTTCTTGTTTTTTTCTAGATACTTGTAAGCTCTACTGTAATTGCCCAGCATTTCTGCAGAAATTTCTGGTAAGCTGTAAGACAGTTTGCCATCTAACTCTTGTCTCCCTCTTTAAAATACAATAGACAGCAGGTTTTTCTTCTTTTTTTTCAGCCTTCCACTGTTGTGCTCTTCCTTCACATGTTTTAAAAAGTAGCAGCAAATGACAGAGATATCATGATCTCTCCTCTGGAGTTCACAACTAATGTTGTCATGATCCTTCAGTTTCACTTGGACCACAGCAAACATAGCCAGTTTTCTCATCTCAGGACAGACTCTCTCCTCCAATGCCTGGCTACTAATGAGTGCCTTGCAGACATGGAGCTCTGCTGGAGTTTGCTGTGCAAATGCAGTCACAATCAACTGGCTAACACATGGTATAAAAAAATCGGTACGAAACTTGTGGCCATACAGTACATGTAAGTGGAGGAATATCATTAGAATAACACATCCCTTTCCACAATTTGCTCTTCTTAGAATGTCAACGGGAGGAGGATGGGGAGAGATAATAAACTAACTTGTCAAACTTTCCCAAGATGCAAGATTTATTACGAAATTGTACAAATTTTCTTGCTGTTTGGAATTCGTGCTGTATTTACTCATGGGAAGGAATAGGAATTAAATAAAAATGATTACTTTCTATAGGACAGAAGTCTCTGGTAAGCATTACTCTTTAGGGACAATTAAGGCCAGAGATAATAGCTGCTCCCATCTTCTACCCAGTATCACTCCATTCAAAGTTTTTCCCCAAACAATGTCTGCAAGGAGTTAATCAGAATTCAATGGGAAAACACAGGGTTTTCTTTTCGTGTGGGAATACGCCAACTTTCACCTTTACTCGCAGACCTGGGAAGATACTTTAATACAAAATTAATTTCACTGGAACCAGTTAGAAGTGAACTTACAATCTTTTGAATGAGGGAAGGATTTGTTCCTCTGAAACATTCTAATACAACCAAAGGAAATAAATCTACCATTCTACAAGTTATTTTTTCTTTTGTTCAGTCTGTCTCCACTATAATGACTATTTTTCAGCTGTGTTCTTGTGTCAGTTCTCCCTACTCAGACTTTCAGCATCCGTGAGGAACCCCATTTCTTCAAGACTGAGAAGTGGTTTGGCTGAGGGGGAAACCAGCTCTCCAGAGAATAACAGTACACAGAAGTAATCAGGAATTCAGTGTTCTCAAATGATGCTGAATGGCCAAACCTGATCCAAGTCTGGTAAAGTTAAGCCAAGTGCTAGAAGGAATAAGTGTCTTAAGAGGAACAGGAAATAAAGGAGGAAGAAGATACACACACCACACAACAGCAAATATACAGAAGTCTTCTCGAAGGAGGGACAAAGGTCTCTCCAAACTGTGACTCCTCCAAGATGTGACAGATCTTGCAAAGCTTGGTAAAAGCCAAGAGGGAAAAGCTGGCAGGAGGGCAGTAACCAGCTAGACTCAGAACTTTTTTCACTCTTAAATGGGCTAATTATCATCTAATCTTTAAAAGAAATGAAATAACAAAAAAAATTACCACCTTTGAGGCTCACTTTTTGAGCATGTAATTTCATCATATTTCTTGATTTTTTGTATGTTTGAAGGGCTGTTTCATCCTATTTTCAGAATGTCAGCAAAATTATTTGGAGTCACTGAACTACACAAGCTGTTTGGTAGTAATTGGCACTGCTGGAGATGGACGATTAACTCTGTTCTGTGTTTCAGATGTAATACTGGCAATGAGCAATATCTTTTTATGATAGTTGTGTTGAGTCATTGACTAATGTGAAAAAAAAAACCAACCCAAAAGCCACAAACTCAACAACCCAAACAATAAAAAAATTATCACCAGTTCTTCTTCTTGGCCAAAAATGTCAACAACATCACAATATCCGAAGTGTCTCCTTTTGGTACACTAAATAGATTGTGTTAAATTATCTATTTCCTCAATATGTTAAAGTGAATTTCAGAATTAAGAGAAAGCAGTTTCATTCGGTCTTGGTTTTTGTTTGATGTTAGATAATCATCATCATCTGCTTTTGAGTGGAGTTTGATGGTGAAGAACTGCCATAATTAGCTATTCTTGCCCTCACACCTCTGAGAGACAGACACTGCTCTGCTCAGATGTGTCTATTAGCCAGGACTCCTTGACCTCATCCAACTAGGCACATTGCAGTCTTGCTCTGGATCTTACACCGTCATGAGATCCTTTTCAGGATTCCAGGTGGTTTTTTTCAAATCCAGCCCAAGACAGAACAGTTTGGCAGAAAATTGGACACTTTGATTTTGTTTGTGATAGAAGCTCATAGTACCTTCTTTGAATACATTCAGCACTTTTGTTAAAAGCAAGCTATCCATGCACCAAAAGAGGTTAGTTTTGCATTATGCTTTGGGAATGGATGACTGCCAAATTAACTATTCCAAAAACAAATTCCTGGCTGCGAAGGGCAGGAACAGGACTCATGTGATTTGTAAAGAGGTAAAGGCGAAGGATTTCTCTTGTCTCTCCTTCATGGTCAGTGTCCAGTAATACCCGTTTGCCTCCATCCTAATAAAGGGTGGTGATCAGCTCTTGTCCATGGTATGGGCTCAGGCACAGCAAAGTTCAATAGCCTTAGTCACCCTTCTCAATAAAATTCCGTGAGATCTGACTGTTCTTTATCCTGATCCCCCAACTTCAAACTAAACACATCTGGCCTCTTACTGAAACATGCATCTCCAGTCTGAGCTATTACTTGTCCAGCAGTAGAGCCAACAACAAAAGAGCACAAAGCAGGACACACTGCATATGGAAAAGCACCTATTTTAATATGTTCCACCCATCATTGTCTCTAGGACGGTACCAGCTTGACCCTAACTGTTGTGTGAATAGGGCCTTTATTGGTAACAATAGAGGTAACAAGTAACAAAACCCTAATCAAGAAAAGTGATGGCACATTGTTACAGGTAGTAGAACTTATCAGAGTTCTGAGGAATCAGGGCTTAGCAGGTTTTTGAAAACAAAAGTTGTTTAATCTTGAGTCACCATCAGTCACCACTTCATTACTGCATAGCATAGGGACAGAATAAACTAGAATCATATTTTCTAGCCAGCACTTGCTTCCTCCCATGCTCTTCTACACAAACCATTTATGGATGTAAAAGAATGACCCTAACCTGACAAAATTCTGGGGAAACTCCTTAAAAAAAAAACAAACAAAATCTGCTTTGCTGTAGTTCAAAATATAGTGGCCTTCGAGCCCTGCTTGCATAAGGTGCATGCTGACACCAGTTTCCTGAACAATGGCAGTGTAACCACAGAGCAGAAAGGCAGAAGCAGTTATTTTGACTCAGAGTTTGGGAAGCATCAAAACATTCATCTGAGCAAGAAAGAGAACAAAAGCTCATGTGCTGCAGCAACAGGCTCTCCTCAGTATCTTCTATATTTATTAAATAGGAATTTTATACAAGTATTAGATCATCAATAACTTTCACTGTTGTATAAACTTGCCAGATGTGATGAAACTTGAAAAGGAAAAACTTGAAAAGTAGAACCTACTTTTGGTAAAGTCTGCATGTTTCAGTTTTATAGCTTTTCAGTACCTGAACGATGATTGATTTTATATAAACATAAAAAATGTTAAAGTACCTTTGTAATGAGCTATTTGTTTTAACAAAGGAGCCTCATGCTGCACTATGGTTTCTTGGTTAAATAAGGTGAATCTCCCATCCCACTAATTAACAATCACGTCATTTTTTCCGCTCTAAGTGACTAATGGAAATTTGAATACCATACCTGCTTGTTCGCCTGAAGTTTGCTTAACACTGCATGATGGCAAAGCATTTGTAGGTTTAGTCTTTAATGTATTGATTTTTCTTGTTAGGCTTTGCTACTCAAAGTCAGCAAAGTCTTGTTAGAAAACAGCAGTGCCTGATTATCTCAAAGGTGCAGCTATCTCCCAATCCTCATTAGCTTCGTGGTAAGCTAAAGGTTCTTTAATCCTCCAAGGTGAGGAAAATCAGGACAGAAATCATTTGCCAAATCCCATCCATCAAGGTTTTGGCAATAAAACATGTCAGAAATTTTAAAGAGGAAGTCATCTTTGTACCAGAAAAAAATATGCTATTTGTCAGAAAATTAAAAGAAATTAGGTTGTTAAACATTTTTGAAGGTTAGGTTTTCTTTTCAGATAAAGGTTCCAGGAATTTGGTTGGCTATACAGGTTCCAGAATATGGATGGCTATACGGGTTTGGATAATTCAGTTGCTAGACAAAATAATTTTCTGTATCTTCTGTGAAGATTACAAGGAAAGACAATCTCTTATTTGGAAAAAGATTCTTTTCCATGACACATCAAAAACAGAGAGGTAAAAATTGATTTTGTTCCTGCCTACATTGAGCAGCATTTTGGTCCTCATTCATTAGTGACTAAATTTTCAAGCATCATGACAGACTGATACACCATTATAGCCCAGTGACTTCAGCTCTTTATGAGTTTCATCTTTAAGTTGGATGGAGTTGACTGTCTCTGGGCAAGTAGGAAAGTTGACGGCAAAAATTCCAAAATAACCTCTACTAATTAACTTCTTTTAAAAATTAACAAAACCAAATGGGTGTAGAGTATATTTGGAAAAGTTTTGAAAATTAATTTATCATATACTGGTGGTAAATACATCATTCACCACATATTCAGACTTCTGCTTTAGCTGCTACCTAAAATCTGAGATTCACATAACCTTTAAATTTAGACTGCTTAGTTTAATCAAGAAAAAAAAGTCTTTTTTTTAACTTTCTGGATCATCTTTGGCATTTCTAAAAGTACTAGATCTGCATATACGGAGAGGAAATCAGAGACAGAAAATATTATGGCCCACAATAAAAATTAAAAAAATGCCTTTCATGTGAGCAGCACTACATGGTAAGCTTGTTATTTCGTTTCCATCAAAATAATTTGGGTGGCCAGAAAAGTGCTAAAATTAATTTTTTTTTCAAGCGGGTGACAACTCCTCCGTATGAAGTTTTCCAGAGCTTTATTCATTAATCATATGGGAGAGCACAATCTAACTCTGTAGATGCTGAGCAGGATGCCACCCTGCAGGTTAAACTAAATGCTTAATAACCTTTCTGGCTCACCCAGGCTGTGGAGAGGTCAGACAATGATTGTCCCAAGCTCAGCAAAGCAGAACGGGAGAGGGCTCTTACAGCAGGCATTTAGAAAAATAAATTCATGTTACAAGCTCCAAAAAAATGCACTGGCCCAGATGAGGGGTTGGCAGACACTTAGAAGAATGTTTTATTGTTGATTAAGAGGAGGATTGCCATCTATTTAAACTATTTAAATACTGGCCAAGCAGGTTTGGTCAGTGAATATTTTCTTCGGGTCATTTTAGATTAATCCATCCTTTTTTCCCCCCTATCTCCTTCCCTGGCCTCAAAAAAATACAGAATAAACAGCAAGACCAAAAGCAACCAAAAAAACCCCAACAACAACCAACCCTCCCCCCCACCAAGAAACCCAAAACCAACCAACCAAAGAACTTCAAAAAACCAAACCAAACAAAAAAACCACAACAAAACAAAAAACCACACAAACCCCCCAGACCAAACCAAAATGCCACACTGACAGTTTTAGTAGTTTGGAAGAAGTAGGCGTGTTCTAAATTCCTGGGGACAGATTTTACTCTGCAAACTGGGAAAAATGCAACATGACTTCAATTGTTATTTCAGCAGAACACCATAATAACAGAGAATAAAATTTAACTCCTACTGTTTTGTGTTGCTGAAGGAAAATTTTTACCTATTAGTCTTATTAATTCTTAAAACATTAAAAGGGAGTTGAGGCTTGTTTCAAAAATTGGCTACAGAAAAGAAAACCTCAAAGCTGGATTATCGTATGACATTTCTGTTCAAGTGTGACAATAGCAAAATCTATCCCTAAATCAAAGCATACATGTGTTTATCAGGGCCCTAGCTTGATATAAGATCTAATATCAATTAATTAATCCTAAATCCTGATAGCAGTTTCTGATTCTGTGGCATCACCACATCTGGGGTGAAAAATAATAGAATATACAAGACCAAAAGTTCGTCCACTGATTTAAAGCCCATACTCAGGACTAATCTCTGTAGGCCTTCATCTGCCCTGATCTCCATCATGGTAGTGCAAAACAAACTCTTCCTCACTGTCTGTGAAAAAAAAAAAAAAAAAGTAGAAAATAAAGTAAGATGCAGAAGGAGAGAAGACCCTGTCTTTGCACAGAAAACAAGGGTTTTTTTGACATTGATATCTCTTAAAAGGAAGAAGGAGAAGGACTGGGTTTTATTTTGGTCAAGCACCAGACTCATATTGGGAATACATTGTGTGTTTTCAGCATTGCTGTCTGCCAAGGGATGGGACTGAGGGTTTCTCTGAACACAAATAAAAACCCTCAAAGATCTGTGGACAAGCCATTCTGCCTGCTCAACTCCCTCATCTCTGTCTACAGCAGAGTAGGAGCTGTCATCCCAGTATATATTTAAATACATAAATCTGTTTTGAAGTTATACAAACGCTTCACATAGATTATCTATGTAGCAGTAGAAACCAATTAGGTGTAAGCAACTAAAGCAAAGAAGAAAGAGAGCAATTGTGCCATTGGGAACTCACCAGGAAAGTGACAATGTATTAACAGCTTAAAAAAATTCACACTTTTCAGCAAACCTCACAGAGTGCTTTAAACCACTCATTTTCTCAGGCTTTAAGAACAGCAACAACAACAAAAAGGGATAGGTGCATATTTTCTGTGGAATTTCCCCATCACTTTACCTCCTTCCTCAGGCAAACTGTTAAAGCTGCATGTGAAATTGTACTCCAGTCCCACACAGTTGCCTGTGCAAACTACAGCTCTGTAGCTCTAAGGAAGTGCGATTCCAAATGCAATCAGATACCACCACGCTAGTCAGCTTCTGTATTTTGCACAGTCATGAGACAGCTTTGCCTCAGAGGATGCCACTTTGTGTTGTTCTTTCTCTGATTCTCACAGTGCCAACAGCCATGCTCAGCATCACACTCCCAGACACAGCTTTTGGCAAAAATTCATGTCACCATGAAGCTTAGTCCCATGTTGCTGTTTTGATTCCCCTAGTCCTGTGCAGATCAAACCTCTGTCATGGTGAGAGGCTGGCAGGACTATGAACCTGTCAGGAATTATCCTGACAGCTTTCCCGTGAAACTAACACGGCTGAGGTCATGCTTCAGGGAGCAAATCCCTCACTGACACCCTCTCTGCAGTGGGATCAGGCCATGGATGTGCTGCCTTTGGTGGAAGTCTGCCTGCAGGAGGCAGGAAGAGGCTGTTTCAGAGGACCACTGAATTCCTGAACTAGAGATTTCTGGGGCAGGGAAAAAAAATAATATTTATATGTATATACACACCCATACAAATATATATATATAAATGGCCATTTTTTATATTAAAAAAAAAGAGTGAGAGCAACTTTTTATATGGGACAAGAGGGAATAGTTTTAAAGTAAAAGTGAATAAATTTAGATTCTATGTTAGGAACTGATTCTTGACTGTGAAGATGGCGAGGCATTGATACAGGTTGCCCAGAGAAGATGCGACTGCCCCATCCCTGGGAGTGTTCAAGGCCTGGTTGGATGAGGCTTTGAGAATCTTTTCTGGTGAAAGTTGTCCCTACCCATGGTAGGGGGGTGAAACTAGATGATTTTAAGGTCCCTTCCAACCCAAACCACTCCAGGATTCTACGACTTTTATGGTTTTTTGCATCCGGACAGAGAGAGTTCATGCTTCAGTCAAATGACTGCAGTTTCCTCTCTAAGGCTGATGATGATAAATATGATCTTTCTTCAGTGGAATGGCAAATGGAAAAGCTGATAGAACAAAAACCCAAAATACTGTGCTGTCATCAATCCCCTGGTGGAGCCCAAGAACATAGTCAGCAGTAGGAGTTCATGTTCAACCATGATGAGCCCTCACCAAACAGAGGACAAACTTATTCAGGTTTACCTTTCTTTGCTGAAAGAAAAAAAAGCAACAATAAAAGTGCAAGGGGTCATGCTGTAGCTAGGGGCACCACCACCCACTCTTTAAAGAGCTTGGAACACATCTCATGGCTTGGCAAGGAGTATTAGCAAGCTTAAGGCACTCTTGTGTGACGTTTTGAGTGCGCTAACACAGAGCCAAAAGATATCCACAAAACACTGAATGCTCCTGAGAAATTACAGATCACTGAGAAACCTGAAAAAGTGTTTCAGATTGTATTGAAATGAAGTAGTTTGGTTGTGTCCATGTCACTTCCGGAGATGTTCTCTTATACAGAATGCTTCAAAGATTTATTCCAAGGTGATGAGCATTGCTACTGTATTTGTATGTAGGGGACACATGATCTATTTCACATGGAATGGTTTTGAAAGAAATAAAATTACAGACATATTGCCAACTGCTTCACCTACAAGCTCATTACACACATTGTGTTCAACATAACAACACGCAGTATCTGTTCCTAATCTCACACAGTCACCCTGTGCATACTGTGCACACCAACAACAAGCAGAAACACCACCAAGGTGTCAGGATTAGGGTGGGCAGACACGCATAAACAGGGCTCTAAATTTTCTGCCTAACAAAGTCAGGGTTGGTAGAGAGAGAGGTCTAGAAGAGCTACATAATGCTTTACTTCTCCTACCACTGCAGGGCCATATGGACAACCCAAAAATATTTGGCAGAGCACTTCCACAGCAAAATTCTTCCTCTGGCTTTGTTCTACTTCTCAGACAGTCTATGGGTTCTGAATTTTTACTTTTTTTTCAGTTGGAGGGCTAACCTCTTAAAATTTGATTTTTCCATCCAAGCCATTTCCTCAGAATAATTCTGCCTCATAGGTCTTCTTTCATATTTTTTTCAGATACTATATAGTATATTTCAAAACTCTTCTTCCACCTCTCTCTCATGAACTCCATTACAAATTTTGCTCATATATATATCCTAAGGAGAGAAAAGTTGTCAGCTTTTTCTTCCCTTCCACAGTACACCAAAGAGCTACAGCAGTCTTTCAGCCATTGTGCAGTTCAAATGCTGATTGTCCTGGCACATTGGTTTCCAAAAAACTTCAGTATCTGATTATGGTATAAACTGAAACTGCTTCTGACAAGTTCAGCTTATCTCTGACAACTAATGAAAGTTTACAAAACCAAGTAAGAGTTTCAAGATAGAAAATAAATACTATCTTTGCTCCCTACAAATTCAGTAAGAATCTTTTAAATATAGAAGTTTAGTTGTTAGGTAGCAGATTTTTGTTCTGGAATAACCAGCTTCCCTGGTGTATGACAGATATTGAAGTACTCATGGATCTAACAGCTTGTGTGAGCACAGGTCCATTTATAGGAGATTGTTCATTAACTGAACTTTCTATCTACAGAAGTTTGTGTTATTCGTATGTGCTCACCAAATGCAAACATTTTAATCTGAGGATTGTTCATCAACACTTTGCTTTGGCTTGTTATTTGTGAGAGCGCAACTTTCAAATAAAATATTAACCAATGTTTAATTCATAAGCACGCTAATACTGGCACATTATTTGGGGGTTTTTTTGCAGATATAATAAATCTTTCAGTTTGAGAAAATAGTAAGGTTTAGTAGCCTCAATACCATAAATGTGGTCCATGCATATAGTAACAAAATAAAGGTTTCAGCCATGTGAAGAGTGTCATTATTGCAATCATATGACCAGTTGTATGTGAAATTTATCTGTAATTCTATGCTAACCACATTCAAGTAAGACTTTGCTCCTATTTAAGTCATTAATAAAACTGTTCTACTGGTTCAGATCAAGCCATGAAATCTTGCAGTTGTTTACTCAGTCAGCTATAAAGCCAATATGCTGCAGTCCTGCCACAGTAAGTGATGTCCTGCCACCTCAGGATCCACTACTACATATACACATATTAAACATGCATATGCAGTTAACCTTGTAAATGAAGCTATTCAATACAACTGAGTGACATATCTGATTTTCAAAAAAAAAAAAAAGAAGAGATACACTGACTCATGAGCAGCTTATTTAATTTGGTTATTAATGGCCTTGTGTTTGACTGAGTGATTATTTCCTATCACGCTGTGAGTTAATTTCCTGCAGTAATAAAAAGAATTCTTGGAAGATTTCTTAATAACTACTAATCTTCTTTTTTTTTTATTATTTTTTTTTTATTTTAGGGAAAAAAACCCTCAAAACCCCTGTGCTCTGAGATTTCAACTGGTCTAAAAATTATATTCCTAGTATTTGAGCTGTTTTTTACATGTAGTACAATATTTTAATTTCAAAAAACTACACACAAAACATGTAGAATGTGATAACTGAGTGAACAGTATGTGTCCAACAGATCTGCCTGCAAAGCAATTTCACTACATATATATATACATATATATTCAGGTATACATACACACTATATATATTATATATATAAATGTAAAGCCTTCCTAAATCTTCATTCGCAAAGCCTAGCCATGAAATGTAAAACAAAAAGAAATCACTATTAAAAATTTCAATTCACTTATTCTAAAGTTGAATAGATAGGTGTAAGTGTATACTGTTTTAATCGGGGCATAACTGTTCCAACACAGCTATCAGACAGTAAGAAGAATTTTGTTGTAGTGAAAGCTCACCATAAGCACAGTATCACAGCCTACCACCCAAGGCTAAGAAGAAAAATATCATTCTGTCCTCGTTTAGTATTTATTTATTTAACACAAAATATGGGACAGTGCAGGGGAAAAAGCCAAGCAAAGAATCCTCAAATGAACAACTTTAAGTAGTTAAATTTTCCTTTCTTTCATTTTGTTAAAATAGGAATCAAATAAATCAAAGACAAGCAAAGGCAGAATCATAGAATCCTAGACTGGTTTTGCTTGGAAGGGACCTTTAAAAGTCATCTAGTTCATCCCTAATGAACAGGGACATCTTCAACTACATCAGGTTGAATTCCTCTGCTAATCCTTCTTTTGGATCAAACCACTACTTGGATAAACATAACCATTTTCTACAACACACACATAGCGGGATGTTAAATTGTAAGAAGCAACACTTCGCAGTAGCTGAATTTACAACTTTCTTCAGACTTCTTTTTTATTTTGTTCATTAAGCCTAGCTGAATTCTTCAGATGTCTTCCTCTAGTACAGAAAACTGAGTTGTGTCTCAAGATTCCAAACAGCAGTCTCATTTCCATTTCTGGCTCTAGCAAAATTAAATTTTATCCCTCCCATGGCATCTTCAGCTGGGGGGAACTGTTCTTTCTTCCCATGTCCAACTGATGAACTTATCAGAAATATAAGGCAATTTGTTCACCTGAAGCTGGGGCTTTTTTTTTTTTTTAATCCTGGATTTTTATATTGAATCTGATGCCATAAAAATGAGGAAAATACATCCTTTTAGAAGAAAAAAAAAAGTGATTCACTGCAGGCTCTGCTCAACGAGAAGGAAAGCTGGCTACACATGTTTTTTAAGCTTCTTTTTTATATTGTTCTCCAAACTCACATTTTACTGCTTTCTAACTTAGAAAAACATTTCTTCAGGCCACATATCTCCAGCAGCTGCCTTCTTACATAAATTCACTGACATGGCCTATTTACTGCAAATTCCCAGAGCAGAATGCTGCTAAATTCCAAATGCAATCAGAAAAAAATGCACTAAGATAGAGCTGCACACGGTATCTTCAGCCCCTCAGAGATATCCCTTTGTCTTCAGAGCCAAGGGGAAATCTCCTTCTCACTCACTCTAAATTTTAATGAAAACATTTTAAATCATCCGCTGACATTATTAAACATGGGGTAGCATTAAATATTTTTGGTATATACACACACACACACACAGATGCACATTTTGGTTTTTTGTTAAGCTGCTTTTGCATCCCAGGCCCCCAGAGCTTTACTCCCTGCTTGTCTGAGAGGTCTGGATCAGAGCTGTCGTGAAGTCTTAAAGCTTCCTGTGGCCACACTGGTGGATCACTTCACTCTTGCATGTTTCACTGGCCAGCATGGACATTAACTGAGGTATTTCCACAGACTAACCTAAGAGATTTCCTAAGATGGACTCACTCCTTTGATCAAACAGGTCCTTGGGGTACCTGGAGCATCAGATGCAGGTGCAGGGAGGCAACTGGACCTCTGACAGGTCAAGATGAAGACCAGTGCCCATTTTTCCCTTGAGCTTGGAAACATTTGCCTAACAAGTAGTTTGCACAAGCTCGTGAGAACTCCCTAGGTAAACTGTACTTTTGCTCCCTCCCATGTGCGTATGTGGTCTGAGAGCTTTATTGCCCCAGTGTGCATTTTTTTCAGGCTCATGACCACAGCTTCTGCAGTTTAAAATGCAAAGGTGAACCTGCAATTGCAATGACATGGATTGCACTTCTAGTCTAGATGTAAAAACTAGATGGAAACAGTGCTTTCACAGGCACCTTCTCCAACACCAAAGTCAAGTAAGGTCTTACTAAGGGTTTATAGATAGGTGTTGTTTCTAGATGTTGTGGATAAGAAGAGTTGACTTAATTCTTGTGAATATGAAATGGAAAGCTCCTCCTCAGCCCAAGTGTTTTTCTAAAAGGGACTGAATACTATAGAGAGGGATATTATCTCTAGAGAAATAGAACATATCCTGTTACTACTAATGGGAAAATGAACAGTGACTCAATAAATAATAATGTCAGATACAAGCTTGTCTTGACCCAGAGAGCCATGAGGAAAAATGCAGAGAATATAAATATTCATTAAACTCTATAAATATTATTAAGATTGTCTTTAAGTAGTAACAATCTAGTCAAACACTTTCCTCTCACACTTTTCCTTCCTAGAAGATCAACGTTTTTTCTCCCTTTAGAGCAAATTCAGTCTTTACTTTTTTTATATGAATGTTGCACATCATGCTGATAATTAGAATAGCAAGGAAGTACTCAATAAACAATGCTCTGAAACAACTTTTTCTAGAAATACTTTTGTTCTTCTTCTCTATGTTTTGTATTTGTTCTGTTTTCTTTCCTTAAAATGTCTAAACAACATATACATTCCTGGAAAGTATTTATACTTTTCTTTTACGCAGTTCCTCCTTTTAAGTGTTTTGCCCTTGACTTGAGTTTCCCAGGGCTAGAATGCCAGCCTTCCTGCAGCACCCGCCGTGGTGTTTACGCAAACACAGTCAGACACATCTCAGCCACTGCATCACTGTTTTGGCTGCAGTAGAGGAATTTTGATACTCATTCACATATACCCAAGGTTTAGACCACTCAGTTCATTTCTCTGAAGATCTTGCTTAGTGACACAATCTTCCTCAAGGATGACTTCCCAAGCGTGGGAGATACTTTATCTGGTTACCAGCCCTGGATAATCTGATTACTTTCTGTTCTAGGTTTAGTTTTCATGCTAACTGAGGTGAGCCCTTAACTTAGCATTGTAAGATGGTCAACCTTTTTACTCAGCAGTGGTGAGGCTGCATTTCAAATCCTGTGTTCAATTTTTGGCCCCACACTACAAGAAGAACACTGAGGGGCTGGACTGTGTCCCAGAGAAGGACAGTGGAGTTGGGGAAGGGTCTGGAGCACAATTCTGATGAGGAAAACTGAGGAAGCTGGGGTTGTTTAGCTGGAAGAAAAGGAGGCTCAGGGGACACCTTCTTTATTTTTACAGTTACCTGAAAGGAGGCTGTACTCAGGTGAGAGTTGGTCTCTGCTCCCAAGTAACAAATGATAAGGCAAGAGGAAATGGCCTTAAGTTGTGCCTGGGGACATTTGGTTGGATATCAGGAAAAATGTGTTCACTGAAATTGTCAAGCCCTGGAACAGGCTGTCCAGGGCAGTGGTGGAGTCGCTGTCCCAGGAGGGTTATGAAAGACATGTGGATGTAGCATTTGAGGACATGGGTTTGTGGTGGACTTGGGAGTGCTGGGCTAATGGCTGGACTTGATAATCTTTGCCAACCTATATTACTCTATGAATCCATAATTCTGTGATTTGGAAGTTGTCTCCGTTTTTTGTCATAACACACATATCAAGCTCCTGAACTACCCCAGGAAGTACTTCAGGGCACCTTCAAAGACAAGGCACTCAAGTGTTTCCAGAAGAGGGAGTGAGAACCCAAAGGGTTTGTCCAGTGTTTTGAGAATCAGATAAAAGGTCCTTCTAAATCCCAGCCCTTTCTACGTCCTTTCTAGGCTGACCAGGATCATTCTATGATTCCATTCTGTGGAATCATAGAATATTCCCTGTTGTGAATATCCGCAGCTTTAGGAGTTCAGAGATGGTGATTTCCCACCGCTAACTCTTAAAAAAAATGACAGCAAAGCAGTGAAGAAGCACTGCCAGAAAGCAGATAATTGAGAGCAAAGAAAAGAGAAGAAACACCAACACATGTCTGCAGTGGCTTCAAAAAAACGAGTTTGGGAATATTAATGAAAATATTAGTTATTATTGGGCTAAAATATAGGACTTCTGGTTAGCCCTGATTTATGACACACCTAACATTGGTGCAATGGTTGAAATTGATTATTACTTTACATGTGTTTACCAATTTATGTTCAAACATTTACAGAAACAGTCTTTTACAGTCCTGAAGGCAGCAGTCACATTATCAGATTGTTCCACTGAACATATTTTACTGAAATCAAATGCATTAAAATACTTCTGAGATTACAAATTATTTACTGATTAATAGGCCTAAGCAGCTTCTTGAATTACAGTTTACAAATTGTTTTAAATTACTTAACCATTCTTTGGCTTCTTGCTGTTTGTTTTTCACAGTGTGGCAGAAAAGAGGTGAAGGTACACAGTACAGTTATGATTTATTAGTTTATACTGTGGAAGGGTTACAGCCTTCTCGGCAAGACTTTACTTTCCTAGTGGCTTGAGAAAAGCTATTAGGCAATGACTAACATTGTTATAGCTGTAATTTGACATGATTAAATGGTTGTATTTTAATTGGCAGTGGGTGGTACAGTTTGGAAAACATGACTATCTTAATTACTAAAGTGATGGGTGTCTTGGAAAGGCTAATTGAGGCAGGTAGGAACTTTTAATACTTTTGTTTCATTGTGGAGGTTGGATAGATGCAGATGTTGGATTGATTCTTTCAATGTGAAAATTCACCATGTGGCATTATTAATATTTTAGCTAGGGAAAAATAGGTTAAAATAATTTTGATTCACACATTTCAAACTATCATGAATATTAACCCTTAATCATACATCTACTAGCATGCATGGTGTACTTTACACAGATTTATCCCTAACGTTACTGAGACTTCAAAGAATTGGTAACAGAGCCCATATTCCTGGAAAGACCAATATGACCTAATTCAGTATCAGTTTGGTTGGTTTTATTGGCTTTCTTCCATCAAAACAAGTTAGTCATCTTCATGTCCATCAGGCAGCTGCTCTCAATAAAATCCTCAAAGAGGAGCATTGTAGCAGAGAAGAGTAGAAGAGCAGAGCAGCACCTTGCTGAAATCCTAGAGGAGTTGTGCTGTCCTGCAACAGGGTAGCATGAGGGACTGTGAATATGTCTTGCTCCCCACTATCATCATCATCTCCCTGCCGCACCCTGAACCTTCCCTGCCCACCTGATGCTGGTGCAAAGTAAAAAATCTGCAGGCAAATGGAAACTGCAACCAAGTGTCACATGGAATGCTTGTACACATAGTTAATTTGGTATGACTCCTGTGCACTTAATTTGGTATTATGGTCCTATGCTGGAAGGATGGACTCGATGACCCCTGTGGGTCCCTTCCAACTTAGCATATTTTGTGATTCTGTGAATCTGTAAATTCTGGCTAAAACTCATTAGATATATATGGAAGGCACACGTCCAGTTCTTTTGGGTTGTTTGTTTTGCAAACTAGTGATTGAATATTCAGGCTGTTTTCTGTGAGAAAAAGCATTCACTTTCAGTCAAATATGTGTGCATAGATAACCTCACCCTTCCCATTCAATCTCAAAGTCCAAACAAGCTATATTATCTCCAAGCAAAATATAACGTTGATCTTTAGATGATCCTAAAAACATTGTATTTGTGTAGGATGGCACTCAGCAGTATTCCATGCTACTACTGGTAATCCAAATTGTAATTTGCATTACATATTTTAATTACATATTGTAATGCAAACCCATGGGTTTGTATTATTGATAATTTTTACAATTTTTATACAAACTGACAACACCAATACTCTGAAATTATTGCCTTAATAAGGCAAAGCTTAAGTGCTTTGAAACTTAAGAAAAATAGTGTCTCTGGAAAATCATCCACAGACTGGCTGTCCAGCATATATCATAGAGCCCACATACCTTCTTTGTAGCTAAAGCTCTCTTCAGCTCAAAGGAAAGCTTGTGAACACTGAAAAGTGCTTTAAAAGCAGACAACCCTAGTAACATGTCCTGTAGAAAACCAAAGAAAGGAAACCAAAGTGAAGCAGGGAACCATGTGGTCACAGACTTTCTGCTCCAAACTGGAAAGACTGAAACACAACTTGCAGTCTGGCCCTCTCCAACCCTCATCACATTCCTGGAAAACAGTTAAAGACCAATCCAGAAAAACAGGCCTGAAACAGCCTCTCAGAATCAAACAGAGCTATTTTTACAGCCTCAGAGACAAATTAACTAAACAGCCAGGGATGACCCTTGTAGCAGCAGACATTAAACCACCTTTATGTGACATGTAATCTGGCTGAGCGAAGGTCCTGCTTATAAGGAAGACATCAGATTTTGCTGATCCTGGGCTGTGGGCTGTGCTGCTGTGGACACAGGTGTTGTGGAATTCACTAAGGGCTCCTGGTAGCCTTGGTACGGGCAAAAGCTGAGACCTGAAAAGATCCTCAGACACCAATGAGCTAGATTGCTCTCCCTTCCTTGTCTGCTGGGCCACAAAAGTCCAGACCCAGAGCTTCCTGCGTCTTCTCTTTCTCATGTTGTGCAAGACGAGATTCCAAAGCTCTTCCTAACATGCTGGTCATATGCATGCCCTGGGGGTCCAGCCAATGAGCAGCTTTTCTTCCAGAACCTGCACACATGGAGGACATAAAGGGGTATTTCATCAGGTGCAACTAGTTCTTCATGCTCTCCAACCTCAAGACACCTGAAGCATGGGGCACTGCAATGCTTCAACTCATCCCACCCAAACCTGCAAGCTCTATGGCAGAAATAGTCCTCTGGAAGAAGATCATCCGTACTGCTAAGATAAATGCCTGAAGGCTGGGAGAGAGGGAATTTCCAAGTTGTCACCCAGGCATTGCCCAAAACTGTAATTGTGGCTACATAGGAAATCAAGAATCTGGGAAAAGGAGGCAAGAATTACACACACTGATGCTGAGACACTGCATGGGATGGTAGGTGGGCAAGTAAGAGCCTGAAGCTCTTGTGTGAAGCTCAAGGGCTGTGAGTGAGCCATGTCTACCATCCACATCTGGGTTGGCAGTGCAGGTGGCCCTTCTGTTTATCAGGTTCCTCTAAGCTAAGGCATACTCTGCTCTCCTCTGGAAGAGGGACATCTGCCAGGTGTCATATCCCAAGAGAGGGACTTTTTACAAGTGTATACAGTGATAGGACAGAGAAGAATAGTTTTAAGATGAAGAAGAGTAGATTGAGATTACATACTAGGAAGAAATTCTTTACTGTGAGGGTGAGGCACTGGAACAGGTTGCCCAGAGAAGGTGTTGCTGCCCTATCCCTGGAAGTGTTCAAGGCCAGGTTGGATGAGACTTATTGAAAACTGGCCTAGTGGAAGGTGTCTCTGCTCATGGCAGGGATGTTGGAACCACATGATCTTTAAGGTCCCTTCCAACCCAAACCATTCTGCTATTCTGTGATTCCACTTGGAAGCAAGTGTGTGCCAGTCCACAGGATGGCAGGCAGATGACTGAGCACTAGCTCACGTATTAATGTACATGGGCAGTCACAACGGGGCAGTCTTTTTAAAACCAACATGTCAATCATTGTATTTCTTTACATTTGTTGAGATTGTGCCCCAGTTTTACTCTGAACTAAGGAACGCTGTATTCCAGGTTTCTATGGGAAATCTGGAGATCCAGTTTTTCCACCTGCAAACCAAAAATAACCTTTATGTTCACAACACAAGTCAGTTAACAACAGAGTTTTGTGCCTGTAAATTCAAAACATAAATTCCAGTCAGAGAATTCTGATGTTTAGAACTATTGTGTGAGAAGCTGCTAGATCAGGATCTGACCTTGAGAAGCAGTATATTGGTCACTGCTGACTGTATCCTGCCAGTACAAATGAAAACAGTCACCCTAGGCATAATCTTGCAGCTGTTAATAGCAAGCTAAGACAATGACTCCCACTGTCATGAATTTGTTTTCCATCTATCCACTTTTGGCCTAGAAGGGATCTTAACAGGAAGATACCCTTCTTTTTCACATTCGATAGACTTAAATATCCCCCATTCCTTTCCTCTGTATTCTTTCTATAGAACAGTAGACATGCAAACATCTCATTTTCAAATCTCCTCTCCCAAATCCAAGAAGCATTATTTGTTTAAAGGCTTATTTATTTATTTAACTTTAAGACTAATTCGTAAGATACAGAGCTGCTCACAATGCAGAAGCTGTTTCTGTCCAAAACAAGGAATTAATCATGCCTTTATTCCTCTCTCCCCCAGGAAAACTAGAAATAATGGACCTAATTTTGAGCAAAGCATGTGTTGCCACCACTAATATAAAATTCATATAAGACAAAAGACAAATATAAAACTCATATAAGACAAAAAGAAAAAAAGGGCTTTAATTAGTTTAAAAGCAACTACTTTCCTTCTAGAGCAGAGATCAGATAAAAATAAATAACAAGCGGTTAAATTAGAGTGAATGAATTCTGAACCCTTGTGGTCTACAGGCACTAACTTCATGTTTTATGGTCTAGATGTTAACTTACTTTCTATGATATGTAAAACACTACTTTTTGTCAGCTAGTACTTCTGGAAAAAATAAAGAGATTAATTCTAACAGTATTTCTGAGGGTATAGAAGCAGGGAACACATGAATAAAAATGCACATTCTGTTTCTTTGCTAATTCACAAAGTTTCAGAAAAGTATGATGTGGGAGAACTCCCAGTATTATGAATCCCGGAAAGAATGACTTTAGAAACGAGTCTGTCACAGCAGCAGCCCCCTGGAATCGAGAGGAGTGAAAAAGCAGCAATGATTCCCATTTTTTGTTGTACGGTTTTCCCTTGGTCTATGTAACCACATGGTCCCCCCCCATTCAACATCATATTGTCTCCCCTCCCCGAACGTGGTCCCCGCCTCTGCACAAGCGGGATTGGTCGTCTCCCCAGTCCCGAGCCTCTTATGGGACCTCGGTCCTCCTGTATCCCTCATTGGTTAGCAGAGCCCTCAAGCCCTTTCCCCCGGACCTTGGCCCAATCATGTTCCTCCCTCTAGCCCTCCTCCCGAGAGGGAGCCGCAGGAGTTTCTAATAAAGGACTTTTCACCCTGGAATCCAGAGAAGAGACTCAGTCACTCTCTCCTCCTGCCAAAGGAGGACCGGGCGACTGAGACTCTCTCCAAGAAACCACGAGTGAGGAGTAGAACCTCACCAATTCTGTTACTATGACATGTAAATCATGTTAGCTTCAGTTTTACGAGGAGGAGAAAACCTTAACATCTGCAATAAAAGATTGTTTTCATGAACATTCAAGGCTCCTTTTCTGAGTTAGGAAAACAAATTTTTCCATTTACTTTCTCCTCTAGAGCATGCTGCTTTCAAAAACAAGGTCTGTATCCCAAGGGTTGGATGGCTGTGTATACTGGCTCCAAGGATTTAGCTGTCCATCTCCTGAGGCTACACAGGGTTCTTTTCTATGCTCTGAGGATTATCTTTACTATTAATCTCCCAATGTTTCTAATGGGCCATTCCATTACAAGTCACAAGGCTTGTTAGTAACCACCTGGCATTTGCCCTGCTTATTCTTGGGCTGTGTCCTGCAGCAGAGCATGATTTTTGACGTGGGCAGGTTGTTTCCAGCTGGTGATACAACAGTGGTCCACACCACTGCTGTAGGTCAGACCTTATCCTAATCCTTAGTCCACAATAAAAAACAGAATTTGAGGCATTCTAATCCCAATCCTTAGTCCGCTAAGGACCAGGATTAGAGGTCTTCTAGTATGCAACAGAGGGCTTCTGTCAGCATTGAATTTAAGGAGTAAATATACTCTTAACTCTGCAAAGCCCCTTACCTCTGCGAAGTAAAATCATTCATATTAAATCTGGCTCTCAAGATGGAAGAATCTAAAAGCTGTAGGCACGTGGTCCTCAGAGGAAGATCACAGTGCATGCCTTGGGTACTCTGGATCATCACACAGTGCTGCATCAGAAGGCAGAGCATCACACTGCAGGAACAGTGGGAAGCAACTGAGTAATTGAAAACAAGAAAAAATGGAGATGAGGAAGCACTCAGAAGTTTATCTTCTTTGCTTATGCTCCTGAGCTGCAATTTTTACTGCTCCACAGGTGAGCACAGATGTCCCAAAACTTGCAGGAAGTCCCATTTAAAATGGGATTTATTAAATGTACAAGAGACAACAGCTGAATATAGGATCCACATGGGTGGAGACATATCAACCAGTGAACTATGTATTTTGCTACCTGAATAGCCAAAACAGGCATGTGTTCAACTAGAAGGGTGGTCTCAAGTGTATTTTGCTGGACTACGATGTGAGTCCTTAGGACCTTACCCAGCACAAGGTACAAAACCTATTATTTGCAGAACAAAAAAGAATTAGAAGGAAACTGGTTTCTTCTTACAAGACAGAAAACCAGAAGATTCATATTTGGCATTATGCCCTTACAATGGCCTGGAATGAAAAAGTGAAAAATAAGTTTCTCTGGGAAGGAATGTGGGCCCCCAGCAGCAACTGAGGTGCTGGTTGAGCAGGAGATCAGGGAGAAAGGTCACTTCTTCAGCAGAAGAAATTCAGCTGATGGGGCATTTTTAGATTTCTGCTGCAAGAATCATTACAAATAATATCTGTAACATGGAGAACAGACTCAAACAGGGCTCATTTTTCACCTGAAACATCAGAGATCCATTTGAGTGTAGATGCTGCTTGTGTGCCACAGCAGAGGAGGGGAGCTAGTTGGGTCATCCTCCTGCATGCACTTGGTGAAACAACTCGCTATTATCACTTTGTCATGATGCATCAAGAATTCTGAGCAAAGTTTGGCCATTCTTTTCCTTCTGCCCTGTCCCAGTCTCTAGGACACACTGTTCTCCTAAACCAAAAAAATTATGGTCCTGCGTGCACATCAAGCAGGAATCCATCCATCTGGTCCTTGCCAGATGGTAATTTTTTCTGTTTGCTTCTCTGCTTCCATATGATGGGGAACAGACAGACCTGAAGCAGCAGTGTCATGGTAGGTCCTGCCCAGACGGGCTGCAGGTTGTGCATCACATACCTGTGGGCTGTGTGAGGCTAAGAGCAAAGAGAGATTTCGGGCATCCCCTTTCCTTGCCCCCTTTTGACAACTGTATATCCCATGCCTGAACATGTGGCTCTTTCCAGTTAGGAGACTAGGAAATCATGTGCTTAACTTCAGTTTGGGAATTGTAAAGAAGAAGCCAAGGAGTTTCTGGGGAAATCTGTTTCATAACCTGGGCCACAGTGTTTTAGCTGTCAAACAGAATTTATTCTTATTATATATATATATTTGTATCCCATAATTATTTTCTGTCTGTGTATACACGATGACATGTACTTGTGCATAAAGAGTAAAGCTATGCTGACAATGACAGCTTTTGGAAGTTAGAGGTTCTCAGGATAAAATCACTGTGTGCACAGATTGGGGTACCACAGCACAGGTATGACCACACCATCTTGACAGTCTGTTTGCTGAGTTGGGGAGAAACCTCACACAGCACCAGTAAAAACCCTTTTCTGAACTTTTTCTGAACTAGCCAATGTTATGAGACATAGGTATTTATATTTTTCTCCAAATCCTGTCTATTTGTAAAAATGCTGTCACTGCATGAACACAACTTTGACTTGGTTAAAACACAACCAACCAACTAAAATAATTCTTAGGGTTTTCGGCTTATCTTTTAGGCTAGCTTACACAAACTATCTTCTTAGTTTCAGCATATCATTAGTCCCAGGTATTTAGTTCACTAATGCTTGAGTATTACATTGCAATTATTTCCATTTATTTATTCCATACCAGAGTATTACACTGTAATTATTTCAATGCATTTATTGTGGAGAAGATGATTTTGAGCCTTGAAATGAGAAGTGGAAATTCTTTTTGGTTGTAACAGAATAACATATTGAGCAGATGAGCCCAAGCTTGCGTGTGCTATTTTCACACATGTTACTGTCAGTAGAAGTAACACAGGAGCAAATTCTGCTGACAGAAAACTGGACTCGCATTCTGATTCCTTAGTGGTTTACACTAGTGCTGGTGAAACAGAAACTACAGTAGTATCGCAACATCCAGTGTATAAACTAAGCTATAGTGAAATGTATCTGAAGGCAGGATATGCCTGAACTTAAGCAATTTTCTAGTCAAACTATGATCATGATGTGATCAGTCAATTTAACATAATGTTATGTTGGGCGCATAGGCACCTTATTGCTGCAAAGCTCCGAATACAATGTAATCCTTTGCAGATCGAAGTTTTCACTGTGGAGTCCTCGGGAGGATGATGACTTTGGATGAAGAATATTGGAGACCTAAGCATTTGCATGGTAGAGACAGAACATGGATATATTGTACCCTTCAAGTGGGTTCTAAAGAAATTAATTATCTCAATAGTTTGGTTTAAGTCACTGATGTGGACTGACTTATTTTGGTTATATAGCAAGAAAAGTGAAATCTGTGGCTTTCTCTAAAACATCACCTAAAAGATGTCTGTTTAACTTAGCATTTTTCATCACTTATGCACTTGAATATGAAATACATTCAGACATCTTTCAAAAAATGTGAATTATATTGGCATGTGAGCAGTGACAAACTCCTGAAACAAGTTCATTAATCCACCTGATCAAAGTAGCTTTAGGTGAAGCTTGCATGGAAAAGGGATTTCCTTCACAGAGTGAACTGTAAAATTTTGTATATTAAGTAAATATATAATATTAAATTACATTAAACAGTATAATATATAAGAAATATAATAAATTAGAAGCCCAAATATATAATATAGCATAGAGTATATGTTATTATATTATTAAATAATTAAACTGTTTAGATGCATTATATTAAGTACTGAATATTATTATTTAATATTATATTGAATATTAATCTTTAATATATTAAAGATTAACTGCAGATCCTTCTACCCTTCAAAGCATGGAAAATGGCTTCTTGTGGAGAAATTATGTCTTCTTTTGAAGAGAAAAAAAAAGACAGCAAGTGTCCTGGTGTTCTTCAGTACACAGGAGCAAAGCAAAGGCTTGTATGAGTCAGTCAGCATGGCAGGCTGTGTGGTAATGCTTGGTTTCAAAGCTATCTAGCTGAGGATTATTTTGCCTCATAGAAACAAAGAAATGTTTATACTCTCAATCAAATTTTAAATAATGCCTGAGATGAAGGAGCCACAGGAGGCATTCAATCTGGTTGGGTTTGGTCACGCCAAGTGTAAAGGTACTCCTCCTGCCCAGGTGTGGCTATGGGGCACACCTGAGTCAGAGCACACAGCTGCCCTACTCCCCCCCTCCTGTCTCAATCTTTGCCTGTTGAAAGAACAGAAAAAAGGAGCTGAGAGAGACTCATGCTATTAAACTACTGAATTGCCTACAGAGAAAACAATTTCTGTTAAAAAAGGATTGGCTCTAGAAGAGTAAAAAATTCATCTCATGACCTTAAACCATGTGAGCACCACCTCAAGATTTAAAATTCAGCAAATGCTGGCAGCAGACGTCATTCTACTGATCTGCTCTGAAAAATGCTGATGCATTTACAGTAAATCCCTAACCAGGCCAGTTGTGCAACACGTTAAAGTGACATAAAGTATTAACATTTATGGTGATGAGTCAAAATCAAACAATCATCCTCTTTTATAAGGTTTCTCATAGCATGTAGTAGCATGTACTGCAAGTAATGAAACATCTGTTACAGCCCTGACTTGCTCACAACCAAGTGTTGCAATCATTCTGATGAGCCAGGCTTCACAGCAGGGTTTTAGTGGGTAGATGAGAAGGATCAGCACTAACAAGGCTCATCTCAGTTTATTCAGGAAGAATGAGCCAGGTTTCCTGTGTAGAAAACAAAAGAAGTACCACACTGCAAAATATCCAAAACTAACTTTAACTCCAGACTGACTTACTGAAGTTCACTCAAGCGCTCAGAAAGTCCCTTTCCATCAGATGTAGGTATAGGCAGAAAAGTGAAATATAACATTTGCTTAGATTGCTCACTCTTGCATGAAGTTGCCCACTTTATATATCTATATATACACTCAGATGCACTGTACAAACTTTTGATGGCTGCCCGTTCTGCGCAGGGTCTCACTGACTGCCCTGTGCTTCTGTACTTTGTCCTTGGTGAAGAAAGGTTTATTTACTGCCCCATCTCACCCACCTTCAACCTCACATTAAGTTTTGGCGTTTACCACAGACTTGGCCTTGTTCACTCCCTACCATGATCAAAATTCCCAGGAGTCAGAAAATTTAATACTCAATGCAGCAGATCATATACTATTTATACTCAAACATACTCTGATCTCCCAATTCAAATGTGTATTTTAAAAGTACTTGTTTAAGGGCTTTGCTGACTAGAAATAGTTTCCTATGTCTGTGAAGGCTTTTGCAGTATCAGACCTTAAAGATGATGTCTGCCTTGGGTATGGGTGATGACTATAAGCTGTTCAGTCCTATCAGCTATCACAGAACTGGGACACAGAAGTAAGATTATTTTGTTTTGTTTTGTTATCTCAACAATTAATTAGATATAGTAAAATTTGAATGTCACTATCAAAAGTCATGGAAAGATTTCTGTAAGAAAAGTTTTCTTTTAAAGGGAGAGATTGTTGCTCAGAGCTTGCCCACTATGAAGCCTTTAGACAAGGTATACCTGAGGAAGGTATGAAAGGTTTGCATTCTCATTTACTGTATATCTATACTACACTTAGAAATGTTCAGAGGAAAATTCCCTTGGCCTCCTGATTTAATGCGTTTTTCTTCCAGAGTGTCTGTGCACAAGCAGAGTTAATGATTCCTACAAGACCAGCCTGCCTCCCCACTCAGTTATGAAACATTTCCTCTGCTATTTTTTTCTTCCAAGGGAGGAACTCTTCTTGCTCATTTATGATCACAGATTACTGATCTAACTCTGTTTGTAATGCAATACTTGAACCCTTTAATCCAAACAGGGATATCTGCGTGGCACACATGGAGATGAACAGAAAATTCAACTCTTCGGAATTCCCCCTTGTAGGAGACAACAAAGCTAACAAGATCCCAGTTGGAGGCAGAATCTGGAATCCTTTATTGGACTTACAAGCAGATATTTTAAGGGTCTAGGGTCTACATATTCATGGGGGGGGGGGCGAGCTATTACAAACAGGGGGTTTTACAAGGATGAGGTAAGAGAAAAACCCAAGTTACACCTTTTGAGTTTAGCACTTACATCATGGGGAAAACCCACTTATTTTAGGATTACATTTTTGGGATTTACATGGGGGACAGATATCCAGTGTTTACAGAATACACAGGATACACAGGGAGGGGGAAAACAACAATGGATTTTATGCAGAGGCTTGATAAAATCAGAGTACAGTCTCTCTGGGTCTGGGCAGGACATTCCAAAACGGTGATATCTTGTCTGGTCCTCAAGCTGAGGTTTTTTTCCCTAGCTTTTGTAGCCCAAGGCCTTTTGCTGACACTGCTCAGACTCCTTTCTGCAGGTATTTGATTTTGGGATGGTACACCCCCTTATTTCTAACTGTGAGAAGAGTGAGAGAGCTTACTATTATGAAACCAGCAAGGTCAAGCAGTCCACAGCACACAGCTGCTGACACACTCCTTCATCTCTCCTTTCCTCTGTATGTTTCAGATCATCTCATATTTATCACGTCACAATTTAAATTTCAAGCTTTCTGGCTCAGGACTTGTGTCTTTATTAGAATGTGTAAAGTTCACAGATTTCGGTACTCAAAAAACAGTGAGAACAGTACATCTTAGGAAACTTAGAACAACTGTGCAACTAGAAAGCTTTCCTGTCCAATAGGGTGTTTGCATCACCTTCCATCTTCATAAGCAGTGAGCAGAAATAACAGACTGGTTTGTATCAAACAGACTTTATTGATTTTATTAATCAGTGTTACACATACAGTTAATTAAAAAAAGCTACAATTTGTGAAATGTATCACCTACCTACAAGATACAATTCTAGGCAAATCCCCATGGTATCTACTGATGCTCAGCCACTCTAAGAAATTTACAGTTTGTTTTCTGATATAGAAAACCTCAAGCAAACATTCCTTGTTAAACGTTCAGTAAAGATCACAGCATTCTACTACAGTTTCATATAGTGTTTTAGTGCAAAAGGAAGTACAAATATAAAAATATTGAAGCTTGAATTACAAAAAAAAAAAAAAAAAACCAACAAAAAAACCCAAGCAAGCTGTGGAGTTAGAGATGAGTGTCTGCTATGGGTATTCTCCTAAGCTCTACGATCTGGGAGTTAGCCATGCTTCCTCCATCCTGGCTGCCATGACAAGATTCGTTATCACTGACACTGAGACCTGCACCTGCAATAGAGAAAAACAACAAAAATAAGAATCAGTGAGAATGAAATCCCAACACAGAAATGGGGATACCATATCCCACTCTGCTTTCTTCTGATTATCGAAATGCTTCCCTACCCCATAATCATGTGGCAAGTTTCCTCTTACTAGTCTACCCTTCTGAATCCATGGATTATAACATTATCTGACATGGTTTTGTACCATCCAGATACACTTTTTCATAATTCCGCTGTCAGTCATTTTATTTGTCCCAGTAAATGGTACAATAGCTATTCAGATGTTGCCTTGAAATCAGAAGAGCATAAATCAAAGCCTGTCTTAGACTGAGTTCATGGTCTGGCTGTTAGAGTCTGGTATTTCCAAGGACTTCTTAATGAAGAATTGATTTTTAATGATACAATTTCCCTGTTAAACTGTAATTCCAGCTGTTTTAATAGGACTGTAATTTCAACATGAGAAAAGACACTGACCAAATATTTTTTAAACCCACATGTGGCACGAACTGGTGCATTATGTTTTCCTTCTACTGTAAGAGAATACGAGACTTTGGTCCACAGAAACTTCCAAAACATGCCTGGAAGAGACCTCGTGAGGCCACCTTCTCCATCCTTTTGTCACAGGAGTTCTGCTAGCTTGTTGCTTCCTATTTGCTTTAGTTTGGTTTTAGCTGGTTGTGGTTTTTTTTGTTTTGTTTTGTTTTGTTTTGTTTTTTTTGTTTTGTTTTTTGTTTGTTTGTTTGGGTTTTTTGTTTTGTTTTGTTTGGTTTTTTTTGGTTTTTTGGTTTTTTTTTTTGTGGGGGAGGTTTGAATTGATTACATAATCCTGCACTAGTTTTTATGAAATGCGTAATTTTTTTTCAGACCATTTCTTCACAGAATATCTGTTGGAACTATAAACTTCAGTGCTTTTTCAGCTCTTGTCTTTGAGCTATAGAGCAAATTCTAATAACACATGGGTCTTGTTAGGGCTTAGGGTGTCTAGGCTTTAAAATTGGTGAGAACTGCACATCAGTAGTATGAGGCATGACGATTTCAAGACAGATTAATTTCAGGCATAAACTTACAGCAATGTCACTTATGAGGGAAGTTATTTGTTTTGGGCAGAAGCAGATCTGTAACTACATGCAAAAGAATGACATTGGGCTCAAAACAGCACTGAACAAGGTATGCTGTGAGAGGCAGTGATTTGCACTTCATATTGAAAAATATTTTCAAGAGTTTCTACCAGGTGTATAGTGCAATTCTTATTTCTGCCTCAGCTGAAATTACAGGTTTTGGTTTGTTCAACAAAAAACAAGATAAGGGTCATTTACTTTGTTGGAGTCTCTTCTTCATCTTTTTAAGTTCTCTATTGTTCTGCTTTTACAAGGTTTTCCCATAGCACATTTCCTCCTACCACCCCACAAGTAGTAAAGAATACTGTAAAGGGGGCAGCAGTAGGATGCTGCTTTGTTGTGGGAAGTCAGGTTGCAATCTTGAATAAGGAGCTTGGTCCAGAGAACCAGGGCAGAAAAACCTGCAGGACTAGACAGGTTTTCCTGTAGAGGTCTGGACAAAGTCCTGGTAGGGGCTAAACTTGGGTCCGTGCCCTATGATCCAGGTGAAAACTGAGTATGCTGCACCATGAACCTTCTTACATCCAGTTTTGGTGTTTGGGTCATGGAGGGAACATGCAGTCACTGACATTGGTGGGTCCTGGTCTTTGGTCTGCATGACCCAAGCTCTTGAGAACCAACAGCCACTGTCAGAGTATGACAGGAGTAAAAATCCATCAACATACAATAACAAAGTCAAGATTAGGCTCTGAGTCATTAAAATAATGGTTTGTAAGTGTATTGAAGATGATGAAGCTGTATTATTGATTTAAATTTGTATGCACATTTAATCTTTTCATTGAACCAGACCATAATAACCAAAAGCTGCTTGAAAGTCCTGGGAAAAACAGCAATTGCTTAAACAAATTATTTGTTTTTTTCCTTATCTTGTCTAAAATTATTTGTTTTAGAAATGAAATATGAATGTAGTAAAGAAGATAAATCAGACTATTGTATTTACCATGGAAGGATGGAAGAAAAAATTAAAAGCAAGTTAAAAAACAAGTAAATAAAATATTTTTAATGAAGAAACAACAAAATACTTCCTATGTAGTATCATTAACATTGAAATTCATTCAAGACTTTTAGTCAGGCTGAAGAGGGTAAAAATTTCAAAAACTGAAAAAAAAATTATTTAAAAACATTTAAAATCATAAATATGATCATTCTAATGATGTTGAGGTGAACACTGGCTGTTGGAGTTTGAAAAATATTTGTCTTACCAGTGGCTATACTGCAATTATTCAGTATGGGGTTTGTTAAAGAATCTTTTGCTGGTCATTGTAGAGAGATCAGATACGGATCTAACAGTATTATACTATGTATATTCTTAGATGTCATATATGTGCAAGCTTTGTGTGTGCTCTGTGCAAAGTAAGGGAAGATCTTTTTTGTTACAGAGATTTTTACCAGGAACTTGGTAAGCCACAGACTGAAGAAGGGTACTTTGGGTTTACGAGGGCCTTGTTCTGCTGATAATGCAAAGACAAACTATGTTAGAGCTGATCCTTTCTAGGAATAAGCAGTGAAATGTAACCAGGATACTAGTTTACCAAACAGCCAGTAGACTGGAAAGGGTACAACTGCTTACACAATGGAGTTTCACAGAGTTCATTGGTATATCCTGTTCTCAGATTGGAGCAGAATTTAAACTCAATCAGATCCAAAAAATCATGTACTCCTGTAGAGATGCTAGAGTCGTGGGGTAGGTATGTAGCAGAGAGTATTACTTTCCTCTGATTTGTGAAGGAACTATTTCAAGAAAAACAGACAGGAAAATGAAGCCTGCCTTCCTTTCTCTTTGTATGGTAGGACTAGCTGAAAAGTCAAGGCCTAGGCTTCAAACCCAGAGAGGCCCCTCCACTGACATCTGCTGGTGAAGGTATCATCAGTGCATCCCTACATACCTGACTTGTCATCTGCTTGCTCAGAGATAGCTCAGCCTTTCACTAAAACATTTTAAGGGATACATTGAGTTTGGTTTTGTACTCATCTCTGGGGAGACTTTTATCTCTCAAGCACTTCCATCTTGCTTTCTGAATTAGTCATGATTTATATTACATGTTGAGACGTATATGAATAAGCTACACAAACAAACTTTAATTCTTCTTTCAGGTTCTGACTTCACAGAAATGACACCAACAGTCACATCCAGAGAACTATAAATAAAGTTCAGATTGAACTAAAAAATGCTTCCTGTGTATTATACGGTCACATTCAATAGCCATCAGGCAGCATATGTGTGACAACCACAGATGAGAAGCTGAATGAATAGGCAAACTGGTTACCCTTCCTTCCATTTTTTTTTTTTTCTGTTAAGTGAACCCTTCAAAACAAAAATTATGCAGGCTGATTAGGCAGGGCACGAATCTGGCACTTTGCTACCATCTACAATCTCTCTGCCCTGTGACAGACAGTCTCCAGGATGCTGCACTGAATACCTTTCAGAATTGAAATTTCAAATGTTTCCTCTTGTTTATGATGGTCACCTGAGATACTTGATTCTTAAACCAGGCACCTACAATGGTGCCACCAAGGCTTATAAAATGCCCACTTTGGAACCCTAGCTGTATTAGATTGAAAACTATAAATCGTTTTATAGTGCATTGTTATTGTAGTAACTATACTGTTTTTCAACGCAGAAAGAACTGTATCTTGCAGAATATTCCACCTAAGGAGTCTTTCTGCTGTGCCTTTTGCAACCGGACATGTCTATCTCGTATTGGCCTTTTCAGCCACCAACGCGCTTGTAACAAATGTGGGTAGAGCCCTTCCCAAATCTTTGTTCGCGAAGCCCAGCCATGATGAACTATATTTACATAGGCTTTTTAACTTACTCAGTAGATCTTCTCCATATTAAAGAACTATTAGAATATTTACATAGTATTAGAGAAATATTGAAATATTTATGTAGTATTTGTCACATTTGTCTATATTAAGAGTAAAAATACATTAAGATATGAAGGTAGCAGAATCCTCCATTGATACTGCTCAATATATATTTGGAAAGTACCATGGTGGGTGTCCCATCACCACTGGAGGGGTTTGGGCCTCTCTCAAAGGCTTTTGCTCTGTTCGATTTCACATCTCACCCAAAGCAATTAATTGTTTCAGTTTTGTGCATCACAGAAGGGGGGAGGACAAGAGTATTTGTAGGATATGGGAATATAGCTGAAAGCTCAGAAATCAGTAAAGCTATTACGCATTTATGGTATTTATGCTTTAGAGCAATGCTGATGGGTAGCTCGCTGCTTTGGGACAGATTGCATCTACTTTTATTCTTGTTGGCTCCTTTTATAACTCCCCAGCCCTAACAAGAGCAGAGGTCCTTAGGGAATTCTGGTATGTATTGGGCTTTATCCTCAATGACAGTAACATACAACTCTGTCACAATCTGGAAGGCAGTGGTCTTAATAAAATGCCTATCAACATAAACCTTGCACAAGAAATCAGAGGGAAAGTGAGATCTAGTCCAAAATAGCAGCACTTCTGAAGTTAATTAGTTAAATTAACAAAAACTAATTAATAAATAACTTTCTCAGTTGTTTGAATCAATATAAAACCCATAATTAAATATAATAAAATAAATAAATTAACAGAAATTCATAAAAATTAAAAAAAAAAAGTTTTTAGCACATATTAATGAGAAGGACATGTCCCTAAATCATTTTTCCTACCATAACTGTTCCTTAATTTCTTTCACATAAGCTGCCTTGGAGCTGGCTGGCCTTCCAGAAGATTCACAAAATAAAATAAATGAGGTGATGCAGTGAGCAGAGTGAATCCCAACAATTTCTGCGTGGACATGAACATATCTGATGTAAAGGAGGAATTAATCAATAAGATATTCAGATACAGTGGCTCCATGATACAAGAAGCCCAGTTCCTGTATTTCTTACACCAAACAAAAAAATCCTACCACCATGTGATGCTTGCATAAAGCTGGCATAAGGGCTGGCAAAGAAACGGTACACTGCTGTCCACCTGATTTGCTAGAAATGCAGTTGTGTGTGTCCCTCTGACCCAGTCCATATTTTAGGTTAATCTGTAATTAGGCCCAGCGTTAATGATTGTGGAACCAAGGGCTAAGTGCACAGTTCTACGACACATTCCTTTAGCAGCAAGGGCGAGTGTGCCAGCACAACTATTTGTGGAGCTGCACTGCACACTGCAAATTACCAAACACTGGAGAGTCAAAGAACAAAGTTTTGCTGTGGGGGTTTGGTTGATTTTTTTTTTAACCTGTCTTCATTTCTGCAGCTGAGAGAGGCCAGCTGCAGAGGCAGGAGGGCAGGAATGAAATTTTAGCTTTGCTGTTATTATACCCTCTTTGCCACTGATCCTGGCTGCAAGGTTAAACCTTGTGGCTACAGACAGCTTAAGTAAAGTCACTTTCAGAGAGCTCAGAAGTACAGCAAAAGGACTATGAGTGAAATGACAGATGAAGCACAAATTGCCATAAAGACATTTTTACATGTTCCACTGCTGATTCTCAGTTAACCTTCAGAGTGGGAGTTAATATTTGAGCACAGGTATGGCTAAGTTTGGTTATAGACTGACAGTTTTAGGGAACAGAAATAATGGAGGTTTCTGTTTCAGCTTATCAAAGGTAAAGCTCAAACAATAGTGGATCAAACATTTCTAATCTTCCTCTATACCCAAAAGTACCATCCCACAGTTTAGAAGTGATAAAACTAGCTAATGTGGGGCAAAGCACCTTCTCTCTGCTCTTCTAGAAAGCCTCCTCAAAATGAGGAATTCTCAGTCTACTGAAATGAAGTCTGGTCTAAAAAGGCTTGAGAAGCACCTCACACAGCAAATGACAGGCGAGAGCAGCGCAGCAAGAAGGCATCTCAGCTGCCCATACACTTTAGCCCACTTGGAGAAGAGGTGCTTGTCTTCCAATTGCCAACGACCACCACTTCCTTGGAGCTAAGAGTGGTGCTCAAGGGCACCAACCTGATGTGGAGTGGCAAGGCATAGAGAAGGAGGGGAGAGGAAGAAGAGGAGAAACTGAACCTGAGCAGATGTGGTTTCATGTGAGCACAAGCAACAAAGCAAGAGAAGAAGAAATGTGCTGCTGAGAGATCACGAGATGACCTTGTTTCAGTGCTTGCTAGCTTAACCATTATCATAAAACTCCTGTCAGACAACAGCTCAGCGAATACTTTGGCAGTATAAGCCTGTATTGCCAAACAGATTTTTAAAAAAACCTTTTCCACCACCTCATCTCTCTTTTTATTGTTTCCATGTGGTTCCCTGCCTCCCTCTCGTTGGCCATGCACTGAACTGGGCTGGAGAACAGGATAAAAATAATAGAACAGATTTTTAGTCACAGAAAACCTCTTTATTTATTTGTTTGTTTGTTTGTTTATTTTATTTATTATTAAGTATATGTTGAGCTACAGCTTATGTGTAAGACAATGACTGATAAACATCTGCTTTGCTGGTCAAAGCTGCTCTAAGCTCCATGCTACTTCTTCAGTTCATGTTGTTCAAATGTTGTGTGTGGGGCTGGAACCAGATGGGACAACTGATTTGGTTTAGAAATAATGGGGTATTTTACTCCTGTAAATGGGGACACAGTTTGGTCACAGGGATAAGCACTGGGTTAAAATTGTAAGACACTATTTGAATCAGTAATGCAAACAAAAATATTTTCCTCCAAATGTGGCCTGAGGTCTCTGCTTCAAATCACATTAATACAAAAGGCTCATAAGAAATAAAATTAATAAAATATTAATAAAGAATACAACAATAAAATTTAGGCAAGATAATCAAAAGTTGGCTCTCTACACACTGCCTTTAAAATAACTGAAAACAAATTAACTAGGCATGGAGCTTGAAGACTTAGGAAGAAATAATGAAGTGCTGAATTTGTGTTGAATTATAACTACTGCTGTTACCTAGATTGTTTTTTATTACTTAAGTCTCAGTCTTCTGCAGTTTACTAATGCCAACCAACTTGCTTAAGCAGAAAACACTGTGTGATGGTGGGAGTGTTAGATGTTGGTGGCTTTGTATCTTATTAACTACCTATGAATTATCTGGTTTCCTTCAAAGCATTCAGGAAGGAGTTAAAAAGCAAAAGGTACCTTCTTACATACCTAAAAGAAGGTTTGCAACCGTAAGCTTCTGCACCTAGCTTTGAAAGTCTTGACAAAGAAAACCTCTAACTGCTAACAAAGTAGATGTAGTCTGCAAAATGTCTAGGTAAAATTAATAGGTACAAAACAGATTTTCTATGAAGATGGCTTGGGTTGGAAGGGATCTTAAAGCCCATTTATTTCCAATCCCCTGCCATGAGCAGGGACACCGTCCACTCGTCCACTAGACCAGAATGCTCAGATTCTCATCCAACCTGGCCTTGAACACTTCCAGGAATGTGGCAGCCACACCTTCTCTGGGCAACCTGTTTCAGATCATCACCTTCACAGCAAAAATTTTTTTCCTAAAATCTGATATAAATCTGCCCTCTTTCATTGCACCCTTGTCCTGTCAGTCTATGCTCTTGTCAGAAGTCCCTCTCCAGCTCTCTTGTGGCCCCTTTAGGCATTGGAAGGGTCTCTAAGCTCTTCTCAGAGCCTTCTCTTCTCCAATCTGACAACCCCAGCTTTCTTAGAGTTTCCTCACAGCAGAGCTGCTCCAGCGGTCTGAACTTCTCCATGGCCTCCTCTGAAATCACTCCATGTCCTTCTTATGTCAGAGGTTGCACAATTAGAGGAGTTTTCTGCAACGCAAGTTGGCTTAGGATATTCAGCATTATGAACTTATTGAATGCAAATATCCCTTTATTAGCAGCATTCTCAGTCTTCCATCCAGTTTGACTTTCCCTGGATATCACTGAAGGGAACAAGCTCCTGAAACTATGTGTGCCAGATGACTTAACCTGGTAATGTCACCAGAACCTTGCTGTTGTCTCTCGTGGGGCTCAATGATATCCCCAAAAATCATTCACATGATTCATGTGACCTCCTGCTTCCAATCCAGTCCATTTGTACTTCACCTGATGCCTGGTGCAGCTGGGCTTTCGCTCGTGTCTGCCAGATCTCATCTGGTATCACTGCTGTGACTCTGTGCCATGTTGACTTATCTTTCAGATTTTCATTGGAAATCAGGTTATATTGAGACCTCCTTAACTGGAGCTCATGGAATGGTGACACCATAACGACATGAACTTTGAGGTGCAAGGAGGAAAGTCACTTACCCGTCTTTAAAGCAAATATTAGGTCATCAAACTCTTGTGATTCCTCATCAGCAACCAATGAGCTGGTACTAAATCCTCCAGAAGGGTGGAAAACGTTGCCATTTTGTGGACTTTGCTTAAAGGCAGCACTAGCTTGACTAGCAGGCTGCAAGGATGCCCTCTCCCAGTCTGTAGGCACCTGCAAAGTTTAAAAAGACATAAAAATGCAGTAATCATCAAAACTATAGTATAGAAACTGAAAACTATGACCAGAGCTGAACTGAAGACAAAAAGATTTTGGAACCAGCTGTTCTGTCACTTCTATAGTGAACCAGAAAGTTTTTTTTCTTTTTAATAAATAATACATATGTATATATATATATTTACATACATGTAAATCAAATGCAAGTCATTTAACCTTGTGTTTATTATGTCTGTCCTAGCTACAGCAAAAAATTATAAAAATATTGCTATTTCTGAACACTCACCCCCAGAATGGAAAACTTTAAAGTATGGAAACTAAAGTACTGAAAGGTTTCAGCTTAATCCTCTCTTACTAGTGCCTTTGCCTCTGCACTGCCTCTCCCTTCTATAGCAACTAATCATCATTCATTTCCATTACATGATTTACAGATGGCAACCCACCACTTCCCATGTTTATCAATACAGTATTTTAAAGTAATTTGCAAGTCTTTGAAACTTCTAGTGATGTCTTACAGTTTTGACATCAACTTCTCCTACACTCAATTTAAGGTGGAGCTGCACAAAATATTAGAGTTTTAGTTAATGAGTAAAGAGGTGTTTCTGCAAGTCTATCTGCTCCTTAAAATGTCATGAAAAGCCAAAACGCTGAACTCTAAAAAAGTATATTTTAGGCCAATCAAAATATATTTTCTTGGTTCAATACTCATCCACTGTTTAGATGTTCAGGAACACAAAAACTTGCTGTGAAGGACTGAGAAGCTGTGCTGTTCCTTGAACTGGGGAGAAGCTGAGTAAATTTAGTGGTCTGTCAGGAGGCAGTTGAGAAGCTTTAAAATCCACACAAACCTACAGTGAAGTAGGTAGAAAAACAGGCAAAACAGCTGCCACATAAGTATTTTGGTTTCCACAAAAATTATGACTAGAACAGAAATATTCTCTTGAAATATTTCAATTCCATCAAGTAAGTATTTTTCCTAGAAAACCTGTTTAGCTGGAAATTTTCAACTAGCCCTCCTCCCCTCTCCTCTCCTCCCCTTCCCTCCCTCCCCTCTCCATTTTATTCTAAATTTATTCTATTATAGTTTCCAGAAATTTTGGACATCATAATTTTGAGAAATTAATGACTTAAAGCTCATCTAAGATCTACAGTAAGCTGAAAGAATTACCTTGATATTTTGATTTCTCGTTACTTACTTTTGACAGTTTAATCAGCCTCTATAACAAACCAAAGACTCAAATAGAAAAGGGGAATTTCTTTAGATGGGATATCAGGTAACGGTAAGTTCCAAGAATATTGCCATGAATAAAGACAACAATTTTTGTTGTTAAAATAAACTAAAAAAAAAAAAATGTTCCCCTCCCCAAAGCCAACCTTTAATAATTAGCATTTCATTCCTGTATATTACACTTTAGAACTGCCACTTAAATCTCCAGGTACATTTTCAATACACAAGTTAATGACTACAAAGCACTATAAAGCACTCTTACCTCTTCCATAGCACTGATGAGGTTCTGTGTGGACTTGCTGATCTCTCCTCCTGCAGCTGGCAGACCACTGCCATGTGTGAAAAATGCTGATCCTGGAGTTGTATGCCCATTCATGTCTACAGTATAACTTGCTTTCACAGGACAGCACAGCTGGTTGTGCAAGATAAAATACACCACAAAGACATAAAGACCCTGAAACAGAGGGAGAAAAAGAACATCAGCCTGTAAAATGCAGGGAGCTTAGATCAAAGTTTTCTATGGAAAATAAGGGACATCATGACTGCCCAGCAGAGATCTGGAAGTTAAAAGTAAGTTCATATCCTGAGGCCTCCAGCTAAAAAGCACATAAGCACACACACCCCCCCAAAGTATTTTAAAATGATTTTTTGGTTGAACCCACACAGTTGCAAAGCAAAGCCAAGTTCTCAACAACAACAAAACCAACTTGAGTTTCACAGTTGTCATAATAGTGAAAATGTGGTTAAAGTCTGCCTTTACAATAGGATTTGGCTGCTGGTCTGCAGCCACAATTCTTCATTTCCTTGCTGACCTGCTGGCTCTTTGCATTCTTACCCCAGTTTCAACCTCATGCAAACTGCACTGCTGCCGTCACAGATACTGAGTTATAACTATAAATTAGATTTTCTGTGATATCCACTAATTCAACACTGTTCTTCATTTCTGATTACCACAAAGCCTCTGCTGTATGCCTCTGCAGTTCTTTAAAACTTGCTAATTTTGACCTTTAGACTGAGCCAAGAAAAGTATTATAACTATGTCTTTTGTTTGTAAAGAAATCCGGTGATTGAACTTCTCAATATGAAATCTGACTTACTTTACTTTTTAAGTTGCACTTATACTGAGGGAAAATAATCCATTCCAACTGATAAATCAACCACTTCAATAATTACTAAAGAACAGGTTACCAAAAGAGTAAGAGAAAGAAGACTGCTGGATTCTTACCAATTCCTGCAATAAAATTACATTTGCAATGGTATTTGTACTTCACATTGTTCTCTAGACCCCTGAAACCAATTGTACTAAACAGAACTATTAATTTCAAAGGTATCCATTGGCATGAAATTACTAACTGGGATTATAAATAGTAAGGAGTTTCATATAATTACATTTGTGAATTCCTAATGGAAGGAATTATGAAAATACTTGGAGATTGCAAATACCCAAGATATATGCTCATTTCCAGCCAATAGCACTTCATGATACAAAGATTATTAATTTCTATTGCTAAAACTATATGATAAAACCATCTGGTCCCAAGCGACACATAACAGAAGTTAATGGGATTCAATGGGATTTTGGTCTCAGCTGTTCAAACACTGGAAAACCCTTCTACAGCTGCTATAAAGCTATACAAGCTCTGTGTGTGAAATTTTTTAACAGCAAACCACCAAAGAAAAGTGTTAAAAACAATTATTTTGAGAAAACATTTTTCCACTTTTCCAGATTATTTTTTATTTGTCATGAGGACTCAGAGCAGTTCACTGAGAGAAAATTTCTTTTTGATACATGTAAGTAAATACATTCCAAAAAACTGATGCAAACACATGTTGCACTTAAGAGACATTAAAAAGGAACCAAAATGTCCTTTCATTCCATAAACAAATCCAAGGACTCTGATGTAGGTCAAGCATAATGGGACCAGCAAATGGATTTATTTTAATTTCTTTAATGGATATAAAAAGGATAAAAACCTCAAGAAGAACAGATAACAGTGACGACATGGAATTCAGAGTAGCTTCTGGCAATTCAGTCTCTGAGGACCTAGCCACAAAAGTTGCACACAAATTTCAAGTGGTTTTGTGCTTTTCAAGAAAACCCATTAGCTGAAAATGCTACACAGCTCTGTCTTTTGAAATTGCAGGAACATCGGCATACAAGGTCCATGAAAAGTCACTCTCCTGTGCAGCCTCAACTGTAGACACTCACTCTTCTAAAACAAATAAACATTAATAAAGTGCCACAATTATTTCCTTAACTCAGCCTGGTGTCCTGATTTAACTCTCTGCAGACAGGTGATGAAACAGCTCCTCTAGGTCCTTCCATAATGAGCACATGGACTCAGGGAAGTTATTTGACTGCGTAAGGACAGGAGGAGTCACAGGCTGAGACAGATAACAGACATAAAAATTTTGTTTTACTTCTTCCAGTCTTGCAAAATGTTACAGCAGTGCCTTAGAAATAGAACCTTATACCTAATAAAACAAAACATTCCTAGGTAGGCAATACATGCTCACAGGAATTGCTGCTGGGCAGAAAATTTCTTGCTTGGCTGGAAAAAGGATGGAACTTTCTTTGACCTATATTCTTACTGAAATATAGAGTCTCAAGGGGATAACGCTCTGTAGAGGTGAGTTCCTTTGTACTGTCAGTGTGGTTTTGTTTGAAGTATCAAAAGGGTTTTGTGGTCTTATTGTGACAACTCTGCATCTTAGAAACCACCAAAACAGAATTGTAGGAAGTCAAAACAAGGCAAATAGTCCTGCTCAAACAGCACCGAGTTCCAATGACCATACACATGAAGATGCCATGAATTAAATCATACTGATTTATATTTATTTTTGCACCAGCAGCTCCCAGGCTGTTTAATCTGAAAGATCACAGGCAGGATGCAGACACTCAGGTTGTGTCAGTGCAACCAGAGCTTTCACAGCCTCAGTGGGTTTTTTCAAAAGCCCCAATATGAGGATTGAACCATCCTTCATCATACTTTTTACACCCATAAACCATAAGGTGTTCAACCTTAAACACTGTAAAAATAGTCATAAATCACTACAAAAATAAGGTTGTTGGCATTCTCACATATGTTCCTCTGAGTTTAATACATAAACAACTCTGGCCAATTTGGAACTACTGTACTTTTTCAGACACACAGATGTTGTCCTTGATGGTTGGACCAAGTATGAAATGCAGAGAGCAGTCAATTTCTGCTGACAGGTCTGCTGGTAACCTGCACACTCCAAAAGGATTGAAAGGAGGTTGGTCTGGGTATGGATATTAGTAACACAGGCAATGGCATCTCTGTTAAAATTGTGGCAAATATTACTTTTTTATTCTTAAGAAGATTTCATCAAAAAATCCCAACCCAACCCCAAAACGCGAACCCCAAAATCTCAGCCTAGTGCCAGTTTGCTCTGCTGTTGCATATACAGTTGAGAGCCATTCTCCTCAGCTCACAAGCACGTACTGGGAGACCATGAGAAACTCCTGGGTCTCAGAATGAAATGACTGATTGATAACCTAAGAGCTTGACCTGGGCTCCATAAAAGCAGACTGAACAAGTAAGCTAAAGATCTAGGACTCTGGAGGATTTAATGGTAAAACTACATAAATTCTGTGCACTGGGCCCAAAACATTTAACCCCACTACATTATGATAGTAATATTAGTGAAACATCACAATAAAAGATAAGAGCAAAAAGAGTTACTAATGTATTTCCCATGGCGGAAGGTGAGAACTACTTCAAGAAGACAATAAGTTTGTCCCAAAGTCGGGAACATAGACAGGCAACTTACTGTTCCTCTCAGATGTGGTGCCTGCCTGAAAAAAGTTTGCAAGAGAGTGTCTGTAAAGGCTGCTGGTTATTTTACTAATACATGCTAATGGAAGACAATTAAGCTCTTAATATTTCATCTCAGCAAGCTGGCCTACACATCTGCTCTTTTGTCAGGGAAATAATTATCCATATCAACAACAGCTACAATTGTCTTAAAGAAAACTCACATGTAAAAGTCCACTGGGACCTTTTTGGCCAGTGAGGTGGGAACAGCCTCTTTGCTGCCCTAGGTTATGCCTGGTAGTTCACATCACAAGAGGTATTTATGGAGAAGGCAGAGGACCACGGCAGCAGAATGAGAGATAGAGGTCTTAAGATGAAACAGGGATATTCCAATTGGATATAAAGAAATCATATTTAATGTGGGGGTAATTTAACATTGGAACAAGTTGCCCGAAAAGACTGTGGAAATTTCTCTATAGAAGAAGGGAAATACTTCCTGGTACGTGATGTGAGGGGGATTCTCCTACGCAACAGCTTGATTTATTTATTCTGAGTGACACTGTAGGAAGCTAGCAAATAAAGGACAGACTTCCACAGCTGTCAATAAAGGACAGAATACTTTTTACTTCATGACATCCCATGCAGATGTGGAGGACTGATCCATAGAAAACCTTTATTGCACATTTGACACTCAGAGTTTCTCTGTTTCTTTGTCCTCTAACTCTGCGTGTTCCAACTTACTGTGCTCACACTACAGTATGTTTAAATTTGAAAATTAACTGTGTGAATAGCAATGAGAAAGGATACAACAGACTGTAGGCAATCAACAAACTACTTCATGATCTCCCTTTTACATATGGAGAGAAAACCAAGATGACTACTGTATCTCATGATTTTATTATTGATATAATAAAGACAATCACACCAAGGCATTAGATTGTTTTAAAAAACTAAAACACATCATACTTTTCCCACAAGTATTTTAACCATGTCTGAGATACCCCACCCTGAAATTGTAAAACCTATTTTTCCAAGGATAAGTGGATTTAGATAATGTCATCTGTTTTAGAGGAATGGTATTTTTATATATAAAACTAAATATCTTAAAAAGACTTTTGGGGAAGAAAAGTAATTTCAACATCTACTTTAACAGTTCCTCAACCTGCTTCAGGGTATGTATTAGCACTAAGAAAAATTGTGTGCACTCTACAGAGACATTCTTTAACTTCCTATTTTAATGTGGAAGTTTTGGCTTGCTATCATCACATGACTGTATCATTAAAAGTTGTTTTTACAAAGGAGAATATTTTAAGTGAAACCAAGGCTTCTGAAGAAAGTTGGCATCTTGGATTAGACCACAAAAAGACCTCAGTTACCAAAAATGGTTCATCCTGATCCACAGGTCACCATGGCTACAAAATCACTATCATTTTTACAGTTACACCTTTATTGGTGCCAAATGGTTAAAAAAGCCCCAAAAATTCACAAAAAAGAGGTGCCTCTGACGACAGATGAGTTGTCTATATTTGGATCAGCTTTTGAGACATGTTGGTTTTTATTTTGGTTAGTTTCACTTCACCTTTTTTAATTTTATAAGAGTGAGATTTCATCTTATTCTCTTATTAGTGTAGTGTCTGGACTACACTAATTTATCCTTGGCAACTAGTCCTAGGAAGTCCTTTGCTTGTCAATTTAATGGTCAGGCTGTTCCTCCCAGGCTGCTGCTGATAGCCAGGGATGCTGTTGTGGGCTTCTCTTTTCTTATGTAGTTTTCCATCTCTGGCTGTCAATGACTGTTGTGGATTAATCCACATTTACATAACAAGTACCCCCTGCTTTTGGGAAAACTACTTGTCTGATTAATCCAGATAATTTGCATGTTTCACTACATTCCAAAGCTAGTATCTGTACAGCAAAAAATTACTCACAAAATTAAATGAATCATATTGAAGAAATCATAATCAGAGCCATTGTACAATGTACAACATATATTTGGTGTCATTTCCCTAATAATTTTTGGATTAGCCATGGAAATGAATATTCATACATGCAATAGTATTAATAATGTGAACCATGTGGCAAACACAAAACATATAATTCTGTTTCCTTCTGCAAGGAAAGCTTTCCTTCCTTTCCTACTTCCTTTCCTTCCTTGTTTTCAGAGATAATTGTAATAAACTGCAGACATGGCATTTTTGTGCACGTTTAGATATCAAAAAGCAGTCTTCAATGTACATTTTATTTTGCTGTATCTTCTGTTGTATCTTCTTAAACCATATTTTATTTTGAGAATAGCTTGAAGATCTTTTTATTTTTATGGCAGACGTAACCTCTTAGTCACGGGATAAACCATCTTTAGCCCTTGCTTAACATCTCCCACTCACGGCTCTCCAATTATATTAACCTTCGAAACATAAATCAGACCCTTCTGTTTAACTTTTCTTCTTAGCATTCAAAGTGACTGTTGTAAAACCCTGTCCTTAGCAGTGCAACTCTACCAACTGGTGATTACACTTAGTAAGTCGACTTTGAACCTGCTGTGTATCATCAAGGGTTTGCCTGTTTATTTGCCGTTAAGCACCAGTTTTCATGAAGCCATTGTAATTCTCACCAGTCCTACAACTTATCTTATCACAGTTTCTATTGGAACATTTACTGCTTATCTGCACTTTGCCTCCTGAGGTATTTACTCCCCATTCTGCTCTGCAGGAAAAGACTTGTGTCAGTTACAGCTGAAGACCTAAAAATTCACATCAAAATAAATGTGATTGAGGAAAATAAATGTAATTGAGAACTGCAAAATTCATACCATCTTGACAGGAAACACTTGCTAAACCAGTCAATTGCCACCACATACACACATACAGAAGCACAGAAGCCACCATAACAAATGGAATGAATAAAAGTAATAATTAATATATATCATTAAATTAAGAATGCATTTTCAGGTTTTCCCTGAAATATAGTTATTTTCAGTGCTTTCTTTTTTTTTTTTTTTTTGGTAAAGTTTTAATTCCACAGATACACAGGTTACAGGTATAATCTGTAATAATGAAAAGAATACTGCACTTTCCGCTTTATTAATAAGTTCTCCTAATATTAATATAACACAGGAAACTTCAGTCTAAACTGCCAAGTTTCTCCTTATGCAGAACCAGCTATGCCAACACCATGCTGAATCTTGCAACTTCTACCTAAAGCCAAAGCCATAAATCTGTTTTGGCAAACTACACTCAGCTCCGATTTAGTCCAAACTTGGCTAAGGCTTACCTGAAAAGTTCACACACTTTGGCACATCTTTAAAAATCGAATTTGCTTGGATACTCAGGAATCACTATAAATATTTTGCATAGCTCTCAGCACACTTGTAGCTACTCCCACACAACTATTTGTACTTCTGTTTTCAGCACTGTCAGTTCAGTGGTGGAAAAGGTTTTGGGGAGTTTTATTTCTTATTTTTGTAGGGGGTAGGGGTTGGCTCTTTTTTTTTTTTTTTGGTTGGTTGTTGTTGTTTGTTTTAAGAGCACAGATTCAAATTTTAAGAGAGGTGTTCAGCTTGAAGATGTACTGAAAATACAGAGGCTTAGTAGAACTTGCCAGATGTGCAGATTGGGCTAGAATAAGATTCTGTCACTTCCTTCCAATGTAGTCATACTGGAAATATCAAGAAAGTCCTATTTTTGTATTTTAGTTTAGCTGAGGAGGAAAGAAATACTGAGTTCAAGACCAAAGGTACTAACAGTGGGACAAGTGGAGAGCAAATATGACAGAGCCAGCATGCAGAAGCAGCTTCCAACTCTCCCCCGCACCTCTAGCTGCAGCCCCTTGTTACAGACCTCTGTCAGATTCAGCAAATCTCACCAACCACATGTGGTGGGAGGAAATCAAGAACAGTCAATAGCAGACAAACTAGACTAGCACCCCATTGTTCCCCATCTCTGCCCCATTTATTTGCCCATGGATTTTTTCCCCTCTGCCTTTTTTTTTTTTTTTTTCCTTCCCTGCACAGGCAACAGGAACTGAAGACAGCATCCCTTGAGGTCCTCTTGTGCCTTGTCCTATATGGAGGACCACTCTGGTAGGAGAAAGCAACCAGATCACATACCATGAAAAACAGACTGATGAACCTTACACTAGAAAAGAATAAACAGGAAGACAAACATAATAAGGTTATTTCTCAGGTTATTTTTCAGATGCATTGTCTGTAAAGACCTAGAAATATCAGAGGTCATGAATTTGCACATATGCTTCACAAAATTTTTCAGACATTTACTCTCATACTTGTTTTCCAGGGTAAACATTTATAACCCTATGTTTTAGCACACACCTTACAATCTACATCTACTACTGCTTTTATTTCCTTCTCAAACAGAGAAGAAAAGGTGGATGAATAAAGCCTTTGCTGCCTCTGCCCCTAGTTCAAGAGAATCCTTGACTGACAGTCTCAGACCAGATAATTCTCTAGTTATACCTGAAAGCAAGCTGAAAGCTCAAGAGGGAAGGAAGCAATTGAAAAAAATACATTCAGGCCAATCTTCCCAAACAAAAGTCAAAGTGCTATTCCTGCAGCACATTATTCTTTCTATTGTTATTTTTTGTTAAAGCAGTAATTTCTGTCCTATGTGTATTAATGATAAATACACAGAGATAAAAGAAACAGGGAAATGAAAGTAGGTATTGAGGGACAGGAAGAGTCAAAAGAGAGAAGCTAACTTTGTGTTTATTGCTGAACTGTTACATGGTATTACAGAAAATCTCAAACAGTTAAGTACAGTTAGAAGTTATTGTTATAACAACATTTGTTGTCCTTAAGGAATTCTTTCAGTGTCATAATCTTTCTTATGCTTACTGTTGTCTCTATTTCCTGTTACTCTGTGATGTCTGACAGAGAAATTGGATGGATTATTTATTTAGCTGTATTTATTTCACTGTAGTGCCATGAAAAATTGTAACATGAACTGTGAAACTTCAGAAGCCATAAATACAAGGAACTTTCAAAAAACTGTCTTGGATGGAACTGAAGGGTTGTGGATAACTGATATGATTACTTTTCATCTTCTGCTTGGGTGTTTTAGGACAAAACTGATGGGAATAAGGTGATTGTACACTCCAGCATTCTCTGACTACTCGGAAAACCTTTTCAGGATGCTGCAGCCAGTTAGAGCGCTACAGACACAAAGTGCTGTAAGGAACCAAAGTCTCACCACCATCCCAGTGAAAAATTTCTTCCTAATACATAATCTAAATTTCCTCTCTTTCAATTTGTACCACTATTCCTTGTCCTGCCTTTACAGTCCCCAACGAAGAGTACCTCTCTGGTTTCCCTATAGGCCCCCTTCAGATACTGGAAATTTGCTATGAGGGCTCCACCCAACCTTCTCTTTTCTGGGCTGAATAGCCACATCTCTATCAGCCTGTTTCCTTCACAGTGGAGGTACTCCAGTCCTCTTATCAATCTCATGTCCTCCTCTGGACTTGCTCCAACAGTTCCATGTCCTTATGTTGGGGGCATCAGAACCGCAGGCATTACTCCATAAGATCTGAAGCTTTCTAGAATTTCCATTTGTGGGTTACAAGTTTTCTTTTTTTTTTAACAGAAAAAATCAATGGCACAAAAATTTCTACCAGGGCTTTCTAAATAGGCTCAGACAGACTCTGCATTTCTAAGACAAGAACAACATTTGGGAGAGTAATGGCCTATATAACACAATATATATAATTAAAAAATATTTTATGCTATATATAGTATTTAGTTCTTTATTCTGCTAATAAAACTCCAGATAGTATATCAATGCATACCAATGTGTCATCAAAGGATATATAGATACAAATATGTATTTCCAAAGTAAACAATTGGAACATTTGATTTCCATGCTTTGGTGTATTTATTGAACTTTGCAATAATGCAGCTCTACACATTTTCAGCAACAGATAGTGTAAGTCATGAAATGCATATTAAAACTGGTGGCTCTCCTTGTACTTGAAAACCAAAAAGTTACTTTCCTTCTTGGAAATTCTCTCCAATGGATTAATGTCAGAAGTGACCTAAGACATGTTTGCAGCACTAAACACAAGGATTTGGATATGACCTGCTCTGTGACCCATTCCTGCTATCTGTGGAGCATTTCTTCAGAGTCAAAAATTATAAGAGCTGTTGAAGGATAGACTTTCACCCATTTTTCAAGGCAATAAACTTCTCAGCTGTTGTTTTCTTATGTTAGCATAGATTTTCCAATTACTTAGCATGGAATAAATGTCCTTTTGAGGTTTCCCACTTTGTGTCAGGGCTGCAGATAACTTCTATTCTTTTCCAGCACCCTTGTATGGCAATAACTGCTGGTTCTGTAGGATCATGTTTTCCCATGGCAAAACCACTCAAAGTGTTTGACAGAGTTGCATGGCAAGTCCAATGCAAGCAAATACAGACAGCTGCCAGCTCCAGAGCTGCATGGGGAGTCAAGAGGAAAGTGCATGGCTGGAAGAAGCACTCTAGTTGGGGTTTTTTTGTTTTACTCTGGTGCTTTTTGACTTCCTTTGCACTTTCCTGTTCCTAGTGGCAGTGGAGCAGCTACCAGTTCTGTGGTTTTCCCTCCACCAGTCAGAGCTGGGAAAAAGAACTCCAGCCTCGCTCCTCCACACAGTCCCAAGGCAGCACTGGCTCTGCCTGTAGAGCAGGGCCAGCATGCAGGGGTGAGCCCCACAAGCCTAGAGGTACTTACAGGTCAGACCAGATGGGGAATGCTGACCTAACTAGGCTTCCACCTCCAGACTGTGAATGCTCAGGTGTTCACAGAAGCATTTTGGCTCCTTGCAGAAGTTAGCTGAGAAGATGAGCTGATAAGTAAGTAATGAAAAGCCTTGTAAGATGTCAAAGCAATTTCCTGAGGGAATTAGTAAGAAACTCTGAAGTGAGACAGGGAAACTTTGCCAGGCAGGTGGATTTTGAAGCAATTTTATGTCAAGCAGATCAAACATAACGTTATATAAAATCCACCTATATAGGTAAGTACTGGAAGTCTGCCTGGTGTGGCAGTGTCATTTCATGTAATTAATAATTACAGTAATTAATATAATTTAATGAATGCAGAAATCCATAGGGTGATGTTCACCACCCCATTCCAGTGAAGACAGTGGGAAGGGTAAGAACCTGAATAGGCTTCCGCTTTCTCTGCTCCTATGCTGGGCACAGTGCCTCCACCACCAACACCAGGACAGTGGTTCTTGTTGCAGGCTCAATCAGAAAACTTCAATGTAATCTAACATAATGACACTCCTGAAGCCATATAAGCCAGTTTCTCCAAGCCCTCTCTGTGTAAAACCACAGCTTCTCTCACCACACAGCTCACAGTCACTTCATGTTTCTCCTTAGGAGTCTTTCAAATCTACAACAGCCTGTAAGGGTTTTGTTAAGGTGATGTCTGTGCCGTCTAAGACATAACAAATATTTTCTGGGTCACAGAATTATATTTTAATTTGTGTTTCCCCATAATTATCTATAACTATATATATAAAACTGTATAACTACGTAGCTACAAAGGTAATTTAACATGGATAAAACAGGAACAGGTACAATTGTTCTCTGAACGGACTCAACAAGAAAGGCAAGTTTTAACATTCAGATGAACTTCCACTCTAGGCATTAGGTAACTGCTCCGCACAGATCTACCTCTGAATTTAGATACAGAGCTACTCAAAGCATATGCATTCAGCTGGTTGTAACTGAACTCACTGCATTAGGTTAAGGTTCATGGGCAACAAATTACTAGATGCAAAACTAAGCGTAAAATTAGATGCAAAATTACATTACTAGAAGTCAAATTTATGGTAAAGATGCTGACACAGGTCTCTTTCCTCCATTAAAAAGTATAAACACGAAATGAAAATCACACCAATATAAATTATGGCAAAAAATGTATTTACTTTGTGTCATAATTTAGTTATCTTATGCCCCACTGCAGAAATTGAATGAATGAAGGCTGAAGTGGATTTCTTTGTTTTAAAGGAATCTAGCAGAAAAATGGAAAAAAATATTGATAGTAACAATCTTTCCAAACTTTGCTGATAGCAACAGGAAAGGAATTAGACCTTATGATTTCATCTCACGTATGAGTATCACACATATAGCACTTCAGCTTCCATATGCAAAGAAAATACTATAATAATATCCAGTATGCAAGCTGCTACTTAAAAAACCCAAAAAAACCCCACAAAAAAACCCAAACCAAAACCCAAAACCAAAATAAAACCATAAAATTGTTGATAATACATTGGCCTATGCAAGAATGTCACCCATGAAAGGCATTTTTATACTTGGCAAATGGACTCTTAGCAGGTGTAATCATTAATTACTACTAATTCTGAGAGGCCTGGCAGAATCTTTTCCAAGGTTCTATTTATTCATAGTTTCTAATGGATCAATAAATCATTAATATATGGTATAGACCTGACTGTTATATTTTGCAGTGAGTTCAGTCTTTGTGGAGTGGTTGTTGTGATAACTACAGTTCAACCTGTTGGACATTAACAGATTTTGTGCAAAAAAGCACTTACCAAAGTGCCTGTTATTTAGCAAATTTTAATCATACCTATGAAAGTGAAGAGTTTTAATACAAACCAAAATACAGCACAAACCAAAACATGACCAATCCAAAGGCCACTAAGGAAGAGGGTAGGTGGAGTCATTACCTGAGCATGAGATGGAGGACCCAGGTCAGCAGTGGCGTGGCAGAGTAAGGTCGGTAAACTTGTTGAGCCTAAGTCTGGGAGCTTTTTCCCTCACCCTTATTCTCCCTATCTCTGCATCTCTGTTGACACTCTTGGCTCCAAAGCAGATGGGCTATAGCCCATGTCTGTTTAAGATTATCTGTGCCATATCATGTAGCAGATGCATTTCAAATGACAGCCCCAAAATCCAGCACTCACACTTTATAGACGCACTGACATTTTTTTTTGTAAAGAAAACAAATAAATACCCTTACATCTTTTCAGTATTTATGCCATGTGATAAATGGAAGGTTTCACTTTCAATGAAAAGACCTTGTTAGGACATTGAAATCAAGATTTTTTTTCCAGCATTCTAATGAAAGGATCTCATAGATCTCATACTAGATCTCATACTAGAACATAGTATGAGTTTAATTTTACCATTTAGGAGAAGGGGATACAGTAACCTTACACCTTTCTCTTTTTCTAGGATTACTTTTGCCCTGTTGCCTTTCTGGGGTCAGCAAATGAATGAAGACAGCAGTAAAGATAAGTATGGGCCTATGAAAGTAACTTCTGATCCTCTGGCTCAGCAGTGCTGGTGATGAGATTACTCAGAGGGATAGGATGAAGCAACCTACAAAACACATCTAAATCCTAAACTGCATGACATTTCTATCCTCTACACAAAGTCTTTGAGTATTGACATGATGACTGATTCTTGGTTTTATTAAAAAAATTACTGGACCATTTAACATCTACTTAAACAGTGTTTTGAAAAGCTGAGGTATACAGCATAAGGGCTTTTATGTGAATAAAGTTAATAAAAATAATCTTTTCATGCACTAGGTGGTCCAGTCTATGCAAGTCACACACAGAAATCACATTACTGTCAGAAGGCTATAAATATGCTTGTGGAATTTATTTGTTTTTATTTATTTATCTTTTATTTGTGCAGGTTTTGTATTTGTACAGTGCAAGAAATTTCCAGATACAGTTGACACCATTTGGTGTTAAGTAACTTGGTGTTAAGTATTGCCTTATTTTCTTCTGGTCCATGCTAGGTATTTCAGCTATTACAAATAATTTTTACACACTAAGCCAAACCGTGTTAACAAAGTGGCTAAACAGTGTGTGCTAATGCTATTTGTCAATGGAAATTAGGGTGGAAATCTGAAGCAATCCAAAAAGAGATGTTTCCAGGAAGAGGAGGGTCTTTATTTAGATTGTCCTGATAATCATTTATCCCAAAGCTCCTTCTACTTTCTACTGTTACAAGGATTTAATGCTTTAGTAGTACTAAATTTGGCTTCCATTTAGAAAATACAATCCATTCAAAAAAACACACTTGTGGCAATACAGACTGAGAGATTGGCAGTAATGTGGTTTTATTGAACTAAGCACAAACCTGGAATGTAGGAACCATTAAGCTTGCTTCCTATATTAGCAAATATGCTGGCCCCATAAAAGTCGTTTATCTTCCCATGTTTTTATTCCAGCCATCTATAATAAGATGATAATTCTCATATCTGAAGATTGACAGTATGGTAATTTATGCTGCTGCAGAACAGACATGGCTACCCACAGGCTAGGTAAACTACAAAACAAAGATAGTAAATAAAAATAATTTAAACTCAGTTTTGTATATATTATATCATTGTATCCTATCATAATGATTTGCATAAGCAGAAAATGACTCACTGTGCATTCTTTGAAGTTTCTTTACAACATATGAACTTAAAATTTATATTATGGTAGTGATAATACTGAATTTCTCAAGTTTTTGTATCCATACTTTCAAATTTCAGCAAGTTTGTCCAAATACACCAAGTAAGATCTGGTTTTCTACAAATATTTTCTGAGATGAAAAACTACCAAAATTTTCATTAATTTAAATATTTCTAAAATTTTGTAACAGCTGCCCTAAGGATACTTTCTCAGTTGGTTTTCAAAAGAAAGTAGGACAATTATATTGTTTTTCAAGGGATTGGGATAATAACTTCAGACAAAATTCAGCACACACATCTAGATCATGGATAAATGACTTTTTAGAGTATTTCTACACTGGTTCTTTTAAAAAACCTTCAAGTGATCCAAAAATCTCATCATGACTCCATGGCCTCACTTCCTCCTATACTACTGTAGCCTTCACAAAGGACATCTATGCTGTATTTATCTGCAAAGAAAAGGCCCTGTGGAAATGTAGATACAAATTATTTGTTTCTCCTTCTAGATTACCTATTTCTTAGGGAAAAATGAAAAATGATTCTGATATAGGCAAACAAACACTGGAATGGGTGACTGCAGACTTTCTCTATGTAGGCAACGTCTAGATTTTATTTTTTTAAAACCCATGCAGAAGTGGACGAACGCAGGTGCTTAAGGAGAGAGTTGTCTTTGGGACGAAACCTCTGAGTCTAAATACTGAAATGCTATACTAAGTGAAAGCAGGAACCTTACATGTCTGGTGAAGCATCCTCTGGAATCACATTTCCCTCTTTACAGATCATATAAAAAGCCTTTGGAAATCAGTGCATTAAATTAGATGTCTACAGGTGGGGAGTATGACCAACCCTTTTCTGTTCACTGAAGAAAATGAAGCTACAGAATTGAAAGCAGATCTGTAAGTACATACACCTTTTATGAAGTAAAAAATTTCTGTAACATAAGTTGGCCTACCTGGCTAATAATAGGGGGTTACAAAAAAGGTACTGTGAAAACAACAAAGCTTTACAGGAAAGCAGCAGTCTTCATGGTGAGAATCACTCTTATCTTGTTATCTTTCAGAAGCCAGGAATAAGAAAAAGGTCGTGCAAGAGCTCTGCTCCACTGAGAAAAGGAATCACTATGTATATTAAAATGCCCATTTTCCCTTTTCTGGAACTCAAAAGATTAATCCCAGAGGGTGACGGGCACATGAGAAATACGGAAATTTCAAAATATGCCATTAGCTATGCAGAATATCTGAGCCTATTTAAGAATGTCTCACAATTTTCACCCTGCTTCACTGTTTCACACTTTTTAAAGCACAATCACATTCTCCAGTAGATTATGTGCTTTACTTACTCACACTTGCACACACCCACATACAGGAAATTAGATGATAGCCCCCTCAAAACTAAGGCTTCTACTCAATCTCCTTTGAGAGGATATAGAAAGAAAAAAGAAAAAATGTCAGTGTGGTTCCCAGTTTTGCAATTGAGGATCTTTGTCACTAAAACACTTCACGACTCTGTTGTAACAGCAAAACAACATATCTGGAGATTTAAACAAACAATCAGCTGACAGTACAAGTAGATTTGGTGCTTTTTCTAAATCCAATTGACCTTTGTAAAGGCAAAGGCAAAAAAGCAATACTTGACATTTTGCTCAAAATAAAGAAAACATAATTTAGTGATTTTCATCCAACTGTGGTTAGCTCCAGCTTCAAAGTTGCTCAACTCCTTCCAGACCCAAATGATTTGCAGTCCTCATCTCCATTAGAAAGCTCCTGAGAAAGTTACTACTAAGCAGTTATACTCAGATCTCACATTTAACTGTTGACACATTCCTTTGGAGGAAAAAATCCATCACCAAAATTCAACACAAAAAGAAAACACTTGCCACATTACATTTATATACTTTCAAACAAACTGACTTTGAAATTAATTTACAACAGTACAGTTAACACGTTTAAATTCATAGACCTTTTGTTAACAGAAGGAAATACTGAAAATCTCAAAGAATGTATGAGATCACAGCCACACTCAGTGTTTATGAGCAGGTTGGATGTTTAACTGTTTGTCCTTACAAATCTCAGGTGTCAGAGCACTGTGCTAGTCATCATCATCATCATCATCATCATGGCTAGGCTTTGTGAACGAAGATTTGGGAAGGGCTCTGCCCACGCTAGTAGTTGCAGGAAAACTGAATGTAACTTTGAAAGATGCTCTGTACCCTCACACCACATTGCCTCCTGAACAGAACTGAGGTGTTGGAACTCAAAGAGTTCTTCTTAGTCAGAGTAAACTCTGAAAACAGACTGAGGTGTCTAAAAAAATTAAGATATATTGTTTTGCATGCAAGATGACTCTAGTGTGATTATATGGCTGCTAGGTCAGCATGCACACAGACAGTAGATAATAGACAACATGTGAAATGCTTTCAGGCTTCTGAAATAAGATTTCCAAATCCCTGACCACCATTTAATACTGTTTTTTTCTATTCCTACCATATACATAATTAATTTTTTGGACCAGTGGACTCAGAAATGTCCAGAGGATCCCAAATAATGCATCACCAGTACCTTTTATAATGGCATTCAAGTTACTGTTCGGTACAATGTTAGTGTCACATTTGCTTCCTTCTGTATTATACTGCTGATTTGCATTTGTCCTGAGATAAAGTAATACACTCATCCCAGTTTCTATTTCTTGTTTTTATATAACTTCTCAACTTATAGCAGAAATTCTTTCACTATCAGTATCTTAGTGCATAATTCTGCACTTAGTGTTGTTGGATATCATATAATTACTATTAAGTCATTCCACAGACTAAAAATCATCCATTTCATTATGTAGGATACATCAATCCTCTGAATAACCAGTAATACCTAAATCTGTGTAATCGAAAAACTGTATTAGCATTTTTCTGCCATGCTCATAATGAAAATTCAAGTGAAAATTATTATTATCAAGCTGCAATATTATTATTTTTTTACACTTTTCCCATTTTATTTTAACCATATTTTTCCCTTTGCTCCTCCAATTCTGTTGCAAAACTGTATTCAAATACCTGCCTACAAGTTGAACAGATTTCATGCTTTTCTTTTGTCTAGGTTAGCAGATAATGGCTTGGATTAGTATGCTAACTTCACTATATCCAAGTCAGATTTTACTTTTAAGTATCTGATCTTTAACTGTAAAACTGATATCTAACCAATGGGCTTTTAGTTGTCAAAATCAAAATATATTTAGTATAGAATATGTAACTGAACCAATGTTGTGGCACAAAAAGGTTTTTCCGATGTATAGAAGTCTCCTTGCCTTAATCAAAGATTCTTTGCCTATTCTATTACAAACCACTTTTGAGTTAAAGGCAAACTATTTCCATATCATGTCACTGTTTTACAGAGTCACTGTTTCTTCTGGCAACTACCTCCTCTTTAGTCTTGATGTGACCTGACAGAGCCCACAATAACACTTGTTTGGAAGAAAGCACTTCTAAAAAGAATCCATTGAAGAGTTTCTTTTAGGCTAACTCTGTCCTGGTTTGGACAATTTCTAATTCCTTAATTCCTAGGATAGAAAAATCATTATCAACTGTACTTAGAGAATTGCTCTGTCCTCACTGGAAAATAAGCATTTATTGTTTATGTGCATACAGATTAATAGCACAAATGCTTTTTTTAAGTGTTGTTAGGAGAAGCTGCCAAAGACTGATTTCACTGATGGTTTCAAGATATTTCAACTGTGTCTAGATGAGAAAACTTGTTAAATGGTCTGTTTTTTTTTAAGTTTGGAACTCCTTCTGAACTCACACTGGTTACTGTATGCAGTAACCATTTTACCCACATGAGGGAGGTTTGTTTATGCACTATTCTATAAGGGGCATGAGATTTGATTCTCTAAGGACTTAACTGATCGGACTTTATTTTTCCCAGTTTGTACACATTTTTCATACCCCTTTCTGTCCTCTTCTCTTACCAACTCAAAAGTCATCTACAAATCAAGGCTCAGTGATATTCCTTTAACTCATATTCATTCCACACTCATCAGATGGAAAACATTATAAAAATCTAAACAAGTTCCAAAAGTAACACCTGTTTAAAATGTATTCTATGTCAAGGATAAAATTAAAGACAAAGAGGTCTTTATGTTGCATACAGTATTTCAGGGGAAAAAAAAGTCAATTAAGGCAATCTTTACTGAATTCCAGTTATTTCATTGTCACTTCAGAATGAAATTTTAGCTTATCATGGTTTCTGCTAAACTTGCATGTCATTAATATGTTGAGTAATAATGAAACTATGAGAGATAAAATCAGTAAAGCTATTTACTTTTTCTGCAGTAGTTGCCTGGAGTCCACTGAAGCAGTACATAAAATAAGGAAAATATTTTTTTTTAACATGAACTTTACAATTCCCTGAACAAGGCTTCATCTGTATTTATTAGGAAGAAAAGGAGAAAACATCCTCCTCATACTGCTGAAACATCAGGCTTGTACAACACAGAGGGTTCTTGTGCAGGAAATGTGTGGGTGGAAGAAAAGGGAATGGTTCTTTTCCTAGAGGCTATTAAAACTTCACACGCATTTATTTCTCAGAAACATTCAGATCAGCCTCCATAACATAATGATGTTCAGCAGGAAGACATATATGCACAGAGACCACCCTGCAGTGCTGAAACATGAGAAACCAAATCCACTGCTCCAAAGATGGCTAATGTCTTATTTAAACTTTCTCATCTATACATTTTCCGAGTTTTGGAGGTTTGTCATTAGCTCCATAATATTCAGTGCTTCCTTAAAAACTGATGACCTCGGGTACCATGAGGGTTTTGTCTATCACAATGAATGGGTTGAGGATAAACTTTCCACATATCAAATCATAGAACCAGAGGAAAACTGACTAGATGGGCCCTTGGGAGGCCATTCAGTCAACTGAGAGTGTCAGTCCACTGACTGGGTCTGTATCACCTTGCCTAGCTGAACTTTAAAACCCTGCAAAAGTGAAGATTCCAAACATCTTTAGGAAACAGGTCTAGTTCCATACCTCCTCCTAGTGAATTATTTTTCCTGATATCCAGTCTGAACCTTCCATGCAACATCTTGCAGCCATGTGCCCTTGCTGTTGTTACCTGGTGCTATCAAGAAAGCAGAAGTGTATGACAATGTAACTTTTTAACTACCTTCCAAATATTTGTATGCTGATATTATATTTTCCATTGCTGTCCTCCTCACCTGACTAAATAAACCTTCTAAAGGCTAAAGCCTGTTCCTTCAGGCATTGTTAAAAGGACACGTGCTCCATCCAGGCCTCTGACCACTGTGGACCTTCCCCTGGACCCTCACCAGTTTCTTCACATGTCTCATGAAATGGAGACTCCAAAACTGGATGGAGTATTCAATGTGTGGCTTCGCTAGCTATGAGCTGACACACATGATAACTCAGTCTGTTGGGTAAATTCCTCCAGGTACAGCCTGAATGTGCTTTACCTTATTTCCAAGACAAATTCCATTTTCCCTAGCACTGTCAGCCCCAAATTTCCTGAAGTTATGCTCTGCCTTCTTAAAATTTGAGAGTAATGCTATCCTTTTACTTGCCATCATGCTTATCTTCAGTCACCATAATTTTCAAAAATAGGCTAACAACCACATGGCCAGATCTTTCAGCACTTTCGGATCAATCCCTTTCAGCCCCACTAATTAATGGTCTTGAAATAATGGTACACAAATTAGTAGTCTGGATTTAAAGGAAAAAAAAGATACTGATTTTACATTATTATACCAAAATACTTCTTTCACCTGGTGTACCATGGTGAATTTATGCTGATACTTTTGGTCTGTGTTTGGCCCCAGCCACCTGCAGTAGTTTACATTCTCTCTGCCAAGTTCACTGATAAAACAGTTATTCGTCCTTGGAGGGAGAACTTCTGTATAAACTGTTTTAACTGGTGTTCTGTGACTGGCTGGTTGTCCTCCAAGGCCGCTTGAAGGAGAAAGTGATGAGGAGGGGAGAAAGGCTCGACCTCCAGCTCAATTAGAAAAGACCCCCAAAGCATACTGCGTGTGCATTAGGGGATTTCCAAAGTTCTCACGCATGCACAGAAGAGATGCACTTACATAATAGGGGGTGGGACTGAGGGCCTCTGGCTGGGCAGTGCTGGCCACACCTGGGAGGTTGTGGTCACTCAGTTAATTGTATAAAAGTAGATAGTGCTTTCTTGGAGGGAGGTAACTTCACACCAAGGACAACATTGCCTGCCAGTTTGTGAACTTACTGACTCTCCAAGGATGCAGCTTCTGCTACGGGTAATAATAGGTATGCTAGGTCGGTAAGATAACTTTATGGGCAACAGCTGGGTAACTGGGGAGGTCGTGCTGGGGGCTTATTTCTCTCCTCCTTTCTCCCTTTTGGGTTTGTTTGTTTTGTTGGCCACCTCTTGGTAATAAATACTGGGTTTTGTTAAGCTTTCAATGGTGTCATGGTTTTCAGGCTTCAGTATATTTGAACCCCTCCCTAATACACCTGGGTTATTGAAAAAAAGAAAGAAAGAAAAAAAGAAAAAAAAAGCTATTTATGGTGACACAAAGAGACTGGCAGCAATGCAAAATAAAAGGCAGACGATTTATTACAGATAGTAAACCAACTTGGTTTTATTCTATTCACTACAGTAAGAGAAGTCAACTCTTAACAACAGATGTGAAAGAAGAAAAGAACACACTTAATTAGAAGTCCTTTTCAGTGGCCATGTTCCACTGTTTGCAGCAGTACTTGCCACAGTTGCATTTCCTATTTGTTATGTAGTACATAATTCTGGCCATTCTTGCACCTTCCAGGCTGCAAACTGCTTTGTCATCTTCTACTTCAAAAAATTGGTGTTTAGAGACTTTTTTCTCAAATATATTCTTAATGTAAAGTTCTTCAAGAATGGATGAAGGAACTTTTTAGGCACTGAAGGACTTAAAATGTTATTTAATTACCATATTTATTTTTTAAAAAATACATTCTAGTCACATTTTTCTATTTTACGTCAGTGACTGAGAAGTCTAAATGTTTTTGAGTGATGATTGGTTGAAAATCCAGTAAAACAAAGCCCACATCAGTACACTCTTTCACTGCATACTATTTGAAGTTTTACTATGCATTATTCTGCATACTTTCATCACTAAAAACACAGCTTTACATACAAGCTACTCTCTTCTGACATAAATTTTTCCTGTATATTTAAGAGATATTTAGTTCTATCCTAACAATGCTTCCTATGTTTACCTGACACCACACACTTTTTTCTTTGTTTTGTCTCCAGCTATAAACTGAATTTGGGTCCATTATGCAAGGACTTGAATAGCTAAATGGAATCTTTTACCATAATTTCAGAAATAATTACAGGAAAAAGGGTGTTAGAGTACATTTCAGGTGGTAACTAGGAACACTGAGCATTCTTCTTTAAGAAGGAAGTCATAAACATAGAGAAAGGGATATAAAACTGAACATTGCATTGTTGTGATTCACTGAATAATCAAGTCTCTTGGACAGTTTTGTATGTTTGTATGTATAATGCGTACCAATGTAGTGTCCAATCAGGATTACATCCCAGAATTTTACCTGGTGATGTCAAAAGGTGTGACATATCAAAAAGTTATAAGCTTTATTTTAGTTATTTTTACTTTAAAAAAAATTTACAACCTGAACAAAGTTTCAAGGTTTTTTACTTTAACAAAAATAACTTCTTTTCCTACTGCTTTTTTGTTTAATTATTAAATAAATAAACAGTACTTAATATACTGTTGTCTTTTCCTCCAGGTAAGAATTCAAACCTCCAGAAACAGCATAAAATCTGCTTTAATGCACAGATGTCAAAATGCAGTGCTTGCTTTGGATGTGTATTTTATTTTGCTTCTGGGGCAGTGTATGAATTCTTTGAGCTGTGTTTAACTGTGTTTTGTTTATGCCCACAGCTGACAGAAGAAGATTTCGTATTGCTTGGACTATAGCTACTTGAACACACATATGTGCTTTTATTGATATTCTGCTTGTAGTTCAGCTTATCTTGGCATTACTATGATGCCTTCATTGCATTTTGTCGGGCTTATCTGCAGTATAGCATCACTTTTTGCAAAATCTGTAGGCAGCCTTTTACAACCCACCACATTTACTCCCATCTCATCTCTGTCTAGTACTGGATTTTGTTTACTTTTTTGTAGCTTTAATTATCAGAACCATTGCATGGGATCTTCTGGTCCACCTCTGATTCATCAGAGCAGACGCTTTAGGAAGACGCCGTAAGAAACAGGAAGTGAGCCTATTTATAGCAGTAGCCTGCTCTGTGACCCCTGACTACATTTCAGAGTTAAACAGTATGTTCTAGGAAGAAATACATATTTCATTTGAAACTGGTGCTGGCATAAGCTTTATAAACTGCATACTCTTGCTTATATTCTTCCCTGTACAACACAATGCAATAACTTACTCTCTACTGTCTTCTTACTATCACAATATGTGGTATTTTTTAACTTTTTTTTGTTTCTAAAACTGTGCTGTATTGATTTCTCTTATCATATTTATTTTCTGCTGTTCCTTAAATAGGGTATTCGATTCCTATATTTCCTATATTGTAGGCATTGACAACAAATCTACTAGCTTTCTTCACTGTTTTACCTCCTTTTCTAAAGCTAGCCTTTGCTCTCATTCTGGTTTCACCCTGCTATTTCAATTAATGAAGTTTTGTGAATCACATTTTCTCCACTCAATGTCAGGTTTGGATGTGCACCTGTTCACTTGTTTTCTGTATGCCCATATTTCTTGTTAAAGCTACCAAAGGCTTTTCAGATATTTCTTATATGTTATATTATTTCAGAATAATATATATATTCTGAAACACCTCTTACTGTAATCCACTACAAATAAGTTGACTTTTCAAAATTTTGTATTAGGCAAGTCAGCCCATTCACCCAGTTTGGAAAACCATGAATCAACTCTTACTTCTAGACTTTTCCTGTGTTTCTTGGGAAGAAGTATTTCACATGTAGCACTGACGCTTACTACGTGGGCATGAGTCATCCTGGTGTGCTCAAACACAGAACACACAAAGTCATTTAACCCTTATCTGCATCATCCAAAATAATACACTGGATTTTTTAAATACTGTAGTTAATAATGGGATATCTCCTAGTTACAATTTACTTTTCTCCTGATATAAATTGCTTGGAATTTTAATACTATTGATGGATAATATTTCAGTATTTCATAGGAATAGAGTTTTTATTCAAAATTACTTATTAAAAAAATTAATTAATTTATTGCTCAGAGAAGAGTGTGGTGGGGCTTAGCACAAGGTACAGGAAACCGTGACAGGGGTAGTTATGGGATATTTAATACCTTGCTGTTTGCAGTGTAAATACACTCTAAATTATAAAGATAAAGGACAGAGGTGTGCAGCACAGTGGAAACACAGGCAAAGAAAAATCAAGATTGTATTAAGTCAGCTGGAGAGAATAGCCTGAGAATGCGTCTGAAGCCTCATCTCTACCCCTCTGCAAACAATGGGAAGAGATCCACCCACTGCCCTGAACTTTGGATCCACTGAACGCAAACATGCTGCTGACAACGTCAGCTGCACAAACCAGAAACACTCCCCTAATGGCATGAAAAACATGTCAGTCACTAGGACAGCTCTGGCACATGCAAACCAGCTTGTGAAATCCCAGCCTTCAGAGAGAAGTACTTAAGACAGAAGCTTCCGCTTTCACTTCTGACGCCAGCAAATAAATATTTTGTGAATAAATCCATGATGACAATCCTATGTTAAGAAAGAAGGTTTCTTTCTGTTTTGCAAGTGAAAAGATAAGGAACCAAGGCTTTTTGCATGGGAGCATGGAGTATGTTTCTACAGCGCAGATAGGATAGGATAATTGGGAACATACTGCCAAGGAACTCATAACATCAGATATCCCAAACATGCTTCTTATTATTTTCCTTTCATGCTTGTCTCAATGTACTTTTTATTTTGTAAATCAATTATTGCTCCTCCATACATCTCTTTGAATATTTATTCCTGAAATTACAGGGAAAGGGTTGCTTTCCCCTGCATCCACTAGAATAGCTTATACTATAAACTTTTCTCTGATGGGAACCATTTCCCACAGGAAGTGCTTGGAAACTATTTGTCCTTAGTGGATGATTTTTCTAGCAAGTGCATTTCCTAGGAAATGCATGTCATAAGGCTAAACAAATACAATGGATAACATTCAGTGTCCTTTCAGTCTCCTGCACTGAACCCACTTTGAGATGCAACACATTTTAATGGGTCACGTTCTGCTTTGTTACACAGTCCATAGCTCCTGAGCAGCAGGGAAGCAGCTCTCTGCTTCTTGTAAATTATTTCATGTTCTCTCTTCTGTTGTGAAAAAGCTCTTAATGAACACTGAATTGCTTTTCAGCTGAAACAGGGCATGTTGTATGACAGAAATGCCCACCAATGAATGGTAAAACCACCTTTCATTGCAGAAAAAAACCACCTAATTTTAACAATCACTATGAATTCTGAGAGCTGATAAAGACATAGAATGAGATGTTTCTATTGACACTGTTATGAAAATGTGTTATCCACTCTTAAGTCCCCATTTCCTTTCCCAATCACAAACAGACGGCCTGAGACTAAATCTTCAAAGGACACTGGACATGACTGTCCACAAGCTGGATAAACCTGGCTCTGCAGAGCCTGCAGGTCAGAATGATCCTCAGCAGGGAGTGTGTGTCCCCTGAGACCAACCCCTCCTCAGTGGGAACATGGTCTGAAAAAGCTTTATGAAGCTGCAGCTGCCTACAGGAAACCACTCGTTTTTTCAGTATTTGTAATACACAGTTTTCTTCTACACAAGCACTTTGCATAGATATTTTTTCTAAATAAGTTCATTAGTTTATCTGGTTATTTATGAAAAGCATAGATTAAGGAAATTTACAGACTTCATCTTGTTTCTTCCCTATTTTTCCTTTCATGCTACATGTCTGGTCACCTGAACCAGACATCAGTTTTTTCATTTCCTGATTATATAAATTCTAACTTTAAAAGAGGAGAATAATGTACATGGGATGGTTATTTAAAATGGGAAGGTGTTCCAAGAAATGTTTTTTAACTTGTTTTATAGAGATTTACAAAGCACTGAAGGCAATCATCTACTAAGACAAACAAATTTAAAAACTCTAGTACTGTGCAAGAGCTACTCTATTTTTTTTCAACTTCTTTCAGGTTACTCAACACTAAAAAGCTACCTTTTTTTTTTAAATGTATGGTAATTTTATACTTTAAGAAATATCATGTAAATAGTTATAAAAGGTAGTGGATACTGTCCTATTATATTTTATATCATAAAACTCCCATTAAAGGATAAACATGTTTTTAAAACATGGACTATAAGTTACCAAGCTTCTCATAGCTGGAAATAAAGTTTTTGTTTACTACTGTTTCAGTTGGAGCTCCAGACCTGCATGTTTTAGTTTAAAATAATAAGCAGGAAAAGATCATGCATTTGCAATTTTAACATCTCCTTTCAATAAGGGACCGTGTGTTTTATAATTGAGGTTTTACAAATTCTCTAGGATTAGGAATAACAAAAATAACAGGTTTCTCCTTTTGATGTGGAAGATCAATATTGATGTAATTTGAACAGAGATGCTATATTACCTTCTGCAAGTCCATTGTAATCTACAGTTATTTCCCAGATATTAGGAACTATCATTCAGATATCAGGAACCATCATTAAGGTAGAAGCCAAATTAATTGATAATTAATTCATCCTAATACAAAAAAGACCATATCTATCAGTGAAGCAGAGCCAATATATGTCAATGTATACAGAACAGTTAAATGACACTATATACAGAATAATCAAATGTGTTAAAAGGAGAATAAGGCATACTTTATTCCTCAATTTATAAAAAAGAATTTATGTTTGAGATGTACATTTTGAAAATATTTCAATACTTCTTAAGGAAACTCCCACCTTTTGAATTAAAAAATAAAATTAACCTATTTTGTGAAAATACTCTTTTAAAAATAATTTTTATTTGATGGTTTATAAAGATTTTTAATATTGGAAAATAATAAACAGACATTTCTGTTACAAAAATATAAGAGGGGCATATTGGAGGGCAGAAGAATATGCCCTCCAAAAGTTTTGATACATATTTTTGAAGTTCCTCCTAATTTCACTGTTTTCAGACATCAGAGGCATTTCTCATCTGTGATATACTAACCTCTATTCCATAAACAATTCTGCAATGTGCAGTATGCAATGTAGTAGTGAGCCCAGTGGAAGCATTTATATGTGTAAAATTTTGCAACGGGCTATTTACATATTTTATAACTACTGTTCAACTTCTAATTTATATTTGTTTCCTTTTTCAGTAAAAGATCTTTGTTTTACCAATACGTATGCTGTATTGAGAAAAACCAAGCCTCAAGGCTCACATCTCACAATAGAAAAAATTCAGTATTAGGTCTATATAATCTAAAATATTTGCTATTTTTTTTTAATTAGAATTAACAGATACAGAAAATACTCCATGCTTTTGTAAAGGCTGCAGATATTTTAGTTTTACTGCCATAATTATCTCAGTAAGACTTTACATACAGAAGCAAGCAATTTTCTTTCCCAGTGTAGCAGCTATGAAATTCAATTTATTGCAATTACATTGCTATTGTTTCAAAACAATGCATCCCTTGCTTTAATATGCATTCCTTATGTCAGTTTGGGAAATAAAGAGAATACATAATTAACACTTTCACTGTGTCACAGTCTATTACTGGATGTCATTCAGCTGGTGAAGTCAAAATGACAAACATGAATAGAGGAGAAGTCCTCCAAGTCTGCAGGAAGATTGAGGCAACAGGTTCTTACCTGCAGGCTGTTGAAGATGATGAAGAAGACCAGCATCCAGAGCTGCTGGTAAGCCATGTGCAGTCCTCCCCACAGCCAGGTGATGGAAATCAGGGCAAAGAGGTACAAGACCAAGGGGATCTCTGTAAACCACAAACACAGCATTTCAGCTGGTGTGCCCTGAGAAAAACACTTTTTAAAGCATTACTGACACAGGACCCAGTTTTTTTGCTGTCTCTGGCAAACCTTGGAGCTTGTTCTCCAGTGATGGGCAGCCCCTCTCCTGCCCTAGTTGGGTGGGGGTCCCAGGGCTTTTGGGACTCCATCTCACCATCAAGAGACCAGCAGAAGGGCACGACAAGTGGACTGAGAGATGTGAGGGGCATGGGGTCACAGCCCAGCTCAGCAAACCAGGCATGGGTGCTTTGCAGGTGGGAAGAACACACTTGGAGATGGAAAATATGCAGAACTTGGAAGAAGCATGGAAGAGCTCTTGGCAAGCTCTGAAAATTTTGAGAGGAAATGTATTTCTAAGAATTGAGAGGAAAGGGAATAGAAGAAAATTATTATGGATACATAAACTGCCCCAACTCTGGCCACATATAGAATTATATTGCAATTATAAGAATAGCTTATTCTTTGATTTGTTGATACTTTCCCCTTCAAGTCAAACATAAGAAGGCAGCTGACCCCATAAAACTTAAAGTGACAACTTCCACTCAGTCAAGGAACTCCCCAAGACAGACTTTGAAGTAGTTAACTTCATTCACCTTCAAAAATACATGCAGAATCTCTCTTTAAGCAGCACCCACACATACAGCTGCATTTTATATTCTCTACTGTATTTACAGCATAAAAGATTTCAGGAATGCTGTCAGGAAGATGTCTGCCAGCAAGGACAAAGTTCGCCAAAAGGAAAGCAGAAGTTAGTTTTTGCCTGCACACGTTTCTCCCACTGACAGAAGCCAGCCCCCTGTGTTGACTGTGTTTGCGGCAGAACTCAAAGTCCATGTTTGTCAGGTCTGCACACCTCGGGGGCAGAGGTGCTTGGCCAGGTATTGCCCCTCCCTGCATTAGTCATGCAGCATCAGCAAAGAGTGGAGACGTGCTTTTGACAGGCATCGTTCCAGGAACAGCAGTTTGGGTTTGGCTTACACCGAGAAGGCACTTACTATTTGTACAGTATTAAACAAAATTGCTAAAGGACTCCCAAAGTCACATAAACATAACATTTTAACAAGAAAAAGTGTAAAGATGCCTGCTTTTTGCAACATATTGGTAAAATTTATGACAATATTTCTTTATTGGTAACAACTGTTTCATTATCAGTACTGTAAAGAGTTAATACAGAGTTGAAACTCTGGCAGTATTTAAAGCCTCAGCTGTTTGAATTCTCTTCAACCATTTTATTCAGATAATTTGTTGTATTTTGATCAAACAAAAGCTCAATAACTAGAATAAGCATATCAGAAAATAAGCAACAAATACTTTAAAGTTTGTAAAATCAGCATTGCGCAAAGGAACGGGACTCCAATAAATAGGCTTGATATGAACCAAAACAGACAGCCTAATTATTTGTAGTTTTCTTCATATGAAAATAAAACCAACAGCCCCCTCCCACACTAACTCAAAGGGTGATTCTGAGCAGATGAACCTTAACTGACAAGACTTTAAGTCCAAGTGCAAGACCTCTAGTCTACTTGGATAAATCTGAGCAGATAAGACTGGCCTGGAGAGTCAGCTCAGCATCACTGTGACGTAACTGAAACACTGTCAAGCAGTTCTGGTGAGTATTAAATAACCAAACTTCGCTGGTCCACAATTTTTCAACACAGCTATCACACCATTTTTTAGTACCAAGAATGATGGAAGGTTTTATTTAAGCAACAGGCAGTGCACCTACTCCTTAAATTATACTTTGTACTCCGAAATTGTCAATTTTCTGTTTCTTCTGTCTGTGGAGTTAGAACTACTCCTTAACTTTATGTATTCAGTCTGCTTCAATATAAAAATGTCAAGTAGGCTACCTGAAGGTTTTCTTCTTTCCTTCCACATCTGATATTATAGATAAAATCCTCCAGGACAATGACTCTGAGCAGTGAAAAATGCTAAATCAAATAGAAATTAATAAAACTGCAAATTATTAAATAATATTAATGTTCTAAAGCATAATGCAGAGTGTGTCTTTGCAGCAAACATCTGCATGATTTAACTGTGGAAAATAAAGAATAAACTGTGTTTTCATAGTGTATCCAAATGTTTGTATTCTCATCACTGTTGGTCATTGTGTTTCATTTTTTTTCTATAAATAGGAAAGTCAATAAATGAAGAAATTAAATAGTGCAGCTTTAATGATTTTCTGAGTTTACCTATAAATATTTACTATGTGTCTTCTCCTTAGGTTGTTGAACTGATAATGCAAATTTAATTGCTTTAATAGGTCTTGGCTAGACATGAATACCTACTGCAAAACCTGAAAGATCTTTACAAACAATTTTTCCAGATGATTGGGGAGAATATATTGCTTCATAGAAGCAATATACGGGTAATGGGATTTTGTAACAAAAAAAAAAAAATAATAACAGATTTCTTTCATAAAGTTCAAAGAAGAAAAGGCCACCACCAACAACGTGCAATCAGTAACTCATGACCAAATCTCTGATTCCATATTGGTAATGTTAAACTTGCAGAATTTAACAGTATCTGATATTGAAGGTCAGAAAGCTGGTAGGTAAATATCCATGAAATCCAACTGGACAAAATTGTTCATTGGTAATTTGTAGAAATAGGAAGCAACAAACCTGTTAGAATATTATTTTGGTAAACTTATATTTTTTGATCTGCTGCTGCTTTTGGCAAGGAAATTTTGAAGTTAAAGGATTCCTCCTAAAAGAAAAGCACACTTCCCATTAAGCATAAAGAATACATCATCATTACTACAAAATCATAGAATATTGGCCTCTCTAATCTTTCCATTAAATCTTAGGTTTTCGGCAAACTTTCTTATACATCTTTATGACACTTTATGGCATAATCAAATGAAAAAATCAGACACCTTATTATAGCTTATGCTATTACAATTATTCAGGGAACATGGCAAATTCCAGAACAACCGCAAATCACAGGGAAAAAAAAAAAAAAAAGAAAGAAAAATTTGAACCTACTTATCTCCACATAATAAAATTATTAAGATTCACTATGTAAAATTATATGAGTACTAAATTTGCAACTATACAGTCATAACTCATGCAATTAACTCGCTCCTGCAGATTTCTTCAAAGGAAAAAAGCTAATTTGGACATGTAAAGCACAGTGCAACGAATTTAAATTATGTAAGTGCAGTTGATGCATTTAAGTTATTATCTAATTCGGATCTTAGTTCTTTATTTCAGCTTGTAATTACGCTTGTGCATTTTGTCCTAACTGTATTTGTAAAAAATCTTGGAGGCAAAGATTTTTTTTTTCTCCTAATTACAAAAAAAGAAAAGCTCCTGGAGCACTATAAAGATTAAAATATTATATCCAATATGTGTGATGAATATTGTGAATACTGTACATAACTTTTAGTTCAGAAGTAGCCAACATCTGGTTCTTGATTTCTAGGTGCATATTGTCATCTCAAGATGAAAGCATTCCTGCAATTTACTGTTCCTTTGATTCTTTAGATACATTATATATGTCTTATAATTCAATATAAAGACTTTAGCATATATATCACAGGATAGGGAAGACATGTAACTGCATGTTTACACATACATTCTCACTTGCAATCAAAAGCCCTGTCCTCAGCATCATTTCCTGAGCACAGAAGTATGTTTGGAATGTTCTGCACTTGCATTTTGTAGGCTTATTTGTTTCTTGAGAAGATCAGATGCTAGTAGGTATAGGTGGACCATCCAGCATGTTCTGTCATGACCAGGAATTCCACACTGCTAAGGCAATAAATGTATTTGGGAACTGGATATAGATAATGTTTAAGGTCTCTTCTAGTGCAAACCACTTTATGATTTTATATTAAAGAAGTTTATATGAAAGAACATGCAAGAGGGTAGTTAAAATTTTACAGCTAAATATCTAAGGCATTCTTCATGAAGTTCTATTTTGGCAACATAAAGTTTTTATCTTTACATTAATTCTGGCACTTTTACAATTATGATATCTGACTCAGGTAAGTTCTACTGCATATTTATGGGTAGGGCATGAAAATTATGCCAGTTCAATATTCATTCAATAAATGAAGCTCATCTATTCACAAAAGAATTATCAGCAAAAAATGGAGGTGAATTTTCAATTAAAATTGCTCTGTTATGTTTTCAAATATTACCATGAAATTATGGAAGGTTAGCAAACCGTTAAAAATAAGATATGTATATTTGATTACTGTTTTAATAATCTCCAATTTCTGTATTTGCATATTAGGACTGTCAAGAAAAAAACACCATTCCTTACACATGCCTGTCTCAATCTCCTGTTGCTTCAACCAAATATAACCATCATGCTTTATACTACCTGATTTCCACCAAAAGCAGTCTTTCTTGTTGCAAACTAAAATATTAGTTAACTTAGAGGCTGTTTATCCAATGCATGCTTCTAACTTGGCTCCTGTCAAGGTAAACTTTTGAGAAGGTAGTTTCTGTATACAGCAGAACAGTCAGCCAACAGAACATGTTTGCTCAAAGGCTGGTAAATGGAACCAATACAAACTTAGATTCTTTCAGCAAACTCAATCCTATCTCTGAACAAGTACACCAGAGGCAGAGTTGGCATTCTTTGTAGAAAAAACTCCCAATTATATCCCTTAGTTTTCCAAGAAAATATTTATCTTTCTACAAACAGATCCTCTTTGCAGCTACCAAAGAGGAAATGTTTTCTGTTAGACACGTATGGTGAAACCCAGCATTGTTATTCTGCTCTTGGTAACAAAACTACACGGGAGTCCCCTCTAGTGTGGGTAACAACAAACTCTCTGCTCATAGGATAGAACAAAATAGCGAGAGACAATGCTGCTACCCAAGTTCAGGAAGACGTTTTACTACCACAGGCAGAATTTATCCTAACAGTTGTAGAAGAATAATGGGGTGGCCCCTACAATGGAGTAACTGCATTGGCAGATAAGGGAAGAGCAACTGATGACATCTATCTTGAATTCTCGGAGGCCTTTGACATTGCCCCATACAACATCCTTGTCTTTAAAATGGAGAGATACAGGTTTGACAGACAGACTACTTAACAGATGAGGAACCAGAAGGATGGTCACACTCACAGAATGGCTATCAAGAGCTCCATGTCCAAATGCAGATCAGTATCAAGGGTCTGCACTGGGACCAGTACTGTTCAATACCTTTATTAAAGACATAGACAGTGGGACTGAATACACCCTCAGAAAGTTTGTGGATGATACCAGGATGAGTGTTGCTGTTGATATGCTTGAGGGATGGGATGTCATCCAGAGGGATGCTGACAGCCTGGAGCAGTGGACCCATGAGCAAGGCCAAGTGCAAGGTTCTGCACCTGGGAAAGGGAAATCACAAGTATCAATACAGGCTGGGAGATGAAGAATTGAGAGTGGCCCTGCAGAGTGGGACTTGCACAGGGGGAGATGACAAGCTGATGACAAGCTGGACATAAGGCAGCAATGCGCACTTGCAGCCCAGAAAGCGAACTGTGTCCTGGGCTGCATCAAACCAGCAGGTAAGGGAGGTGATTAACACTCCCTACTCCACTCTGGTGGGACTGCATCTGGAATGCTGTGCCAAAGATTGGGGTCCCTAGAACAGTAAGGAGATGGACATGTTGGACTGGGTCCAGGGGAAGACCACAAAAAAGATCAGAGGGCTGGAGCACCTCTGCTGTGAACACAGGCCAAGAGAGTTATTCAGCCTGGAGAAGAGAAGGCTCTGCAACCTTTCAATATTTAAAGAGGGCTTTTAAAAGAGATGGAGAAAGACTTGTTTACCAAAGTCTGTAGAGACATGACAAGGGTGAATGCTTTTAATCTGAAAGAGGGTAAATTTAGAATAGATAAAAGGAAAAATTTTTTGGCATTGAGTGTGCTCAATGGGAAAGACATGGGAAAGGAATGTTTAGAGAAGCTGTGGCTGCCCCATCCCTGGCAGTGTTCAAGGCCAGGTTGGATGGGGCTTGGAACACTCTGAACTAGTGGAAAGTGCCCATGGAAGCTGGGTTGGAACAAGATGATCTTTGAAGGTCCCTTCCAACCCAAGCCATTCAATGATTCTGTGATTCTTGATGGTTCAGGATGAACCTTCTTTACAGGGTAAGCTTCAAAGTATACTAACAAGAGGAGAAAAGAAAGTAAGAAAAATATTGACTCAGTTTTTAACTTAGACACTTTCGTTTTCAATTTATCTATGAACAAATATACTCTACAAATGAAGACAAACTTTACTGTTTCTAATCCTATTAAATTTATATTAAAGTTAGTGATAACCTTCAAGTAGAGGTCACAAATATAGAACTTCAGAATTACCAACTGTAGTTTAAGAGTCTTTTCCTAAAATCTATGAAATTACCAAAAGACCGTATGCTTAGATAAATTTTTTCCCTTTCAAATCTGTATAGCCGAGCCCTTTTTATCTTTTATGGTAATATGCAAGGCAGTGACCTTGCTATTTTACTTTTACTAACAATATTCAGGAATGTTTTGAACAAATTATTGCAGAATCCAGATGGGGTCACCTGTATCACACTGCAATTTTAACTATCTTCTAACTGAATTACTCCCAGAAATGGAATGAACACTAATAGTTCAAATACTCACATGCAAATATGTGTTTGTATGACTATCTATGTATAAATGATAATTACAGGTCTATATATGCCACTCTTTCCTTTTTGCAATGCTCTATGCTCTCCGGAATTTAATGAACAGTTGTACACCATTACTAGCAAAAGTAAAAAAAAGTGTATGTAAAAATATTTTTGTCTTTGTTTACAGCTCCCTACACTTGTTATGTCAGATTATTTACACAGTCATTCACCTGAAATTTTTCTCTCTTTCTAGAAAAGGTAACTAATGAAAAACAGCTTTCCAGACCAGTGACTTTTTTTTTCTTGTTACTTACTTAAACCACTGTTCAAAGTGTTGAAGCTTGCTTGGGTACCAACCCTCAGGCTGGAGACTAAAAAAGGGTTTTTTTGCTGTAGGATTTAATTGTTGTGGATGACCAAATAGGTAGTAAATCTGTATGGAGATGACAGCCACAGCCGATCTTGCAGGAGACGCTAAACACAGATAACTATTTTTTGGTGGCTCCACTTTTCCTCTGTTTTGGATCAAACAGAGAAAAACCTTGGCATTATTAAATGCCATAACAAAACAGCAAAATAATGGGTGTCTGCACAATTAAGGAGGCAACGTTACCAAAAGACATCACTACCAGAGAAAATCTTGTAAGCCAGAACCTGGTGCAGGTATGATCTATAACCCTGTTGCAAAAGTAAGGTATCATCATGCACCTGAGTGCAGGCAACTTTGCTGTAGTGAAAAAAGCCTCTTCCCACAGCATCCATTGATGTGGCTGCAATAACAAGAGCAGAGGCAGGTCCCATTGAGCTTGTGAGAAGACAGAGTCAGCTGAGTGAACTTCAAGATTCAAGATTTAAAAGTGTGATACTAGGCCTTACCACTGCAAACTGCCTTTGAATATGTCTTTAAAAGCACAGTATACCTATAAGACATTAAAAATAGTGTGACTACCCTACCACCACCTCAAATTTCAGAAGAAAGATATTCAGTCAAAAAGCCAGAGGCCTTTAGTGAATAGTTAGTACTGTGTTATGTAGTTATAGGCAAAGTCACAAACTACAGAAATCACCAGCTTTTCTCTCTGGAAGCTACACCATAAACACAGCTACACAGAGACTCAATATACAACCATAAACTGCAGCAGGCAGCTCGTTTCCTTCTCTAAAGCAGCCTCTCTCCAACCTGCTCTCACTCCCACTGTATGAGGTATTTCATTTGTGCTTGTAAAAACTCCTTGGTAGCAAACCATCAGTTTGTCTTGCGGCTGTACAAGTAGTAAAAGTGACAATCTACTTAAAAAAATAAAAAAGAGATTTTACTGAACAGCTCTCTTTCTTATTATTTTTTTCTTTTCTTTTGAGATGTCAGAATTCTTCATCTTATTTTCCAGACTCTATTGGAGAAAGGAAACACCCTGAATCCTATGCTAAATCAAGGTTTTGTTTCAACCCTACTATTTCATGTCTTTATGACATGTAGATATAATTCCTCTTAGTACTTTCTTCCATTTTGAATGACAATTTTATTTATGGCATTGTTCTAATATTCAGTTCACTTTCTTTCTTCAGTTAACTGCTCTGAGACAAGCCTTAACCCTCAACATATCAATAAGAAATATCCTTATTATCTCACAGAGATGCCGAAATAAAGTTATTTATAAATGAATCAACTGTACTATCCAAGACTGAAAAAGGAGCCACCTGTGTGACTGCTTTAGGTAGTCCATTTTATATCAGAGAGAAATGAAAGTGCAACTAAGGTCTTGAGTATCATCAGATCTTATATAAACTCATACAGATCTTAGTCAAGCCAACACTGTGTCAAAGAAAGAAATAAATATTTGTAGAAATATCCAGATTACAATTTTTTAATATTTATTTCTTTTTCTCAAAAAAGGAATATATTTCTATAAGCCAAATATTAAAAATTTATTTGCACTAATTTAGAAAACTCACATTTAAAAAAAAAATACCATGAATGTAAAACAAATATTCCAAGCTTCCCACAGTGTGTCCTATTACCACTACGGTATTGGTCTAAACTGCAGCAACTTTATTTTGGGAACATTGTTGTATTTGAAATTGTTCTGACGGAGAAGGCCGACCGAAACTTCCTGTTTTGCACAAGACAGATCTTTTCTTTCAAGTATGTTTCAGTTTTGAGTAGCATAGGAAATATCAAAGCAGAGGCATTAACTCCAAACACTCCAATGCACAGTGCAGCCTATGTGTGGCTTTGCAGCTGCCAAATGCACTGCAAAGCACAGGGGCCAGAGCTGTGCCCATCACATCCTGCATCCATAGATTATCCCTGGATACAGGCAGGCCATCATTGCATCTGAGCAGCTCCAGCCCTCCCTGGGACAGGTTGTTCAGTACCCCCAGCTAAAACCCATGCAGTGGTCCAAGCAGGGAGGTTCTTTCTTCTATTTCTGTTCTCTTTAACTAGACTAGACACATCTCATAGCCAGTGATACTAATTTCTTTTTCTAGGTTTGACACATTTTTATCCTCCTCAGACAGTCAAGCATCTGTATAACTTCGATCATTAAAATACTTGCACAGACTTCAAAGGGACAAGGCTTAATCTCAAACTAAGTGCGTAGGTACCTACTGAACTGTAGTTTCAGGTGGGGTTCTCTGAACTGGCAAGAACAGTCCATACCATTCTGAAAATACAACTTGTTTGCATAGGGGTAGCCAACAAATCATACCTGCTGCATTTGTTCTTCCTCTGAAAATATCATCGTATGCCTTCCACTGCGGAGTCACCTGGTAGGCGTGGATGAACACCACAAAAACCACAACCAAGCACATTAATGGCACCAGAGCAGCAGTGAAGAGAGCAGCATAGGCATTTGGAATGAAGCACCTGATGGAAAAAAATGGGGAAAAATGCTGTTGATAAACATAAGGGACAACTTGAATTGTCATAAATAGAATTTCAGAAACAAATATTTTTGAAGGACGTGCTGTATAATCCACAAATTCTGTTCCCAGAGTAACTCTGATAGGTTGCACTGTGTTCTGTTTGTTCTTATCTCCTCATCATATCTGTGCACTTACAGTATGCACATTATATTTAGCCTAATCAGTGTTGGAAAGATTTAAACTTGCAATGAAATAAATTATATTTTAACATACTAAATGCATGCTATATTAATTTAAAGTGATCATGCTTAGTCACCCAAGTCTAAAGGGCACTATGTAATTTTCTATACTTAGCTCCTGAAATCACAAATTAAGTTTTGATAAATCCATTTTTAAAATATATGAACAAGTCTTAAAGGCAAGATAACTATCCCTTCTCAAGTTCTTGGAAATTACATGTCATTTGCACACTGAAGCCAAATGTTCACTCCCTTCTCCCCCCCCCCTTTTTTTTCCAACTGTGCTGTCTCTCCTTGCCCTTTCATTTATTAAAGTCATGATTATTTATTAAGATGTGTCAGGAACATGCGTTATCCGTGAAAAAGAGTCAAATTACACATACATGATGATGACTTGAAGGCTATGGACATGATAGTTAAAGAGAGCTCTCAAGGGTAAGAGAGATCAGGGTTTTCTGTGCACTCCCTGGAGACCAGTATGCGCTTTACAGCCACTGACCTACTCTAGAGATGACGCACAACAGAGCAGCCCAAGGGACGGCGTGGGAGTCAGTATGTCTCGAGAGTACGTGGTCACTGCTATTCCTATTAGGAGGGTGTAACTTATCCAGCCCTTCTGTCTCGCAGGTCAGCTCTACTAAGTAAGCTTAGAGTTGATGCTGGTAAAATATATATCTGAGACAAGCCTAGCCACATGTTTCACTGATCTCCCTGGTACCTTCTGGGTTTGCTTAGGTGGACTTGCGTGCACCATGCAGCAAGGCAAGAATGCATTCCTTGTTGTCGCTTCCAGTGCATCAGTTGTGTGTACTCAGTGAATCCCAAAATAATTTCCAGCAGAATCCAGATACCTTCTACAACTCTCTGCAGAAGGCACAGGCTCAGTCAGACACCAAGCTGAGATACCACCTGATAACATCACTGAGCAAGTAAGCAATAGGGAAAAGAGAAACTGCAATTAAAGGTGTTTGTTCCTGTCCTCATAGGATAGATGTTTCAGTCTCTTAATCATCTTGTCAGCCTTCACTGCACTTTTGCACTGAGTCTTTTGCAGTCTGTCTTTTGCACTGAGAAGTCCAGAACTGAACCCAGCATTCCAAGCGTGACCTCACGAGTGCTGAGCAGGGGGGAAGGATCACCTCCCTTGACCAGCTGATATCGGACACAACATCTGATCCATTTCATCCTTCAAATTTTTAATATTTCTTAGCTATGAAAGTTTTTTTTGTTCCCCAAAGGCATTCCTGAGTTAGCACAATCAGCTTTAAGACATGAAACCAAATTGACATATTATTACATTTAATGATTATACTGAAGCCAAGAGTCCTAGCACAAGACTTCTATAAAGTCATATTTATGTTCTGAAGTATTTTTTTTTCAACTTGATACATTTGTGTATTTCAAAGACCATGTATGCTCTTAAAAATTACCTGAGCATCTTGAAACTTTTCTGTGAACACTCCTTTATATTCAGTTAACAAAAGTTGTATAAAAATGAAAACCTATACAGATGAATCACTTTTACTAACACTTGCTTTCAAAAGTACTCTAGAGAGTTATATAAACCAGAAATACACAAAGCCATATTAACATTCAAAACTTACTTTTTTTTCTTGAAGTAAAGGTCAGCCAGCCAATGAAAACCACCTCTTCCTGTAATTTTTATTCACATATATGATATATATGTGTGATGATATATGTTGACAGATAATCTTTTAAGATGTTATTCCATTACCATGACACATTTGCCACATGGAACTATTTGTCTTGTATTCCTAGTACTGGCTGGGAATACAAGAAAAATATCCCAAAATATCAACTAAGTTGGTGATTCAGAACACAACTACTCTATAGAAAAAGGCCTAGAAAGATGAAACTGGAATAAATTACATCATTACAAACCTTGTTTGTTTGAAGATGAGCATTATTTCCTGTAGCATAGCCTTCAAGCAAGTTTTTTTTTGTTTTGTTTTGATTTTTTTAATAGGTCCTGTATAATGAAGCTATTCTTTATTTCTATCTTGGGCGAGTAACTATAAGGTTTTTGTTCTGTTTGTTTTGATTCTGAGTAATAGCAAAAAAAACAAACAAACAACCAAAAAAAGTTACCCACTGAAATACTGTCTTCTGCAATGAACACAAGAAAACCCAAACACTGTTTTGATTTTTTCCCCATTTTAAGAGGTTTTGCTCCCAGCTTAGATTTCTTGTAGCATTGAAAAGACAACTGTTTAGCTTTTGTCCCAAGATGTCACCACTCTTGCTGTTCTTGACTATGTTTACCTAACTGGAGTGTCTATCTTTGGTTCTGTGTTGACCACTTCGTTCTGACTACTGACTTTGTTTTGATCTCTAATTTTGTTTTGGTTACTACACATTTCTTTATTAACCTTGAAAGCAACACATTCCCATTTTTTGTTTCTCTTTCACTACTCCTATCAAAACTCATTTAACTATCTTAAAGACTCCCCCCTCCCAAACTCCTATTCTACTCATAGTGTCACTTTTCCCATAAAGAACACTTTACTTCCATCTCAAATATTTCTATCATGACATAACAGAATATGAAACACACTATCAAAAGCCCTGGGTATGTCAGTATCTATGAAAGGTCTGTTCTATGAAAGAGGCTAAAAATCAAGTTAGAAATAACTGTCTTTAGTATGTGTCTTCTCCAAGGTATAATTCCATACTAGTATGCAATGATGTGTTAATAATTTTAGAACTGGAAAAAAAAATATTGAAATTAATCAGTTATTTTTCCTCCAATACAAATCAACATTTACTTTAAATGTTTTTTTCCATGACTAGAATGATGAGAAATAGCTTTAATATATAAGATTGTTTTCTCATGGATGACTACTGAAGATGTTCATAGAATCATAGAATCAGACGGGTTGGAAAGGACCTCTGAGATCATCAAGTCCAACCCTTGATCCACTACCACCACAGTTGCTAGACCATGGCACTAAGTGCCACATCCAGCCTCATCTTAAAAACCTCCAGGGATGGAGAATCCACCACTTCCCTGGGCAGCCCATTCCAATGGCTGATAACCCTCTCTGTAAAGAATTTCTTTCTAATATCCAACCTAAACCTCCCCTGGTGCAGCTTAAGGCCATGCCCTCTTGTCCTACTGCTGATTGCCCGGGAGAAGAGACCAACCCCCACCTGGCTACAACCTCCTTTCAGGGAGTTGTAGAAAGTGATGAGGTCTCCCCTGAGCCTCCTCTTCTCCAGGCTAAACAACCTCAGCTCCCTCAGCCTCTCCTCATAGGACTTGTGTTCAAGTCCCTTCACCAGCCTCATTGCTCTTCTCTGGACCTGTTCCAGCACCTCAATATCCTTCCTGAACTGAGGGGCCCAGAACTGGATGCAGTACTCCAGGTGAGGCCTCACCAGCACTGAGTACAGGGGCAGAATCACTTTCCTGGTCCTGCTGGTCACACTGTTAATTCAGTCTAAATTGATAGTTTTAAATACAACAAACATGGAAAGATTAGGACATAGAAATCAACAGATAATACCATCTTCCCTTTGGAAAAGATGTAATCTCAGAAAATCATACACCTTTACATCAATTCATTGACAAAACTTACCTCACTTACTGGCAAGCCAGAATCTCCTTTTCTTTGATTTTCCTTTTTTTTCCCCTCAGACATATAAAAAGCAGATGCTAGGCTTGCCTACTTCTCAAGGGGGTGAAGTGTGTTTATCTGACCCTTTAGCTGTTTTTGTAAAGTGTTCAGTGACATCTTAAAGTACAACACTTCCTAAAATCTGGGGAGACGTTCCAGCTACATATGATATGGAAAGCCCTCTTTTGTTTTTCTAATACTTTCAAAGAAAAACAGGAAACAACTGACAAGATGTATACTAGAACTACTTGGTAGCACTATTAAATAGTTAATATTAAAAAAGGAAAATAAAAATAAACCCCAAGCAACACTGATAAGGAAGTAATTGTTAAAAAATGAAAGGACTGACATACTTTTTTCCCTTCTAAGCAAGAGAGATTTAAAATAACTCCATGTAGTAAAGACAGTTTCATTCTGTTATCGTCACATCTTGAATTCTAAGGACAATCTCTTTCAACTGCATTTTGAAACTACAGAACGGTAAATTTGAGAAAAAATTGCAGGTGTTCTTATCTATCAAATATCTGGTGTTCTGAGTCCCTGAGCTTTACAGGAAAGCATTTTACAGCAAAACAAAAATAATACTCCTTTATTTTAAAACGGCACGCAGGAAAACAACAGATTTAACAACTGTTTGAGCCCAAATCAGTGGTGGACATACCCTCAGAGCAGATAACCATGTTGACTTTTGCAGTGTTAATGCCTCCTCAATGTGACGAATTCTCAGCCTGAACACACTATAGGATTCCACTCTATTTCTGTCGTAACAATGTTGTAACAGGAACAGATTAATACCCGCTATAGCAGAAGGAATTCTACCTGAAAGTCAGTGTGGTTTCAGAGCCAACAGGAGTACCACAAACGTGGTATTTGTTCTCAGACAACTGCAAGAGAAGTGTAGGGAACAGAACAAAGGTCTCTATGTAACCTTTGTTGACCTCACCAAGGTTTTCGATACTGTGAGCAGAAAAGGTCTATGGAAGATTTTGGAACGTTTAGGTTGTCCCCCCAAGTTCCTTAAAATGATCATCTCACTCCATGAGGATCAGCACGGCCAAGTCAGATATGGCAATACACTTTCTGAGCCCTTTCTAATTACCAATGGTGTGAAACAAGGCTGCGTTCTTGCACCAACCCTATTCACAGTCTTCTTCAGCATGATGCTCCAAAGGGCCATGGCAGACCTCAATGATCAGGTATCTACATTCGATACCGTATTGATGGAAGCCTATTCAACCTAAGGTGACTGAAGGTCCACACTAAGACCTTAAAACATCTTGTCCGGGAGCTGCTTTGTGCTGATGACGCCGCCCTTGTTGCACACAGAGAAGCAGCTCTGCAGCGTTTAACATCCTGCTTTGCAGATGCTGCTGAGCTCTTTGGGCTGGAAGTCAGCTTAAAAAAGACAGAAGTTCTCTATCAACCCACACCTCAGGAAGTCTTCCATCATCGCCATATCACCATTGGCCAATCAGAGCTCAAATCAGTCCAGCAGTTTAATTACCTAGGTAGCCTCATCTCCTCGGATGGTAAGATTGATGGAGAGATAGACAACAGGTTAGCAAAGGCATATAGAGCTTTCGTAAGACTCCATAAAAGAGTCTGGCGAAATAAACACTTGAAGAAAAGTACAAAGATCAGTGTTTACAGAGTCATTGTGCTGTCTACTCTCTTATATGGATCTGAATCATGGGTCATCTACTGCCACCACCTACATCTCCTAGAATGCTTCCATCAACGCTGTCTCCGTACAATCCTAAACATCCACTGGTCAGATTATGTGACCAATACATCTGTTCTAGAACAAGCAGCAGTCACAAGTATTGAGGCCATGTTACTGAGAACACAGCTGCGTTGGGCAGGACACGTCTCCAGGATGAAGGACCACCGCCTCCCTAAGATCTTGCTTTGTGGTGAACTTGCCACCGGCTGCCGCATGAGAGGAGCCCCAAAGAGAAGATACAAGGACTCCCTGAAACAACATCTCAGCCTTGGCCATATTGATCAACATAACTGGTCTACTCTGGCCTCCAATTGGGAAGTTTGGAGACACACTAACTATAATGCTGCTGATGCTTTTGAGAAAGTACGCAGGATCACTCTTGAGGAGAAAAGACAATGCAGAAAGAATGGTGCCTTGCAGAGTGTACCACCTGGGGAGTCCTTCTGCTGTGCCTTTTGCAACCGGACATGTCTATCTCGTATTGGCCTTTTTAGCCACCAACGCGCTTGCAACAAGCGTGGGTAGTGCCTTCCCAAATCTTCGTTCATGAAGCCTAGCCATGATGATATGAATCCTTTTCCATAAATACATTAAGCAACAAGGTTATCATAGAGTCAAAGAATCTTAGAATGGTTTGGGTCGGAAGAAATCTTAAAGATTATTTAGTTCCAACCCCCCTGCCATGGGCAGGGACACCTTACACAACAAGACCAGGTTCTCCAAGCTTCATTCAACCTAGACTAGAACACTCCTAGGGATGGGGCAACTTCTCTGGGCAACCTGTTCCAGTGCCTCACCATCCACACAGGAAAGAATGTCTTCCTAATATCTAATTAATTCTCTCCTCTTTTAGTTTTACACTCGCCTGACGGCGAGTCAAATGTGTCAAATGTTTCATTTGTTTTTGTTTGGTAGGTTTTTTTTTTGTTGTCGTTGTTTGGTTTGGTTGGGTTTGGGTTTGGGTTTTTTGGGGGGAGGGGTGTTTGGTTTTGGTTTTGGTTTTGTGGTTTTTTAAAGCTTATTGTTTCTACGAAGGGATGTGAAGAAAACCATATGGAAAGTGCATGCTAATCTTAACATGGGTAACATTTGAGATGGTAGTCACTAGTTTCTGAGGAAATTCAAGCAACATTCACACCAGAGAAATTTCTGTTTCTACAGTAGGTAAAATTCTAGAGATCTCTACAAGATTATACAAAAATTCACAGTGCCAAAGGCACACGGGTTTAGACTATTCACACAGTCTTCTAGACACACTAACAAACAGATCACATAACACTCTGGAAGCAGAGACTTTGCGCTTTGTAAAACTCAGTGGAAGACTGAATTAAAGAGCATGGCCCAATTTTATGTGCTTTACGGCAGCCTTGGACAATGGAAGGTGTTTCAGCACTAACTGGAGGTTTTTACGAGCTTTACTGCACAGATAGGAATTGCATGTATAACAGATGCCACCTTGCTACCTTTCACTGTAGCAAGTCTTGGCCTGTGATTACATAATGGGTACAGCTATGGGATGGTTTAACATGAGTGAGAATTCAAAATATTTTTGAAGTACCATCAGAAATTACTTGCTGTCCTTGTAAGCCTTTTACTACAAGAAACTGTACTGTGGCTGAGAACTAAAAAGCCTTTCTCTCCTTAAAAAATACCTCTAAATCACACCCTACCTCACTAATGCCTAATCTCTGTCTAGTGATAAAGAACACAAATCCTCTCCAAGAAATCTGTTTCAGTGCTTCACAGCACTTATCTGAAGAGATTACTACCCAATGTTAAACTCAACTCCTTCTTGGTGCAGTTATGTCTTGTCAGAGCCAGGTTATGTCTTGTCAGAGCCAATACAGTTGTGGGAAACTGATTTTTCCCTTGTTTGCTGCAATATTTCTTTATATACTTGTAAATTGCTATGCTTTTCCATTTGCTGTTCTCTTCATTGAAATCCTAGATCTTTCAGTCTTTTGGGAAATATTTTATATCTGAGATTTTTGCCAGTCTCCTTGATCACACTACTTTGCTAATGTATTCCTTAAGTTATGGGGTACAGCACTTTTGATAGCATTTCATCTCAGTACACACCTAGAGCAGAAGGACTTTATGTGTCTTTAAGAATAAATTGCTTTATATGTAGGCCAAAATCATATCTGTCTTTATTGCCATAGCACAAAATTGTTGACTCATTCTCAGTTTATCATCCACAACACACGAGATCTTTTCATGGAGAACTGGTAAACAGCCAGTTATCCCTCATCCTATTTTTGCATAGCTAATTATTCTTGCCACAATAAATTCTGTCCACATTTGTCACTAAATACTGTACTGTTTCTTCAGAAGAGATCTCAGATGTCAATAACATTATGAATTTTAACTGATATTTAATGTACTTTTTTCCCCAGTTTTGTGCTGAGGTAAATTTGAATGGAAACGCCTTTATCCCAGGCTTGTATTAAATGAGACAAAAATAATATTTTATAGTCCATTAGTAACCAAGATAGATGTCCAAAAATATTTGAAGGGCACATCAGTGGGATGCAATGTAAAGAAAGCAACGTAAAACATACTGCACATCTACTGCACCCACTGGCTAGTTTTATTTTTGCTGAATGAAATCTGGAAATTACTATGGATCACATTAAGAACATGAGTTGTAACTTTATGCTCTTCATACTTGGATGTATGAACAACTGTCTATTCTACAACACATATGAAGCAAACATTCTGCTCTAATCACCATTACAAGCACCTCAGTGACATGTTGTGCCTGTGTCATGGTTTAATCCCAGACAGCGGCCAAGTACCATTTGCTCACTCCCCCCCGCTCCCTCAGTGGGTAGGAGAATCCCCAAGAAAACTTTAACCTTGTGGGTTAAAATAAGAACAATTTAATAACTGAAACAAAATATGATGATGATGATGATAACTATGAAAGAGAGTAACAGAAGCCAGAAAGAAACAAGTGATGCACAGCACAATTGCAACACCACCTGATGACCGATGCCCAGCCCATTCCTGAACACCCATCCGTGTGACTCCCTCAATTTATATACTGGACATGTCATTCTACAGTATAAAATATCCTTTTGGCCACTTTGTGTCACCTGTCCTGGTCATGCCTATTCCAGCTTTTCGTGCAGCTCCTCACTGGCAGTGCATGAGATATCGAAAAGTCTTGGACTTAGGGTGAGCACTAAGTAGCAACAGCCAAACCATCAGTGTGTTGTAAAGATTTTTCTCATCCTGAATCCAGAACACTGTCCAAAGCACTGTCCCAGCTACTATGAAAAAATTAACTCTGCCCCAGCTGAAACTTGACAGTCTGGTTTTGCCACATTTCAAAAACATGAATTGAATGAAAAAAGTTCATAATAGAGCTGTGAAGGCTATCAGAGGTCTTATAAATGTGCTCTGAACATGCTGGTAAAAAAATTGTTCTGATACATTTTTCGTTGTTTGGTTTGTGCTTTTTTTTTCCTAATGAAGAGAGACAGTTACTGGTAAACTACAAGTCGGCAAAAAGCAGAGGCAGAATTCTCCATGTTGTAATACATTTTTTTTGCTGGAAAACACAAGCCAAGGGGCTTAAACTATACCAAGATAGGCTGATGGCTAACAGGGAAGTCACGGGAGGGATTAATTGCATGGAGATCAACAAGGATCAGGATTAGGCCTCCTAAAGGACCAACCAAATACAACTAGAAAGCTACTTTCAAACCCAGAAACTAATGCTTGGTGAAAAAAAGTCCACATAAAAATACTTAAAGCACATGCCTTACAATGAAAGATGTTAGGCAGCTCGTTTCTTTGTTTGAACAATTCTTTCCATTGAAACCCCTGAGACTCAGTTCTAAACTTTCTCTTCAGGGGAACACTTGTTAAACCTTTCCCAGGAAACCGAGAGTCAAGCCCAAAACAGAGATGAGCTTTCTTTTTTTCCACTGCAATTTCTCAATTTTACTCTTTCTTTTATCTTCGGCTTTTTTCCCTTCCTTCAACCCTTTACACTTCTGTTTCCTTCCCTTTATTACCAATAACCACAAACTATGCACATGCACAAGATACCTGCACATATATAGAGAATATGTCTAACATGTATTTTTTTTACAACCTTTTTGCTATTTATATGCATAATCAAATAAACATTGCACAAGCCAAATTACATAATAGGAAAAGTAATCTTTCCAACATCCAGGAATGAAAACCACATGTACAGCTCCCGTCTAATGATGCAGTGTTTATTTTATCCAGTATCCAAAATAACATTTACCAAAAATTTTACTTCCACTGATAATATGTCTTGCATCCTGCTACATTTTCTCTCTAAAGATTTGCATAAGACACAAACACGAGAATTCTAAAACAACCCATCAGCAAAGATTTTCTTTTTGTAGTTTCTTTTGAAAAGGGCAAAATGCATTTCAATACATCAGCCATGGATGCATCCCAAGTATTACCTTTTCCCCCCTAAACTTTCAGAAAGCAACCACTGGTTTCAGATGTGCTCTGAGTAATAACATCATGGTAAATGGTAGTACTGAGTCATAGATCTATCATCTATACTTATTATATATTAAGTATAGGCTAAAAAGGTTAAAATTTCCAATTTGCAATGTAGAAAGAAAATTTAGTGACGTAAACTTATTTTTAGAAAGGTTTTGAAGATGTTAGTGTAAGGTCAAAAAGTACAGTAAAGGGATTACAGTTGCCAGGACAGTGCTTAGACAATCAGGTCTCTCTGTTTCTATGGATGCATTTTCACATAGGTATAGCTTAAAACAACTTTTTGCAACCAAATGCTGGTCCAGTGTTGGTACAATGTGTCTACTCTGGTAAGTGAAAAGGAAAAACAAGAATCTAGGAAAAATACCCATCTACAATCAGTACTGACTTCGTGGGGGACATCCACTAGCATAGATCTAAGGATCTGTGATAAAGCATGGATCCTCTTACCATCCAAAATGCCTAACCCTATTTTGCATCATCTCAATTTGGTACTTTTAAGACAATGTCCAGGCAGAGGCAGACTGAGTCATAAAAGGTCACTACTGATCATTCTACATCAGATTTGGCTCCTTCCGTCCCCTACAGTCTATCAACACTACTCCAACCCTACTCCAGGCCTTTGAGCTTTGTCGTGGCCTGACTTTGGCTGGACTCCAAGTAACCTTCAAGCTACTCTATCACTCCCCTTCTCAGCAAGACGGGAAGGAGGGCTGGGCCAGAAAATAAGATGGAATGTGTGGGAGCAAAGGAAAACAAAAGATTTGTGGTCTACTTCCCACCAGCAGGTGATGTCCAATCACTTCCCAGGAAGCAGGGCTTCAGCATGTGTAGCAGTTGCTTCAAAAGACAAACATCATAATGAGGAATGTCTCCCCTTCCTCCTCCTTTCTTTTAGGTTTTATATCTGAACAGACATGATTTATTATGGAATATTCCTTCAGTCAGCTTGGGTCAGCTGTCCTTGCTGTGTCCTCTCCCAAGATTTTGCCCACCTCTAACCAGAAAACTCCAGCTACTATTGAAAAAAAAAAAAGTAATAATAAAATAATGTACTGCAGCTGCACAATGACCTGCATGAAAAGGAAGGCCATGGATACCTTGATCAAAATATGACTCAAAAGGCCATGGCAGTTGTACTTCATGGTCAGATGCCCTCTGCATTTCTCTCATAATAACCCAAGTTATTATATTATGAATAACCTTGGCAAGTTTTAGAAGAATTGACACGTCTTAAGTAAATGGAACACTGTAAGGGAAGCAGAGTGATACCATGACTCAGGAAGACACAGTATGCTCCCTTTCATGACTCTGTGCTTCATTATGAGCACACTGAGCTAGGACCTCCAACTGAGCTATTTTTCTACTGAGCAGGGAATAATGATTTTGCATTGGTCAGCATAAATTACAGCTGCCTCACCATACTCTAAATTACACTTGGCAGGGTAGAGAAGTTGTTTAAGCAGTGGAGGATGACTGAAGTGTGACATAGGCTTATATTTTGATGACTCTCCAATATGCAAGGGTTTCTTTTAGCAAGAGGTTCCTCTCAGGAAACAGATTTTTTTTTGTGTATAACCTGCAAGAATATAGTAGCTAAAAATGATGAGGAGAGAGCTATCTTGTTTATATTTGCATCAGGTAACTCCAAAAAAATGGCCCGATGGCAAGGTGAAAGCAGCACTGATCCATAACTAAGTTAAACAGTAATGTGAGAGCTTTCAAAGAAGCACGACGCAGCTGATGTCCCACTAACATCACCTTGGCAGGATATGGTTGCCCACAAGCTCTCCTATATTCTTTGGAAAATCCCTGTCACTTGCTTAACCCATGTTTGTCAAATTATATGGACTGCCTCAGGTTTTAAAGTGAAGTCTGATTTTTTTAAATTGAGTTGCAGTACAGTATTATAAAATAGCTCAAATTCCAGTTTTATTAGAAAAAATCTTGGAAATGTACTTGTTACACACTGGAAATTTCTAATTAGACAGTTTAAGATTTTAAAGTGGTATTTTCATATGTATGCTCCTTCTAGAAATAATTTCCCTACCTCTTTCAACCAAAAAATGTAGGCAGCTATTACAAATGAGTCCAAAAATCAAGCAATTGGATCCTAAATACTGATCACACTGAAATTAAGAGACACAGGATGATTACAGAAGTTTAAAAAAAATCTGGAACTCTGTTGGAGTTATATTTTATGGAGAAAAAAAACTTTTCTAATATAAGTGTGTTCCAGTCCCCTAGAATGATCTCTTATGTGTAAAGAAACTCTGAAATTTAAGATGACAGATAGAACAGTTGCGAATATTATGCTTCTCTCTGCATTATATGTATCTGAAGCTATTGAAATGTCAGTTCATGTTGCTTCTAGTCCCACAGTAAATTTGCTTAAAACAAGTAGGCTTTCTACCTGTCAGACAAGACATTTAGGAAAGCTAAGAAAATGTCATGTAAAACAAATTAGAAGTGTAACAAAATGCACTAGCATTACAAAGATTTCTCAGGCTTTTTTTCAACTTATTGTTTCACGTAAACAATATAGTGTTCACTGAACTTCTACCATAAACTTGTGTTGGTGCTGTTACTGATAACCAAAGAACACCAATATAAATAAATGTTCTTGCTGATAAGTGAACTGCAGGCAACCCTTTCTGATATTAGCAAGGCTGTTTTTTTAAAACTTTGTCTTAATTCTCACAACCAAAAAATGCAGCCACAGAATCTCCATCTCTGGATGTTATCAGAGGCTTTTGCAATGTTCAGACTTATGGGGTTTTCAGAGTGCTTTTTTTCCCCCATGCTTTGCAAACAGACACATCTCTCAGTACAGTGTGTTCAGGACACAGCACAGAGCGGAAACTCACAGTGTTGCTGCTCTGGAGGAAGTACTAGTTTGTTCCCTCATAGGCAGCCTGAAAAACCCAAATTTGTCAGCCCACAGAGTGCAGAGGCTGCACCCCACCTGTTGCAGGTTGAGTGCTCCTAGTTCCACTAGCTGTTTGCTAAGAGGGTTTTCCAAGGCTGAGCTTTGTCAGCCATGTTGGCCATGTCGCAGGGAGCAGACTTGGAGCCAAGCTGCTTCTTGCAGCTGCCTGTGCTTCATGGGGGAGCAGAGATGGGAAACACCACCTGAGCAAGCAGAGCCTCTGCCCCCAAAACACATCTGGTTGGAGCTACAAGTTCATCTTACACTTCTGTGCACCTTTGCAAGAAATCTTATTCTCTGTATGATGTACAAGCTCTTCACAAACACATGCCCATGATGTTCTAACAGCTGTTTCCCATCTTATCCATCTTATCTTATGATTTGTGGTAACAACCACATATATTTTGGTGTCTAAATGTAGAAGATTCCTGGTTCAATCTTCCCTATTTACTTAAGAGACAGAGTGCAAGAACTCAAATCAGGGGGAGGAAAAATTCACCCCATAATTTCAGCAAAAAAGTGGATCACGGTTGTATATACCTACGGAATTATTTTGGAAAAGAGAATAAAAAGGTGAGTGCTTTCCCTGTAGCTGCATCTAAAGGACTCCAACATGATGTTACTTTTGCTTTTGTTTAATCACTATTCCTCAAAAGGAAATAGGAGATTTTCTCTGGAACACCAAACACCATCTGCTCACAGGTCAAGTCAAACAAATCTCAGAGGAATCATAAAAGATGCCCCAAAGAATCCACTGCAGCTGCGAAACAAGTCACACCCTTGTACAAGTACATTTTGAAATGTCTGTAATGAAATACTACTGCCCCAAGCAGAACACTGCTAGACTGACTCCTTTGATTCAGTGCTGCACTTGGCCTCTGTAACCTCATCAGGATGATGGGAAAATGAACAAAACAAGAAATGTCTTACTGCCCATACAACTGCTGAAGATGTTGTTTGGTATGAACAAAAATGAAAGCTGTGTTTGATAAATCTAAATCAGTTTATGTCTCATACAGATTAACTGAAAAACAGGCCCATAGGTTTTATTTCATATTTAATTCTACATTGTGAAATTAATTCTTGTACTTACATTTAGTATATAAGTTTCAAATGAAATGCAAAATGTTTAATAATGGTTTTCCCAGATTTTATAGAGTGATAATGTAGGAGTTGACCCTTCAGCTTTATTTAGGTTTCTTTTTGTTTCTTTTGTCTATGTAGCAAAAGTAAGAGGAAAGAGAGGGAAAGAGGAGAAGGATGGAAAAAAGGTAATGAAAATACAGTTGGGCTATTTTGATTAAGAAATGTAAGCTCAGAAAGCAGCAGAATTGCAATTGCCAGAAATTAGGCCAAGGCTTGCTCATTCTTGTTTACATTTGGACAGATTGTGCCAACAATTTTTTGAAAGACAATTCTACATCAGGGGGAATAGCTGCTAGAAATTTGACCCTATCACCTTACTAACATGTCAAAATTCAGTACGAGTAGCACCATATTCATTAATGGATGTACCCATGGAGTAACTACCAACAATAGAAAACAGTGGGGAAAATCCAGTCCACCACAAACAAAGAATGAAGAAGTGCCAAGATGCTATTTTGAAACAGCAAAGAACAGGATCTTCAGAAGATTCAGTTTGAGTCAGTGTTTGCAACAACAGTCTTGTCAATAAACCAGACCTAAGAAATTAAAAAACCTATTTCCTTATTTTACTCTATGGCTGCTGTTATTGTAGAGCTAAACAGTTGGGAAAAGGGGAAAAATGAAATGCCTAAACAATGCTTTCCTATAATGATAACCCAAAACTTAATCTGCTGTTGTTTTAGAACATGACTTACTGTGTTTCAGTCTTCTCATTATATGACCCTCTTAAAATTTTTCTGAACAATTTTATACCTATTTTTCTTTTTTTTTTTCCTTTATTTTTTTTTTCCTACTGTGAAAGTAAAGACTAAGGAAGTGCCAAAGGAAAAGCAGCAAGGACCCAGAATAAGCACTGCGTTAATACAGTTGAGACTTCTAAAGCAGTGGAAGCTCTGGAGACCCCAGGGAGATCATTCCAGAACACCCAGAAGACTTGCAGCCTTCCACACTGGACCAGGCAACTAAGCTGAAAGAAACCTGCTTGAAATCTCTTAGAGCAGGGTTCTTGCTAACACTGCAATTTTAAAATTATATAAGGAGTTACGTGTCGGATTTAATTATCTTGCTCCTGTTTAAATCTAAGGCTTCCTTCTCATGTGTATCAGTCACTATCAATGGCTTTGAAACTACAATCTATTGTTATGGCTATTTTTGGGGGTTTTTTACTATTTAATATTTGTTGTAGTTTCTCACATGCAAGAAAATGTTTCCCTTGTACTGTCTTAAGGTCGACACTCCTAATTAGCTTACTTTTTCTATCCATTCTTTAAGCCAAGGTGACTTAAAGAATGTGTAAACTGTCAAACGTAAAAGAGGTTCATGTTCACAATCTTGCCCTTTGGCATAAATAATAACGAAATGTCATGCAAAAGATTTTTGTGGACATACTGGTTTTCTACAAGGCATATCAAGAAATTAAATGTAATACTAATAAATACAAATCAATCTGCTAAAGCTTTATTCCTTTCACTTGGATGTACCTTAGCACAGTTAAGTGAGATATACTTTTATTTACTTGTGCTTTTACATCACATAGACAAGAGTTTGTCTTCCAAAGTACAGCTCATTGCACTAAATTTAGTCAATGTCCATGTACTTCATACAGCTAAAATCTGAGCACAGAATTGACCTATTGCAGAATAATCCTGTGGTGAAATTGGAAACAAAGCAAAACAAAACACAAAGTACTATTTTTTCTCATCTTTTTCAGGAAGATCAAATACTAGAAGGACTCAGTTTGTCAGTGTCAATGGAGTAGTTAGAACCAGCTGCTGGTGTTGATCTCACTATTGCTTATTTTAGCATTTCCTGCTTTATTCTGGTGTATCAGATGAAGGCATTTCTAAACTATTGGAAAACAGATAAACTGAGAACAAGCTGGTTTAGTAGCAGTAGGCTGTATTCTGCTAATTAAAGATCACAAAGTAGGAAAGACTATGCTGCTAATTTTCTGTACAACCTCAAAAGGAAATACGAAGCTTTCGATAGCTGTCAGTAACAGGGAAGGAAGCCTTCATCCTGCAGATGCTCTCTGTTACTCCTGCTGTAGTGCTGCACAGGCTTCAGAGAAGTTCCTGGAGTTTTGTCTGGGCCCAAAAATTCCCTCATCTGAAACTGTTTGAAGAATCAGGCCCCATGGTCATTAGCAGGTGCAGCTTTCACCTATAACAACCTATCTCTTCAACCCTTTACCACAATACCATGATTTGTCAGAACTTAACCATCCCATAGTGATTGGGAATTTTACAATAATAAATACTTTTCTGTACTCACTTTTCAAATTTCCATCAGTCAGAGAAGGCAGAATTTATCTTTCTTTATTTTAATGCTTTAAAAGCACAGCACAATGATTAGGTCTGATTCTGATATGCTAACATTTGCTTAACAATAAATATTTGCCAAGATATAAAAGGCGCTCAAATACCTGTTCCTGTACCCAACTATTCTCCTCCACTGAAAATATATTGGTAATGAGGGATAAATGAAAGGTAATTAAAGTTAGCACATTTAGAAGTGAGGTATTTTTAAATAGTTCTTAGCAGTGGGTAGCACATTAGGCAGCTTCACCAGTAGTAATAGAAGAACTTAGAAAATAAAGCACAAGTACAGAATATAGAATCATCAAACTTTGTACTCTCTTAGCTTATGCTGTAGATGAGGGAAGTTGAGTATTTTCCCTATATATATGTGTATGTGTGTGTATATATATATGTGTATATATATATGGATGCCTATATTGTGATGCTGGGTCACCATAACTCAAGTAGCTCTGGTTCAGAGCTTGGACAGAAATTAGCTCACTGAAGCTAAAATATTCCTGTTACTGGTCCTTGGGTTAAAGAAAGTAGATCTCCATTTTAGGGAACAGCTAGTAAGCCAGGGATCTGTGCCCAGGACATATGCCAGCAGTGAGACAGTCATACAACTGAGTGAGACCCAAGGCAGTGCCCAGTATACTTCTCTGACTGGGTTAAGGGTCAGTGCACCAGAATGACAGACTTACGATTACAGAGAAACCATGGCACAAGGTGCCCTTGACCCATTGCAACGTGCCTGGTACTGAAATGTGTATTCCGTGGACTTTCTTATCCAAATCATATTGGCCATAGCTCCTAGACATTACTTTGTGCCCTGAGCCATCCCCACATGTAAGAGCTTGATTTGGAAAAACTGCAGTGTAAGCAACATAAACAGCTGTAATGCTTAGTCACAGTAAAAAGTTCATAATTTCCAGCTTTCTTTAGCCTTCTGTTTTCTCACCCCATGAATGTGGTTGCACAGTCACAGATTCAGTGACTTTCCTGCAAAAAACTCTGCCTTGGGTCTAGACTGTAGAGGAGATAGAAGTATTTGCTTTTTTCTAGAAAGGAATTTCAGTGGACAATCTTTTACATTATTTCTCACAGATATTATCATGACAGATGATATGATACAAAGAAGACATGAGAACATTTAGTTTACCTTTTTTGTGCTGACAATGTTATCATATCACTATCACTGAAACCAAATACATGTGTATTTCTATGATTTTAAAGTATTGTAAAGGCACACGTGCTTATTCTGTACTCTATTTGCCACAGGGAATTTTAAAGAGGAAAATTAATCTATAAGGGGGATTCTCTTGAGAGAGGAAATAATTTTTCCCTTATGCAAATAAATGATCCTGCTATAACAGAGACACTCATAGAACCTGGAGGAACTGACGGAGGGAAAAGAGCGAGTAACAGACATCCATGTCTGAGACAGAATCACAGAACCAATTAGGTTGGGCAAGACCTCTGAGATCAAGCTCAACCTATGACCAAACACATCTTCTCTACTAGAACATGGCACTAACTGCCTCGCCCAGTCTTTCCTTAAACACACCCAGGGATTCCACCACCTCCCTGGGCAGCCCATTCCAACATCTAATCACTCTTTCTGTGAAAAACCTCCCGTGGTGCAGCTTGAGACTGTGTCCTCTCATCACTGCTTGCCTGGGAGAAGAGACTGACCCCCACCTGGCTACAACCTACTTTCAGGGAGTTGTAGAGAGTGATGAGGTCTCCCCTGAGCCTTCTCCTCTCCAGGCTAAACAAATCTGGCTCCCTCAGTTGCTCCTCATTGTGCTCCAGAGCCCTCCCTGGACATGCTCCAGTACCTCTGTGTCCTTCCTGAATTGAGGGGCACAGAACTGGACACAGTGCAGCCTCACCAGTGCTGAGTACAGGGAGGCAATCACTTCCCTGGACCTGTTGGCCACACTGTTCCTAATCCAGGCAAGGATGCCATTGGCCTTCTTGGCAACCTGGGCGCACTGCTGGCTCATGTTCAGCTGCTGTCAACTAGGACTCCCAGGTCTTTCCCTCTGAGTCACTTTCCAGCCACTCTTCCCCCAGCCTGTAGCACTGCAGGAGGTTGTTAAGGCCAAAGTATAGGACCTGGCACTTGGTCTTGTTGAACCTCATCCTGTTGGATTTGGCCCGTCTAATCAGCCTGCCCAGGTTCCTCTGCAGAACCTTCCTACCTTCAGCAGATCAACACTCCCACCCAACCTGGTGTCATTCATAAATTTGCTTCTGGTAGACTTAATCCCTTCATTCAGTTCAATGAAGACATTAAACAGTACTGAGCCAAACACTGACCACTAGGGGAACATGAACAACAAAAAAAACCACCTTCTGGGAACTGGAGGAAATTACAGAATTTTCTACAATGAAAAAAAAGGTAGGTGAAAGTATGATTAAAGTCATGCCTGAAAAACAGCTTGACCAGCTTTTGCGTGCATACAGTGGGCAGAGAGATACTTGTTTATAAACTTTTGAATTTTTATTCTGTCAAGTTTAAAACTTTCAGTTTTCTCATTTTCAAAGGTTACTCGTTTTAGCTTAAATTCTAACAAAAAAAGTCCTTTGACCTTCTTAGGGCAGTTTGTTTTCAAGAAGATGTAGTCAGACTCAAAGCTTAAAGCTGCAACGAGTAGTTCTTGAGTTTATAAAAAACATGCTACTATAGGTAGGAGATTTAAATCACCTAATTGAGTTAAAAGTTCAAGCTCCTCTGATCTGTGATTCTGGACAATTGTAGAGTAGTACATTTTTTTTGTAACATATCTTACAGTTCTGGACAGTCTCTTAGGTACAAATCCAGTGAATGTAGCATAATTAACCTTTAAACTCATGTTTGTGAACAAAAACTGATATAATTAAATAATTCTGGACTCTGGTATCAGAAACAGATGAGTTAAGCCAAAATCCTGCAAACAGGTGTGGTTCCACCGCCTTCAAATGGTATTGAAATTTTCAGGGTTACAGGGGAAATTAGACAGCTACTTTACTGTCAAGGATTTCTGTTTTAGATCTTCTGCTTGTTTCTTTGTTCTGTAAATGTAAGATAATTACAACTGACCAGGATTAAACTGGTGAGAGCTTACCAGCACACCATTGTTCTCAAACTATTCTGAGACTGATTTTGAAGTCAGTATGTAATGACCTTGAATTTGCAAATCTCCTTGTCACTTTTTCCACTACTGCATCCTGGTTTGGAAAAATCAAACCAGGTGATAGATATAGTTCAGTCTGTCCTCTTTTCTACATTCTGGCTTTGAAAGTCCTTTTGTATAATGAGGAGCAACTCTTAAAGTGCTCCTCAAATCAGGAACTAACATTAATGTTATTTATGAAAATCCTTGCAAATATCTCTTACAGTGTTCACACTGACAGAGCTGGAATAAGCTGCATACTCACTAAGTTTGGGATGATCTCTGGTATTTGTTTACGGTGACAGAATGCTGGAAAAAAACTATATTTAATTTGGGCAATGAGTTGGACTGAGCAATTTTCCTCTACTTAATAATTTTATCAGAATTTAGATATTTTTCCTTGTTTTTGAAAGAATGAGACATGGACATTAAGAGTGAAACAGCTGGAAAACTGTGGTTCACTGCATAATGTACCATGAACTCACAGCTTGACTGCAATTGGAAAACTTGATGATGTTATGCACATTTCTTATGTTTACTATGCACAAAAAAGCATATTACCATGAAGAAAAAGATAGCATTCTTTTTCACCATGTTCTGTGAAGAAACATCAATGTGTGTGGGATGGTATAGAGCTATGGAGCACTTCCTGATATAACATAAACATCAGCAATGGTCTGCTGCTGTGGACCTCAGATACATTTCTGAATTGAGAGCTGGTGTCTATTAATGTGGGACTAAACTTCACATAACATGGCCAGACAGCTTATGCTACCCAATTTAGATCTAAATCAGGTATCCCTGCTTAGCATGCACAGTACAGATGTACACACACAAATGTATATACAAATAATATTTATAAGGACACAAATATATATATATATTTGCATATACTTAAACACAGATATTAAATTCAAGTATCTACTTCTCACACTAATTCACTTTGTGTGACAAAACAAACTCACTGAATTTTGTTCTCTTATAATGGAATGATACACACTGTATGTTCCTCTTTTATTAAAGACAGATAAATATTCTCCTAGTTTGGCTCTAGTCTGAAAGCACTCCCATAAGAAGTTTTCATAAAAAGAATTTGTACATTCTTCTCTTGTTTTAAAAAGAAATTGTGTGTTTACTCTTTCCTGCACATGAAGCATGTAATTGCAACACAAAGTGAATAAGTATATTAGCCTCATATCCTAGAACAGCTATCATCATAGATTAGCTTTGCCACAAAAGGGGCCAGAGTAAAAGAGGTAGGGAAGAGCAAAAATATTTTTCTATGTATCTTCACTTAAATGTCTCTGGTTCTATAAAGATGTATTGTTTTAATTAGGACAGTTTTCTGTGCTCATATATAGCTTTGAAAGAGCTATGATCATTGTCAACAATACAGCAATGCTCAAATTTGGAACAGTTTGGAACACAACATATCCAACATTACAAGAGGAACACTTCAGGAACAATATTTGACATGTATTTGTCAATGTAGTAACACTGTTTAGCAGAAAATACATTTTATAACCAAAGAGATAGGGGTTTAGTTTTTTTTAACACAGAAATTAAATGGAATAAACCCATGCTCTTCTGCTCATTCTGCAGCAGTAGCCATTTCTGTCCTTTACCGTCGAACTGCACAGTCTTAGAAAAGAATAAATAACTTAGTACGCAGATATGCTTGAGTCAGCTCTGCCAATGCTCGTCCCAGAATGGAGCTGTGGAGAAACTGGAGCAAAGCCCAATTGCATGGAAAGTGCTGTATTGCATATGGGTAACATACTTGCTTCATCTCCACCAGATGAGAAATCCCCCTGCTCCTTTCTGCATTTGGCTGTGGGCACACTCCCTTCTCTGTGTGCAAATTAAATACAAACCAATACAGACAGTACAATGCCTAATTCATGCTTTATTAAAGGAATACTTACAGATCACTGTAGACAAGGCCATAAATCTGTGCTGTGCTGTGATGGTAGATTCCTCTCAGAATAATTAGAAGAAGGATCACAACAAAAGCTGGAAGCCCCCAACTCAAAAGGAAGTAAAGCAGATAACGCCGTTCCGTGTGTTCATCATTCATCACAAGGACATACCAGAAATTAACAGCCTGAAGAATAATGCAGAATAACAGTCAGTAGGCTTGGTGGATGATTAGCTATCCCAAAAAGCAAATCATTCTGAAGGTCATAATGCAGTATATTTCTGTCCCAGTGTATGCATATGTACAAACACTTTTCAACATAAATATTTTGTCCTCACTTTCTTCTCTTAAGTAATCAAAAGAAATATTATAAAAGAAATATATTATTTATATAACTATTATTTTTTGAATTAGGCTATCAGAAAGGAAGGGACACACTGTTCAGCAGAAAACACTATTTCTGATGTGCAAAAATAGCTTTGTGGTGCAAAAATCACTTTCTTCTTGGATATCCATACCTTCACATAAAAGACTGGCATATAGTATTTCTAAAGTTGACCTGTATTTAATTTTTTATATGCTATTGTTCTGCTCCATGAATCTTGTAGGAAACACATTAAACTCCTTTAATGGTTCTGGCTGTGGGCCGTGTTCTGGGCTCACCAGTACAACAAAGACATGGAGCGAGTCCAGCAATGGGCCATGAAGACGATTAAGGGGTGGAGCACCTCTCCCATGAGGAGAGGCTGAGAGAGCCATGACTGCTCAGCCTGGAAAAGAAGAGGCTCAGGGGGATCTTATCCATGTGTATAAATATCTGATAGGAGGCACTGATGAAGAGGGAGACAGATTCTCCTCAGTGGTGCCCAGTGGCAGGGCTAAAGGCAACGGGCACAAGTTAATATACATGAAGCTTTCTTACTGTGGGCCTGGTAAAACATTGGGCCAAGCTGCCCAGAGAGGCTGTGGGTTCTCTGTCCTCAGATAATCAAAACCAAAATGACCATGGTCCTGGGCAACCTGAGCTACAGTGTTGCACTAGGTAGTCTCAAGATATCCGTGAATCTTCAATGGTTCTGTGATTTGTAAATTATTTGCATAAGAGTCTGAGAAAAAACTGCAAGTGAGTGAACATAAATTCACAAGCATCTTAAAAGCCTGTGTCTTCTTATGATCAAGTCATTATCAAACAGTATAACTAAGAGTTTAAAACCATACACAAATCAAAATGAAGTCAAATAACTGAAACCTCTTGAAAGAACTGGTACCACGATAAAGGAAACCCTTCAAGTAAAACAAAATACTTAAGAGTATTGCTTAGATCTTTGCATTTTCTTTAAGACATTGATAGCAGAAACACTTTAATGTGTGCTGAGCATTTTTAATGCACATATACACGCTAGTTTCTAATAAACACCTAAACTATCCAAAATAAAAATATGTTTTGAAAAATTTTTCTTCATTTTCTCCACTTCAAATACATTATACCAGCTACAGCTCTGCAAGCTACATAATAATTTCTGGTCTTTTATATGGGTTGAATCAGTCATTAATTTTGTCTTTTTTTGTCTAGAGGATATCTAATCTGATTTTGTGCCTCTAAGCATGTCTTCTCAGACAATAGAGACAGGACAGGTGCCTTCAAGCACTCATTGATCCTTACCCAAGCACACTCATCTCTCTCCATGGTCTATATTAGGGTTTCATATAATAATGTTGATTTACATGCTTAATTTTCAGCTATTTATTGTTAGGATAGGTAAAATCCATATACAGTGAAAAGACCATTGCGATGTGATTATTTTGTTGATGAAATTTTGCAAATTCACCTCAGCCAAGGGCTTGTCTACACCTTTTGAACAAGGCAGTACAAGTATTTAATTAGTTGTTTCTGGATTACTTATGTAAGTCTCAACAGTGAACTATCATTACAGATTTCCTTCTGTGACTTATGCAGCATGAATATACATTACTTTCTGTCATGGATCATAAATCACATTGCATATGCTAATGACTTGTTTTAAAAAAAAATTAGTTTAGTAAGTGTTTTAAATGCTTTTTTAGAGAATAAAATTTCATAGCTATGTCCACTGTTTGTAATTATATTAATTAAATAATATTTATTATGTCCTTCCTTGTTTTTATTTGGTGATTGGTGCTATACGAACAAAGGAAAAGTTTGTTTTCTTTACAAGAACAAAGGAACAGCCTACCATATAATTTTAACTATCCTGTGAAATTTGAAAGAACACAGAAAAACTATTCGTTCCCTTGCTGGACATGCATAGAAAGAAAATATGAAACAGACAAAAATGGCATTTGGAAAAAAAATCCACAGTTTGTGGAAAGATTTGTTTCTTCTGTTGACTTTTACATGGGATTGAAAACTAACTCAAATATTCTGCATGTCTCCTTATGTCAATAAACATTCTTCAATTACATGTCTGTGTAGTCCTGGTTAGACTGTGCCTCATTGCAAGCACTTCCAGACAGCAAAATCCTTGAACTGATATATGCCATTACGTTCAAGGACTGTTGGTTCTACTGATTCTGACAACCTGGTGAACACTGTTCTCAGTCATCCGACTGAAACTGCTTTCGACAAAATCATACCTCACGTCTTTGCTCTGTATTCATTTAGCCACACTTACATATCTCACCTCATTTATCACAGCAGAACACTTACTGCTGTAAAGATGCAAGCGAGGTTGGATTGTTCACCATTTCCTGCACAGTGATATTTGTATTTTGATAATTATATGTTCTTATCTTCAACCCCTTTTGAGGCTCCAAAATTTATTCAATTAAATAACAGTGGAGCTAATTTTGGCAAATCCTTTCCTGTTGCCATGCTGCAACAATAACCAGTTGTACAGAAGAATAAAACGTACAGTCCATTTCCCACTTGCTCAGGTGGAAGAACAAATGGACAAGTTGTGATCGTTCTGATGTGGAACGAATAATAATTGTTTATTCATATAACACTCTTAAGAGACAATGTGAACTCCAGTGAAGCTTTTTTCTTTCAGAATGAGGCGATTAATGGAAATTACCTTCCCAAACCTGGGATGCTTTTGTTTATTTCTTTATTTATTAATTCATTTACCTTTAGTGATAATCACAGATGTATAGAATGGTTTAGACTGGAAGGGACCTTAAGGCCATCTAGTTCCACACATCCTGCCATAGGCAGGAACACTTTCCACTAGAACAGTGTCCTGGTTCCAGTCAGGACAGGGTTATTTTTTGCAGTAGACAGGAGGGGGCATGGCCAGGGCCCAGAGATTACCTCACATCATTGCTGGGGGCAGGGGGAAGGGAGTCTCTTCTGTGGAGACCGAGTTCCTTCCAGGTCATGCCAGAGGGAGAGGTCAGGTACTACCGTTTCTGGTCACTGTTTTCTTATCTCATTGCTGTTTCCAGTAAATTTTTCTTACTTCAAATAGTGATCTTTACCTTGTGTGCCTCCAATTCTCCTCTCCAGCACAGGGGGTAGAGAGAGGGAAAGAGTGAGCTAGTTGTGCATGGTTTCAGTGGAAGCACTAAACTGGAGAATATCATACCTAAACCACAACAACCAGGTTGCTCCAAGTCCCATCTCCGACTTGCCCTTGAACACTTCCAGGGATGAGGCAGCCACAGCTTCTCTGGTCAACCTGTACTAGTGCCTCAGCATTTGTGATAATCTGTGGACATCCAGCAAATAATAGGTGCCAAATACTTTAAATAAAGTCTTTTCCAATTCAGTAGGAAAACTTTTATTTTCCTTCTCTTTAGGTTTGCCAGGAGGTTTCATATTATATTTGCATGCTTTCATATATTTCCTTTTCTGAAGCTGTTAAGCAGTCCATGAATTATTCTTAAAAAAAACCCAATAGAACATTAAAGTTCCTGTAAGATCAGTAACTGCCTTACAAGTCTGACACATATTTACAGAAAATTTAACGTACCATTAAATCCACATTCAGGTATGGGGAACAGCAAGTTCATGACTTTTGTTTCTGATTTGCTTGTTGAATTCATACCTTCATTGTTGATTTACTTCACAGTAACAACAGTTCAAAAAAGCACAGAGTCCATATTTTCCATAATTTTACTCTATGTCAGATTTGGCAACTGGGAACTTCAAAAGACAGCTTTTAACTTTTTCTGGTAACTTTTTTTTTTGCCATACATTAGAAAATGCTAAAAGAAGAAAATTATTTTTCTTAAAACATGGTTGTCATGTTAAATATTTGTCCCTGGGAGAACAACAGAATACAGAAAGACACCCTTAGTGTGTGCTCTTAAGATAAAAGCACATACTGAATTTGAAAAAACAGGCTTATGCTGTCCAGTTGTCAGGATGAGGACTTCTGAATTTCAGATATTAATATAAGGCAAATATTACAAGCTAAGCTCTCTCTGTGGGCACAAACAGTCATTTGCACCTAACTTACTCCTTTCTTTTTGCAGTCAAGAAAGTCTCATCCTTAAAAAAAGGAGGTAATGATTTCAACATTCTGCAGCTTATAAATTCTCCCTGTATAAGTCAAGAAACAAAATAATGCAATACAAAGGGAGAGGAACAATCAGTCATGTAAGGATGTTTTGATGTGGCCTTTGTTCTGACATTGAAAACGGACCAGGGGACCTCTGAGGTCCTTTCAATTTCTACATTTCAGCCAATATATTGGTAGTAGTACATGTGTAACACAAATATTGAAATTGAATGTAAATTTACAAACACAAGAAGTTAAAAATAGAACAAGATTTTGAATATGAAGCTATAGATACTGTTGTTGTACTTATATAAACCAGTACTGATATAAAACAAAATTTTAAGCATAATTAATATACTTAGTAGACGGAAAGATTACAAAAAGAAAGTAAGGAAGTTATTCGAGAGTTTAGAAGATGAAAATCTTTGATCTGGACCACAGAACTGAATCTGCATATGTCCAACTCTACTGTCAAATCTATGTTTTCCTCTAGGGTTTTGTTGCCTGGAAATGTTGCTTCACCACCTTTTGATCACTTAAAATTGTCTAGGGTTTATGGATGTTTCAGTTCCACATACCTACACTCTGTCTGTACTTGATTATCACATTCACCCATTTCTGTATGCAGTGATCAAGCCTGTCACCAACAGATTTGTATGATGAGAGTCAGGGATCAAGCATATGCACTACGCTGTGCAGTCTCACAGAGGGCTGCACAAGCAACACACAATCTCTTCCTGTATTTTTGCTCTTTCCCAGGTGGAAGTACTTAAGTTCCATTTAAGTATAAATATGTGATTAATTCTGCCTTCCAAATCAAGTAATGTATATTAAGTATACCATGCTGAGAAATACAAACATTCATTTCCCAGCCTTTTAAATTTGCCATTCAGAAGGCAGAAGCATCTAGACTTCCCAAACTCATCTGGTTTTCCTTCAGATCCACAAGCTTCGCTATTATTGTTGTAGGGACCAATTTGAGCACAGAGATGTTCCCAGCACTCCTTTCATGCCCTGGCATGCTTAGTCACTCTGCAATGAGACATATAACTTTAGGGCCTATTCCCAGTCAAGAGAACTGTAGCTGAGGCTGGGTTGATCTGTATTTCAGATGATTTCTTTCCTTTTTGGTCTTTCAAAGTTCAGGAATTATTCACAGCTGAAGACCTGCACCTACAAAAAGGGTACTCCTCTTCGTTCTGAGTTTTACTCCTGGCAGCTCTTATCAGCTCATGAATCAACAGGCTGTGATGCATTCCCTCTTAACCACCTTTGTCCTGTCAGATTTGCTTGAAGAGTCTTCATGTCTAACACAAGCCTGAGGCTCCACTAAATGCAATGGGACATGCGAGTTCTTAGGATTCGGACAGAATTTACTTCAAAAAAATAACACTAGATTTCAATTAGAGACATAAAAACGATCAACTGTTACCAGACATACAATTTTTTTTGTCATTACAAGTGATTTTTGCAACTCAACATAACACGTAGGAAGGGATGTTGAAATACCCACAAAACCAAGGGGCCAAACCTTGAGATATGCCAGTAAAAAGGCAACTTAAAAGCATTACTTTGTCCAAAATAGCAAATGTTGAAGAGATCTGAAGATACTTAGGAATAAAGTGAATGAGCAACTGTGAAGAATATAAAAATAATTTAGACTAGTAAACCTAGGAGAACATCATTAGCCAAGCAAACAGATTTCTGTACTGAGACCATCTACCTGCAGCTTGCTGAGGCCAACAAGCACAGTTGAGCTGTTGGAGTGGCTGCTAGGGTTCTCAGTGAACATGAGCCTGACATAATCCCAGGAAAATGCCACATATCACATGAATGTTACTGGCAGAGAAAGCTGTACAGCCTAATTTGCAACTCTTGGTTTGCTCTGACAGCCTGCATATTGGAGGATTTGTATGGTAATGTATGGAGCTGCACATATAAAGCTGTATGCTATAATAAATGTCCTGTGGACATATCCTATTAAAATAAAAGACAAATAAATGGTATAACTCATGTATTGGTGCTAAATATACATTTCTAGACAAAGCCAAGAAAATGTATTTTTCAAATAACCCCACAGCTTGTTATTTTGACTAACTTACAACTGGATGCAATTTTTCATAAAAAATTTGATCGTTCATAGTGTTCCACATTAGTTCAACCATTTTTTCCACCACTGCTGTTTACTATTATATAATATATCAAAAGTGCAACAGAGCTGGTGAATGGTCTGGAGCACAAGCCTGGAGCCACTGGGGAGTGGCTGAGGGAGCTGGAGGTGTTCGTCCTGGAGAAAAGGAGGGGACATAGTTTAGTTGTTGACTTGGCAGTAGTGGGTTAGCCATTGGATTTGATGATCTTAGAGGGTTTTTCCAACCTAAATGATTCTATGATTCTATAAAAATTATGAATACATATACTCCTTATTTTAATGCAAATATATGAAGGTACGTGTGTCACGTTATACAAGTCTAATGACTAAAATGCTACTGACTCAAAAAATTACAGTGTAGTTTACATTCACATTTCACCTGTAAGAGACTGCTTCAAAAGACCAAATGAGAAAGCTTAGAAACACTATTAACACTAAGAAAAACAGTTCTTCAGAGTTCTGAGACAGTAACTTAAAGGATGAAGTGAGATGAGGGCATTCTTACACAGTTGTAATGGATATGAGTGGCAAAAATCTTTATAGTGTTCAGATACATATCCTTGGAGCTGTGACACTCTAGGTTTAATAAAAGCCACCTAACGTTTTGCCCTTCTAGTAGCATTGAATTTCATATATATATATATATATACACACTACAGTATAATAGAAATACAGTCTAAATGTCAGTTACTTTAACAGATGTTTTGAGGAAGCAGTGAAAAAGACTAAGAGACCAACCTGAAAAAGCATCCAGCTGAACTGGCAGAGGTAAAGATAATGGGTAACAGATGCAAGGGCAGAGCAGCTTTCCTCTGAGATATGCTGGCTCATGTAAGCAGAGGCCAGAAACGAAATCTGCAGGGGAAAAAATGAATACATGTATATTGGAATTAAACAGAATTAATTTAATAATGACAATGGAGGGGGAATCTTTAGTTTGGAAGTAAAATATACAATCAATTACTGTTTTCAGAGGTGCATAAAAATATCTTGGACATTTAATATTCACACAAAACAAGTTACACTGTCAACCACAAAACCAGCTTTAACTGTAGTGGGCAACCTTTTGTAATAAGGAACCTATTACTTTAATAAGAAAAATATGTACCACCTATAGGAACAAATTGTTCTCTCTTGGGACTTCAAAATATATGCTCCTTATAATACCAATTATTCAGAGCTCTTTTTACAGAGAACTTATGGTTTTAGATAGCCCTTTCCACACAACTTTCGTGTACTGCTATTTAGTTCTATGTTGAGATGATAACATAGTGCTTCTTCCTGGTACTTCTCAACATGATCAGTCTTGACCCAATATGATCTAACTAGGGGATAACAAGTCACTTAAGTCATCCAAGTAGCGGGCTGACACTTTTGTTCATTTGATTGTGACAGGTCTGTATCACATTGAAAATTAAGGTGATAGCATATAATTGACAAGATTCTGCTTGAAAAAGTGAAGAAAAAAAAATAAAGTGAATCAATGCACTTTTGTTAAACAGCAAAAAGATCTCTGACAGGGTCCCCATCTGACAGTCATTTACTCAGTTAATCAGATACTTCAATTCTTTTAAAACTTTAAGTCACTTACCTAGCAACTACTTCAATGCAATTAGTACCAGAGTATTCAACCTACGTCATCAACACCAAAATATAAACTATAAACATGAGATGAATTACAAATTTTTATGTTCCTGTATGAAGTATTTCTGTAATGCTGTTTCCAAGCAGTAGGCTGTATCTGAACACCACTCCTCTGCTAGCTGAGAGCTGCCTCCTAGTTTCCGGCCTGCACTTATTCATGGTCCATTTATATCTGGTTTTATTTCTGTGGAAAGTCTCTCAGGTTACACAGGATTTCCTCCTGGGGTTCGTACTATCATGAATTCACAGCAGCAGTATCCTCCCTGAGGCTACATTTCTCAGGGTTAAATAAGCCACTGCACAACTTGAAACTCTGCAGAGATGCTTAAGCTGGTATGGACAGCAAAAGCAGTTTAGTTCCATGCATACAGCATCTGCCTGGATCAATTTACCTTGTTTCTCACAGTAACCCTACATCATTCCTGTAGGCTCACTTCAGGTACTGGAATGCCTCAGTTGGGTCACCCCGAAGCCTTCTCTTCTCCAGATTGAACAAGCCCAATTCTCCTAGCTTTTCCTCGTAGGAGAGGTGCTCCATCCCTCTAAATCATCTTGGTAGCCCTCCTCAGGACGAACTCTAACAGGTCCATGTCCTTCCTGTGCTGGGGACTCCAAATATGATTGCAGATGGGGTCTCACAAAAGTGGAGTGGAGAGAACAAATCCCCTCCCTTAACCTGCTGGACACACTGCTTTTAAAGAAGCCCAGGATACAATTGGCTTTTTGGACTGATATACAGTAATACCTCAGTGATCATCTGGTACACACAGCTTTTCTTCTTATTTCCAATCACCTACCTCTTGGCACAGAATTTTGCTGTTAGCCTACAATTTACGACTGTTCAGCTTGTTCTAGAAATATTCCTGTATTTCATACTTCAGTCCTCAAAGCCATTCACACCTCTCTAGATGTCAGCTCACTACCATTCAGTGCTTCTCTTCTTTCTATCATTGGTGCATTTTGCCTGGGCATGTTATTTTCTGTTCCCCCAACCAGTTCTTTAGGATCAGCGCAATACCTCTCTTCATTCATCACTCACCCATAGTTGTCTTTCCCCATTAGTCTGCTTCTTCTCAGATCTGAGTTCCTGGACTAATCCTCCTTCATTACTATTTTACATTACTTCCTGCTGGGAAGGGGAGTGATACAGCGGCTGGGTGGGTACCTGGTGTCCAGCCAAGGTCAACCCACCACAGTCCCTTTTGAAAATTGTACAAAAGAGAAAAAGGAAAGACCAGAAGACCAAAGAAATTCCATACCAATCAGGTAAACAACAGCCAAGAGAGAAGTAGCTTGTCTGAAACCTGAAATAAGAATTATGTATGAAGAATAAGTGCAATACTGAGCAGTAGTATTCTAGCTTGTCATGGTAAGTGCTGAAATGCTAAGATATGTTAGACATTAAAATGGGGATACATCACATGACGCATGGAAACAAATCTTAACTTTACAATGCAACAAAACGTGGAAGTACTAAATGTTGTCTTTGCTCTAGACCTTCCTAGTAAGACCAGCCTTCAGGAATTCCAGGTTCCAGAGACCGGGGGTAAGGTGGGAGCAAGGAAGGTGTACTCTTGGTGGAAGGAAACTGGACCATGGCACCTGATAGGATGCACCCACCAGTGCTGAGTGAGCTGGCAGATAATTTTTGACCAACCACAGTGACAGGGAGAAGGGCCCAAAGACTGGACGAAAGCAAATGTCACCTGCATCTTCAAGAAGGGCAAGGAAGAGAACCCAGGCAACCAGAGGTTGGTCAGCCTCCATCCATGGGAAAGTGACAAAGCAGCTCATGGTGGAGACCATTTGCAGGCATATTGAGGATAAGAAAATCATCAGGAGTAACCAGCATGGTTTCAATGAGGAAAGTCATGCTTGACCAACTTGGTAAACTTCTATGATGAAATGACGGGCCTAGTAGATGAGGGGAGAGCAGCAGATATTGTCTACCTGGACTTTCGTAAGACTTTTGACTTTATCTCCCAAAAGATGACAGGCTGTTGACTTACAGGCTGGATATGCAGACAGCGAGATTGACTGAAAACTGATTTGAACTTGTTTGGAAAGTATTATATTAAAGTTGCTAATGTGACAATTCTTCAGAGCCATTCAACAGAAGTGCAACGAAACTGATGAATTCAAAGCATTGTGATGAAAGAATAATACCTTCTGTTTTTTAAAAAACCAAACAACTTAAATAAGACTTCTTCCTTTGCGTTTTATGGCAAACCATATCACTTAATGTATTCCTTTTCAGAGAATGCACAACACCCAGTGATGAGGACATGAAGGTTTTTCTGTTGAAATCTAAAGGTAATTGATTTACCACATTCCACCCAAACCAGTCTGTCTTAATGTTCTATCCAAATTCTTCAGCCTGAATGCAGTAAATACTGAAAAAATTATTTTATAAACACCTAAGTGTATCTCATGCATTAGCTATACAATTTGTTCAAAAATAGAAAACAGGAACTTTCAGCACAGATACTGCAAATGTTAAATCCCCTAAGTAATAAGTAGAACAAATGGTAAAAATAAAACAATAAAGCAGTAAAGCATAATTTATAGTTTTAAGAAGTGAAAAATATTTTTACAGGGGGAGAATAAATCACAGAATACGCTGAATTGGAAGGGACCCACAAGGATCATCGAGTCCAATTCTAATCTGAGAGTAATAATCTTTCCCAGTTGCAAGAAGTGCTGAAAAGGCAGCATGTTGTGATGGGTGAAGAAAAAAGAAAGAGAACACCTTGCAATGCTCTAGGGAAAGAGCTGTGGAGAGGGCTAACCCCATCAGATGTAAAAGCATCAAGCAGAGGAACAACAAACATTTAGCCCTGAAGCAGAGCACAGGGCTAGGGCCTAATACATCTCCTCACAATAGTTTTGCTTTTTCATTCCAGCAGGAAGCACTCTGCCTCTTGTAGCTGAAAAAGATCCTCCCCACCCGGAGAAACCTGAAGAGCAACCGGTCAGCTCCTCTAGAACAGGAACATGTCAGTATACTCATGCCACTTTTTGAGATTTCTGGAAATTACCGTTTCACAGTACGAACTCACAAAGCTTTAGACCTTGCCTTCCTCTAGATAGAAATGCCTTTATATATGTCTTAAGGAAATGGATCCTAACAGTGGTCATTTCGTTGTAGGATCTGGCTTTCAGGAAGGGTGCCAAACAGCAGCCTGGGACATGTAGTTTTGCAAGTATTCTATCTCACCTGCAGTGAAGTGCCTTGGTGTGACTGGCTGTTAAGATCACATAGTGTGATGTGTTAACCCATATATAAACTGTTGTCTCATTTGAATAAAGAGGATTTGGCAGTGAACCCCCAATCAAGCCGGGTCTGTATGTCTTATTTGCTTATTATATTAATAAAACAATATCTAGTGCCCTGAACTGGGGCCACTCCCTGTATCAGGGACGATTAGAGGCTGCCTTGTAACAAGGAGAATTACGGTAGCGTTCGAACGAGCTTGTTTTAAAAGCTGAGAAACGCTCTCCGAAAAAAAGCCAGACGTCATATACCGAGCTAAAAGCAGGCAGAAAACGTCGTTAAAGAAAGGACATTGAATACCAGTGCAAAAAGGACTGGAACATCGTGCAGTAGAGCCGCGTGGGAGCTCCGAGAACCTAAGTATTGTCTGCATGAGAGACCTGGCAGAGCAAGGTTTGAAAGAAAGAAAAGATAAAGCTACAGAGAACTCAAGTAAGAAGCTGGCATGGGAAGCTAAAATTCAAGGGAAATTATAACTGTATCAGGACTTCTGCTAAGCAAAATCCTTAGGGTGACTGCTTGGAAAAAACTTGGGAGAGACAGCTCCAGAGAAAACAAAGATAGAAGATGTGGACACCTTAAAAATCTCACAAAGAAACTTAAACTCGTCCACGGAGAAAAACTTTAAACCTTCTGTTCCCCCCATGAGCCCTTACAGACAAAGGACTCCCCCAGACCGAGAGCAGATGTGGGGGTGGGGTAAAACCGCGTGCAAAACGAGAGACCCTAACAAAAGACATGGGCTGGGTTTTGCGCGGGCAGAAGCGAGCACGTGGCGCGAACCACGTGGTTATTAGGGAGAGACAGATCCTGAGTCCACGAGGCACTGCCGAGTTGCAGCCATGTGGGGCCGTGCCGTGGGCTGGGAGTCGACATTTTGCCCACAGTCAGCTTGCCGGGTGTCCCAGCTTGAGGAACCGCGCTTAGAGCATGTTAGTTCAGTAAGCAGTGAAACAACAGAGGACACACGAGGGAGTTGGGTTTACCCCCTCTGAAAAAAGACAAGCACTCGTGCAGCGCAGGGACAGAGCACTGCTCCTGCGCCGGCTGCCTCTGTGCTGCTGTTAAAGGAGTCTGTTGGACCTGCTACGCTCCGCAGAAGCAGTGCGAAAATCCCTTAAATAAACACCAGCTACAACGCCTGCGGGCGAACGAAGCGGCGCGGGGTTTGAAAAAGCACTGTTTGCGGTACTTGTCAGCAGCGGCGGCGCGGGAAGCGCAGCTGTGGGGCTTGCAAAGGCTCACGGTGCGGGCTAGCGGCTTGCGGCGGCGTGGAGCACTGGGTCCGTGCGGCCAGAGCGCGGACCCGACCCAGCTTGGCGTGGCCCCGGCTAGGGGACACATGGTGTGGCCCGGGGCCACAGCAACAGCAGCAGCTGCAGCTGCGCAGGGTGTGCTGTGCCGGGACAGGACACGGTGCGAGCGGGACGCGGCTCCGCGGCGGCTTGGGTGGCGGCGGGACGGACCGTATGCGATGCTCGCGGCGCATGTGGGCGTCCGCGGGGGAGCGCACACTGGGGCGGCTCTGCGGAGCCCCACCGGAGCCGGGACCGGACCGAAGCCGCACAGAGAACAGGGCAAGAAACGGCCAGGGGGTCGGCCCGACCCCGGGTCGGCTATATGGGCTGGCCCGGCGACACAGCTCTGTGCGGCTCGGGCGGGAGTGAGAGCCCGCAGGGCTGGGACAGCACGAGCTGCAAGCACACAGCAGAGCCCTGCGTGTAATCTGCCGCGGGCAGAGAAGGAGGCGGCGTGGCCACCACTCGGTGCCACGGCAGAGACCCCCTGGGGGGGCGATCCTGCAGCCCGCGGTGGAAAATAAACAGCAAGGCCGGGGCCGGGAAAGACAGGCAACGCCCCTTGTACTGGAACAGAGCGAGGCTGAGCTGCAGCCTAGCTGAGCTGCCCCTCTGCACAGCTCAACGCTACAGCTCATGCTGTGATCCTCCTGAGGCACATACAAAACCAATTTAATATGTATCTGGTTGTCTTGAAACATTTAGTAAGAACACTGTAGCTTTAAGAGTTTGTTTCTATTTCTTCATTAGTTCCTCAGTAACTTTGTTTAAATTGGTAAGGTTGTTAAGTTGTTAAGCTCTCAAATGTAGCTGAATAGAAGAAGTTAATGTGACAATTTGGCTCAAATAACATGTTTAAAAAGTTCTTAAGCTTGTTAATTAATGCATTCAGATACTGTTATCCCAGAAAGGTGTGCTTAGTGTCAGCGAAAATGTAAAAATAACTGCTTGTGGGTCATAGCTGCTTAAGAGACTGAGTTAAAACTAACTATAATTACTCTAACCGATATCATTAAGAAATAGGACTGCAAAATACTCCAGAAAAGATTAATCAACACAACAATGGAACAAATCTATGAAAAAGAGGATTGCACAGCATTCAACTTTGAGGTAAAAAGACATTAAAAGACATTAAAATGACTTATTGACTTTACTTCAAGCTCCAGCTAAAGGATCATCTCTCAACCTTCAACTTTTGAGGTAAAAAGACATTCAAAGCATAAAATGACTTCTTGCTTTTTATTCAAGCTCTTAGCTACCAAAAGCCATTCCTGGACAAAACTGCAGAGAAACTGCATGTTTGCCTGACCTTCACATCTGTTTCTACCTCACTATTTACCTGAGACTGTCTAAGTTGTTATTAACATGTTTGTTCAATTTGTTATTAAGGACAAAAAGCAGCTACCAGAAATGGATGGACAAAAGCTGAATAATTACAGCTTAGACTGGTTACTTATGGGGAATGCTAAGTTTCAAGCTGTGTTGGCAGATTGTAGTAGTAACCTGTGTGTGTATCTTCGAATTTATTAACCTTTGGTTTTCTTAAGAAAAACAAAAAAGGGGGGGGGAAGAGAAAATGCATGTGCATAAACAGGTAAGACATCATTTAGGTTTGTTAGGCCTCGTATTCCTCATATTAATTCCTTTTCAAATTTTCAAAAGAGGTACAGTTGCCAGACACGACTCCCAGAAGTGACAGATTGAGAAACATAACTAATAACCACTACAAAAACCCAAACTACATGATTTAAATAAAGACATAATAAAAGGTTTAAGTATGCACGTGTGAAAAGAGAATGAAAAGGTATCTACCTTGGCGTGAATGAGAGAAGCTGTGTGGACATGTATGTGTGTAGACTTGGACATACTTACACTTCATGTGCCCTGAGCAAATTACACTTGCTTAACACAATACTTGTTCTCTAAGGGCCCTTTCCTTGAAATGGAGTTGAATTTCTCCTGGTTACCAATTACATGCAGGCCCTTGGGGAAGTGGGAGTCGATGTTCTACCTAGTTGTGCCAAAGCCCTCAGATCAGTGGAGTTGTTGTTTATCCCAAATACACATAAAACCGTTATTACAAGTTACAGAAGTTGCACTGATAGTAAAGTTATCTGAAGAGTTTCAATAAAGGCCTTATCACATTAGGCCCTGATTACATAGATGGTTAAAAAAAGTTTAAGAAAAAAATTAAGAATCGTTCCGTTGCTTGTCGTAATGTTAAAAATTGTTCTATCACTTGTTATAAAAAAGAAAGGGGGATATGTAGGGGTCGGGTTTCAGGAAGGGTGCTGAACAGCACCCTGGGACATGTAGTTTCACAAGTATTCTCTCTCACCTGCAGTGAAGTGCCTTGTTGTTACTGGTTGTTAAGGTCACATGGTGTGACGTGTTAACCCATATATACGCTGTTGTCTCATTTGAATAAAGAGGATTTGGCAGTGAACACCCAAGCTAGCCGGGTCCATATGTTTTATTTACTTATTATATTAATAAAGCAATATTTAATTTCTTTTCACATGAAACATTTTTATTCTCTTTTATCCATTTTATTATTTTAATAAATCAAAATTTACTTCCCTGTCCCATGTAGGAAAAGATTGTCTGCCTTTGGAGCTGGTTTATATGCATTTCTATTAAAAAAGAAAAGAAAACAGTCCAACAACATGATATCTATGATTATACCAACCCAATCTCAATACAGGAATAGTATCAAAGGCATAATTTAAAGCACTGTTCCCTTTGTTCGACTTAATTGCAATGAAAAATAACGCAGGACAACAAACATATTAAAACTCTCATGTCCTCACTGAACTGCTCTTTTCTGCTTTGGATTTACTTTATATGGGTAAAAAAGGGGTTCCCTCCTTGAACACAGGGACACTGCTTAATAATAGTGCATATGAATCATACTTTTTTGTTGCTGCTCGGTAGGACAGGACAGCACTGATGCGAGCCAAATGTTCTTGTGTTTTGTGTTCTGATATTGAATGCTAGGACAAAAATATCAACAAAGGATATGCAAAAACGTGGAGAGATTCATGGACACTAGCAAAAATTCTAAGTTAGTCTTCCTGGAAAAAGTAACAATACAACACACAACATGTTTCAGAGCACAGAGGAAAAGGTTATATAAGTTAGAAGATTCAAAACACAGTATTTAACTGGGTCAAATGAAAAGTTCGATAACTAACTTTTCATTTATTATTTATTTATTATTATTATTTATACTTATTATGTATTAATATTGCTAAAAATAAGCAGTTAAAGTTTCTTTATGAGTTTTTGTGAATGCTAAATGACTTCACTGATCAGTAAATGGTTTAACTGAGAGGAGTGCTTTATAACCGACATCAGAAAAAAACCCATACATGTGGGTTTAGCTTTATTTCTGCCTTCAGTTAAGTCAGTGACATTAATATTAAAAAATAGGTACCTTGTGAACAGCAGTTCCAAAGTCTTACTCTATACTTTACATGCATTGTGTATTTTAGAGATATTTTTGTGTTTATGAATTATTTGCTTTAACTATGTTGATTCTATGTCACTGCAAACTGCCATAGTAAGAAAAGCCAAACAGCTAACTAAAATAAAATCCCTTGAAATGCTGATATTGTATTTACAACAGTGACCCGTGGCACCTTTGTGTAAAGATGTTTACACCTTATTAAGCAGCAGCAGAACTGGCAACCATTTTCATAGTGATTAGACATCAGCAACTCTATGTTACTCATTCCCTTCCCCCAGCTGAGCAGGATGGCAGTTGGTTTCATGCTGGGTTCAGTCCCTGACCTTTCTGCTTGCCATGTTTAGGCTCAGGGACTTTTCATGCTTCTCTGAGCCAGCAATCTGACAGTGCAGGATTGGCGTAGGAGGGGGTGAGGCACCATGGCACAGAGCACAGCAGCACACAGTTGGCCATGCAGTTGAAGTTGGCTGCTGGGGAAAGGCTGGGGTAGCTCACACCCTCCTCAAAACAGGTCTGATGCAAGTACCCAACTCTGTGGACTCCTTTAACACTGTTTCTCCTCTGCTCCAATCATGCTGTTCCTTACAAAGAATGTTTTGAGTGATATTCACTGAGAAGTTATACTTGATTTTAATTTTTTTTTTGTAAATAAGGAAAAATAAGGACTAAGAGGCTCTGAGCAGGTCCTAACCCATTTAGTTTTATATACAGATTTAGACAAATGGCATAGGACCCTATAGAGAGAGTTTCTGATTTCCCTGTATTTACATCTGCGACAAAGATACACGTTGCTTCATTAGTCATTACGAAACACAAGTCAGACCTCCCCAGTCCCACTGCAAGATTCTCAATAACACAATACTTTTATTCTAATGATGCAAATAGAAGCTGAAAAAGCTTCTTCGTGAAACCATCAAAAGTATATCTCCAGTCTTTTCCAGGTTCAAGTACTCAGACAGATCTCAGGGCTCTGAATGTACTGATTTGACAGGTACAAAACAAGCTCCTCTGACAGATGTTGATTTTCTGCAGTAAGATCTGTCTCATATTATTTCCTATCTAGAAGCTCAGATTAGCCCCTGAGCAGATTTGCCATGACACATTAATTTGCTCTATGGGCTTCTAAAGCAGGAGATATGTACGCTTCAGGGGGGGTAATCGGGAAAATCTTTTAATGATGTGGTTTCTCACTTCCTACATTTCTTGATAGAGTTTTTCTTAAAAGTTCAGGTGTTAGTTTCCTGCAATAAGTACACAAAATTTTTTTCTATTCTAAAGATAACCTGAAGATGAGAAAGATAAAATCACTCCCTAGAATATAGATGCTGGCTGGAGTAACAGGCAGCTCTCATTCCACCTGCACACCTACTGGAGATTTCACCCTGTAGGAATCAGAACACAGGGTAGGCCAGACCCACCATAAACTAGGGTCAGGATGCAGTCAGTGTGCAGCCCTGAGTAATATTTTAAGCATGGTAGGAGAAGTCTCCCATGCTTCTCTATATGACTAATCAACTATGAAGGATAATCTTAAGTGGTGCAGTCCACACACTGGAGGGAAGGGATGCAGTCTGCTCTAGTGCAAGATGTCCCTGCCCATGGCAGGGGGGTTGGAAATAAATAACCCTTAGGGTTCTTCCAACCCAAACCATTCTATGAGTCTATGATTCTATAAATATTTATTTATCTTCTTTAAAAAGAAATAACCAAGAGAACCATATCATAACCAATGGTTATGATTCTCACCAGTACCTCTGTTGGTAGAGGGCATGCCATCTACAGTCTCAAACACCCCTGAGGTTTATGTATAGGAAGAGAGATCTTCAGAATACTACGGGATCAGTCTTCATTTATTGGTTGGAAGAGCTATTCTAATATGAAGTCTGGTGTGAGATGAAAGAATATTGAATTGAAGCAATTCCAGAAGCTTTTTAAACATAAACAGAAATTTACTTAACACAAATCAAGCATTCTTCAACAAGAGCAAACAGCTAAATTCCCCAGTTCTACCATTATCTGTAACCTATGACATTAAATAAATGTTTACTTATTTAAATATTTGTGCCAATATTTGATCGAGATTCCTTCAAAACGTTGAAATACAGCCCAGAGAATGATGAATTAGAGGATAAGTCCTATGAGGAGAGGCTGAGGGAGCTGGGATTGTTTGACCTGGAGAGAAGGAGGCCCAGGGGTGACCTTATCGCTCTACAACCTCAATACAGAAAGGAGGTTGTTAGCCAGGTGAGGCTCCGCCTTTTCTCCTAGGCAACAAGTAACAGGTTGAGAGGACATAGTCTCAAGCTGTGCCAGGTGAAGTTCAGGTTGAACATCAGGAGGAACTTCTCCACAGAAAGGGTGAATAAACATCGGAATGGACTGTCCAGGGAGGTGGTGGAGTCACCATCCCTGGAAGTGTTTAAGAAAAGACTGGAGTGGCACTTAGTGCCATGATCTAATTGACATGGTGTTGTTCAGTCACAGGTTGGACGCGATGATTTCAGACTTCTTTTCCAAGATACTTGATTCTGTGATTCTGTGAATTCAGTGATCAGTATAATTTTTTGTTTTACAGATACCTTTAACTGCCATTTTCTCTGTGCAAAAGGCTTCATAATTACCAGGCAGTAGAAGGTTTCCTAACAAAACCAGAAAGCAAACCCTTTGGATTTTGTTGTGCTAGCAGAAAGATTGAGTTTTTAACCCAGAACAATCAATGTGAATTAATAAACTGCATGGGCTCTAACAAGCAGTAAAGATTTAAGGTGATTCCACTTGAAGACAGAAGTTTTCAATAAAATCATTGCGAGCATGCCAGCCAATGCAGACTATCAAAGAGCATTAAGTAATGTCTTAGTAGTCATGGTTTATCTGTTCTTTACAGACTCACCTCATCTGTAAACAAGCGGGGAAAGGAATTGGGTCATTAGTGCTCTGAGCAATAACTTTGATTAAAAACAAAGAAAAATGCATTAAATATGCCAAAAAGATAAGGATCCTAGAACTGTAACTACCCTAAAGCAACTGCATAGATCAGACATTAAGTACAACATTTAGTACATAAACAGTGTTGTAAATCTAAGTTCCAGAGCGAGGTTCAAGTATTTATAGAACTCAGAAGTTGAGTACTCCTGCCACAGACTTTGTTCAAGGGTACAGACAGAATCACTTTTTCAAACTCAAACACAGAAACTTCCTTATCTAGCTACAATTTGTGCTCTGCAGTTCTGCCAACATGTGAAAATGAACTGCAGAGAAATTCTCAGGATCACAAAATATTCTGAGTTGGAAGGGACCCACAAGGATCATGAAGTCCGACTCCTATGTGAATGGCCCATACAGGGATCAAACCCACAACCTTATTAGCACCATGCTCTGACCAACTGAGCTAATGTAAGACAGAAGCAGAGAAACAACTTGTAGTTTCATAAGACACATGTATTTATTCCCAGAGGTGGATATCCAACATTCTAGTGTAGATGGGGAGAGTACAGAGGCAGGGGCCTGACTGCCATCCATCAAAAAGTGCATATTAAGTTGGAAGAGGTTGATAGTGCATCCATCACTTTTCTCTGCAGATGATACATGCACTCCAACATGCTTTCATAGTCCTCTCCTGAATTGAAACACTTCATTTCCTTGCCCTGATGATGACGATGATGATAACACAGAGGTGGTGACTTAAGGCAAGTCTCATGCTAGATTTAAGGGAACAGTGGCAAATTTATTCCCACTGTATTCAAGTCAGCTGTGCGAACGTGGAATGGACCACACACAACAAAGGGTCTGAAAGTAAAATAGTAGGTGGTTTTCTGGATAGAAGTGAGTGGTTAAGAAAAGCACTTACAGTAGCTGCAAGAAACGAACAGGAGTACTTGAAGAATTCCTAGAATCCAGTTTAGAGTTCAGCCTAAATCTAGCAGGGAACACACAGAACAGAAATCTTCAGCATTCAGACAGAAAAACTGGGTTTAAAGTCTACTTGACTAAAGACTTTCTGTGCTCAGACTGCAAAGACATGCAGGGCAAAGTAACATATCTGGGTCAATTCTGCAAATATCTTAGGGGAAAAAGGCAGCCGGAAAAAGAACCAGAACCCATGGTTTTGGCATGAATTTCTCAAAGCCTCATACTGGTATGAACAAGGAGCTCACAGATATCAGAGACCTGTCAAGCTCTTAACTGAATGAGAAAAAAACCCTACTATATTGCAGTAAAGCTGAAATTGTGATTTGCTTCTATTTCTCCACCCTCAAGTTGTAGGATTGTATTTTAAAATGAAAACTCAGACTCCAGAGTACAGTTCTGTCATAAGCCATTTCCCAACTGGCCATAATATTGCAAGGATTCATCCTCAGGAATGGACAGGTAAAAATGGGTCTGTGCAGCTCTCCTACAGTGCCAATCCAACTACTGGGCAAATCAGACAACCTAGAGAGAAAGCATTATTTACATCAGCTGTAAGCAGCTTTGAGACTCTTTTGTGAGTGCTGGGCATCAGTAGGGAGACTCTTGTTAGAGATCACAAGACACTGCAGAGGTCAGACATTGCACCTTAGGGAGTCTGTATGGGGTAGTCAACGCAAACTCTAGGGAAACCAGATTTGTGTTAGCATCCAGCAGGACTTGAGCCCAAACTTTTTTTTTTTTTTTTTTTAGAAAAACACCTCTCTGAAGCAAAGGTGTTATGTGATAAATTGAAAATTATTCCCGTTTTCTTAAGTATTGCTTATTTTTTATTCAAAAAGATGGACATCTCGCCTTGACACAGACTTCACTAAGTTGTGGCAACAAGAAGGAATATCACCACTGAAGGGAAGTGGGTACAAGATGAATAGTAATTATAAGATCACAGAAACAGAATATACTGAGTTGGAAGGGACCCATCAGGATCATCAAATCCAATTCCTGGCCCTGTGAAGGACACTCCAAAAATTGTCCAAACATTTCTTGAACTCAAGACAGGCTTGGTGCTATGACCACTTCCCTGGGGAACTTGTTCCACAGCTCAACTATCTCCTGGTTAAGAAACCTTTTCCAGATATCTATACTAAACCTCCCCTGACTCAGCTTCATGTCCTTGAGTCCTGTCACTGGTCACCAGAGAGAAGTGATTGGTACCTGCCCCTCTGCTTCCTCTCATGATGATATTGAGACCCCTCAGTCTCCTCCAGGCTGAACAAACCAAGTGACCTCAGCCACTCCTCATAAGGCTTCCCCTTCAGACCCTTCACCATCTTTGTGGCCCTCCTTTGGACACTCTTTAATAGCTTAATGTCTTTTTTATATTGTGGTGACCAAAACTGCACATAGAACTCCAGGTGAGACCATAACAGTGCAGAGCAGAGTGGGACAATCACCTCCTTCAACTGGCCAGCAGTGCTTTGCCTTGATGCCCCTCAGGACATGGTTGGTCCTTCTTGCTGCCAGGGCACTGTTGACTCATTCAACTGGCCATCAAACAGGTCCATTTTCACAGTACTGCTCTCCAGCCTCTCATTCCCCAGTCTGTACATATATGCAGCATTGCCCCATCCAGGTGCAGAATCCAGCACTTTCCCCTGTTAAGCTTCATATGCTGATTGCCCATCTCACTAATTTGTTGAAGTCTCTCTGCAGGGCCTCCCTACCCTAGAAGGAGTCAACAGCTCCTCCCAATTTAGTGTCATCAGCAAACTTACTTAGTACTCAAGTCTGTGTCCAAGTGATCAATGAAGATGTTTAAGAGAACTGGGTCAAGGATGCAGCCCTGTGGAACCCCATTGGTGACAGGTCACTGGCCCAATGTCACCCTATTTATTCACTGTAACTTTTGCCCAACTTGTGAGTCAATTGCTCACCCACCACATATAGCCGGTTATCCAGCTATACACTGGACATTTTGCCCAGAAGGATATTGTGAGAGACAGTATCAAAAGCTTTGCTGAAATCCAAAAATATTATATCTACTGCTTTTCCTAGATCAACTAGGTGGGCTACCCTGTCATAGAAGGAAATCAGGTTTGACAAGCAGGAGTTTCTCCTCATGAACCCGTGCTGGCTGTGACAGATGACTGCGTTGTCCTCCAAGTGATTTTCAATACCTCCTAGAATAATTGTTTCCATGATTTTACCAGGCATTGAAATGAGACCGACTGACCTGTAGACTGCTTTAGGAGACCCTTCTGTTCCAGAAGGACCTTTGCCCACCTCATTAGTTGTCTGGCCTTCTAGTTCAAGGCCTCACACCTAGCAAGGTGCCAGTCCTACTTGCTAAATTTTCAGAATGAGGAGGAACTTTCCATCCTGGTATGTGCAGTGACCCACTTCCAGACTTCATGGAGTATGAATGAAACTCCTGGTCTCCAATTTTTGTTTGGTTGGTTTTTTTTCTGTAAAGGCTTAACACTGTAACACTGAGTGACTTCTGTCACCTGTTTTTATCAGCTCATCTCATTTTAGTCATGACATTAGTTATTTTTAAATTCTTTCAACTTTAGCAGTGAAGAAGCACTACCCACCCACCCACTCATTTAATACTACTGCATTTAATAATTCTAATTATGTAAACCATTGACTCTAACTTACAAGAAAAACAAAGTTCATTCCTAACAGGGCAGCAATTCTGAGTCATATTCTATTTCATAGTATCAAACTGAAATGAGAAAAAGAAACTCGAAACATTTCAAATTCATTTGCAAACAAACCACCTTGCACAAAAATTGCTTTTAGACAAGCAAGTATTTCACAGGTAATTAAGATGCTAAGGAATTTTCAGGCTCAAAAATAATGTCTTCTACTGTACCTTCTACAGGAGTAAGGAAAGCTTGTTATATATGATGACTAATGATTTAATGACAGTAAAACTGATATCTAGACCATTCTATGTACTACTAGGTGAGTGACAAAGCAAGTTACAAGAACGGAAAATCTTCTGTGACTTCATAGGATATATACTGTATAATGCAGTGCATTGGAGAACTCCCTTCAAATCATAACTCACATACAGTATTCAGGGTGAGAGGAATAAATATCCATGGCTTAATTATTTTTCCTGGGATCATTTTAAATACTGAATATGCTCCTGCCACTGATAACACAGAGAGCAATTTTCTCTTGATATGACAGAGTCAAACAACTACTGATCTAAGCTCTTTAAAAAGAGCTATTTGTGAGCTGATAGCTGCCTAGCCTGGTTTACATTCCTTCCCTGAGATGACTGCAGCTCCTCTGCAGCTCTGTCGCTGTAAAACTTAGAGTTGTTTACGTTCAGCAGGCCCAAAAAGATGAATATTTCTCACGCGTGTATGGTAATTCCGCAGGCAAAAAAAAACCCTAAGACAGAAAACAGAGTTCTGAAAACTAGCTTTGAAGAGTGTATACTTAAATCACATATGCAATGAAAGCAAGCTGAGCAGAACAACTTTGTGTAGGGGAGCACATATAAGAAAGCAAACACCCTCTCTGCTTAACTGATAGTTCTAAAGCAATTAATCATATTTACTTTCAAGATGCAAACAACAGCACTTTTTCTGTAACCCCTTTTTTCTAGGAACTTGACATTATCCTTCTTATCTTCTATTGCAACACCCGCCAAACACAGAGAATGTTTGTCTTAAACACATATCTCAAACCTGTCTTCTTTTAGAGATTGTTCCTGTATTTAGTCTCAACATTTTGCTTGTTCCTACAGAAACAGGGATGTTTTTGCTGTGACCAAGTGCTTCAAACGCTTCCTATACTCGACTATACTAATAATAGCAAACGCTTTCCTCAGACCCCTCCCATGTGTTAAATTAATCAACACTAGAAGGTCAAACGTGCATGAAGTGGCTTAGCACATTAATTTATTCACTGAAATGACCTCATCACCACATGTTTTACTTTTCTGTTTCTTCTTAATATGTTCATGCAGTCAATGAACATATCACTGAAATATCTTCTGAACTCCAAACTTGAATTAATTACATGCCACTTGCTTCTTGATACCATAGCAAAACTGAATTCTGTCATTTCAAAGAAAACAATTTCCTTACCTCCTCAGTTAACCTCATCTGTGCAGGCACCTTCCTGCACTCTCCCTCCCTGCACCTCCCAAATTCTGCCACCCACCTCCATAGGCTGTGTCTGAATATAGCCCAAATGCATGTCCCCAGGCCCTTTGGCACAGTGCAGACAGACTTTCTGCCATGCATGGTCATTGCCCATGCTGTGCAAGATCAGTTTTAATTTGTATCTTCCACACAGATGTGCCTTCATCTGCCTTATGCTTTAACTCTGCCTTATGCTTTAACTCAGCTGAGTGTGAGTTAGCTCTGGATCAAAAACTGCCAAATTTGGCTAACACTGTGTAATACTTCAGAAAGTAAGTATCGTTGAGAGGCTGAGTCCCACATTAGTTTGAACACAAAGTAGCTCCAACTGCAGCTAAGTAAAGCTGGCCTGAGTTCAGCTTGAAGCAGGAGAAGTGTATACTATCTCTGCCAGGAAAGGACTTCACAGGCATATCCTTGCTCTCCAAGGCCTGATGAATAAAATGTCACTGGATAAGATTAGGTTCATAAGCTTCATTTTTCATGCTGCACAGCCACCCAGATAGGAGTTTGTAGTGGACCAGAGGAGGCTTGACTTAGCTTAAAACAACCAGGTGGGAAGCTGGAACAGGGCGAGCTCTGTATAGGTGGGACAGCCACTGCTCCACCCCTGCCCCCTTGAGCCTTAGCCTCTGGTCCAGTCCAAAATGGTGGACTGACCACTGGAAACATTAAAGTGCAGGTATGGGCCTGAGGGAGCACCCTGGGGGACTGGAGCAGATAAAAGGGCGGCAACGCATGTGCTGAGCTGGCGCACCCTGCCACCTTGGATTTAAAAACAGCTGAGACCACACCGGATCTCAGGTGGTGACCATTCACCTTCCTCCTTTTTCTTTTTCTTCCTCTCTGTCTTTCTTCTCCTACCTTCCTCTCCTCAAAATATATTGTACACCAGACTAAAAAATTCCAGTCATTGCCTTGCTAAGTGCCTTATTGTGCCTGGATAAGTTAAAGTTTGTGAAGTTCCTTATTTTATCCAGATGTTTTAAAATGTGCCAAGTACCTTATTCTACCTTAATGTTCTAAAGTTTGCAAGTAAAAGTTTGCTATGGAACCTCCTGAAAATTTTGCTGTTTCTCCTGCACTCTGCCCATAGTAAGTTCAACTACCTTCCCCTAAACCCGCTGAGCAGGCTGGGGCATTACAGAGTTCAGGAAAAAGTATTACGTAAAAAAATAAATTAGGAATCTCCTAAAACTTCGCAGCAATTGCAGGCTGCCAGGATGTCTCCTCTGGCTCACTGGCAACTGATAAAGCTGACTATTTGGTAAGGTAGAAAATTAATGCAAAGCATCTAATTAGTAAAGAAATCTAGAAGCTGAAGGACAGTAGTCACTTCAGTTCTTTGTCACTAAAAACACTGGCACATTAGAAGACTTACCTAGTTTCTCCAACTGTGAAGCTGGTGTAATAGAAGATATTATCTTGGCCTATATATTGTACTGTGAGCAAAGTGCAGCTACAGCAGTATTACTACATGACACAATATAATTCTGCATATCCCTCTGAACATGCATATCTGAACACGCCTTTTATTTGATTGGATGCAAGCATACAGCATGAAAACACAAAATCAGGCAAATGGATTAAAGGACCAGGTGTAGCCAATGTCAGGCTAAACCTTTCCATACAGACCCAGATCCCTCACTGCAGATTTTCCTCTGCTTTTCTGATTTGCACACAGCCAGCCACCAAACTCAGAATCTTATTTGGAAGCAATGTGAATGTAATAAAAAACCATAAGTTCTACTTTTCACTCCACATGATCAATAATTTCAACCATTTTTGCAAAGTATAAATTAATATAATTTAAAAAGGGATTCTTTTCCTATGTTTTACTGCATTTTTGAGCCTTGAGTGCAAATGTAAAGCTCTAAGGTTGCAAAAATTAGTATCTACACAGAACAGATGTGATAAACTGAGAAAATAATTCGAGTTGATTGAGAAGAAACAGTGAAGGGTCAATATGACCTCGAGAGAAAAGAAAAACAAGTCGTAAAACTTAATTGGGCCCCTCTAAAGAGATAAAACAAGTTACCTCCCTTTTACCTTGTGTAGGATTTATAGTGAGACAATTTTTGTTTAGTTAGATAGATAATAGGACCTTTCTTGAAATTTATAACTTTGTAGCTAGCAAACATCTGCAGAGTGTCTGATTTGACAATATATTATGGATGCTAGATAATAGGACCTTTCTTGAAATATATAACTTTGTAGCAAGTAAACATCTGCAGAGTGTCTGATCTGACAATATATTATGGATGCTTATAGATAACATTCTTGTTAAAAGAAAAACATCTGTTGAATGTCTGACTCAACAATGTGTAATGTTTATGCTTATGTATAATGAATATTCATGAAGTAGCTGGAAATAAATGTAGGACAACTATCTTCTTTGGGTGTGACAGGTGTTGGGAGTTGTTGGACCCCTTCCCTGATCACCCAGCGCTGAATTTGCTTTTATCATATAATAAATTCTGATTGGAAATTGCCCGACTGGGTCTCTGTTTTTCACAAAACTTGGTGACTTCGCCCGACGTGATACCCTTTGTGTTCTGAGAGATACTTAGCGCCTGAGATAGGAGCGCGCCCGCTGCTTTTCAGCGGCCTATTCACAGGCCTAATATTTCAACAAGGACCAAGGGTAACACAAGTATATGATAAAAGCAAGGAATTAAAGGCTCCTGGAGTGCTGCAGCAAAAAGCCCATAATTCTTGTGCACGAAGACCCGAGTGAGAACAACGGACTGTGAGTATCACTTCGGGGGGCGGATAAAGAGGTCGGAGTGAATGATGAATGAGACGCAGCGTAGCTGCGGAGCGATTGCGGAGTCCTTCTAACCTCGTTTCCGTTTTTCCGCGAGGAATGCGGCAGGTGAAGGGACGAAGCGGTTGAATTGATGAGTGGACCTCTGGGGTCGGTGGGAGTTTTTCAGAAGGGACCACTGAGTCGGTGAAAAATCTTAGAGGGGATCCCAGAGGATCGGTGGAAAGGTAGGAAAACTTTAGAAGGGACCTCGGGAATATGGGGCAGGGAATTAGTAAATTAAGTTGCCCCAGGAAGGAAAGGAGCAGGCAGGCATTGCCGGATATACCCTTAGACAGTCCGCTAGGGGTAATGATCTTAAACTGGGAAAAGAGGGAGAGTACTAAAAATAAAGAAAAACCAAAAATGATTCAGTACTGCATGATTGAGTGGACCAAAGAAAAAATAAGGAGTGATGGTATCTCTTGGCCTGTGTATGGGTCATTTGAGGGTTGGATCTGCCAAGCCCTCAATAGTTATGTAAACAGCAAGGAGCCGATAAACTCTGAGGAGAGTGAATATGCTGCTTGCTGGAAAGAAGAAGTTTGGCCAGAACCTACTAAAGTCTATAAGTTGACAAAAGAAAAGCAGGCTGAAAGGAAAGTAACAGAAACCAAATGGGATCCATTAGACTATTTACCTCCAGCCTATAATCCACCCCCTCAGCAACCCCTTTTACAACCCCCTCCACAGACCCCTCAGCAACCCCTTTTACAACCCCCTCCACAGACCCTTTTATCACCCTCTCTACAGCCCCCCCCGGCTGCTGTTCCCACAGCGCCTGTGAGTTATTCCCCACCTGTACAGACTCCTCTAACTGCAGATTCCACTACCCTGCAAAATCATAAGAGTGAAAATCCTGAAAAACCTAAGAACCGGAAGAAGAGACGAACCACCCCAAGGGAAGTTACAGCCCTTTTAGTAGAACAGGACAGCTCTAGTGAGGAAAGTGAAGGGGTGTGCTCAACGAGAAAATTATACCCACTTAGGGAAGTGCCTTTGGGGGGAGCGCGAGGGGGAATTGGGTTTGTAAATGCTCCCCTAAGTTCAAGTGAGGTGCGGGCATTTAAGAAAGAGATGGGGAGGTTGTTAGAGGATCCCTTAGGAGTAGCTGAACAACTAGACCAATTTTTGGGACCAAATATATTTACCTGGGGAGAAATGCAATCCATTCTGGGAATACTATTCAACCCGGAGGAGAGACAGATGATACGGACAGCAGGGATAAGGATATGGGAAAGGGAGAATCAAGCAGGCCCCCCCGGGGACAATAAAATGCCCGTTAATCCTCCCGATTGGGATTCTAATTCAGCCATAGACCGACAATACATGGCAGATTATCGCACCTTAATAATAAGAGGAATTAAAGAAGCTGTGCCTCGTGGACAGAATGTCACAAAAGCATTTAAAAGCCAGCAAGAAAAAGATGAAACCCCGAGTGCATGGCTAGAGAGATTGAGAAAAGATTTACAGCAATACTCAGGAATCGACCCAGAAACTACAACTGGAGAGGTGGTCTTAAAAGTCCACTTTGTAACTAATTCCTGGGACGATATCCGCAAAAAATTAGAAAAATTAGAAGATTGGCAGAACCGAGGGCTTGAAGAGTTACTAAGAGAGGCACAAAGAGTCTATGTGCGAAGAGATAATGAGAAAGCAAAAACAAAGGCAAAAGTATTAGTGGCTGCCATCCGAGAATCACATAAAAGTGTGAAGTCAGATGAGAGAAAGAGTTTCAAAGGAGAAAGGAAAATGGGGAGTCTGAAAAAACCCCAACAAACTGTCCCAAGGGGCCAGGAGTTTGCATGTTTTTATTGTGGAGAAAAAGGTCATCTGAAGAGAAACTGCCCTAAGAGACAAAAGGATGCACAATTGTTTGAGGAAGCTGAAAAAGATTAGGGGGGTCAGGGGCTTTATTACCTGGGGGAAAAACATCATAAAAAGCCCTTGATAAAACTGAGATTAGGCCCCCAGGATGAAGAATATGAATTTCTAGTAGATACCGGTGCAGATAAATCATGTGTTATCAAAATTCCTCAAGGCTGTACAGCCAGTAAAGACACAATCAGAGTAATTGGAGCAAAAGGAGAAGGATTCCCTGTGCCTATAATAAAACAAGTTCAAATTGAGGGAGAAACCAAGATTACAGTGGGAGATTTACTTTTAGTACCTGAAGCAGGTTGCAATCTTTTAGGGAGAGACCTACAGGTTTCTCTGGGAATAGGAGTTGTGCCAGAAGAGGGAGAAATGAGAGTCAAAATAATGACTCTAAAAGAGGAAGATGAAGAAAGAATTAACCCCAGTGTGTGGGCCTCAGAAGACCAAGTGGGAAAATTAAAGATAGACCCTATAAAAATAGAAATCATTGATCCCCACCGCCCAATACAAATAAAACAATATCCTATTTCTCGAGAAGGAAGAGCAAAACTTAAACCCATTATAGACAAATTGCTGACAAATGGAACTTTAGAAGTCTGTATGTCCCCTCACAACACCCCTATACTTCCAGTAAAAAAAGGGGATGGTACCTTTAGGCTAGTCCAGGATTTAAGGGAAGTAAATAAAAGAACAATTGCCCGATTCCCTGTAGTTCCTAACCCATACACCCTTTTGAGTCATATTCCTCCTAATTATACGTGGTATAGTGTTCTCGACTTAAAAGACGCATTTTGGAGCTGCCCACTAGATGAAGAAAGCAGAAATATCTTCGCCTTTGAATGGGAAGATCCACAAACACGGAGGAAACAACAATTAAGATGGACAGTTCTTCCTCAGGGGTTCACGGAATCTCCAAACCTGTTTGGACAGGCCCTAGAAAAGATACTATTAGAATTCCCTAAACCCCCGGGAATAGAAATTATTCAATATGTTGATGATGTATTGATTTCTGGAGAAAGTGAAGAGGGAGTCAGAGATATCACCATAAAGCTCTTAAACTTCCTGGGGGAGAAAGGGTTAAAAGTTTCCAAGAAGAAGTTACAATTTGTAGAACAAAAGGTAAAATATTTAGGTCATTGGCTAGATAAGGGAACCAAAAGATTAGATGCTGAAAGAGTGAGAGGGATATTGGCCCTAGCTCCCCCAAAAACCAAAAGGGATATAAGAAGATTACTGGGATTATTAGGGTACTGCAGATTGTGGATTGAGGGTTATAGTGGATTAGTGAAATTTTTGTATGAAAAGCTTACCCAAGAAGTAGTGAAGTGGAATGACAAAGATAGTGAAAAGCTAGAGGAAATTAAAAGAGCTCTAACCAGAGCTCCAGTTCTAACACTCCCTGAACTGAAGCAACCCTTTCAGTTGTTTGTAAATGTAGAACAAGGAATTGCTTATGGGATATTAACCCAAGAAAAAGGGGGACATCGAAAGCCAGTAGCGTATCTGTCGAAATTACTAGACCCTGTCAGCAGGAGTTGGCCTGTGTGTGTGCAAGCTGTCGCAGCCACTGCTATATTAGTGGAAGAAAGCCGTAAAATCACCTTTGGAGGAAAAATTACAGTTTTCACCCCCCATGCTGTACGAGCACTACTGAATCAAAAAGTAGAAAAATGGCTAACAGATGCCCGCATTCTAAAATATGAAGCCATATTAATCCATAGTCCAGACTTAGAACTACTAGTAACTAACAATCAAAATCCAGCACAATTTTTATATGGGGAACCAAGTGAGCTGACTCAAATGCTGGAGCATGACTGCTCTGATTTAATACAATTACAGACCAAAGTCAGAGAAGATTTAGAAGAGGTGGAATTAGAAAACGGAGAAAAATATTTTGTTGATGGCTCCTCCCGATACAAAGATGGGAAGAGAATTTCTGGATATGCAGTTATCAATGGAAATAACATGACAATTGTAGAATCAGGAAAACTTAGTTCAGCCTGGTCAGCCCAAGCGTGTGAGTTGTATGCCCTCTACCGGGCTCTTGAATTACTGACAGGAAAAAAGGGTACAATTTTTACAGATTCAAAATATTGTTATGGAGTCGTGCACACATTTGGGAAAATTTGGAAAGAAAGAGGGTTAATAAGCACGAGAGGTAAATCACTAATACATGAAGAATTGATAAATCAAGTATTGGAAGCTCTAAAGAAACCCCTAGAAATAGCAATAGTACATGTAAAAGGACATAAAAAGGGAATATCATTCATAATCCGAGGGAATAATTTGGCAGATGAAGTGGCCAAAGATGCAGCTGAAAAGGGGGAAATAACTGAGTTGCATATATTAGACTTACAACAGCCCGAGAACTCAGAAATACCAGTATTTTCGGAGAGGGAAGAGAAAGAACTAATACGAATAGGGGCAGAGAAGCAAGAAGGGGGAGTATGGATCTTAACAGATGGGAGAAAAATGGTTTCAAAACCAATAGCACGATCAATATTAATGAGATTACATCAAGCTACTCACTGGGGAACACGAGCTCTCTGTGATCAGTTTTTACAATGTTATGGGTGTATAGGAATTTTTGAAATCGCTAAGCAAGTTACCAGTCACTGCTTGACATGTCAAAAAGTGAATAAAAAGGTTATGAGAAATACTCCTGTAGGGGGAAGGGATATAGCATACCGACCCTTCGAGCGAATACAGGTGGATTTCACTGAACTCCCACCTGTGAATAGATGGAAATACCTGCTAGTAATAATCGACCATCTGACTCACTGGGTGGAAGCAATACCTGCTGGGAGGGCTACAACAAATTTTGTAATTAAAGTACTAATTGAAAATATAATTCCTAGATATGGAATGGTATATAGTATAGATTCAGACAGAGGGACTCATTTCACCTCAAAAATACTTAAAGGAATAACAATTGCGTTAGGGATCACGTGGAAACACCATACTCCCTGGCACCCTCAAAGTTCAGGGAGGGTTGAGCGAATGAACCAGACTCTGAAGCAAGCCCTAACTAAATTGATGATTGAAACTCAGATGTCATGGGTTAAATGTTTACCCCTGGCCTTACTGCGTATTCGAACCCAACCCAGGACAGACCTTGGCCTATCACCCTATGAAATGCTTTATGGAATGCCTTATATCTGGTTAAAGGATGCAGTAGGTGACTATAGCAATATTGATGCCAAATTAAGGCCATACATACAAACACTTGCAAAAAGGTTGACAGAAATAAGAGAACTAGGAGCTTTAGCTCAAACAGCACCCTTAGACTTCAAGATACATAAAATAAACCCTGGAGATTGGGTCCTAATAAAGAGATGGAAAGAAACTTCTTTAACCCCATTTTGGGAAGGTCCCTTCCAGGTACTGCTTACGACAGAGACCGCAGTGCATACAGCAGAACGAGGGTGGACACACGCGACCAGAGTGAAGGGACCTGTTGCTCCAGCACCCCTGAAAGAGTGGACTGTGTCATCAGCGCCTGGGGACCTACGACTTAAACTCCAAAAAAGACCTTTATGAATTCATCACCTGAATGGAGAAAACATATCGAAGGCTGGAATGAGTTATCCCCAGAACAAAGAGACTTAAAGGCCCGAGAGGTATTTCCTGAAAGTTTCTGTATAAAACCTAGCCTGAGATCTTGGTTTCAGTTAGTCCCAGGACAAATTTTAAGGAGACAGCGGTTTGTTTCCTGGAAAGAAGGAGCCATCCCCTGGCAGAGTGGAGGGGCAGGTGCATATTTTACTAATCGTTTAGTTAACCCAATCCTTGTGTTAGCTTGTGACCTTGAAAAAGAAGATCCCCTAACTCCTGGACCACCACCACCAGATCGCATACGCTGTATAAAACATCCGTGGGCTCAGCACGATGGTTGGGTAGAGTGTCAGTGTAGGCACTGTCACCGTAAATGGTCCTGTGTGGCCTTTAACCGACATATACATTGCCCTGTGTGCCGTGACACACAAGGAGGTCAACCCCAATTGGAGTCAGTACAGATAAATAAGCTGTTCTGTGGGTGGGAATTGTTATTACCAGTAAATTGGGAAATATTTGAAGCTGACTGGTATGCAGCATTAAGATACAGTGCGGAGAAATTCTCTGAAGAAACAGCCCAAATTGACTGCCCACTGGATGACTTTAACTTTATAGACCCCATGTAAAGAATGTCACAATGGTTAACGATTTATATATTGACTAATTAGTGGGAATAATAATTTTGTTGACAGAATCCGTTGTTGTGAGATAAAGTGAACCTTTACCTGGAAACGGAAAACTGGGTCTTAATTAAATTAGAAAATCTAAAAGGGGCAAGACCAGGTTAACCTCTGAACCTGCCACTGACAGCCAGCCACGGGATGCAACCCCGTTTGGGCATGGGCCGTGGAGGCTTAAGTTATGCTGGACCCTTTTGGATACTCTGCTGCTTTTGGGCTCATGCCCTGTCTGATGAGTGTGCAAAATGCTACCAAATTACACGATACAAAGGTCGTATGATTCAAAGCTTAAGCTACCACTCATTTGTCAACAAAGTCTGCTATGACTCTAGAGAAATGAATACTTGCAACACGGATTCTCGGCAAATATGGGTGGCAAAAAATTTAGGAAAAGGGGGAACCAGGCTGGGACTTAGCTGTCCTAAGGGAGAGGAATGGATTTGTTTCACTCAAGAAGGCCATTGGGACATTTCTGACGGTGGTGGAATGCAGGACATGAAAAGGGAGGAAATAATAAAACAGAGGGTGCAAACTACATTGAAAGAAACCACACAAAGAAAGTCTTCCAACATAGGTGACTTGTACCAGAAATTGAAAGACAAACTAGGAGAGGATTGGCAACTCCCGGGTTATGGAACTAATCTATATATTGATTTAATGGAACATATTATTCAAACCCTGAATTTACCTAAGTGCTGGATTTGTAGTGGACCTTTGATGACAGAAGAGTGGCCCTGGAAAGGTACTGGTCTCACCCCATGGGAAATTTTAAAATGGAATCACTCCCAGAGAGCATCAGAATCTAGGCCCCAAGGTTGGATTCTAATTTCTGATGTAATTGGGCAAGAATGCATTGAACGGAGAGGTAGGGAAACATATAAAACTAAAGTAGGAGAGTCCCCATGCCTATCAGTGAAAATAATAAATACCACAGGAGAATACTGGTGGCCAAAGAAACCGTTAGGATATTGGACTAACAATATGACTGCAGATTGTGCTTGGCATGAGGAAGCTCAAAGCTGGTGGTGTAATGATACAGATGTGAAAAACCCTTTTGAGAGCATAAAAGAATTAAAAATATATTGGGACCAAGCAAGTAGTACTGATTTAGAATGGGCAGCTCCGGAAGGATTATTTTGGATATGTGGAAAGCGAGCATATACACAGCTCCCTAAAGACTGGAGAGGAGTCTGTACACTAGGTATAATCCAACCAGGGTTCTTTTTGCTGCCCCCTGAAAAAGGTATGAGTTTAGGTGTACCTTTGTATGATGATTATGGAACCATACGCCGAGAAAAAAGAGAAGACATTGGGGGAACGCAAAAGTGGTACGATGATGAATGGCCTCCTGAAAGAATCATTGCTACTTACGGACCAGCTACTTGGGCCCAAGATGGGTCCTGGGGTTATCGAACCCCCATATACATGCTAAATAGGATTATCCGCCTCCAAGCAGTCATGGAAATAGTAGCCAATAAGACAGTTCAAACTCTGGATCTAATCACAAGTCAGCAATCAAAAACCCGAGCAGCTGTGTACCAGAATAGGCTCGCCTTAGATTATCTGTTAGCCGAGGAAGGGGGTGTGTGTGGTAAATTTAACACTTCGGATTGTTGCTTACAAATTGATGATAATAGACAGGCAGTTATGGATATTGCAAAGGATATCAGAAAACTGACTCATGTACCTGTACAAAAATGGAACTCCATGCTTGACAGCAAATGGTGGGATAACTTGTTAGGAACAGCTTGGTGGAAGAAAGTAGGATTCTTTCTGTTATGCGCGTTGGCCAGTATAATCTTTTTACCATGTTTAATCCCTTGTTTCATTAGATTGATAGTTTCTGTAGTACAAGGAATGCAAATATCCACAATGCCGATAGATCCAAAGACGGCTCAAAATGCTAAGATACTGTTGGTCACCAGAACTCCACCTTCTCGGGACGAAGAAAATGTCAAATTAATATTGTCCAGATTAGAACAAAAAACTCGAATTAATAATTTTATGGAAAGAGAGGAGGGATTGTGATAAACTGAGAAAATAATTCGAGTTGATTGAGAAGAAACAGTGAAGGGTCAATATGACCTCGAGAGAAAAGAAAAACAAGTCGTAAAACTTAATTGGGCCCCTCTAAAGAGATAAAACAAGTTACCTCCCTTTTACCTTGTGTAGGATTTATAGTGAGACAATTTTTGTTTAGTTAGATAGATAATAGGACCTTTCTTGAAATTTATAACTTTGTAGCTAGCAAACATCTGCAGAGTGTCTGATTTGACAATATATTATGGATGCTAGATAATAGGACCTTTCTTGAAATATATAACTTTGTAGCAAGTAAACATCTGCAGAGTGTCTGATCTGACAATATATTATGGATGCTTATAGATAACATTCTTGTTAAAAGAAAAACATCTGTTGAATGTCTGACTCAACAATGTGTAATGTTTATGCTTATGTATAATGAATATTCATGAAGTAGCTGGAAATAAATGTAGGACAACTATCTTCTTTGGGTGTGACAGGTGTTGGGAGTTGTTGGACCCCTTCCCTGATCACCCAGCGCTGAATTTGCTTTTATCATATAATAAATTCTGATTGGAAATTGCCCGACTGGGTCTCTGTTTTTCACACAGATAAGCCCAAAATTCTGTTAATAGTTTTTCCTTCCACAGCCTCAAATCTGTTACTTAATACTTTCTGGTATCCATAGCATATTACAGATATTAATGTGGCTGCTCAGGACAGAGCATCAGTTCAAAATGTTTCAGAGAATAAAATACAGAATTCCCTTTCATTCCCTCCTTTGCTAAATTACTTATTAAAAAAATCCACAAGGAATACGTTTAAAAATCTCACAAGAATGAATTTTAATAAGTGTCAGTGTTCTGAGCACTCAGATTGGAGTATGGGTATAGACTGCCTCTCAGTGGGCACATCTGTTTGTGTGAATCATCATAAGTGTTCTACCGAGTTTGTCACTGTCTAAATAAAGAAATCTGATAGAGGATTGCCATCAAGCATTTCCTAAGAAATGCAGCAAATCCTATAATTTTCTATACTTTTGTGCATTATTACATTTATCATAACAGGATCACAGAATCACACAGAATTGCACGGTTGGACAAAACCTCTGAGATCATAAAGTCCAGGGACGGTGACTCCACCACCTCCCTGGGCAGTCCATTCCAATGTTTAACCACTCTTTCTGTGAAGGAATTCCTCCTGATGTCCAACCTGAACCTCCATTGGCACAGCTTGAGACTATGTCCTCTCTTCCTGCCACTACCTGCCTGGGAGAAGAACCCACCTGGCTACAATCTCCTTTCAAACAGTTGTAGACAGAGAGCTATAAGGTCTCCCCTGAGCCTCCTTTTCTCCAGCTTCCTCAGCTTCTCCTCACAGGACTTGTGCTACAGACCCTTCACCAGCTTCATTGCCCTTCCCTGAACACGCTCCAGCACCTCAATTTCTTTCTTGTAGTGGGAGGCCCAGAACTGGACACAGCACTGGAGATGCAGCCTCACCAGTGCCCAGTACAGGGAGACAGTCACTGCCCTCATCCAGCTGGCCACACTATTCCTTCTGCCCCAGATGCCCTTGGCCTTCTTGGCCCTCTGAGCACAGGCTGGCTCATGTTCAGATGACTCCTGACCAGCACTCCCAGGTCGTCTTACACTGGGTCACTTTCCAGCCACTCTGCACACAGCCTTTAGTGCTCTGCTGTTGATTGTTGTGGCTAAAGCGTAGGACCCAACACTTGGCCGTCTCAAACCACATACCACTAGTGTTGGCCCATCTATCCAGCCACTTAAAGGAAGTGAATTCCTACACTGAGAAGATAGAAAGCCTTTCTGGGAATCAAAAGGATGTTTTTTTCAGCTGCACATATTAAAAGTGATCTTTTCTTCATATTCAAATCTATTTTGACTAATTTTATAACTTCCTTTTTTTTCCCCAGAAAAGATGGACGTCAATAGATGTCTTGAAAAAGGTCATGAACGGATCATTTTCCCAGGAGTATCAACTCATTCTCCTCTAACCAAGACCATGGGTAAATAGCAGTCCTCTGCTCTCAAAACCTGCACCATATTTCTATAAAACAGAATTAAAGTACATTTGCTTTGACCAGAAAGTAGAAAACTAAAACTAAAAAAAAGTAAAACAAAACAAACAACATGAATCAACACCAAAACAAAATAACAAAAAAGCCCACCAAAAAACTCCCAGGACATAATATTTAAATAAAAACAGAAGGCAATCACTTCTATAATACTCTGATGACAGTAAGTATGTGAAAACAAAAGACAATTCTGAAGAGATCATTACAAATTAAATAAAGACCAAACAATTGTTTATTACCTTTGATAGCTCTACTATTTGACAGAGCAACATATCTTATTTCCTGTATAAGTAAGCAGTTCAACAGCAATGACATAAAAGTGAGATGGAAATTAGTACGTTTTTATAGCTATTTTATCATTTGTCCTGTGTTTATTTCTGAATTTTGATTTTTGTTTATTGTAATTTTATTACACTAATCTCTATCATCTTCCAGAAATGTAGTGACTTTGAAACTTTCATTATATTATCTTCAATATCACAAAACGTCTTACTCTTAGAAAGCAATTTTGCAAATATCTACCTTCATTCAAAGGCGCTTTTTTTCTATATATTTAAATAACGTGGCAGAACACACCAAACAAAACCAAGGCCTCTTTTTGCTTTGAGCTTGGATTAAATGATGCAGGAAGGGATGGCTGGCACAGAGGTGGGAAAGGGAAAGAAGAATTAAGAAAAAGTTTTAGGGTGAAACAAAGTTGCAGAGTTTTGGAGGAATGTTAAATGGAGAGTTTTCAATGTAGTATTTCTAGAAAGTCTGAATCAGAGCATAGGAGAGGAAACATCATTACATCCTTCAGAAGAAGAAAATCTTTGAAGCCCACCTGTTTTCTTGAAGACCAGCTCTTTCTGAGCTCAAGTCCTCAGCTTGCAAGACATCTTTGAAATGGAGTTTGCTTATGTTCTTTACACAGGACTGACAAAACCAATTTATGAGCTACTGCCATCTCTGAAGGGGTTAGCAACCCACAAAACTTGTAGAAGAACATAGTTTTAACATGCACTCGTACTGGGACATAGCTGGGCAGTGAAATTGCTGGAGCTTTATGCTCTAGGAGCAATCAAGCAGGTTTCCATATCTTTTATTCTTCTAAAACTTCTTTCCTCTAGTCCTGAACTGACTCTAACAAAGGAATTAAGCCAGACTGTTGAGGTGTGTCACAGGAAAGCTGACTTGAAAATGAGTACTCTGTGGCTTCCCCTTTGCTCTCCCTTTTCCCACCATCTTCCCTGACTTAAAGTCATTGATTTCTTTTCTTCCTGATATCCAGCCTAACAATTCAAGTATTTTATTAAAATTACCTTTAGGAATAGAAGCAAGATACATGGAAGTATAAAACCACCACATGTACACACAGGAAGGAGCTACAAAGAAATAAACCAGAAGCAACTTCAAATGATACAGAAAGTTAATATTAATAATGTTTTGAGGAATAACACAAAAAAGGTTACCTAGCCCTGAAAAACTATGACAATATTCAGAAGCGGTACCATTGCATAGAGCAAGTTAATATTTTGGAGTTGGGACAGTTACTTTTCATGTTTAAATAACCAAGGAAAGAGTTTATTCTTGATATGACTATACTCTAAGAGAAAAAGCTTATTTGCAATGTGACAGAAGGTTAAAAAATATAATAGACCTTCAAAAAATATTAATCAATTATTAGTTGTGTGATAAGTTTAGGTTTAATTCCCAGTATGGTTTTGTACTCTAGAAAATAATGTTGGAGGACGGCTAAGTAAAAACATTGCTATGCTCACTGCAGCAAGTCTGCACTTGACACCTATGCTCACCAGAGGTGTTCCAGTCTTTGTATGTGGAGGTTTTTTTATTTGACAATCTTTAGTGCTTTTTGTGGGAATGAACTGCCAGCTATCAGCCAAATTAAAATGTTCTTCACTTGTCTTAAACTTTTTTTGCCAGATAATCCAACAACTGGGCTACAAAATGTATTTGAAACTTTCAGTATAGAAGCAATATTATTAGCTTTATCCAGGCAGTACATTTAAATGTTTTTCACATTAATTGTGTCACTATAGAGAATTAATTTGCAACTGGGGGCTGGTTTATCAGCTTTGAGACATTGTAAAAAATCTGTCATGAATACATGTCACCATACAAATACCTTGCATGCTCTTAATAAGAATGTTTAGTTTCTTTCCTTTTGAATTTTAAAATCCTTTTATTTGAAACTTAAGGAAAGAAAAAGTTACAAAGTCTAATTACAAAGGACTTTGGTATCATTTGCAAGCAGAAGGTGGAGGTGATAAGATTATTAACTGCTAGGAGACAGCACTTTCCAAAGGAGTGGGCACTAAGTCTGTCAGTGGTGCTCTGGGTGCAAACGAGTACTCTAGCTGTCAGCAACAGAAATTTATTCCTACATAGAGAGGATGAAGAATACAGTTTATAGGTGATAGGTATAAACTCAAATATCTGAAGTGAAGCTATAAGTATGGCATGGTATGGTATGCTGCAGTCTGGTACGGTGTGGTGCAGTGCAATGTAGTGTAGCATAGTGTAGTATAACATAGGATACTATGTAAAAAGGAAAGGCATGTGTTCTACTGCACCATCTTCCTTTTATTCCAATTAGGAGAATGAACATTGCTTTAAAAAAAGAAAAAAAAGACCAAGCGCCAGAAAAATATTCTTCCAATAATACGCATGAGTACAGGTATCAAATTAGGAAGTGAAATGATAACAGCAAGTGGTGTCAGTACCAGACAAGAGTTCATCTCAACTACACATTCAGTGATAAGTGAAATTTCTGAAGTTCCAGGAAAGATTGGCATGAAAGTATGATTGGTTTATAAATGCACTATGACTTCAAATATGGATTTTTCTTCTACATTTATAAAACATAACCCATAAGTCTGCTGCTCTTTACACCAGCTGATTCCTTATCTCCATTTTTGCTTTGACTATTTTTTGCAGGTAAGAAATGGTCACCACTCACTGAGGAACAGAGTTGTTTGAGCACAGTCTACTCAGTTATGACTTCTTTGTGTGACTTGCAAATAAGTCTTAAAAAATAAGCATTCAACAGAACTCTGTTTTGTCCCTACCCTCATCCTAGTACATTATAATTGTTCTCTTTTTTTTTTTTTTTTTTTAAGGAAAGGAAAAGTGGAAGAGCTACTCCTTAATCCAGCATTAACTAAACAATCACAATTTCTAATGATTACATGTGGATTCCATACAGAGAAATGTTTTTTCAGCACAATCTGAAAACAATTTTCGTAATTTCATACCTTCTGCTATTGGCATTTAATTTGTCTGGAGACAGAACCTATGGCTGTTCCACTCATTAAGTACCTCAAGTCTCCATTACTGAAGTTGGGAATATGAAACAAAATTATTAGTACTTAATATACATAAATTTCCTGGAGTGGTTTGTATTTTTGGGGTTGTTCCACTCATTAACTACCTCCAGTGTCCGTTACTGAGGTTGAAAATATGAAAAAAATAGTTAGTATTTAAAACGCATAAATTTACTGAAGTAGTTTGTATTTTGAGGAAGGTTTTTCATTCCAGCATAAATAAAAGAAATAGAGGAGATTATTTGCAACTTCTGCTTGTGAACACAAAAAAATGCTCCTTAAAAATTATTTCCTCCTCCTCCTCCTTTTGCCCCCTTTTCTCTCCTCTGGCTGATGGGAAAACTACCAATGGAACTACTGGCACCAATCTTGCCTGCTAACAAGAAGAAAAAGTCTTCTTTACTATGGAAAAAAAGGTTGAAGCTTCTGGCTCCAGTACAGTTGCTTATAGTTCCCTAAAGTATTTACTCACTCACATCAGTCCTCTGTAAATTTATACAAGGAAACAACAGGAGATATTGATGTTTTTAGCACTGCAAGAGCTACTATAGGAAGAACGTCTCTGACTTTATGGTTTCAACTTTTTTCTCAAGGGAGAGATTTTTCAGGAAAATAATTCATTGCTTGAGTGGAGGTTAATGACATTGTTAATTTATAGAAAGCCATCGTCAATAGTTTAAGAACTCTTTCCTTACCCTAGTCAATCAGTAACAGACAGACCATATTATGAGACAGAACTGTGTAAGTGATTAATTCCAAATCTCAGATAAACTTCTCAGTAGCACATGGAAAATTACAAAGTGTCTGCCCTGTGGTAAGAATTTAGCATTCTATCTACCGTGGAAAAATCTAGGAAAATACACAAGAAAATGAGAGAGGGCTCTGCAGATAGGCAAAATTTTAAACACTTTCAAGTGAACTATTTTGAGAAACATAAACCCCCTATATTAACATATTTAATAACTTTACATTTACCTATATTAAATTTAAAAGTGGCTACTATTACTTAAGGAACTTTGCATAAATATTAACATCTTAACCTAGCAATGAATATACAACAACAATTCAAAAACAGACAAGAAGAATACTGACTGTTGAATAGCAACCCCAAATAACCCTTCACAGACTTGAATTCCAGCAAGATACTCTCAGATAGTGAAGCTACTTTTTAATGGAAAATTTAACAGATAATTCAAGCTGTTGTCAATGGGAGCTCTTAAAGTTTAAGGTAGAAATACCTCCTCAGAGTGGAATCATTAAAAAAAAATCCTAATTAGGAGTAAATTTCTGGAAAAGCAACTCAGAATATATAATTGATCATAACTTTGGCTAATGTCTCAAAGACAAAATGGGATTACAGAATTGGTAGCCAAAAAATTTTATTTTTTACCAAGAATATGTTTGTACTGTGATTATTTTCACACTGAGTAAACAGAGCACTGGACTGGGGCTGAAGGGACCTAGCTTTGAATCATCACTCTGCCCTATCCTATTGTAAGGACTCACAGAAGAGAAAGGATGCTTCTCTGCCTCTCACTTTCTCCATCTGCAACACAGAGATTTCAAGTATTTTCTTGAGCACAGCACTTTGCAATGGACTGTGAAAAAAATGACACATAATATTACATGCTGTAGCTGTGCTTATTTTTAAAGCCATCTGTCATTTGAAAGAAAAAGAGACAAGCTGTCATGCTTGAGCCATGCAGCTGTATTTCAGACCTCTACTGACCTAAGGCTACAAAGATTAATAAGTAATACCATAATTATGAATGGTGGCTAAACAGCAATCTAGATTCCAAAGCCAAAATATACAACTCTCTTTCATGTTAAACTTGCCCCAAATTAAACAAACTAACTTCAAAAGCCTACAAGACCAGAACTGAATGTTGTCACCTTTTCGGGTTACTTTATGAACACTGTTCTTGATGTGTTAAAAGTTCACTGGGCTACATTCATACAATTTGTCATTAAACATTAAATCTAGTTCTGTGGAAAAAACGTTACGCCCTGTGCCAGAAGCTTCCAATTTACTTAGCTTTACTGATACCATTTGAAACATCAGCCTATAAAAATTAGCATACTATTTTCTAGTGGTGGTTTCACTTCTGTTTTTCCTACCATAGGAATCAGAAGATACCAAGGACCTTCCATGCTGGGAGGTTTTCATCTGCCAAGCTTAACTTCATCATATTATTTGACTCAAGAGACACCCAGGTGGGTGAAACTTTTTACGCCAACATATATTATCAGCTTTTGCCTAGAGTTTTGACTATCTTTACCACAGTACCCCAGATACCACTGCAAAACGTCTATGCTGACAGAGCAATATCAAGGAAAAGGTGTCAATGTCACACAATTTGAATTTGCAAGCTATACAGAAGAGTAGGAATTGATTGATTGATTGATTCAGTAGGGGCAGCAGAAGGAATGGTCACACATTATAAGGTAAGGATCTCCGAGAGAGGGCAGAGAAGTGACACATCTTGGTGGCCAGAGTGGTGTCACATTGGTGCCCCTATGTGACGGGTTCCTCTTGCTGAGTTTGGCTCTCTACAGCTCTGTAGACTAAGGATGCTGAATATTTTTTTTACTTTTCTTTTGCTATCTTGAGGAAAGTACCTTAAAAAATTGCAGTGTACATGATCTTTTAGTACATGATCTAAGTGCAATAGAAAACATCAGAGATCTTCCCATAAAGATACTTTCTATAGAGCTTGCCAACTCTAGATTTCCAATTACTGGCCTGGATCAATAAAATGAAACATTTTAATTTTACCTGTTGGAAACTTAGACTGACATTTTGAACACAACATTTAAATGAGAAAATTATTAACTAAGTTTTTTCCAGAGAGCCCTGCTGTTAACCTAGAAATGTATTTTGGAGAAAATTAAGCAGTGCTCATCTTATTCTGCAGAATGGTTATTCGATAGTACTACAGTGTCTGTGTAACATACCTGACATTGAAGCTGTTGAGCCCTAGTGACCTTTCACACAGGTGAATCCCTTTGAGCAGGCAGCTTCTAGTTATTCCACAACACAAGAAAAGCCACAGTAAGTAGGACCTCCTCCATCTAAAATCTATGGCACTAGACTGAGGAGCCAGAACGTATCTAAGCAAAACTTGATTTATTTATCTAGTTATGCCCTTTATTATTAAGCCAAAAATGCTAACTGCTGTCTCATGCTTGTCCCCATGTTTCGATAATTCCAGGTTGACTCACAGAAAGACATTCTCTTCCAAAAAAACACTCACATACTGTATGCTCATCTGACTTTTAATCTCTGCTATTCCATTGCAATTAATCTCTATTTCATAGCTATAAATCTCTGTTTTTCACTGTGATTTTCTGTGTTTTTACCAATCCAATAAATGCATAACACAACCAAATTTTTTTCCCAGTATAGCTAGAATTTATACACAATTGAAATTTCAGTTAATGGGGGAGACACATCCTTCTTCCTACTATTGTTTCATACTTTTAACAACGTGAACAACCAACAAATTTTTAATCTCTTCCAAAAAGATACAAGCTTTTTGAGCATGACCACAAATCCATTGAAAAATGGTCTTTTAAGACTCAAAGCTCTGCATCCCTTTTTAGTTACTCTGGTAAATTAAAAAAAAAAAAAAAAAATTGTTCAAAATCCCTCCAGTTCTGCTTGTTTGTGTGAGAAAAGCAGGAAAGTACACTTTACTTCTTATTTATTGTTGCCCTTTATATTTATATCTTCATATTCCTTTTGGGAACATAAGACAGGACCATACAGAGAATAAAGGTAGGCAGCATCTGCCAACCACACAGGAAGGACTGATGGCATATTTTTGGAAGGTAAGTCAAAATGGAATTCTCTGTGTGCTTAGTGAAAAATGTAGTTTCCTATATTTCTCCTGATTTTTAACAGAAACAGTTATTATTTGGTATTTGGAATTTATAAAACCTCCTTGAATGATGCTTATACAGATCCAAGGAAAAACATCATCATGAGCATACAATGTACTTTGCTATTAATCATAATATTATCAGCTGTTTAGGAAAACACTATTATTCTACACTGTTTCTGTTTCCCAGGAAACGCAATAAGACTGAACACAAAGTAGACCTCAGTTTGAACTCTGGAAAGATACAAAGGTGACTTGCCCATACACTCAGCATGTGATTGCTGAAAGAGAATGTTTCGGTCTGAAGGTACTGGAACACACCTATATTTACAGATAATGAAAGTAATAAAGCCAAGTGCACACCTTCCAACCTCTCTGTTTGTGAACAATTACCTAAGATGCTCTTTTTAATAATTTTTGTTTATTCTTTTGAAAACTGGAATATTCCTGGCAATAGAAATGATTTCATGCCACATTTTTACCTCTCTCTTTGCAGTGTTTGCAATGAAAGTATGACAAATAGATTAGCCTCTAAGATTAGCTAACTTCTTTCCTAAAGAGCAAAAGCATTACCATTGTGCAAAAGCACAATGTTCTGATGGGACTTCACTTTGTGAAAAGGCCAAGTAATAGGCATATATTACATGCTCAAGATATGGAATGATGTACTAGAGAACAAACTTAGTAGTGATGGCAGCCTGAACACATTTGTGTTCTGTTTGCAGATTCCTGCCTATATCTGCCCAAAACACAGGGGAATTCTCTTTCTTTGTATTTAACCTGTAAATCTAAGACTACAGATTTAGACATATTAAGTTTTATCAAAAGCACCAGGGACAGCATTGCAAGAATAACGTAGTCAGAAGTATTTAACAACAAAATAATGCTATAAAAGGGATTGGAAAGAACACATTTAACCTACAGCATAGACTGCATACTGCATTTTTTCTATTTCCCCAAAGCCTAACATCTTGAGGCACATAACTCAGAAACCAAAGATAGCAAATGACTTTCCATGTTGGATAGTTAAAATTAGGTTCATAACTCTAAAACACCAACACAAGAGATCTCCTCCTTTGTAGAAAGAAGTGCACCTTCAAGGAAAGGCCAGGCTTTTATCATTAGTGAAAAAGAACCTGCTGTTAACAGTTTAGTACTTCTGCCTATCACAGTCACCAATATCATCACACTTAATCCTCAACAATGGATTTCATTTACTATTTCTGATTTGGGAAACAGGGCACTAACAATTATCATCCCCACTTCTGTGAAATTCCACATGCAGGGATTTTCCATTCTTATTTGCCAAAAGGAATACTAAAACTATAGCTGGCAAGAAAAACAAAATCTGTTTGAAGACAAATGAATCCCACCTGTGGAATATTTAATAACCTAATCATCAGGATGTTCACCTAGGACACAACAAGGGTAAAAAAATATTGCTCTTTCTCAGTAAATGACACTAATTCATTTGAGATGAATACAGTAATAGTTAGCTGCAAATCATTTTATGCAGAGTGGAACAGCTTAACCTCAGAGAAGGAGAAACGTTTAAGCTGTAAATATGAGCTGTATGAAAACTGACATCACGGAAAACCAATTTTCCTTTAAAAAATTCTTAAACCAAACACAAGTTATGCTATTATACATGAAAAAGGCAGTCCAAGTGGAGAAACATTTAAATGAGAAAGTCACAATTGTTTGTGAGGTTCCAATGAGCAACTCTGCTTTAAAGGACTCTTCTAAACTTTAACTAAAGTTCAAACTCTTTTCTTTAAATAATTAAATAATATTTTGCTTTAAACTTAAGCGAGTCACATTGTGATTCAGTTCTTTTGTAGTTTTACATGACACTTTTAAAGCTACACTGCCAGTGTGCAATTATAATGATTTTAATCCATCAGCGTAATGTGTTTCTGAAGTCAAAGATTTTCACTGGGCCAGATTAGGGCCAGATTTTCACTGCCTTATTCCCCTGTGTGAGTTACCCCTTGGCTTCAGCACCAAAATCTGCATGACTGATATCTTACTTGCATAAGTATGAAGAGCTGGCCTTCACTGCCTACTCTAAATTTCATCATCAGCAATTTCTAGTTATCTATTTCTATTTTCTGTATTTCTATATAGAAAGTACATCTGGTTTCTATTCAGTTGTTAAAAGGAGAGAAAGCAGTTATATTATGCTAAGTCATCTTTTCAAGCACCTGTGCACTGGATTAATGGATTCATCTTGGCATTGATTCTTATAGCTAGAGTATAACTATTCAGAAAGCTAAACTCCGTGCAAGCCAACAGCTACTGACTTGCAGGACTAATTGCCACATTTTCTGATAGTCCCTCTACTAAAAAAGTATACCTATTTGTACGAAGCCTGCTTTCAGACTGTAAACTTTGCAGGGAGAGCATGGGCACCATTCAGTTTCAACATTTTCAATTAAATATATAATTATTGACATAGTCAATGAAATACAGATTTCAGGAGGTAAATTTAGCTACCATTTTCAGCAAGTTTCTGCTTTCTTAGGATCACCAAAAAGATGCCATGTTTTTCTTGGATTTTTACAGTTTTTATAAAGAAAACCCAAATGGAAGCATATTCTACTTTCAGTCTTCAGCAAGACTAACTAATATATCAAGAAATTATGAAACTACCCTATTTACATTTTTATCAAATATACTTGATAAATCTAATCTGCTTATTGATACATAACGTCAGGAAAATGGAACATGTTGCCTCTACCGAGCAGAGTGTATAACAGGCTTTTCTTCACACTGAAAGAGAAAAGCCATCCTAAAGCTCAGCTGTTCATTAGATAAATGTGGGCAAGACAGGTGGCTTGTAAACACCATGCAGGTCAAGGAAAATTTCAGAGTGGCAGCAGAAATAAATACATTCTGCATTCAGACAACCACGCTCATAATCACGGCAAACTATGCCTTCAGCTGTCACTCAGGATGCTGTAATAAAATCGCAGAGGTTTCATATAACTGGCTACTGAAGGGATTGAAACAGACAAATCCCAAGCAGCAGTATCATAAATATAAAATTAAAACAAAAATTGGAGAACCTTTATATGTGATTGGCAGGCACAGAGCAGAAGGGAAACAATATGACTTCTGTCAAATCAAAGGTCTCGTAGTAGATTTAGGAACTACTCTGGTTATCAGAAGTAGAAACTTTACAAGGCTATCTTCAAACTATTTTTTGAACACTCTGAGATTGCAATTCCAAGTATTTGTATTTCATTTTTGCTAACACAATTTGCTTCAGTAACATTCTCTCTTCCTGCCAACAGCAAAAAATCCTGTCATACGTAATGAATTCAGGAAAGTCTGCTTGGTCTTCATAGTAGGTTTGGGTTTGTTTGGTTTGGTTTTTTTTTTTGTTGTTGTTTTGTTTTGTTGGGTTTTTTGTTTTTGTTTTGTTTTGTTTTGTTTTTTAAGATTATTATTTGTTTGGGCATGGGTATGGCACGGCCCCGGAACGTGTGCTTCGCAGCGGCGCAGGCCTGGGCTGGCCCCGGGCGCTGGGGCCCGGCCCCAGGCATGGAAAGGAGCGAGAGAATGGGAGCTTTGCCTGTGCGGACAGTGCCATTGTGGGAAATGAGAGGGGAGCCCCGGAACACACAGAAGAGAAGGACAACTCTAAACCCAGGCAGATGGAGCTCGTTCAGCCCTGTAAGGCCATCCATCTAAGAGAAGGTCACTCTAAACAAACCTACGTCCTGAGGACCTCGCTGCCACTGTCCAAGCTCGCTCGGCCCCAGAAGATGAACCTTAGGATTAAAGGGTGGGCTCAGTTCAGCACATACTGTGTCTCACCTAAAAAATCCATTGCACAGGCTTGAAGGCCTTACCTGCATTTGCAAAGCCCTGTATCACCAGCGTGCTTGTAACAAATGTGGGTAGAGACCTTTCCCAAATCTTCGTTCGCAAAGACTGGCCATGATGATGATGATGATGATGATGATAATGATTTCGTTATTTTCAACCCAGGACCACAATAAAATGTTTGCTTCTGATCCATGGTATACCCATCACATGGTGAACACATGGGACTTATGCTAAATAGATTGGCAGTACAGCAAAAAGGGTCTTAGGGAAAACAGGGTACAAGAAAGTGGCGTGGAAACATCCCCTCTATGGAGGCAGAACAGGAAATCTGAATCAAAGCACAGCTTCTGGAACAGACAGCTGTGGAATTGGGGCTAAGGAGACCAGTGTCCTGTTCACTGACTGAAACATCGCCTGGACGGCCAGGCCCAAAACACAGCGGTGAATGGAGATCAATCCTGTCAGCAACTGGTCACAAGTGGTGTTCCCCAGGGCTCAGTATTGGGATCAGGTTGTTTAATGTCTTTATCAATAATATGAACATGGGGATCAAGTGCACCCTCAATCAGTTTGTAGACAACACCAAGTTAAGTAGGAGTGTTGAACTGCTGGAGGGAGGAAGGCTCTGCAGAGCAGTTTGGACAGGTTGGATCAATGGGCCAACAGCAACGGTGTGAGATTCCACAAGGCCAAACCAAATCCTGCACTTTGGCCACAACAACCCCGAGCAGCACTACAGGCTGGGGGAAGAGAAGCTAGGAAGCTGCCCAGCAAAAAAGGACCTGAGAGTGCTGGTTGACAGCAGCTGAACATGAGCAGTGTGCCCAAGTGGCCAAGAAGGCCAAGGGTATCCTGGCTTGTCTCAGAAATAGTGTGGCCAGCAGGACCAGGGCAGTGGTAGCCCCCCTGTATTCAGTACGGCTGAGGTTGCACCTTGAATCCTGGATTCAGTTTTGGTCCTCTCACGGCAAGAAAGACATTGAGGTGCTGAGCATGTCCAGAAAAGGGCAACAGAGCTGGGAAAGGGTCTGGAGCACAAGTCTCACAAAGAGCAGCTGAGGGAGTTGCAGGGGGTCAGCCTGGAGAAATGGAGGCTCAGGGGAAACCTTGTCCCTCTCTACAACCACCTGAAAGGAGGTTGTAGCCAGGTGGGTGTCAGTCTCTTCTCCCAGGCCACTAGTGACAGGACAAGAGGAAACATCCTCAAGTTGTGCCAGGGGAGGTTTAGATTGGATGTTAGGAAAAATTCTTCACTAAATGTGGTGTCAAGTCCTGGAACAAGCTGCCCAGGGAAGAGGTGCAGTCACCATCCCTGGAGGGATTTAAAAGACATGTAGATGTGGCACGTGGGAACATGGTTTAGCAGTGGACTTGGCAGCTGGGTTAACAGTTGGACTCGATGATCTTAGATATCTTTCCCATCCTAAATAATTCTACGACTCTACAGTTAGTTCAATCAGAAGGAAATACTAGTTCCTTATTTTTTTGCTAATTTTCTCCACGGATTTTATTTTTCAGTAACTTCATTTTTTTCCAAAGGAAGTATATTATTAGCAGAGAAAATTAAGTAATTGTTTTCTCTTTCATAAGTTGCTTGATTTTTATAGCACAATGTTATCTTATTAATATTTTTGTATTAATATATCTCTTACAAAGCTATGTGATGGCCTCAAAAGATTAAACAGCTACATTCAATATACAGAACTGAATGACCTGCATAGCTAGGATTTTTTTGTTCTATCAACTTGTTACTGGCTTAGGTCACTACCTGGGGAAAAAAGATGATTCAGGATCTTCTTTTCAGTGGAGAGAACAAGGCCTTGACAGTGTATACTAGGAAAGTTTCTTTCATTTTATATTGTTTACTGTTTTCTAGAGCTGATTACTTAATTACTGTTTTAGAGATGAAGTTGGTTCTGATCTTATATATATATAAATAGCTACTGAAATGCATGAATGCAGGTATTTCTGTGTATGAAACAACATTTTCTTAACAGCTTGCTGTTATTTGGGGGAGGCAGTTGAGGAGACTTGGCAATATCTGAATGATGTCTAAGGGTAGACTTCATTAAATCGCACGGGAAACTAAAAGCCCCACTGCAAACTAACTGAGATTGTCAATTTAAATAGTAAAGGAAAAAACAAGTATATGTGAAAACAAAAATGTTTCAGAACTTCAAGGTATCTCAACATGGTCTATATTTAAGAAACTTACAGAATGTATTCCCAAATCTTTGTTCGCGAAGCCCAGCCATGACACAGAATGTATTACAACATTAATAGTATTTTAAAAACTACTGAAGCTACTATAGCATATCGAGACTATTGCCAAATATTCTTAAAACTAGGCTAGATTACCCTCTTTAAATATTGATCAGAGTAAGAAAAGGCAGTCTTTTAAATGCAATTAATGCTTTGTGTTATGGAGAAACATAACATAACATAGTTAAGATGCTAGTCTGAGGTTTAGGAGTTCAGCAAATGCCCAATATCACCATAATTACCCTGTGTGATCTCAAGCAATGTAACCTAAAAACCAGATTGCAGCCCTAAAATGTAGCTGCCTGGATCTTGTAGTAAGTCCCTCCTTTGAATTAGGAGTCTGACCTCTTTGTTAGGGAGCTAGCTCCAACCAGACATGCTGCAAATGGTTCTCCAAGGTGGACAATCAAGTTATGAGACAAAAAGAACGTACTTTGGTGCATACCAAGCCATGTTGGGGTGTGTCTTTGTCCCATCACTGCCACAATCTCCCAGCATTTTGAGCACAGACTGCACAGAGCATGTTCTCTATCAGCAAGTCCTATTCTAGGAAACACGGAAGGGAGAAATGTCCATAAAATCTCATCTCTTATCATAAGTTAGGCTGCAATTCAGAGTTGTAGAAAGATGTTGATATTGATACTGCACAAGTCCATGGTATCTGGTAAGATTCATCCATGGGTCCTGAGGCAGTTCACAAAAGAAGTTGCTAAGCCACTATCCATAATTTTTTAAAAATCGTGGCAGTCAGGTGAAGTTCCTGATGATTGGGAAAAGGGAAATATAACCTCAATTTTTAAAAAGGGGAAAGTACAAGAACTGGGGAACTACAGACCAGTCAGTCTCACCTCTTTGCCTGGCAAGATCATGGAGCAGATTCTCATGGAAACTATGCTAAGGCACATGGAAAACAAAGAGGTGATTGGTAACATCCAAGTAACAAAATAAAGAGGTGATTGGTAACAGCCATCATGGCTTTATGAAGGGGAAATCATGCCTGACAAATTTGGTGATGGGGCTACAGCACTGGTGGATGGAGGCAGAGCAACAGACATCATCTACCTGGACTTATCCACAAATTTTAACACTGTCCTGCATGACATCCTTGTCTCTAAATTGGAGGGATGTGGATTTGATGGAGGGACCACTCAGCGGACAAAGAACTGGCTGGATGGCCACACGCAAAGAGTTGAGGTCAATGACTCATTGTCTATGTGGAGACCAGTGGCGAGTGGTGTCCTTCAGGTGTCTGTACTGGGGCTGATACTGTTCAACATCTTAGTCAGTGACATGGACAGTGGGATTGAGAGTGGCCTCAGCAAGTTTGTTGATGACCCTAAGCTGAGTGGTGCAGTCACACACTGGAGAGAACAGATGTCATCCACAGGGACCTGGACAGCCTTGAGAGCCAGGCCTGTGCCAACATCATGAAGTTCCACAAAGCAAAGTGCAAGGTCCTACACCTGTGTTGTGGCAATCCGAGACACACCTACAGGTTGGCTGGAGAAGTGATTGAGAGCAGCTCTTTGGAGAAAGACTTGGGTGTGATGGTTGATGAAAAACTCAAATCATCTGGAGTGTGTGCTCGCAGCCCAGAAAGCCAAACATGTCCTGGGCTGCATCCAAAGGAGTGTAGCCGGCAGGTGGGGGACGAGATTCACCCCCTCTACTCTGTGCTTGTGAGACCCCACCTGGAGTACTGGGTACAGTTCTGGTGCCCCCAACATAAAGACATGAAACTGTTGGAGCAAGTCCAGAGGAGGGCCTAGAAGGTGGTAAGAGGACTGAAGCACCTCCCCAGCAAAGAAAACAGGCTGAGAGAGTTGTCTGTTCAGCCTGGAGAAGAGAAGGTTGTATGGAGCCCTCATAGCAAACTTCCAGTATCTGAAGGGGGCCTGCGGGGAAGCGGGAGAGGGTATCTTCATCAGGAACTGTAATGCAAAGAGTAGTAATGGGTACCAACTGAAAGAGGGGAACTTCAGGCTAGATATGAGGAGGAAATTCTTTACTGTGAGAGACTGTATCAGGTTGTCCAGGGAGGTTGTGGATGCCCCAACCCTGGCAGAGTTCAAAGCCAGGTTGGATAAGGCCTTGAGCAAGCTGGTCTAGTGAGAGGTGTCCCTGCCAATGGCAGGAGGGGTTGGGAATAGATAATCTTTAGGAATCTTTCCAACCATTAGGACTCTATGATTACATGATTCTATATAATGTGTTCAGGAATTGATTAGGGTTCCTAGACAGACAGTTTCTTCTATACTTAGGAGAAGACTCATATTTTTAAAAAACACAAATTTTAGGATGGCAACAATGACCTTTTATACAAGAGATCAGTGGGTTTAAGATCCACCTAAGAAGTGGAAAGATATGGTGTGCCCTCTTCAACATGTGGGTTGGCATGGGATGCAGACCCACATCTCTGAACTCTAAAAACTTTAACATAAGGCTCTTATGCAGTCTTTCGAGCAGAAATCAGAACCAGGATTTTCTCTCTTCTAAATGATGACCGATGCATTCAGTTGCAGTCATGCTCCCTCTTGCTCTCTTGCTTTGACTTAAGGAATTCTGATAGATATTTTTTTTTTGAGCTGGCACAGCATCAAAAGGAGAAGTGAAGAGAGCCTCCCACCCAGACTAGCCTGTAGCCCGGTAGTCAGGTCCCAAGATGAAATGAACCATCTTTATTCAGGATGAGAACAGGGCATGTTGAAACAGCTCACATTAGGGTGTGTAGTTTATGTGGAACTGTATCTCCATATTAAAGTTTCACTCTTAGGGAACTGGCTATGTCTGACTGTCAACAACCTTCACAAATCCTCGCTTGGACAAATGCTGTTTATAAAAATGTTCATTGATAGGTACACAGGGAAGAGGAAAGAGAAATCAAACAGGCATCAGTTCAACAGCAGCACTAGGACATTAGCATCTTTGCTGCTGCACCTCCTTCATAGTTACAGTTTGTTTGATAAAGCAGGGAATGCAGCACTGTTGACAAAGTTCCTCTACAACTGCAATACTTGGAAAGGAAAGGGAGATAAGTTGAAAACTGGCATGTTCTATCTATGGCAAACAAGGCTGAAATATTAGCTCCTGTGGCAACAGTTTGAATAAACAGGACCTGATATGCAAAATCCTAGTGATGTTGGCAGGTGAACACTGCTTGAGGTTTAAGGTGGGGCAACTTTTCTTTACAGACTCATTGGCACATGCACACTAAGCCTTATTACCTTCATTTACTGAACCTGGCACACCTTGGGGTTGTTTTTTGCAGGGTTTTTTTTGTTTTCTTTTTTTTTTTTTGGTAGTGGTGTTATAATTTTTAAAGAAAATAACCAAATGAAGACATATGATCACTTATGTCTGAGGCATACATGTTTGAAGTTTACGAAAAAAGAAGCCAGTCAAAATCAGATCACTGTATCTCAGCAGTACATGCTGAATGAAAAACTCAATGAGAAAAAGTTTGAATCTGAGATGGGAAAGAAAGATCAGACATAAAAAAATATTACACGTTTGTAGGTTCATCTTTAAGCCAGATCCCCAGCACAACCTGTTATGGATAACAAAAACTTTTATAGCCCTCATACGTTTCAGTGTGTTAGCATGTTGCAGTGCAGTACAAGCTTTGTTTCCAGGTTTACCTGCTTCTAATGTTCCTCTAAGATACGTGCTATCTTATTCAACCTCTCCCAATCTCCCCATATACTAGTAACAATACACATGCAATGAACGAGTAAGAAAAATGCACTTAAAACTATCTGGCAAAATTAACAGCTGACACTGTCAAGCAAGCACCTGGATAATTTCTAAGCTTCTCTGATGTTTGTGGATCAGGAACAGTCATTAAACAGACAGACATGTATGTAAAACTCATTAAAAAAACCACTTTTGTGACGAAAAGGCAAAAATAAGATGAAAAAATATCATATTTCAAAATTGTACTAACCTAAAGACCACCTGAAGTGTTTTCAGAGAGCAAACGAGAGTAAAAGCATGAGAAATCTTCAACAGAAGCTACAGCTCAGGAGATTTACCTGTCTGCTGAGCCATTCTCCTTTATCCCAGAGGGCACCTCAACCAACAAGTCTCTGCCTATACTGCATAAGATTCCTATTAGTCTTTCCAGTTTCAGCTTTCTATTTTCTAATACTGCTCAGTAGAGCCATGTTTAGGCTCAATCTTTTTCTCTATGACTCCGGTCAAAAATAAATCCAAACTTTTCATTCTAAAAATAAAACAATGAGATAAGTTTTCAGAAAATGTCTACCTGCTCTAATTTTTAGTGAAGATGAATACCAAGAAATCGTGAAAAACACAGTGAGGCTTTTTCCCCTCAAAAATACTTCAAGGCTTACTGTTAATCTAATTCCTAAATCAACATTATGTTCATTTTAAGCCTTTGCTTATCAAGCAATTATGTAATTATTTGCAGGTTTCAGAATTAATGAGGAAAATCTGCATGTGATATATGATGTCTATTTGGTATTTTTGTTATTCCATGTTTTGATAGACAAGTTTGCAAAACAGCATGGCAATTTATTTCTATGCTCTAGTACTGGATAATCAAATAAAAATATGATTTTGTGAACTTTACCTTACAGACACTTGAACAAGGCAAAGTAAAGGTTAAAATACTAGTAAAGGTGAAAAAAAGGTCCTGGGGAGTTAGGTGTATTCTACTTTTCAGGCAGAAGGAGACCCTGAAAAACAAAAAAACCTCCTTCATTGCAGTTAAGTGTGATTCAGAGCAGAGATTTCATAACCCTTGGGCAGACGAAAACTGAGGGAAATTGAGGCATCTGTGACAAGGCCAAACAAGATACAGTGGTATTTGATATTCCAGAAATATAAAAAGTAAAAGGAGTGTGTGGCCGTTACTGATAAACTACAGATTTCTTTACTGAAGCAGAAAATATATTTCTGGATATTGCATTGTGCATGTCCAAATGTGGCTAGCTAAATATCTGGTGAGAAAATTCTGTAGAAATTTTTTCAGAAGCTGGTATTTAGGTACATCTGTTCACTGATACATAGGAAATTTAATCATAAATATGATATTAATAAATTTGTAAATTTTGGTACTTTTCCCTAGACATTTAAAGCAATAGTCAGAGTACTTATCACATAGATAAAACCCACTGCAAGTTTTTATTATAATTTCACTAGGAAGCCTGTTTACTTCTAGAAAGGAAATGTAATATACTTGACACAAGAAAGATAATTATTATTCTGTCAGGAATAGTTCCTTAGGACAAATGCTTGTTCCTGCAGTATTTCAGTGGTGTTATAGTTCTGTGTTTAGAAAGGAAACCCCATTATGATGCTTCTCTCCTTCATAAAATATAGCTTTTCTTTAATAAAAATATCTGCTGCAAGATGGTAGAAAAATAAAAACAAAATTATAAAAATAGTGCAAATTTTGAAGCTTTCCTCACTGGCTTTCAGCTCAGTCATATGAAAACAATGGGAATAATATTCATAGGTATGAAAAATTAATCATGATAAAGACAATTTGGTAAGCAAAGGAAAGAATCAAAACAAGTGATACAAAAGCAATCACTCACCACCTACCACAAGCAGAGAGATGCCCAGCCAGCCTCCAAGCAGGACCAACCCCCTCCCCTCAGTTTTTATCTCTGAATATGATGTTACTTGGTATTAAATATCCCTTTGGTCACCTGGGGTCATCTGTTTCCACTGTGTCCCCTCCTGCCTCTTGCCCACCACCAGCCTACCCACCATGGAGGCAGTGGGAAAAATAGAAAGCCTTGACACTGCACAAGACCTCTTCAGCAACAGCCAAAGCACTGGTCTGTTATCAACACTGCACTACAGAGTGTGTTATCAAGAACATTAACTTCATCTTGACCACAGGCAGTACAGTATACTGAAAAGAAAACCAACAAAAAGAAAAAGCACATGGGAGGTATGACTCTTATTTCAGCTATACAAACATAGACACAAAAATACACAGACTTTTACATGATCACTGTTAAAACATTTTGCAATAAGAATGTCAAATATACAGATAGAGATACTTATTTTTCCTGTCTTACTGTATATCAATAGCCCAATTTGCAATTCTTGACATTGGCAATTTAATTAGTATATGTTGTTTTATTTCTTTCCAAGCTGCTGTTATTTGTAAATACCATCAAATATCTCACAGAAAGATATATACCTAGGAGAGGGCATTTAGAGCCTTTCTAAGTATCAAATTGTTCAATCCAATTTCTTAATTAATGATGTAACTCACTTTATTCAATTTTTTGTTACCAATAGAAAAACAAACTGTAGATGGTTCTGCAGACAATGAACCTGTTCTGGTGTAGAACAGGTAAAAAAATTATAAGCAGATGAGGCTGAGGAGAAAGGTATATACTGCACCACACTGCTAATCTCAATGTTAAAAATTGAATCAGAGTGTGTTAATGACACACTTGCTAAGGTGTTTAACACATGGGTCCCTGACAGCCTAAGCCATTACATCCCAACAGTGCAGCACAGCAGTACTCTAATACCACCTGGTGCTTGGAAGAACAGTTACATCATGTCTAGATGGACACAAACAAGCCTTGTCTTTTTGGTAGAACTAACTGGTTTGAGTTAAATGCTACACTAGCATAGTTGTCCAGTTTGCAAGCCTATACCAGGGTCAATTAGTGGTATCTTTGAGCCTTCTGCCTTTTACTGAGTTCTAATGCACAGCATTATAACAAATTAAACTTCATAAAACTGAAAAAAATGTCAAAAGCAAATTCAACTCATAAATTATGTGTGAGGACTTGCGTTACCTAATAGAGTTTAGGCTTAGGCTACATATTTCATTTGTCCCTATTTTTGAAGTAAGGCTTATGTACTTGTGCAGTTGAGATAACGATTCTATTAAATCATAGCCATCTGGAACAACAGACAGTGATATTATTTAAGTTAACAATATCATATTTGGTTAAACAAAGATTTAAATTAATAAAATCAGCACATTCACGTTTTTAAAACTTCTACACAGTTCATAATCAAAAAGGTTATTAAATGAAGATAAAATATTATATTATTTTATACTTAATTCTGAATAGTAGAAACGAAATGAAAATACTCTTGAAATTGTACAGCTCTTCTTGTGTTTAACTTCACAGCTCCTAAAAAAGAACTGGAAGTTATATCGATTCTGTTAAAATCTTACTCATTCCCTCATGTTTTTCCACCAATAAATGTGATAGACATTCTTAGAAGAGAAACACTTGACTGATCCTCTCTCTCCAAGCTCCTATTGTTTACCATTTTCAGATTTCTGACTTTGATTGCTCTTCAGATCTCAAACACCAACCTCCTGCCCCACCACTGCTGCCTGCAGTATCTCAATCTAAAGTACATAACATCCCAATGTTCTCTCATCAGAGCTCATTAGGTACTCAAAGCATGCCTGAACTGTACACACCACATTCATATACAAAATTAATGCAGACCAATGTGACAATTCAAAGGAAAGGTCTTGGTTACCACAAGACAAAGTTGGTTTTGGACCTGAATGGCTTCCTGCTGTAATGTTTCAAGGGAACAGGGAAGAGAAGTTTCTCATGTTTACCACCACAGCAAAGGCATTTGTAACTGAGCATCTTAAAAGGAGTCCCACAATACTGGTGACCGTAACTTGAAGAGTTAACAAGGCCTACTGGTTAAATAAAAAGGAGATGACAGAGTTAATTAGCTCAGTAAAATGCAAGAAGTTTATGTTAAGATTAGTGTAGGGAATAACAGGAGTTGCAGGGAGGCATCAGAAGGAGAAAGACATTTTTGAGAAGGCACAGAAAGTCAAATCACAGCATTCAGCATTCATGCAGAGTGAAGGACTAGACATGAAGAGGTCATGGATGGTAATGATCAGTGAAGCGGTGAAGTCTTAGTTACAGAGACTGCAGAAGGAAGAAGGAAAGAAGAAATAATTTCAGGTTTCCAAGGGTGGGAAACAGGAGACGGTGGAGAGGTGGCTATGAACGAGCACAAGCGTGATATGAGTCACTGTTAAGCAGCAGCTGATCAAGTCTGAAGAAAGAAAGGAAAACTGAAAATTCCAGTAACTACTGTGACAGGAAACATACTGGTCTCCCTGCATATGAAACAAATTTTCATTAACCTGGCAAAGGGATATAATGGGGGTGCCTCTGCATTTTGAATCACAGTAGGACAATTCAAAGGAAAAATGGCCTGTGTCTCATGAATCCAGAAGGCTTACAAGAAGCTAAGTCGCTAGACTAACTACAGCATATGTGATCACAGTCTTAAGAGGAGATGACATTTCTTCAGTATAAATCCATCTTGGAACACAATTGAAATACTTCAAAAACAGCTGGCATTACAAAAATAATCAGTTTCCTGAACATGTGGGATTTCAGGAATAAATTGGAGTAAAAAAAAGGAAGGTAGTAGAAAGGCACAACCACCAGGTTCCCATATTTGATAATAATGTTACAGAAAAGATAAAATAAAAATATCTATTTAAATATGCACACATTCTGTAGTCTACAATTTTGTCTACCTAATCTCTGTTTTTTGCTCTCTCTTTTCTCTGTAACTTTTCCTATGTGTGTGTGTGCATACATATCTCCAGATGAACTTATATGTGTACATCTATGTGTGTATACAAAGTCAGGTGTTTTTAGTCTGGTATCGTTTAGATACACTTTTAAAACATGGAAAATTTTACATAATTTATACTTTTATACTTTATTTTTCACTGACACTGATTCCCTGAGGAATGACAGTGCACTGAAGATCCTCAAAACATCCTTAACACATGATTCATCCAATGTCAGTGTACTACAGTTAGAATTCCAGTTCTGAAACGAATTCTGGAACTAGATTCTCACATCTTGAGATACTTATCCCAAAGCAGGCCTGATGAAATAAATGAACCATCTTGAAGAATAACTTACAGTAAGTGGAAAAGTGACAGAAATTGATTAATTATTGTAGATAGAAACACTCTCTTTGGAAACATAAAACTTTGGTCAAATGAAAAATACTTTTTAATTCATAAAACGTACCAAAGGAGGACAAATTTTCCATGTTTTGAAAAAAAAAAAAGTCAGTAATATCATCCTTACCAATTTAACTCTAGGTATAATTAGGATGGTTACAACTACAAAAAATTAAAACAGAAAACAGTGTTAGATATGAATGATTTTTTTTTCAACAGTCTAGGATATTAAAATACCAGCTGTCCAAAATCAAGGGCATAGCAGCACTGCCAACGGTATGTTGACACTTCCTTCTCTATTAACTACACAGTGTAGAAGGTGCAGTCACAATTAAATGTAGAAATTCCTGGTTGCCCTGTTTCTCATACTGGGATAGTATCCTGTAATTTGCAAAACTCAGTACTATTTAATGGGACACTCTTATCAAGATAGGAAATTGCCATCTGATATTGAGGTCTCAGAACAAATAAACACCACTGTAACATCACACAATAATTTCAAAGAGGACAATGAAAACTGATAAAGCTTAATTGTTTCCAGTTTGTTCTATCATCTGAAATCTACATAATCTTCACTTTCATCAGGGGCTGAGATCCTACATTCACTGTCCAAATAAAAAAAGCTCCTGAATTCATAGGGACAATAGGAAATATAACACTGGAGGGATGGAAAAATACAAGATAAAAATACTTCCCACAGTAATCCTTTAATGAAGGTTTTAAACTAACATGAACCCATTAAATAATGTCACATTTAATGAGTACTTAAATAATATCATTAATAATGGAGTAATTGGACCTCTTTACAAAAAGAAAATCTATTTAGTACTGTCATCATTTCCGGCAATACAAGTTACCAGATAGTGTCTTATTCGTAGTTGTTATTACTTTTTAAACATAAATAAGCCAGAAATAATGAGTGAGAGCAACTTTTTCAGGAACTGCAGGCTAACCATTTAATTTCTATTCTGTAAAAAAAAAACCCTACGCTTGTCTATCTGTGATTATATGAGGTGGTCATGTAAGATTACTATTGTACTTTTCTTGTCTTGGAAATGCCTGCAGCTTGGCCAACTGACTCAAGCAGGATGGTATTGTATGGAATTTCACAGCAATTATCAACACAAAGACAAAATCTACAATTAATTTTTGCCACATCTAATCACTTTCACATATGACTTAAATAGTTTATCATACGTAGTTTCATATAGTTCACTATCCATTAATAACATTTAGCATTCATCATCTAGGTCTTTAAACAATGTCATAATTTAGACACTATGATGCCACTTAGATAAATAGACCAATGTCAAACCAACCAAAACAAATTTTCCTTTTGTTTTGTTCAGTCAAAGGAAAGGAATTTCTTTTCTCTTTTTAAATATATGGACTTCTTTTTAAAGAAATTTAAACCAATGCTTTTGAAAGAACTTCCTAATTTGAAATACTTTTACACTGACATTTTTCAAGAAATTAAATGATGATTTAATAAAAAACTGGACAGCTAAGAAAAACAAATCTATCAAGTCCATTACCCAAACTAGTAACTTTCATTTAGTCTAGTAACTAACCATTTTACTAAATAAGTTTATCATATGTAATTTCAGTTCTGATGTTTTAACACAAAATTAAGATTTAAATTACTGATCCAAGACAGTTAAACTGTTTTTAGATGTCTAATTCAAAAATATACATTTCTTTTTATAAAACTTTAGAAGCTACCTTAATTTTCCCACCCATATTCTTTATATTTATACTAAAAAGAAAAAGGAAATATCTGTTATTGTTGGACAATTTTGTGATTACTGCTCATTTCTGTTTCTATGCTTTAACACTCCAAATGCTAATTAGGTTCTGCTTTGTTTTGATACCAGCAAGATGAAGACAGCACTAAACTGGAGAAACTCGCTCACAAAGGTCAAATTCAGTGTGGCAAATGTAATCTCACTTTAAGCAAGAAGGAGTCCTAGACTCCCCCACAAAGCAATTCAAAGCAAAAGTCTAACTTGAATCACTGTAGGAAGGGAGCGTGGGAAGGCTAGGCTTACTAAACTGAAGACAGCCTTTTTGAAGCCCTTACAACAACTGGAACAGTTGCTGAAAAAGTAAAATTTTTCAGACATTCTCATGCAGCTCCACTTCTGTCTAACAAAAATACCTAGAAAACACGGGGCAGGTGGACTCTACAGACTTCAGCAGCACTTAGCCAGTATAACTTGGCAGTCACGTATGAATCAAATGAGATTGAGTGACTGCAGGGCTGGATTGCTTAATTTTTTCTAGATTCTCACAAAACTGCTTGGAGCCTACTTCCCATGTAGCTCAGGAGTACTCCTGTACATGGCTGGATTTACCAGAAGTCTTTCCTGGTGTTATTCTTAAGCCTATTAATAACTTCAACACAATGTATAAAGCATATGATAATTTATTTTCATTTGTTTGCTTTTAAATTCCTTTAAATAAACAAGAGGAGTACTTTTCCTGTACCACAGTGTGCTGCTTTTCTTCACTTTTCTACGTAAAATAAAGATCCTAATAGGCTTAAAAAAGCTTGATATAAATGAGCTACCTAAACATAAAATATATCTTCATTTCACATGAAATGGGACCTCACTGGCAGGAATTAACCTGACACTAAACATCTTGATCTTGATCCATATTATAAATCAAAGTTAAGTGTGAGACAAACAAGTGCTCAAATCAATAGATGCCATGTGACAGAGAAAACAGATTAGGAAATTAAATAGAGGTGGAGATTAGGCTTCTAAATGATTCTGTGAGAGATATGCAGTAGCCTTGCCTTTGGTCAAACCTGCTCTGCAAGAAGAACCTCTAGCACAACATTTCAGCATTTCAGTCTTCAGGAGGAAATGGTGACAGTGTGTGTCTCAGATACATACATCCCCAGAGAGTTAATCTGGCATCTTATTACAGTGTGAGAGAAAGTCTGGTTTGGTTGTTTCCCTTGAATTGCTTGAACACGTTTAGAAAATAATATTAAAAACTTAATGTATCTGTTTTATATTCTAGAAAACTCTTAAATTAAAAGCACTCTGAAACCAAAGTGATGAACATATCACCCAGAACAATAAAATATAATATACAAAAAATACCTTTACTGGAACCATTGAAACCAACCAAATAAATGTGTTTTCTAAAATTCACCAGGTAACAATATGATCTGCAGAGCTAAACAATCAGAATTACCTTAATTCACATCTCCAAGTATTTTCACTAAATGTAGCATTTTGAAAAATAAATACTACTTGGAATTCTGTAGACTATTTAGAGCATTCAGACCATTGCTTAATTATGATCCATTGCAATTGGAAGCTTCTGATTTATAATTTGGGACAATCTGAGTTATATCAGATACACTCTCCAAATCCCATTTTGAATTTCAAATCCATCCAGAAACACCAGAATTGCAAGAAACAAGGCATTTTCTGGCATATGCTTGTTTGATCAGAATGAAATCTAAACTACACTGCTCTCTCTATACTCTCTCATTTGAGTGGGGAGTGTTGAACAAGGAGTTGGACTACATGATCTCTATAGATCCTCTCATCCTAATTATTCTCTTATTCTGTTCTGTGACTTGTCTATTAATGACCAGTTAATTTCTACCCTAATGCACACCTACTCAGCAGCTGAATTTGGGTCAAAGTCATTCTCTGTTCATAATTCTCCTCAAGTCACCACAAATGCAACTAAGCACTAGACCAAAAAACTACATGACAGGAGGAACTTTCATGGACAGATTTGTTTTTAAAACGAACACCAGCAAAAGCACAGAAAGAGAAATGACCCAGTGATAAAAAACCCACGGAGTTACAACTTTCATAATTTTACACAGAAGTGTGAAAACATGAATAACAAATAAAAGCAAGGCCCAAACTTAGGAGAATCTTATCACACAGAGGAACAAGCTTCCCATTGTCAAAGCGAATTTAGAGTCACTACATTGATGACCTACAGCAACACAAGAATATCTGTCAAAGTGAAAAAAAACCCCTAAACACCCACTTCCAAACCTCTAAAATAAACAAATACCAGGTTCTCTCCTTAGGCCTAGAGAGAAAGAAACCTCAGTACCTTGAGGAAAGGACAGTCAACTGTGAATACAGAGGGCATGCTTTTTCTGTTTTTCAAATGATAAAGTGTAGATCTAGAGAACTTTTACTTATTCTGAACGGACTTCCAGACTTGCAAAACAAAAGAGAATTAGTTTTTGAAATCCTGATCATCAGAGATCGTAGCAACTGCTATTAGTCTGATGGGTCACAATAAAGGGAGGGCAATCATAATATTGAACTGACTACACAGTTGGACTGAGGTTAAAAGCAAATTATAAGAAAAATACTTGAGTCTCTGGATTTCCATCTGATGTGCAGGAAATTCTTGCTAGGATAGGGAAAGGAAACCTAGTCTGAGATGAGTAATAAATGTTTCTAATTTATCAGTGACACCTGACTTTCCTGAACAGAAATGTCTGTCAGAGGATGTTACTACAATAAGCTTTGTAAATCTTAGTTAGAAAGGACTGGTCTTATTAAAAATTATGTTCAAAAAGGTGACCCAGCAAATAACTTATTTAGGACATGTACCACAATTAATCTATCTATCTCAATCTATCTTAAGAAAATTAGTCAGTAAAGTTCATCATTTACTGACCATTTAAAGTATATTAGTTGGCACTTATCAATCAAAAACATATTCTTAACCTCACTAATTTGTTTCTTTCCTTTGAAGAAAATAATGTACAATGCTAAATTGAAAGTCTTGACAAGTGGGCATGAAAGTATAATAGAAAGCAGAATGATGAGCCTGAGTTAACATCCCAACATTATTTTTCTTCAGACTAGAAATGCTGAAAATTAAATCATAAGGACTCTACCCATCTATTTTACTTTACAGAACTTCAGTACCATTTAAAAATTTTGCTTCTCTCCCCTAAATAAATGTAGTAAATTCATCTGATGTTTTGAAAGCATAATATGGATCTTGGTTGAAAGTTAGCTACAAAAGCTACAAATCCGCCAATTCTTTACCTGTATTGCAGCTCAAAATTAGGATGGCACCAAAAGAAGTCTTACAAAGCATTTATTTTCTATAGTTTCGTGTTCTCTCAGTGTTTGACCACAGTTGTGTGATATATCAGATTTGCTAAACAGTGGACCCACCTAGGATTATTTAGCACGCAAGATCATTCAGTGCATGTTAGGACAGCATCACTACAACTTCTTGTGGGCAATTAAAGATTAAATTATGCAGGAATATGAAATAACACAGATATCAACACTTAGATTTTCATCACTGATGGCAAGTGATGACCTCCAAAGTTGGAATCATCTGCTACATATATATCTCAATCGACAACCCTCAGTAACTTTAAGTATTATGAAAGTGTAATGTGATACAATGTTCAGTAGAAAGTTCATGCAGGAAAAAAGTCTGCTGGACCTAAAGACAAAGTGAATTCTTTATATTAAAAATTCCTCAAGTGTGTTCTTTTCTTCAAATATTTGTTTATGTTTAGCACATTTAAGCCTCACAAACAGTACAACTCTTCACAAACTAATGAAGCAAGTGAGGAACCCATACAGAACTATCAACTGAGTGGGCAAAGAACTACTGAAAAATAAATGCTCACATTAATTTGATTTTGCTTTAAAAAAATGTTTCCAGTTTTGTAAAACTACATTAACTACTTAGGCAGTAATTTTGAAAAGGGAAAAACTATTGTGTTATACAGAGCTAAATGTTAGCAGACTCCTGTAAAATACTGGAACATTTTGAAGATAATATGTCAATAATTTAAGATTAGAAAAATAAAGTGCTTCTTTTTTTCCTTGATAAATAGACTTATGGACTGGAATCTGACATTTATCAGGTTCACTAATAAAACTTGTGCATCTCAGCATTTCAGACAGAGAAAGCTTTTGAAGATGCTTTTTCCTGGGGCAACACTTGGTAAGGATGTTTGCCATTGAGGAAGCCAGATCCTGGCCTGCATCAGGAACAGTGTGGCCAGCAGGAGCAGGGAAGTGATCCTTCCCTTGTACTCTGCATTGGTGAGGCCACACCTTGAGTATTGTGTTCAGTTCTGGGCCCCTCAGTTCAGGAAGGATATTGAGGTGCTGGAGCGGGTCCAGAGAAGAGCAACGAGGCTGGTGAAGGGACTTGAACACAAGTCCTATGAGGAGAGGCTGAGGGAGCTGGGGTTGTTTAGTCTGGAGAAGAGAAGGCTTACAGGTGACCTCATCACTCTCTTCAACTACCTGAAGGGAGGTTATAGCCAGGCGGGGGTTGGTCTCTTCTCCCAGGCAACCAACAATAGGACAAGGGGACATGGGCTCAAGCTCTGCCAGGGGAGGTTTAGGTTAGATGTTAGGAAGAAATTCTTTACAGAGAGGGTTATCAGGCATTGGAACGGCCTACCCAGAGAGGTGGTGGATTCACCATCCCTGGAGGTTTTTAAAAAGAGATTGGATGTGGCCCTTAGTGCCATGATATAGGAATTGGAGTTGGATCAGGGGTTGGACTCGATGATCTTGGAGGTCTTTTCCAACCCAATCTATTCTATGATTCTATGATTCTATACGTGTCTCTGGGGCGACAGCTCATACTGGAAAAGTGATAGGCTGAGTTTCCTCCTCCAAAAGTGATCAGTCTCAATATAAAGATAAAAAATTAAACGGGAAAGACCTAAAGCTTTAGAAAGTCCTGTGAAAGCTATTACAGCTCTGTGTGCATGGATGAGTGTCACACACTGCAGCAGGATGTTAGAACCAAATGCTGTGAACAGCTACCTTCAGAGAAGTCTCTTATCATATTTTATTTAATTTACAATGCATTCTGGACCTCTAAATTAGACTGAGCTTAGTTAAAGTTTATCATAAATCTGAAGGAAAATCTTCCAGACAAGAAGAGAGTGAGGGTTTGGTTGGACATTCCCAGTGACTACTCCCAGCCAAAGCCAGCCAAGCTCAGACACAGATTCAGTCCATGGTTATTACTGGATTTCTACGGAGTGACTTCTTATTTGAACTTGTGATAAAAAGTTTTCCATTCATTCTGCTAAAGAGAAAATCAGCATAGCCTCACATTTGCTTCCTATGTCAGGACTGATCTGTAAGCACAATTAAGAGCAAGTTCACCTTTGATTTTATTCTTTTGCAGTATTGAGCATACAGGCACAGAACAAAGACAGATTACAGTCTAAATGCTAGAATGCCATTGATAAACTCTTTTACAACTAATAAAAAACACAACCAAGAATATATTAGAGAGAAGCATTTCACATAGTGTAACCTTATGATCACTAATGTAAACAATTTTATAACACACAAGGTGGCTGAAATAGTGAACTCCATTTCATCCAACTTCCTTATCTGCTTCTATTCCACTCCTTTTCCAGTGAAACTACATTTATGTGAGGCTTTAAGAAAGTGGTCTGATGTTAAAAAAAACCATATTTTAACAATAGATAGCATTTACTATCAAATATATCCTGAAAGCTTTTGTTCTTCAAAGGTGGGAAGCTGAGATGCTCAAACTAATTATTATCTTAAAGTGATTAGTTGCCATCATGTCTGATCTCACCTAAAAGATAGTAATGAGCTGCAAAGTATTAAAACCATATATTTATCTGCATAAAGTAGAAAGCAAGGTACATGTTTATACAAAATACAAAGAACAAGGACATCACTTTAACCTGTCTCACATCACGGTTAGGACTTGGAATATCACAACGAGACAATGATGTGGCAATGATTCATATGAGGGTTTAGGAACACATTAACCATCTATCAACCCAAAACTCTGCTACAAGGCAAGAGGCTGCAAGGATCTATGAAAACTGAAGAACACAATTAAATGTGAGGACAGATTTTATTATAGAGCTCTGTCTTTTATCTCCCATGGAGACCTTTTAAAAATTGTTGTGTAATGTCTCCATTGTCTCTACATACACTGCTGTATCTTGATCAAATATTATACTCAAACATAACTTGCAATATTTTAAAAACACTTCAACAGTAACTATGAGCCAATTTTAAGTGTGAATTTACATAGAACAGACAGCTCTCTAGCTATACTTTTCAGTTAGCTATTTATCTGTCTCTCACTTATTTTGTGCTAAATCATGCACACCCATGAAAGAGATGGGGGGAAGACAAAAAAACCACGTATAAATTGGTTTAGAGGACTGATGTATCTTCATGGGATGTATTTATACTATATGTCTATTTGATCTCTCTCTTCCCAACTTTGTTCACTGCGGGAACACATTTAAAAAAATAAAAGGTCACCTATCATGAAGCAAGGCTTCAGCTATTTTTTAGAAACTTTTTTGGTTTTGGTCCCAAAAATATAAAGTATTTCCTAACTTACTTTCAAGACTGAGTTTTCCTGATTTTGAACCTGGATACTGTAGAGCACAAGCACACTAAAAGCCTGCGTAAAGAGGCTCTGCTTAACCTTGTATAACACTGTGAAAACATTCACATGGCCCCTGTTTGCCACCTGCTTCTACACAGCAGTGAAAGACCTGTGCTTGGACTGGTTTGAATACATAGCTCTCTATCACACCACAGACTACAGAATTGTCTCTCCAAAACTATTGCAGGGCATAACAAAATGCCGTAAGTCTTCGGACACAGCAAGGACTGGGGATAAATACTGGGGCAGGGCTGACAGTTTTCATCAGAATATCTATCCTTTTGGAGGAGCAGACATTTTGTATCCCTGGGTAAGTGATGAGATGGTTAGGTGTTCATTTGATTGAATTCTGTTTGTTTACTCACAGACAGCCAATCTTGAGACTTTGAACTCCTGTGCTTTCCAAGCTACTTCTGTCAGTTGACCCACAATTATTGACTAAGGGAAGATTCCTATCCCATTTCAGCTGTGAAGTAAAAAAATGTAGTTAATTATCTCCTGTATGCTTACTCCCCTCTCTTGTCCCTCAGACACACATAAAATTCTATTATCCCCAGTATCTTCCAGACATGGAAGTCAATTTCTAATGATGAACATCCCTTTTGTTTAGTTGGTTTCTATTCTTTCATCTATCTTATTCTAAAAAGAGTTGCTTTGTTCCTTCATTTTCTTGGAATAGAAATATGGAAATATAGCATATCCTATGATAAACCATCATGGTTTTCTAAGCCTTTTTCCCACGGCTGAATATGGTTTGTTTATTTTTTTTTGGCATGTGAACACATAATTTATATGCTCCTGGTTTCTCTCTCTGGCTAATATACAACCCAAACTCTTCATTAATTATTTAACTGATCATTCACTGACATTCCCAGCATTTACGGTTTTCATGGTCATTTTTCAGAATCTAGTCAGATCTACATTTCTGTTAGTGTCTTTGTTTCAAATCACATTTTATAAGTACTCACATGATCTACCTGCAACAATAAAAAAATAATCAAAAAGAAAAGTCTGCCTTGTGTTGAAACCTATTTGTTTAATTCTTATAAATCTCCATAATGTCATTTTCAAAAGGGAACCAACAGGGAAAAATGACCATGTGAACAAAATCAGATCCGCCAGCATATAAAATTCTAATACAGCCTACTGATTAAACTACCAAAAATTATACAAGTGTTAACCAAAATCATTACTAAGATGGTATTTATGAAAATCTTATTCAGTTATTTTCAAAAGCAATTAGCACCCCAATACACTTTAAACTACATTTGCTATATTAATCTGGCAAGGTCAGGCTCTGGTTTCATGTATACAAATAATTAATCCAATTAAGTCTGGAAAAGGCCTTGTTAATCTACTGTGTATGGAACATTAGCTGCCTGGAAGACATGAAGAAGTAGGTCATGAGAAAACTGTCAAAAACAGAAACAAAAAGACCCTTTTAAAACATTTTTTCACATGGAAGCAAGCCAAGTGACAGTGGTGGAGTAAGAACAGAAGCTAAACATTCAATGGTTAGTACAATTTTAATTAGCTAAAAAGGAAAACTATTGATGTGTTACTGTTCATGAACACCTATGGATTTCTTCCTTCGAGAGATAAGCTAAATTAAGAATGTTTTGGAAACTTCAGATTAACACTGCACAGCCGTTGCTAGGGCAGTGCAGTGTTGAATTTACGGGTAACAGCAACTGCTGCAGTCCTCTCCAGCAAGGCAGGGTTTAGAAAAGCTTCAGCAGGGAAACGAGCAATAGGAGATTTGGTAATTAGGAGCAGGAATAGATAACTACTTTTTCATTAAAGCAGAATGGCACACATGAGAGGACAGAACAAAGGCAAACAAAGAAAGGCGGCAGAAAATGGGAGAAACAGTTGAAAAATGACAATGAAGCATGAAACAGAGAGAAAGCAGCAGTATAACCTGCTTCACAGTAAGTTACCAAGAACCTGGGAATGTTTCTGTCTCTTACTCTCCATGTGTGGTCCCCAACTGCTTGTGATGTTGGGAAAAAACAGAGTATAGTGAAAAAAGAGCTGGAAGGCATTAGCTGATAAAAATCTCATATTCTTATACTTTAAAGTGATAAACAGAACATTTGACTGTTTGCAACGAGACAGGAGGTGTGAGATAATGTAGCAGCATTCTAACATATGCTATAGCATTGCTCATATATCTGAGTTTTGGCAAACACTAGGAGATAATCTATAAAAATACTAACAACCTGTGCATTAACACTACATGGTGGCTCAACATCAGAAAAGTGAACAAGGGTGGTAAAGTAACATTATCCCTATGAATAGTAAAAGTAAAAATATATGGGTGCTGCCATAGTTAGAGATTATCTGTGAGAGACCAAAGTCCTGTGCTAGCTGATGAAAATGAATAACAAAAATAGTTAAATTGAATATTTCAGGTTTATTTCTTTCACTCAGTCACCTGGCCATAATTCCTAAAGCACTTCCTGCCCTCTCTTCATGGGACAGAGGTATTTCAGCCCATTCTACTTCTCCACACTCACTAGGCTGAGATAAGGTCTTAGAGCATCTCCACTGTGTTTTACTTTTGCCTGAGCTTTAGCTCTGAGTATCCACAGATGGCATCATGTTCATATCAAATCTCTCAGAGCTGCGGCAACTTGGCACCTGATGGAACTGCACAGGCAAAATGACTCCCTCTGCTGTAGAAAAGGGAACCATTCTGCAATAATGTGTTCCTTTGAGTAGCCTACTCTTCCCACTTTCTCACACAAAATCCAGGTGATCGGAGTAATGAACAGCTGTTGTTTCATGGTAACAGTCCTTCCTCACGATTTTATAGTGTTTAATACACATTCTTAAGGTCAGGATTTCTTGACTTTTGGATTCTGGAGGACCTCATACACCTTATCTAACACCTGAGGACACCTAATATACGTATTTAAAATGTGTGCATGTACATGATCAATACAGCTTCTAAAGTCACTGAAATCTTGATATAAATTACAATTTCTTCTACTACAAATCTCTGATTAGCTCCAGCTTTGACTGTCTCATTCTTAGATATTGTGGACTCACAAGTAGTAACAGAGATGGGCCTTCAGAGCCTCACTGGTCATAAAACTGTATTGCTTTGCTATAAAAGCATTCAATTTAGATTATCCACTCTAAAATTTTCTTTTATGTAAATCCAATTCCCAAATAGTTGTATTTATGACTAGACTGAAACTGCTTGTGAAAGAAGCTGCATGAACTTCACACCATGCTCTGACTTGGTGGCAATTATTGAAATGAGCTAATAAATTACTAAATAATTCAGTTTGAAAGCTAATAACTCAGTCACTGGGAGAAAAGGTTTAGGTCCTAATTCTCACAATAGTAACAAAGAAAATAGGCAAGACTTCAAGAGTTATTACATGTTGTATTATACTGGAACAAGTTTTCATCAGGACTAGGGAACATACATCACATCCCCTGGAAAGGCATGCTTAAAGCAACTAACATTTATTTACTGTGATCATACAGATGTTATGTAAGGAACTTGTGAAAGCAGCTTACCCACATGAACATTCTTATTGACACGACTTTCCCTTCTGACATCCCCAAAAAGTGTCTGAGCTAGCTGTAAGTTTCAATACTCCTCCAACAGAAGTAGCAATCTTTTCCACTTTCCACTCCTGATAATATCTGTAGAATCTCTCCTTCCGCAGATGAGAAATTTAGACATTATTATCCCAAAGATAGGAACACTGGCATCAAGAGTGGAAAAAGACTACCTACTACTCATAATTATTCTTGTTGAAACATTTCCCATCAAAAAGTAACAGATGAAACACATTATCACGGAGTTGAATTTCTAGAGTGGGCACCAATTCTAGATCACTGGGTCCAGTTCTTTTCTGTTTCCTCTGTGTCCTCTCAAACCTCATGGATAAGGGCTAATGGTATCACATTCAGCATTATTTGCTGCTGTCAGGTTACAGCAAGGAAATCAAGATCAAGAAAATCTCAGGCCTAGTTTTCCTCAAAGACAAATAAATTTTCTCACCCTCAGAAAGTCAGCTCTAACTTTACAGTATTGCATAAAAATATTTATTGTTTCCTATTCCATAAAAGTTTAATATTTCATATGAACCTAGAGTTTAGTGAAGCTCTATACCAGGCTTCTTCAGAAACAGTACTTTAATTAGTACTTCCTACCAGCTGGCTGAAAGGCCCAGGCTGATCTAAGGGAGGACTGAATTAACACGAAGGCTACTCTCTACTGCCACAAGAGAGGCAGGCACTCAGTCACTCACTGGCATGAGCTGCACTGTGGTGGATGGTACAGAGAATCACTCTACACAGCTCGTTCTGGAACACACTTTGCAAGCTCCCCCTACCCCAGTATATTTCAGTTTGTTAGAGGCTTTGATTATGTATGGGGGAAAGTGAGAATTTCCATATTTTGTAAGAGAAGAATTAAGATTAAAAACAGTACAGAAGAAGCAACATTTCACTGTTAATGCAGAGCTTTCATTTTTATACAATGGCAGAAGCTAGAGGCTCTATGATCATTCATTCATTCATTCATTCATTCATATCCTGCTCCTTCACCATATCTTGGAGATTTCATTATATTTTTAAAATTTACCTTCTGGCAGAATTGAGGAAGTCCAAACAACAACTCTACCAAGGCTGCAGTTTATAATTTTTAAATAAATGTTTAACAGTTTTTAAAACTAGGATTGTTTGCACTATTTTTTCTTGAAAAACATAACTGATATGTATGTTTGTATTTCTGCTCAGGTTGAATAAAGTTTCAAATATTTAAACAGAGTAAGTATAATTCTTCATCATACATTTCTATCAAATTAAATGGTAGGATCAACCTGGCTCACCATCTTGGTAGTCACTGCAGATATTACAGTGCTGGGTGATGATACCAGGAGATATTGTAGTTTGAGGACTGGATAGATTAGAAAACATAAATTTTTTGTTTGACAAAAATAGGACAGTTCCCCATATGCCTTTTTCTTCTATTTGACCATTAGACTTTGATTTTGCGTTACTGGTCAGAAGAATGGCAGGCCATTTGTACACAGTTATTGATGTACGCAGATTGGGAATGTTCAAATATTCCAGAGAAGTATCTACTGCATACACACACAGCAGCTCAGCAGTGCGCTTGTGAAAAATCTAGAGATGGAGAACTGAGAATGGAGAACTGAGCACGCGTTCATTCATTTGAAATACTCAGTATGTACTGTAGAAATGGCCCCTGAAATTTAATGTGGACAAGATGCATCAAGCTGAGTATACATGAACAAGCCATGGATAAAGTGCTTATTCATGCATTCTGTCTGGGAATTCCCAGGCAAAGCACAGTAGCCATAACAATGGTTCCCATTAAGATCGTAATCTAGGTTTACAGTTCTTTGAAAAGAAGAATTTTATTCATTACTATGACTGTATTGAGACACTGTGAAGTATGTTCTCATTATACTTTAATTTTTCCAATACACAAATCTTCACCTAAATTTACTCCAACACTGAAAATCTTAGCCCAGCAATTTTTTTCCTCTGTGCATTTAGGGTATTGTTGCATGAACTTATACTGGAAAGGAATGAAAATGTTTTACAAATATCTAGCCTTTTACCTCTTTCCAAGGAGTTTCACCAAACATTTGGTGAAAAACTCATTCTTGAATGCTTTACAAATGCTCCATTAACTCTGGAAGCTCTAGACACATCAAGAATGCAATGAAGGCTGAATGCTGTGAATCATTATTCCCCACCACTGACAGAGAAATTAATTATTGAGAGCAACCACAAAGCAGACACAGCCTTGGAACAGCAAGTTTCTGAGCAACGTGCTGAAAAGGTTTGACTGCCATCTATTGGTATGAGCAACTAGTGCACCGATGGCAATTCAAAAAAAAAACCAACAAAACTACAAACCTAGTAGACATCCAGTGCAGATATTAGAGGAAAACTAATTTTCTAATTATCTAATTAACTAATAAACATAATTTCAGATATGTATAAAGCAGTACTAACATGAAAAGCTTTCCAGTTTTAATTTTTTTCTGTTAAAAATATAACTACACACAGAAACACCAGCTTCCTTCATTCTCTACAGTGGTTTGAGATCTAATAATTACAAATTCAGTGTCTGCTACTGCCTGAAAATTATTAAATAAAAATGGAAAATACTAACGTTTTCCTTTAATTTAAACTATGAATTATTGAGAGCTGATTTTCACATAGTAAGTTCTCAGTTAAAACTGTCTTAAATAGCTCCTCTGAGTCATTAGTTAACAAAAGCACAAAACTTTAAATTACATTGTAAATTTCTAATCGTATGTATAATGTCCCAATGCTTTTATGTGGGTATAGCTGTACACATCTCATCTATATAGGGTTGTCTGTTAAATTTAGGCTTCCTAATCAGGCTAGTTCACAACAGGCAGAACATATGCCAACATATCATAACACAAGTAACTGTATAAAGATTTTCCTTCAGCTGTTCAGACCAGCTAGCACAGTAGTTCAGTTCACCCCTGTCAAACATATCCAGTCTCTTTTCACTCTGCCTTAAAGCTGCTTTCTTTTCTTTGACAGCTGCTCCCAAGCTGTCTTTACTTCCTCTCCAAGCCAGCTCACTAGCTAAACAGCTACCCTGCTAAAATACTCCTTCAAAAGGTTTGTTCTAAATTTGTAAAATCATTCCATGGCAGAAGGAAAAGAGATCAGGAGAGCCATGGATTTCAGGGGTTTAAGATGAATAACAAAATGACTCAGAACCATTCTAAATAGTATCTCTGTAATTAAACTAATTTATTATACTTGCACACCATGTGGAATTGTTCTCAAGAATTATCCTGCACAGATTAGAATTTCATATAAAAGTTCAAATGCAGTGCATTTAAACCAAATACAACTCATAGACAGAAAAGCCTGTGGGCCCAAACTGAAGTTTACTTTCTCACTTTCAAAATCTTTCAGGAGCTAGAACTGAGCACAGTATTCCACACACAGGACTGTTTTCCCACATTGCTCTATCATAAATCATTTTTCATTATATATTCTCAGAAAATGTATAATTGCAACTGAATTCCCAGCACAGGATAAGAATATTGGATTAATTTTGAGTATCATATGTTGAAACTTTACATTTTCCAAAAACATTTACACTGCAGGAGGTCTGTTCACACATGGCTATGAAAATGAGGAAAAGGAAAGTAAGTATATACTTTACATTTTGAGACTTCAGCCTTTTTTCTTACCTGAGTACCCAAACAAGCAACCATCATATGAGTGAGAAGTTTAGCTGCAAACATGGCACACCTGGTGCAGAAGAGGTGGGAGATGATAGCCAAAGTGAAACCTACACAGAAACGACAATTAAAAAAGAAAAACGGAAAATTTGAAGCTTAGGCTCATAAACTATGCTATAAATCCAGAAGATATTTCTTGAAGGTGCAGATCATCTAAACAAACCAACCAAACAAACCTTTAAGAGAGAGTTAGTTCACTTTGGTTCCCCCTGGAATCACTCATGAATTTATTAGTCAAGTACTAACATCTATTTAACTTTTCCATAGCCTTGGGACTTAAATTAATTGCATAATGTAAACAAGCAATTTTTGTAAATTTTTGTATGCGTGTGTAATTTCTGCATGATATGGATGATTGTCATAATAGTTAAATATAAAGCAAAGGTAATTCTTCAGTGTTCATATTACTGAATCCGAAAAGATGCTTTTAGAAAAAAATAAATAAAAAATTGTCTCCAATTGTGTATCACTGCTTTAGGAGATAGCTGTAACCTTCCAAATGCCAGTCTCCCACCACATCTGTGTTGAGCACAGAAATCCATTATAGCAGAAGTCGGAAAGAATGATACCACTTTTCATTTCACTAATTAATTGTGAACATGAACTGAACAAAAATGGGAAAGACCCCTTACCTACCAATAAGTAGTTCCTGGAAGAAAGACCCTGGGAAAGCTAAGTCATCAAGGAAAACACTGCTAAATCTCATGTAGAGTTAATTGTGCACTTCCACACACTAGGCAGGGCATGAGTTTGGATAATTAAGGGATATCTTTTATCCTCTCTTCAGACTGACTGTTTGCTCAGCTACAAGTATTTCTAAGATATGAATGAAATAAATCATTGCCAAAAGTATTATTTCTAAATTTTTCAAGAATTAGTTATATTTATACTTCTATCTACATATTCTTTCTTTTTTCTATTTTTTTTTATATTCTTCATACCTAGGTGGAGATGTTAAGAGAAATGAATAATATCCTTACAGATCTAAAAACTAAAGCGATTTTTTACATATTATATTTATTTAAATCTAGTAACCTTTATCTTCATGTAAGGAAACATTTTCAATCAGCTAAAGAAGCTGAAAAACATTGCAAGGCATTTGCCTCATATTTAAGGTAAACCCTTAATTAAGCTATTTTAAGATTTAAAACACATTCTTATGACACATGACTACAGTAAATGACTAGTTCTGAACAAGGACCTGTAGGTCTTTATTGATTTCAATTCAGTAAAAACTTTTTTTCCTGTAAGCCAGTAATTCTATTTTAAAATCTGCTTATTTTTATCAGTTAAAAACTTCTTTCATTATTGTTAAACATAAACATCAACTTGTGTGAACCAGGTGAAAAACAGTTTTCTTCTCTTTCTTTGTCTTCTTTTTTATGACCAAGGTTTTAAAACAATTCAGGAGTCTAGATTTAATCTTTTAGGGTAGTTTGCTGAGCAGGGATAAATAGGGGATTTAGCTGCTTCTACTACTTTTATTACTCATATAGTGATGATATAGTATAGAGGTCACAAACCCCACAAAGAGCAGACCCAGAACCCCATTTAAGTACCTTGAAGTTAGGTTGATCAAGTCCCTTTGGCATGTTTTCTTAGCGAGCCCATTACTCCTAGTGTCTACCAACATAAGAGGTCATTTCAAACCTAAGTAATTCTATGGTTATAATAAAAATGTACTTTCATCTGGGATTGCCTGCAACGTAACACTGAACTTGCTTCAATGTAAGAGGCATAAATTCCATCTTCTTCAGAAGCAAAGTGGAGGCTAGAACTTAAGTCTCCTGCTTCCATCTGACGTTCTGGGACTTCTGAAAATGCTGTTGAGGCTGCTAATAAGGAAAGTCATGATCCTCATAGGTGAAACTCTCAGGCTTCTCCCAAGATGTTAGGTAGTTGTTAGGCAGCAGAGTGTAATGGAATCTATCACCCCAGGTTATCACTTCTGAGTCAAAGAGATTGGACAAAGGGGATGACTGCTGCTAGAGGTACAGGTGAATTTAGGATTTTTAAGTTTCTTCCCCCAAATGAATGACATATTTCTCCTTTATATGGTTCAATAAAACATCACAAGGAAACATATTCCTTTGCTGACATTTTTTTCCAGCGGCAAAATTTGCCACTGTGCAAATACCAGACAAGATGGTACCTTAAATACCATGAAGTTAACATTCCTTCAGTATTCCATCAAATAAAGAAGATTGTCATCAGCTACTAAAAATATTAATAACCAATCAGTTTTATTGTTTATCAGTTATTATTAATGAGAAAACTGGTTTAAATCAACTGACCTGAAATGCAGATGAATCCAGAAGAGAAAAAAGCCTCATTGTATGAAGACAAGTTATCTGTTTGGGCATAAACTGCATAAATGGACATATGAGAACAGGAACATTCCACATACTCTGATGTGTCATCAATCACTTTGCAGAACCCATTATCAGACAGCCAGCTGCAAAATAAAAGTTTCACAGAGTTGGAAATAGACTCGAGTAATTCACACGGTAAGTAGCCTTGAAAATTATTGTTGTATCCCTGAAATACAAGTTTTCTAAACTATTGCATAGGTGTTTTCTGTAATCTTCCAGGTGCAGTGCTCAGAATAGCACATATACATAAGATTAAAATATTGTTTATAGCCTTTTTTTTTTTAATTTATGATTAAAAATCTTCAAAAGTACATTACAACGAACATTTTCTTTTCCACTACTGAATCTTTGTGGCCATAGTTTTAAAATTTCTGATAGATTTCTACATCTGTCTGACTTTTCAAATAGTTTGTTATTTAACTTTGCTCAGTACATTACTCCATTATGAAGAACATTTTACACTGCTATTTGTCTTTTGGAAACTAAAATTCATGTTTGGGATTTTTTTTTCAGTATTGCTGAAATGATTTTGAAAAAGGATACTTATGGTGACATTCTAAACTATTTCTAATGGAAATCATGCATAGATAAAAGGAGAGCATACAGGTAAATTCTGCTACATGTTCTCCTGAAGAGAAATAATTTGTATAAACAACAGACTGATATCATCCAGTTGGTCTAATGAAATTGTGTCTAAACCAACTAGATTTCAACAGGATACAGAACGTAATTCTCTCCAAATTCATTAATATTAATTCAGTGACATAATTCTGGGATGTATGACCTATCCCTGTAACCTAACGCATCATTACACAATCTAAGTGGTATTTTGGTGAAAAAAGCCAAGGGGAGAAGTCTGAGAAATATCTGAGCTAGAACAACTCCTCGTTTTATTACATGGAAAGTTTTATATACTGGTAAAAAGGCCAGAAAAATTAAGGAAAAAAGACAGGAAATGTATCAATTTTATAGTTGCAAATGATTTAATTGGAGTTATCACATCTTAGGCAAACACATGGGTTCCTGGTAGAAACTGGAAAACTAAACACATTAATAAAATAACCTTTCAGCCGCTTGATTCCAGAGGAGACACCGGGACTTTTGTGGAACAATCCGACCTCCTGGAGCATAAATGCGATAAATGACCTCATTGTTGTCTTTCAAAGGCTGTGAACTCTGACCTTTCAAGCTTATAGAAAAAACCTGAAACAATACGCACAATGGAAAGATAAAATTTAACACAGTGCTCATTTTAATTAGACCATAAAAATATTCACATTATTTTAAATAAATTTATGATATTTTGAGCAATATCTAGATTAAAATAATTTCCTGAAAAAACAAACTCTGTTATCTTCAAACCTTGTTCTTCAGGGCAAATTCTTTATCTCCAGTAAGGAACCACTGCTGACTGCTGTATTCTGTGAACTGCACAGATTCACAGTTCTCTTCTTGAGGAGGTGATAATACAACAGAGACCTCTAATAAATGTTCAGGTACTTGAATAGAATCCCCATCTTTTCCATTAAATCTGTGTCCATTGATTTGCTGAGGAAACCAGTTGTGAGCCATTATTGCAATGTATGGGCAGCTGTCAAGGATATTTTTGCCTCTGTTGAAATGAAAAAGCAATAGGGCTGGTAAGTGGAACCAAGCTTCACTCTAAATGACTCTAAAATGTATTTGTGATTTATTCTTTCATCATTTTTAGGCTTTATGATGTTTAATTGACACACTGTTTCAGTTTCTGTGAAAAAAAAAAAGAGAGGCTGAATTATTATGTATTTCATCTTCTCCATTTTCCCTCTAGGATTTGCTCCCTATGATCTGCAACTAAAATCCCTTCATGGTAAATTAGGTGTGGTAGTTTGGTCTGGGCCTTCCTTGGTGACCAGTTTGTAGTCAAGGAAGTGCCCAGATTTACCCAGTATTCCCTATGATTTTTACATAAGCCAGACTATAACAAGAAAGGAGGAGAGGCCTTCGCTCTCTTTCCTTCTGGCGGCTTGGAGGTGCAGGTTCCCTGCTGTTGGGTCTGTCGGGTTGGGGAGCGAGGTCTGGTAAGGCCTTGCCAACCTTGGGAGACAGAGGTTGCCGGCGAGCGTTCCAGAGCAACTCTCCGTTGTCCCAAGGAGAGTAGTGAGATATTTCTTTGCTAACTCTTTTAGTGCTAGATATTGGGCTACTAATCGGGATATATATATATATTTTATTTTGGTTTTGTTCCTTTTCCCTTCCCCCTTCCCTTTCCCTTGTGAAATTGTATATATATTTCAATTGTATACAACTGTAACATAAGTGTAAATATATTTATATATATATATTGCTTTAGCTCTCTCTCTCAGTTTGGTTTTCTTGTTTGTTTTTCTCCCTCTTATCCCTCAGGTTTTGGGGGGGGGGGGGCTTCTTGTGGTAAGGTTTGGAGACTTGGCAGGGAGCCAGCTTCAAACCATATCACGCATCTAAACACGTATCTTTATAACCTTTAAAAGAAGGAGATGCATTAAAATGCATGATCTTGCTCTATCTCTTTTTCCCAACAGATGATGCAAAAAATCTTGAAATAAAGAATGTTAACTTTCAAGTTCTGAATACTGAACACATATTCAACTACCAGCTGCTTAACAGATTCACAGTGGGAGAAACCTACTGGTTAAAACCTCTGTCTCATAAACGAGAATAATCTGTTTCTGCAGTCACCTACTTCTCCTGCCCCATTAGCCTGAAAAGAGAGTATTATGCACTCGCACACAAAACCAGCAATTTTAAACTATGAGTAGCTTTAAACATTTTTAAATAATGTTCAAGTGAGCAAAACCAAGTACACATGAAGTACAAAATGCCAGTAGATATTTTCAGTTGCTAACTCTCATCTAGGCTTAGAACATCACTCTCCATCATACAATTACATATTATTTTCTTAGAAAGAATAATGAATGCTTTTCCAGGCAACATTTGAGCTAAAGGTGAATTAATACATGCCAAATCTCCTGACTCATGTTCCCACAGCTACTCCATCCAAATGTACCAGTTAAGTGTGACACACAATCTTACAAAGCAGAATACTGGCACTGTGACAAAGTGCTTTTTAAGACTGTGACAGCGCAACACTTTCTTATATAGGTAACATATCAGACGGTAAAAAAGTCCCTTTGCTGAAAAGGTAATTTAAATTTTCTAAATTGGTAAGTTGTCATGTATTTCCAAACAGATTCAAGTTTACTAACCTTTCTCCTGTTGATCCACACTTTATCCCAGTCAACAGAGAAAAAGCAAACTTCTCAGTCACCTCAGCAAGCAGGCTGTATCCCCGTGTATCCTCACGCTTCGGGCTAGCAAGAGCACAGAGTATCTCATAGAAAAGGCTTTTGCTTTTACCAGTGAGTAACTGGTCTTCACCTACACCTGTAATCTAACGAGAGGAGAAGAAATCAAAAAACATTTTGTGCAAAGGAGTCTGCTTGTAACATTTCCTCATGGTAAATGGTTTAGTGATATCTTCATTGTTATTCCAATGTTTATTCTGAAAGTTCAGAGTATTTTTCCCACCTCCTGATCTCTGCTGTCAAGGCATAAGACAGTCTGTCAAAACTACATAAAGATATGCTTACTAGGAATTTGATTATTAAAGAAAGAATGTGGCATTTTTCATTCTTTGAGAAATCAAAAATTGATGACTCTTAGGAATTTTGTACATTATTTTCCCTGTTTTCTGTGTGGCAACAATCACAAATGAATGAATATTGTTATAATACTTTGTGTTTAGGTATTTAGACATTTTCCAGATCCTGTGGATCTATCACCAGTCCAGAAGAGCCAGAAAGCTATAAAACTAGTCCATAATTTTCACATAACTTACTGCAATGCTTAAATACTCAGCTACCCCAGCAACTCAATTCCCAAAGCTACTGAAGGAAAAAAGGCTAGTTATGAGTACAGCAGATTCCAGCCAGCCCTGGTAGTATTTGCTGGTGTGTTGACCGAGTCATCTGTAAAGATATGAGCAGAGGTTGTGCCAGGGCTAAAAGCAACAAAGATGGGCCTGGAAGTCAAGAAAACATAATAAGAAGTATGAAACTGTGGCACCAAAGGGAAAATTTGCACAGTAGAAAATTTAGAGCTATAGGTATGTATACAAAATTAATACTGGTTGCTCTTCTCAACCTATTTGATTTCCTATTTCTTGCCACCATCCTAACTAGCAGCAGAATAACTCCTTCCTTGATTGTGGGACTTCACAATTTCTACTTTTACTTTTGCAGTCTGTGCCCCTGAGTCACTGATGTGGATGCGATCTGCCCTGATTTTATCCTATGTGTTGTTATACTCTTATTAAAGTCATTTAAGAAAAAGCAGGAAATGTTTACCTTATCTATTATATGCACCACAGCAGTAAGCTGCTCTTCTGTAGTTTCTGTGGCCACTTTGACATTTAGATTCTGAAGGACTCTGTGTAAGATGGTGTCATCAAGAGGCTGATGCAGTTGATCAATCAGCCCCCAAACTGGCAAGGAGTCCAAATCTGAGACAATGGTGATGTTAGAAATACCATATACGTCATCTACCCTGGCACCACCTGTGGGATTAGAAAGTACAACCTGGAAACGTTTAGGAAATGGGTTTAAAGATCCTGTCTTTGGAGTCAGAGTCACATCCAGGAATGCATTTCTCTGTCCACGTTCAAAAGTCAATAAACCTTCAGATTTGGCAAAATCTTGTCCTGCCACAGCTGGAGATATGAAGGTGCGACCAACAGGTTCAGGTTTTTGCAGCTCCTTAAAACAAACCAAAAGAGTTTTAGCAACATTACAATAGATGGACTTGTTCAAAACCACCTGCTGTAGAACACACATACTTTAAAGTCGTAAAAATTATATACATTAAAAAGAAATCCTCTTTTAAAATGCAAATATTACATTAAATGAATTATCCCATGAATTAGCAATCCATCAAACCTAGGGAAAGAATTATATATATTGTCAATAGGACTCAGCATCCCTCTCCTTCTTGGTCTGTTAAACCTCATGAGATTCCCATAGGCCCACTTCTTGAGCCTGTCCAGGTCCCTCTGGATGGCATCCTGTCCTTTGAATGTGTCAACAGCACCGCTCAGCTTGGTGTCATCTGCAAATTTGCTGAGGGTGCACTCGTTGGTAGCCCTCCTTTGGACACTCTCTAATACCTTAATATCTTTCCTATACTGTGGTGCCCAAAACTGCCACAATATTCAAGGTGCACCAGTGCAGAGCGGAGTGGGACAATCTCCTCCCTCGACCAGCTGGCGATGCTTTGTCTGATTCCCCCCAGGACAGGGTTGGCCCTCTTGGCTGCCAGGGCACTGCTGACTCATATTCCACTTGCCATCGGCCAGGACCCTCAGGTCCCTTTCCAAAGAGCTGCTTTCCAGCCCCTCATTCCCCAGTCTGTCCATACATCCAGGGTTGCCCCATCCCAGGAGCAGAATACAGCACTTTCCCTTGTTGAACTTCCCATGGTTGGTGATTGCAGCTTATGACTCAGGTACGTGTAGGTTCCTCAGGTGGTCACCAACCTCAGGTGGTCACCAGCTTCTCTTACAGTGGGAGGAACTCTGCTCCCCAAGTCCCAACCCTGCTGTCCAAGAGGTGTGGGAAGAGAGGTTGCCAGTGAAGACTGAGGCAAAAAAGTTGTTGAGTACCTCAGCCTTCTCCTCATCTGTTGTTACCAGTTTTCCATCATTGTTTATAAGGGTGGATAACACCTTCTTTGACCTTCCTTTTTGGGTTAACATACCTGTAGAAGCCCTTCCTGTTATTCTTTGTTTTCTTTGCAAGGTTCAGTTCCACCTTTGCCTTGGATTTCCTTAGCCCATACCTACACAACCGAAGTTCATCTCTATACTCTTCCCAGGTCACCTGTTCTTGCTTCAAATGTCTGTACATTTGCTTCTTTTTCTTTGATTTGACCAGCAGGTCCTGACTCAGCCTTTCCAATCTCTTGCCTTCACTGCCTGATTTCCTGCTCCCAGGGATTACTAACTCTTGCGCTCTGTGAAAGTCTTCCTAGAAGATCTGACAGCTCTGTTCTACTCCCTTGTTTCCAAGGGCAGTCTCCCAGGGGATCCCAGTCACTCCCTCCCTGAAGAGCCAGAAGTCTACTTTCCTAAAGTTCAGAAAAAATATAAAAATAAGTTAAATAATAATAAGTCTTACCTGCATGCTGTAGCTAACTGTTGTGGTTACAGATGTACTAGAATCTCTAAGAACTTGCAGGCTGATTAAAGCTGTCTTCTTATAAGCCACAGCAAAACGAGATCCCACAGCAAAATACACCAAACCATGAAGAGGATCACTTTCCAGGACTGTTATAAAAGCAAATCTGGCACTGCTGTTCAATGCAGCTCCTGTGCTTACAGCATACAGCTCAACAAAAATATAAGTTTCAAATTCAGGTACCTGTAAGTGAGGAATGATTTTCATATCATCATAAGATGTATTAATTACTTTCAGCTTTAAAAAAATGTATATATTGTTTTGCATGCACAATGCAAATTACTTGTACTAACACTTACCACAAGCATGCTTCCTGAAATGTGCAATAATTACAATGAATTATATCCTAAAAACAGTATTCCAATAGGCACCACTCTTTCAGTCACAATAATTAAATTCCAGATTTTCACATGAAACTTATTGCATTGAAGCAGCTATTTATATAGTACAGGTATTGTGGCTGTAAATTTGCCATACATGGCAGTAAACTCTTCAAGAGCTCCAGATTCCAGATTATGGATTTACATAGATGTACATCTTCTGAAGAATTTGCTCTTCCATTCTCTTTTAACCTTACAAACAGGCATGTACACATCTACTCACCTGTGGAAAAACTGCACAGTAGTAAGTATGCAGTTTTGAAATTGCAATTAATTAACTTGATTGTATTCAAGTACTGAACTCAGTCAAAGTTCTGACATTTTACATACAACCTTAGTATTTAAACACTAAAGTATTTATGCATGTTTTTACAAGAAAATCTCAGTAGATTTGCACACTTAACTGAATTGATTGAAAATCCCAGAGCTCAGATAAACTTCTCTGAGGTTGCAGAAACAGAGAAATCTGTCATTTTGAAAATACAGGCTATTGAATTTTGGTTACTTATTGAAAATAAGGTAGCAGTATTAAGGTTACAATATCATGTTTAGCCTCATCTTTGATTCTGTACCTACAATACAAATGTAACATCTAAAAAAATTATTACTAAGATTCCAGAAATGATCAGAAAAATGCTATTTGTACCTATTGCATGCACTTGTCAAGTAGCAAACTTAAAAAAAAAAGAGAGTAGTTCTGTACAAGAAAATAGCATTACAAAAAATGATGACCACTGAAGACTTTTTTTTTTTTTTAGTGAACATAGCTTTTTATTTCAGCACTGAATTTTTGGAAATCCTACTTTAATTCTAGGATTTTAGCTAATGAAGTCAGTACAGATGACTAAGTAAAAAGTTACAAAAGCTAGAATGTGTCACATAAAAATGTAAAATAGTCATTTAATGTGTTTATTACTTCATCGTTTTGTAATGTATTGACTACTACTTCATAAACTAACTTATGAAAGCAGAACTGGAAGAAGAATTAGGAAATATTTGGAAGGATAAACAGTATATATTTTTGCAATTAAATTGTTAAATATTTCTCTAAATTATGATCTTGACTGATGACAAGCACAATTTTACTGGAATGCTTGGGGAGCTTTAGCCTTCCATTAGCACTTGCTAGAATGGCACAGGCTTTTGCTTCATGTGTCACAACTGCAAGTCTCTGCAGCTTCTGCACTTCTGTCATTAAACAGTTATATCACTCCTTTGGACTAAATTGGTTCAAAACCCCATTTTAGTCAGCAAGGCAGCCTGTGACCCACACACCTATATATTTTATTCATTGGGTCTGCATTGTAAAGATAATATATGAAGATGAAAAATGGCCCTCTTACTGAACTAAGAGAATGCATCCTGGTTCCTAGTAGGAAATCTCTACTTTCCATATCCAACATCTTGCATTATTCTCTAAAATGAAGTTAGAAAAAAACATGGAAACTTTCTCATCCAGTCCTTTTCCACTGCCTAGACTTCAGCTTTGACACTAGCCTGGCTGCTAGGATAATTTCTTAAAAAGTTTAAAATTCCCAGACTTTGAAAGAAACATTAATCAAACATTAATCCTTCCTTTCCTAAGGGATTACTCTAACCCCTAGTTATTCACACAAAAATATTTTTTCCTTCTCTTTTCAATAAAAAGACTGAATGCTGTGCTTTGTGTTTAGTTCAGTCATATCTGTATTTGAGAATGCCAGCTGGGACTCACAGGCACTTACACTTAGGCACACCCAACTGACAAATGCCATTTAGTGGATGATGGCTCCTATACTGAACTTCACTATTCACAAGCTGGATGTGCATAGCAACAGAATTTTAGACACTCAGAGATTCTTACGCAGTTTTATGAGTAGATCTTTCACAGATCACTGTGCTAGATTTAGGAATTTAAAATTACACACAAATTGGAATAAAAGTTCTTTTGTGGAATGAGATATTATTTATAGAATATGCTTTCCATAAATCACCCCAAGAAGTGCTTTGATAGATGAAAAACTTACTGTGTGAAGGGTGACAGTTCAGTAAATGAATAAGCATTTCACTGAAACAACTCCATTCTTTTCTTCTTATTGTTCCATGAAAATCTGAGATCTGTAATTTAGTCTTTAAACTAAACACTCATCTCCTTCCTAAATTTTTACCAGTCACAATAGAGGCAGTACAAGCCTACAAATAAACATGTTGCAGAGAAACTAAGCAGATGTCAAGTTATCTTCAAACTAAACATCAGTTTCTCTGGATCAGAGGAGTTTTTTCATCTTGATAAATTGCAATTCAATATCACAGTGCTGTACATAAATAAGCAATAATTATTTACCTCATCAGGCTTTATTTCAATGGAGATGTTGCACATTGTCTGACCTGCCATGCAGGTCGTGGCTCCCAGCACAGATACAAGTTCATTCTCCAAGTTCATGCCATCCTTCAGAAGGACAACAACTGTTTTATTAAAGGTCACACGCCAGAAGATCTCCACATCTTCAAAAGCCCTATAAACAAAACAAGAGGAGTATACATGTACTGAAGGAGAGCACTACTTTAAGAAACATAAAACACAGAGGTAACATACATTTTATGTTACTGTTCAAAACTTATCATTAGGGAATAAACTGCTTTACAATGAAAAAATAGCTCTTTTTTATTTACATTCCTTCCTCTAAAATCTATTCAGATTATTAAAAAAGTAACAGAGGGATAAAATAAAGCAATTATGGGCACTCAGATTCTCCTCAATTTTTGTTTCAGACAACATGTGATTATCTGAATAAGAAACTGGTGCTTGGAACACAGGGATGTTCCCAAGTACTTTCCTTAATATTATAATAACCATCTGCCTGGAAAGCCAGGCAGAATTTGTCTTTCCTATAACTCTAAGGAACTTAGAGTACTTGAACATATTTGTTTAAAGTCCACACAAGCATACTACATATATATATTAATTAGAAAAAAGCTCATACTATCTCTGTGAATGAAGACATAAGCATACTGGCATGTAACTTCTTAATTCCTCCTTATAGTATTCACAGCTACTTATACTACAAAAGGAGATGAGAACTAGAGTTACACCTTTAGCAGTGCAAATACTTCACCTTAAGCAAAACCTTCACACTTGCTGTCTTACACTATATGTTGGAAAGCATTTGGGTTTTTTTCCTGTTCTGCCGTACACCAACACTGTGACAGCTCTAATTACATTCGCAACTTAAATGTCCCTTTGCCAAATTCTGGAAAGTTATTAAAAGAGCTGAAAAGCAAAGACTTATTTTAAACCTGTGATGAAAACCTCTTCCACTAACAGCAGCTTCTGTGATTCAACACAGCCCATTACAGAGTGTGGGAGAGCACTGGAATCAGCTGTTGCCCGCACCTGTTCGGTTGTCGTGCGACAGTCAGCAGCACCTCTCTGTTGTCTGAGTCTTCATCAAGTACCAAACCACTTTGTACTTCTGGAATGAATCCCAAAATGCCATTCTGGAGATCACTTCCTATGTAGGAAACAGTCCACGAAACTAATAAGCAAGATAGTTAAGCTGAGAGTAAATTATAATTTTACGGATAATTGCTAAAAACCCCCAAACAATAAGGTATCAAAAGCATGCTGAAAAGTACTATTTGAAGTACTATTTGGGGACACCTCAAGAAAATTTCTTTTAATATTTCTACTCTTGATTTACACTCCATAATTATTTAGAACTTCAAATGTTGGCATTTCCAAATTTTATTTTAATCAGTAGAATAAGTGTTTTTGAAAGTAAATTCCTTATGAGACTCCTGGCACTATTTTTGCAGATAAACCTGTATTTTCAGGAACATTCAACAAACTGATTGAATTCTGTGTCTCTTGGCTTCAAGAGACTAGGTGTTACAGTAGTCCAGAACAGCTTTTGACAAAGCCTTGCTTATAATGCCCTTATAAAACATCACTTTAGTCATATTATTTTATATTTATAACAACACTTACAATGTTCTTTCTGAACAGAAGTGGACCCCAATGTATGCCTAGATGGACAGCATTGTAACAATAGATACTGGGACAAAGACGGGCTTTCAAACACAAAATTCAAGCTTTCTTATTCATCCTACCCAGAATGTTGTTGAACCCATTCATTTCCCCAGATTGTTACATCAGCTTTTCTCTTGCATCTTTATTCAGTGTGTGGAACTAGGGAGCTGTAAAACACTAATTTTTTCTCAGGGGAAGATGTAAATAACTTCAGCAAAACAGTAGTGGAAGAAAAAACAAACAGTGTTAATGAGAGGAAACTAATGTCTTTACATTGCCTCATTAAATCTTGCTTCTGAAGGATTTCTCCTTGCAGGTAGTGATGGCTTTACTCTGCAACTGAAAAGGCTATTTGGTTCCATGCCAGTGATTACTAAATGTCAATATATATAAGATGAACAGAAACTGTGTGTTTGGTTATGTGCATGCACAAACATTTAACCTGTAGTATTTATCTATACAGTTAAATGCAGGTACATGCTTGTTCCAATTCCCAACTTGTTTCTAAATCTTAAGCTATATTGCAGTTAAGATTGGTTTATATTCAGTTGGTAAGCCTGATAGATATCTAAAAGCTAAGAGAAAGTGGAGCTCTGACATCACTTTCTCACAGTAGCATAGTGACTGAAAGAAAATCTTCCTTGATGCCTTGCAGGCCTATTCCTTTCTTCCATCCCCAGAAGGAGAGGATGACACCACTGCATATATGAACTGCACATCATCAACAAAAAAAGCAGAAACTGTTTTTTTATACTTTGTAGAAATTCTATACATCGCAAAAGCAAAAGACAACTTAAAAATACAAAGTATAGGAAATACATCTGACAAAATGCCAGCACAATTCTAGTTAAAAGGGCCTTCTAGTTCCAATACCCTTCTGAAAGCTGAATCAGCTCTGAAACACACCAGATGGCTCAGGACTTTGTGTTGCTGGGGCTTGAAATATTCCAGGGGTGGAAAGAGACCGTGCAACCTCTCTGAGCAACCTGTGCCACTGCCTCTCTGTAAACTTCTATGTTTATAGAGAAAAAAATGTTTCCTTATACCCAGGCAAAATCTCATTTTAACTTATGCTCGTCTCCCATCAAGGACTGCTGTCAAAACGCATTATTTAAATAACAGATCACTGAATTTTTATGTCTTTCCTGTTTCAGGTAATCTTACGGTTTTATGGTAATCTTAGGAACTAAGTCTTCCTGTATTCAAATGCCCCATGACATTTTCATTCACAAAATCGTATGTTCTAGATCAAGTTAGGAAAAGGAAAAAAAAAAGTTAAAAAAGCTTAAAGCATTCCTGAATGTATACTTGAGAAATGAGAATGAATAATGGAAGCCCAGCACCTCTGCAACAGGTTCCTGTTGGACACTTTCATATTCAGATCAAAATTAATTGGTGACACTTCTCATAGCCACAGATCTGTATCATAAAGTATCCCAATTGTTCTTTGAATTTGGAAGTCATGGATCTTTTGAGATAGGAACTTCAGGTACCAGGGGAAGGGTTGGCACAAGGAAAATGGCAAAGAAAAATGAGCCTGCAAATGCTTCTACAGCTGCAAGGCAAACGCTTTCTGCTCAGCCATCTCCTATCATGAAGTAAAATAGGAAAAGAAGAGAGATAAGCACCATCTAAAAATGTATTTTGAGCTACATTACTAAGGGATGTACAATGGGTTTAGCGGACTAGATGCTTCCTCTGATCTGGAAAACCTAAGCTTTGGGAACAGAGTACCCTGCTTATTACCACATAGAATCACAATCTTTACATCAGAATTGCTACCAGAATAATTTACTGTTATTTAATTCAAATATGTTTACTCGTTTTCTAGGGGAAATTATTTTACCTGCAATAATTACTGTTGAAAAAGCAGCAAATCCATGTTCATCCTTCCCTTCCACAATCTGAGCCCCATATTCAGGATTTGAGAGGAAAACATAAAATAATTCCTGGCCTTCAGGCTCATCATCATCAAAAATTTTTATGGATACCATGCTTTCTCTTTCTCCATCTAGCAAAGTCAGAGAGACTGTCTGTTCTTCAAAATCTTCTCCTTCCATTGCCCATGTGAAGTTTGATTTTCCATGAACATTTCCAAAAGGATATAAATCTACACCACTCTGTGCACTCACTCCCCCGAAGGTTTTTACAGTTATTTTAATATCACCAGTAAATTCCTTGGTCCTTCTGATTTGAAGCACTGCTGTGTTGGACATATTGTTGTTTGCATCTTCTTCAACATAAATAAATTCTGGCCCCAGACTTAGTATTCCATGAAGAATATCATTAGCCAGGATATTAACTGTTGCAACACTGAAAGCTGGATTTAAACGTGGACTCCAGGCAAGGTTCACAGGTTGAACATCCAGAATTTCCACAGAAGTCAAATTTACAAAAAAAAATTCCTCTATTTCAGACACAGTGTCATCAATTATTGATAATTCTATCACAGCACTTGTCTGAAAATGTAAAAACATAAGCTCTCCACTGTAGATGGGTATAAAGTCCTCCTGTGGTTTGGCACTTCCCGGAATGGTCTCATATGTCAATTTAGTGAGATTACTTCGAAACCCAAACAATCTTTGTACATGTAGAGTGACCGTCTGTACATCTTCTTCAACTGAAACAGATCTTGAGTTAAGATCAAACTGGAAAATCCCCATTGGCTCAATTTCAGCTATCGTAAATCCTGACCTGAAATAGAAAAGATACCAAGGATGAGAGAGGAAATATGAATAACAAAAAGTAAAACAGTCAAGCATAATAATTTTCAGTGTGCAAATCAATGACGGCTGTAAGAAAGTGGATTAGAAAATGTGTAATGGTAGAGGAAAGAAATAGCAACTATATAAAGCAAGACATAAAGAGGGTCCCTGAAAAATGCTTTTGCAGTAATTGAATTGAAAAGCCCTTCATGGACTCAACACATCCTAAGTCAGTACAGGATACTGAGTAAATTATATATAAAATATGGTCTTCCTGGAAAATGGAGAGATAAAGGAAAGTATGTTTTCCTGTTGTGGACACAATGCACGAATACCATACAGCCACTACAAGTAATACCGGTTTTAAACACTGAACAAACTTCCTGTACCGAGGGAAAACTGAGGAGTAGTCAGACGCTAGCAGATCTACAGTTTTAGCCAGGAAGCTAGAGAAGGACAGGAAGTTATTTTAAAATATACAGTGGAGCTTTGAAATACTAACTGTCCCTTCATAACATTACTCATCATACTTTTTTCCAGATCTGAGCCTTGTTATCAATATCAATTTTAGGTTTACTTTGCTTATATTAAATATATCCCCTTCTTATTAGAAAATATTAGACTAAGACTGTTAAATCTTGGCTCATATATTTATCTCTAAAACTGACCCATTATTCAGTGCCAGAGGCTACCAAATGACACTACAATTACAGTGAGTGGTTTTGGCTAACAAACGAGACCCTTCCACCACTACAGAAGCCAAAAAATCTCCAAAGTAATTGTCAGCTCTATCTGCTGTGGGATGTAGTCTTACGTTTTCTAGGAAAGGTCATTCTTATACACTCAAGGTATTTGACTCGCACAGTGAACGTGAGCCCTGAGAACACCAGTCCATAGGGTGGACAAGCCCAAGAGAATGGGGCAGTTTGAGGAATTTAGCCACCTTGTTCGCTCCTTGCTTCCTTCAGATTTGCCAGTGTAAGTCTAATATGATGAAACCAATTGCCTTCTCACACAGTGTCACTCTATGTTCATTCTTTTCATACCATTTTTAGCTATCAATGAGTAAAGAAGAATGAAAATAGTTTGAAGAACAGATAACAGCTTAACTGAGATGAAAAACTACACTGAAAGTAATGTTTTTGTTTTTAAGAATAAAAAGAGGGTTTTATATAAGTTAAGCATTTCTACAGCATTTCGTTTCATTTTATTTATTTTAAATAATGTTTGTTATCTAAGATCTTCTAAATATGGAGTTTTAGGGACACTGAAAATTGTCAAAGTTTATTTCGTTCTTCAGCTTCCTGGTTAACTGTTGATCTCAGTTCTTCATTTTCCTAACTGTTTCCATCATTCTAGGAACATTCTAGGCACTTTGGATCCCAATGACAGGAAATAGACTGGAATTGAAGGAAAGTCTCAGTTCCAATCAGGTCAGATCCGCAGTACTGACACTTGTTTCCACCTGAGACAAGACATACAAATTTATCAAAGAAGGTACTAAAATTTGCTAGCTACCTATAATTTAATATGGATTTGTATGAGGTATATGCCTATATACAGGTCATAATTCTTACAGCATCTCTGCAACTTGAAAGTGTAAGTAACATCCTTACCTCAGGCGAGCCCCACCAGACACATTGCTGTGCACTGCTGTTAAAGTGATGGCAAATGACTCACACTTATTTAGGCTTGGAATAGCCTGAAATGAAATCACTTTACTTTCCTCCCTGGAGGAAAACATAACAGTACCTGAAAGGAGAAGAATCACAGAATATTCTGAGTTGGAAGAGACCCATAAGGATGATTAAGTCCAGCTCTTAAGCGAATGGCCTATATGGGGAATCAAACTCTCAACCTTGGTATTATTAGCACCATGCTCTAACCAACTCACTAAACTGGAATTCTCTTTTTATCTGAGGATATACGGAGACAGGGACTTTAGTCACAATTCCACTCCGCTGAGGGTGAAGAAATCTTCATGATAAGGGTCTTTTCTATATAAAGCTGTCCTTCAGGGGCGTAGCATTGTATCTATGAAGATTAGCTCATAAAAGAAAAATACTTACAGATAAAAATTGGATCACACAATTTCATTCTAATGACTCTTCATTAATGAAAGAAACAGGTACAGAGGTACAAATAACTAAAACATGGTATCGTCACTTATACAACTGTCATAGCTGTTGTACTTGTAGCTGTACATAGCTTATTGTGACAGGTACTCACCAAGTGAAGGAGTAATATTGCCTGTCTGAGCAGAGTCAGTGACTAGGTCTGGTGGGTATCCTGAAATCCAGCTAACTGTTACAGAGCCATAAACTCCTTTTCTGGTTATGATGGCATGGCCTGTCCCTGATGCAATGTTTGTAAGTCGTAATATCACAGATTTAAAGCCAACCTGTGGAAACATAGTAGATTTTGTCAGAAAATTGAATAAAAATGGGTCTTAACATATGTAAAAGCATACTATATTTTGTAAAATGGGCATTTTACAATAAGGATGCATTCATAAAGTTGTATGTATGTACATACATCTATGCATGTGTGTATATGCATATGTATTATTCCATCATGCTCTTTAACAATACATTTTAGATTTCTGAGAATCAGATTGTACGGAAAAGGAACAAGTACGACTGACATTTCAGTACCAAAACCAGTGAATACAGCATTTTGTGCCTCTTGTTTAGAAGAAAATCAAATCAAGTTGCCCTCACTGCTGACAGATAAAGGTGTAAAATAAGTTATTAATTGTGTATCCAGTGAAAAGTAAGTTGTTGCCACATGATATTGTTCAAAAAATTATTCTTGCTACTCTGATCTACTTTTCTTTTTCTCTGAGCAGTAAATAGGACTGAATGGACAATATGCGCATTATAAAAGCAATGATAAATGGATACATTGTAGCATATAGTATATAATAGTCTTTCTGTAATCAGTGTTTACAGAAACAGTATTTGAATTAAGTTCCATTGCAAATTAAAAATCAGAAAATTGCTTCAAGATAATTAAAACCATTAAAGAAAAACTTCAATAAAATTTATGAGTTAAAAACTCAGCATGCTATTGCCTTTACCTGACATACAAAGAGGGAACAGCAGCACATATACTATATCAGAATAGACAAATTATCTTTTCTCACTCTCATATAGAGCAGAAAAATGAAAAAAATTATCATTCAGTGATTAGGCAAATTTAGAAATATCTGCACTAAAACCAAGCATAATCTCCATCTCTTTTTGTACTTAATACTGCATATGTGCTGTTATCTACTTTGGGGCTGCTATTCTTAAAGAAATGGCATTGTTCTGATTAATTAGTTTCCTGTAAGTCTCAGAATTTCCCTTTCATGTAAATAAAAGTATAAATTAGCCATATTATTTAAACTATTTATGTTCTATAGATGAAGACACTTTTTCCAACTGTATTAAGATATTTCTATAAGAATTTGTATCAGATGAACAGTACAAGTACTAACTGGAAAAATCTTATTAGTCATTATATTGGTTGCCATGATGAAAACTTCACAGAGCCAACTGAATTCTTATAGAAGCTCTCTTTTGCAATGAGGAGTACCTTTCCTCTGTGGTAAAAACATTACACTGCAAACAGACTACTGACCTGTGAATTGGCAGCTTCCTCAGGAATAAGCAGCACAGCAGACTTTGCTTTTCCTAATATTTTAGGCACATCCTTGGCACTTCCCCTAACCAGGCTTACATTAGTAAGTTCCAGAGTAAAATTCAAGCCCAGAAAAATAAATGCCTTTGAGAAAGAGAATTTAATTAAAAAGGTAGAAGTGTAATTCCATTACAAACATGTCAGCCACCAGTTCAAATAATTAAGTAACAGAACGATCTACAGATTTTGTTCTATTTGCATACAAAACCCAGCATATTCAAGTGTTCTGTTGATTATGTTTCTTAAAAGAAATACAGTTAAACCATCAATATGGTGAAGGTGATCCGTCAGCAGTTTGCTGAAGTCCGAGTTTGTAGAGCAAACTGTCATTTTAATAAGTTGTATCTAACACAGTGGGCCTTAGCTTGTCCTTAGGATTAAAAATAAGTAAGATGGATGTAAGAGTATTTAAGTGTGGATCTAAGACTGTAATAACAGTAATAAACAACTGGGAAACACAGAGAACTGCAGGTACATTTATCTGCTGCTCTGTGGGTCGGTAATGACAGATCACCATCTGCAACCCAAAAGGGAAACTTGAGAAAGTATCTGCATACATGTAAATAATAAGATATTGAACTGACAGTAACACAAAGCAATGAGTAAGGAAACACAAAGTACACACTTTGTGTGTACACAAATGCATAGAGTTATTTTGCAATTATTAACAGAGAATGTGTTATGTGAACCCCATTCTACTCAATAAATAGGAAATTCGTAACACAAACTGTCTTTTCTACTTCTTCATAGTGGATGTTAGTGAGAGTTTAGTATCTTATTTGTATTATGACAAAGTAGATGAAAACAGCAGATAACATAGGAGCTAAAACACACCTCGTTGCTTATTGGCACTCTTTTAACTCCAAAGCTGGCACCATCTTCTATTGTGAGGAATCCCACCTCATTTTCAGGTTCAATTAGCGTTTCCTCATGATGAGACATGACATGGTACTCAACCATCACTTCTCCAAATGCCCCAGCATGCCGAGTTACATTAATCTGAACATATCGATCCAGGTTCTTCTCTACCAATACTGACTGCTGATCAGAGTACAGGGCAAACACTCCGTAAGGATCATCATTGGCAAACACTGTGATCTTTGAAATTCTTTTCTCTTGGTCTATATCTGCTCCACCTTCCACTGAAATCAGCTGCACCACATAGTTCTCATCCAGTTCAGGAATATCATCAGGTAACAGGCAGATAATTATCTCAGCTGTACTCTGCTGGTCAGCAATGACAATAGAGCCCTCTGTCTTAAGAAAGTCACCCGTGATGTCAGATTCACTGTGTATATCCCAGTAAACCTGAAATGAGCATGGAAAATGCACAAAACAAAAGGAAGCAAAATTACTTGCAAAGTTAGAAAGCTGCATATTCACAATTCAGCACAGACAGGATATGGAACTGACTGCTATTTAATACAATTTGGGTTAGGTATAAAAATAAAAATTGGTTTAGGCATAAAAAGAAGTAAAAATATTATCTTACAAACGGTGTGCTATTCCACTAACAGTACTATTACGATTTCCTCTCTCTACCTTCAGAAGATTTATATAAAACTATACGGAATCTCTGAACATTTAAAAAAAATTATTTCTATTTTTACACTAAAATATCCTTGCTGTTTTTCCTGTTTCCAAGGTTCCTCCTATCAGAAAGGGATGAAGAACTCTTATTAAACACAGGAGATGCATCTATTAATTGGTTAATTTATTTTTCATTTAAATGAGTTCCTGTTAAAACACTGACTTCTAAAAAACTTCAGGTAAAAAAACATGTGAATGATGGTTCAAAAAAGTTTGATTTTGGCTAAAAAAAAGTAAATTGTGATGATCTCAAAGAAAGCTCACTATGAAAGTATGGTCTCCTTTTCTGCCATCAAAAGCAAAGCCCTTGCTAAATTCACTCTAACAGGCAACCTTTTTAAAATTAATTTGAGAAACAAGCAACAGAAATTTTTCCACACACTGATACTGAGAATGATTTCAGATAATGCTATTTATTAGTAAAAGAGTGAGAATACCGTTATGTCTCCCACAGTGCCTAGAATTCGTTTGACAAACAGTGTGATATTTTGTGGCCCTTCATCTCCTGTGGGTTCTGTATAGTTATTCTCAATTAATGATTCAGGAGCAAACTGCACAACTCCATTGGGATCACCAAACTTCTCTATCTGCAAATAAGTAGACAAGCATACAAAAATTAGAAATGTAGTGTGAGTTGTACTCTTGTTCAAAGTGTTCATATTTTCATTCCTAGATGATACAAGGGCAGATATCTGTTAGTTCAAAGAGACAGCAGAGAAAGTTTCGAATGTCCCCTTTTCAGTTTTCAGTCTCTCTGTCTAAAGAAGTAAAGAATAAAGTTTTATTTCAAATCTCATATCTCAATATTTTGATATTAAAGTAGGAAATGCTCAGGTACCTTGAGCTAGTGTATAGAACCTCTTCTAACACTAAGAGTTTGTAAACTCAGCCCTACAGGAGAGAGCTTATCCACATCCATCTGTGTGAATTACTAGCTGTAACATGAATTTCGAGTGACCTGACTTACTGAGGGGTTTGTGGAAATAGGAGCCAATTCCCTTACAGATCGGATATTAAAATAAAAATGCACTTTCTAGGAAAGATTTTTTTCCTAGGGCTTCTTAAAGCACCCTTATAAATATTTCCTTAGTGGTAGTATCCCTAGAGCAGCAATTTGTTTTTGACAACTCTCTCTGCCTTCTCTCACAAATCTTTGTATTTCTCTTGCACTGTGAAAAGTCAGATTTTCTCCTTTCCTCTGAAGAAGATGTCAAGAGGGATAACAAACAAACTGACATGTAGAAATGAGGGCACAATCCACACTTCCTCCAAACAGAATCACATTAAGCCACAAATAAGAGCTTTTATACCAATTTGTAGTGATAGATAGATCCTTTGCCCTTTTTCTCAGAAGTGAAGATGTAGCAATACACCACATTAGTACAAAGGACAAAAAAAGCCAAATGACAAACTATGTAATCACTGTGGTTGATTTTTAAACGCTTTGTGAGATAAATAAAAATATCAAAAGAAACCTCTGAGGAAAGAAGAGCAATAATGACTTACTATTAGTGTAATGCTGCTTGCCTTAGAATCTATTTCTGTTTCACCTTTCATAAGGCTCAGTCTAATAATGAAGGTCTCCTGAACTTCAATTTCTTCATGAGGATGGATTTGTAGATTAATAGTTCTTTGACCTCCCTCTCCTTCTTCAAAATAGAATGATCCGTTCACAGGGTCACCAATGTCACTATTCAGGGGAGACAAAACCTCTTCTGAATTGGGTCCCAAGATGTCCCAATTAATCTGTGGAAGACATCAGTTTCAGATTCAGAGGAGTGATATATTATAATAGCACCCCAAGGGGAGAAATGGCAGAATACCACAAGTACTTATATCAGCCAATCAGCTATGTTTAAATCTTTGCTGTTAATACAGAACACAAAATAGTCAAATTAATTCTATGAGTCAAAATATATAAGCCTTTGGAAAAACAAACACGACAATTTAAAAATGGAAATTTTGAAGCATTAGTTAATTACAAGGCCAGTTTATTAAATTCCTGATATGAATAATAGAAAAGAAACTAAGATTTCTTCAGCATGTAACAGGAATCACACAGGCCAGTTTCAATTTCCCTCCCTTTTGTGATTGCTTTGGCAGAACTTCCCACATGAGCACTCCAAAACCATTCCCTGTGAAGTGTGATATCAAGATTGAAAATGACAAATATTTTCTGCCATAAAAGTTTTTAATCCTGCAAGTTATAATCTATATTTCTTCAGCCTGATTTCCAAAATTTTCCATAAATTAGACTGCTTTTGAGGAGGTCATATTCAGCCCTTTGCAATTATTATTTTGATAATTTAATTGTTTTACACTTTACTCCAATGACTTCTAGAAAAAGTCAGAGAAGATCGATGCAATTTTTTTATGAGGAGAAGAGGAGCTCATGGCTTTTAATGCATATTTTCCAGTCATTTGCCCAGAATGTGAAAGGCCTGTCTTGTCTCATACTTATACTTTCACTTCGTCAGTGGCCTGTATAAAGTAAAAAAATAATCTAGAAAATTTATAGCAAGCAATTTCCTGAATTAAATTAAATTAGTGATAGTGCATGTAGTTAACCATATTTTTTATGGGATTGAGAGCTAGTTCAAAACAATGTAAACAAGAAGACCATAATAAAGGAAAGTAGGAGATGAAAGAGGAGTTTAGAAGGGTAACAACATTTTGTTATGCTACAATGATATTCAATTCACGTTTAATAAAAAGCTGTAATTATCCTATTAGAAATCAATCACCAAGGAAGCTCTTGAAGGAAAACGCAAGAGCTTTTTGATCAGAAAACATTCAGTCTTTGACAGCCAGGGCCCACCTGAGTCTCCCCCAACAACCTTCCAGTCCTTTCCAGCACCAGGGACACTGTTGTGGGTGCATCAGGGTTGGGAAGATTAATTCGGCTTTGGTTGAGAAATCGGACCATGCCCTGGGGGGAGTCACTTTTCGCAATGGTGACCTGGCTTACCAGGTGAAGCCCCAGGACTGCCCCACCAGTGGCTCCTGTCAGCTGGATTTCAAATTGCTCTGCAAATTCACTACATGGAAAAAGAAAAAGAGATTCTGAGACATCCGAGTGAAAAAAAAAAAAATTAAAACTGTACTTATTAATACAATCATGCACCCAATTGCATCTGTTTAAAGGAATACAGAAATCATCTCTGTAGACATAATGTAGAAGGTTTCTCCCATTTGTATAGAATGGTGATATTAAAAAAAAGAAACAATGTTCTAATTTCTATTAGTGTTAAGTTAAACAACAATATAGAAAAATATTTTATTCTTCACAGCAGTACCGTTGACACCCAAAATTTCTAATAATCTAATTAAAAACTCTATTTGATTGCATAATATCTGACAGAAACTATGACACTATAACAGCTTCTTTTTTTCCCCTTCGAACTTAGGTGATTTTTTATCTTTGAAGAAATTTGTTTTTCAATTCAGCTCGCACACAGTTCTACACATAGACACATTGCATACGCTAAAAAGGGATTTATCAGAAGTAAATTGTTGAATAAATGTATGAAAATTTCATTACCTTTCTTCATCATTTATAATAGAGATATAAATAAAAGACTGGTTCTGTCCATGATAAAAAATTACAGAATTATTATGGATGATATAGTCAACACCATCAGGAAGTGCAGAAATACTTTGAGAAAGAAAATCAGCTGTGACAATGCCGTAAGTTCCATGCTTTCTCACCACAGGAATCATGATTAATCCAGCATCCTCTTCCACTGCAAAAATAATTGAGAAAAAGTTACTTAATTCCAAAATTTATGCCATAGCATTATCTTCAAAACCACAGTGAAAACTTGAGGCAAACTTACCTTCTAGAAGGATATACTGTGGATCAAATTCTATGATGCCTTCGGCATTATCGCTTTTTGCAATAGTGATCCGTACTGTGGAGATATTTCCTATTATTGGAGGCTGATCCACCTGTAGACCATTTTCTTTTACAGTAAAATCAAATCCACTTGCAAGGAAATAAAAAAGAAAATTATATAAAAATACACTTAAAAATTCTTGTGAAAGTATTAAGGTGTGTACATGACAATTTGTCAACTACTGCAAATACTTTCATTGTCTGACAGTTATTGCTGAAGACATTTTGTCACATTTTTTCATAGTATTTTCTATGCAAAAATAGTAGTCTATACACAGAAATGCATATCTTTTATTTGTTCTTTCTCATTTTATTCTAATTTCTTGCAACTTGAGAACTTGTTTGTAATGTATGGACTTCAAACTTTAATAAATCTTAATAAGCAATATCTTTATACTAATGTTAAAATAATTGGGTTAACCATGTATCCAATTTCTATTATGATTACAACAATAGCATTCTTACAGAATTTTACAGTAAAACAGAAGAAATACAGTAATGACTTTATGTAGGCAGATCAGAATCCAAAGATAGTTCTTCTGCTTGTAACCAATCAACTGAGAATTTTATCTTTACCTTCCTTGGAGTTCCACTTCTGTAATCATCACTGAAAAATCTTCAGGACCTTCAGGAAAATCATCATCATGAATTTCAATCAAAATCATTTTACTCTCCTCCTGTGGTTCAAACACCAATTCCCTTACTGTGGGAGTGAAATCCATTCCCTCCTCTGCAGTCCCATTTATTATCTGAAACCAAAGACGTACTTTGCCATAGGATCCCCTGGAACGCACAACAGTGATGTTAACCTGAGGGAAAGAGGACATTTTCTTTAAAAAAATGGCTTTGTTTTCTGTTACAGTTGCCTTTAGGAGGCTGTTCTAAAGGGACCTTTTCAATGGTAACTTGTAACAACAATTTGATTTATTAAGTACACAGTACATGAACCTTAGCAGAAAGCCTTCTTTCTCAGAGTATTCCAAAAGCTGCAGACAATAATTCTGGAGACAATTTATTTTCTTTCTAAAGTTGAGCATAATTCTAGCAACAATACTGATATCCATCAGTAATTTTATATAAGAAGGAATTTTAATCTAATACCCATTTTTCTTCTTCCATTGTTAGCAACAGTTCCTGGGAAAATGCAAACTCTCCATATGGATAATCACTGGCAGCCATGGTAATATTTGCTGTGCTGCTAGATTCATTTATGAGTCCTCCACCACTGATTCTGGTTAGTTGAAACTGGTAGTAATGCTTCTCCTCAGGACGGTTGTCATCTACAACCTGGGGAGAAGCACCAACAAAAGCTAAAAGGCTTCAAACCATTTCCAGAGATAAAGATATAACTAATTGCTAACTAAGATTCTAAGGAAACAAAAGTAAGTACTTGAAATAGCTACTGGTGTAACATCTCTCGTATACCTGTATTAGAACAACTGCTGCAGACTGCCTATCTCGCATGGTCAAGGTCCCCGATATCTCAGTAAATTCTGTGTGATGAGGAGGTGTTATATTCCAATATATTACAATCTCCCCAAAAATCCCTGGGCCACGCATGAGGCTGCAGGTAAGAACATAAACACAGATTTTATTTTTACCTTTAGAATTTAATATCCAATCTAGAGAGAGTAAATCATAATGTTGTGCATGAAAGTAATGTTATTAGAACTGTGAAGCTTGAGTTTTAACATACTTGATCACTATTAAGATCATTAGAATTCCCTCTTTAGGCAGTAACACTTCTGAAGTTTGGGCAACATCTTGAGCTGTATTTTTACCAAGAAATCCTTCTAGTTTCTTTGCATATATAGCCAAAGATGGAGTCTCAAAATTGATTTCTCTAGGTTCCATTCTGCTTTTCCAGAGAAAAGATACGCAAAGTAGAAGAGAAACTGGGTTTTAGGGCAATGCCCAGAGGCAATTTGGTTTATAAGGCAGAAGGACACTAGAATACCGCTGTGAGATCTTCTGAGAAATGTTTTGTCTCCTACTTGTCTAAAACCCTACACATAACATCTGACTTGATGAACTAAGTCATGGTAAAGATTTGTCTGCACATAACATGATCTCCCACATGATCTACAACCACCTGCAGCACAAGGCCTCATTTTGTCTTTTGGGTTTCTTGTAGCAGCACAAGAAGCTGTTCCGTTGTGTATATTTGCTGTTTCGCCAATGGAAAGTGTCATAATCCTTTTTTCTAATGGTCTTAGAAGATATGGGAACATCTTAATTTCTTCCCCTTGTTTTCAGTTAACTGAATGAAACAATTGCTTCTTATTTCCACCAAAACCCAAGTTCCCATATTGTTTATTCTAGACAACCCAGCAATGTACTGTAATTCTGTTCAAGATTCTGTTCAAGCACAAATTCCAAACTGAATTCTGGAAAGCACAAAACACAAAACACCTTGAAATGTCACTGATTCCCTTGCCACTTTGCTTTCATTACGATCCTCTTTCCTTTAACGCATCAATGTTAAAGATGCAAATTCTGCTAGAAGAAAACTATGTTATAAATAATTTGAGAGGAATATTTGGAACTTCCCAGTAATACTGAAAAGACACATACATAGTATATTCTGCCCTTCTTTAAAACCAACCATCTAATTTTAAAAATAGTTCTGATTATAGAAGTGATGGTGAAATGCAGCACTTGATAAATTCTTGCCAAATATGGAGTCTCATAGCTTTTGAATTTGAGTTGTTGTCCTTCCTTTGGAAAAATGAGAGATGTACCCACCTAATAAGAGCAGTTCCATTATAATTTCCTGAAGGTTCTCCAATCAGAACATCCTTGGATGAATAGGCTATCCCGACCACTCCAGAAGCTCCTTCATCTCCCAAAATAATAATAGTTGCAAAACCTATGAAAAGAAGCTTATGGTAAATGACAACTATCCAATGAGCTAACTTTTGTAAATTTTCTGACATGAGTGGTTAAGACTCAGCTTCACAGAGGGCCCACAGAATTCTCTTTGATTTCTTCAGACAAGGAAACAACTTAGGGAAAAAGACTTTCAAAATTGCTACCAAATAGCTGTACACAAAACACTTAAGTACTGCAGACTAAAATAATATGAACAGACTTAGAAGAGTTCTTATATGGAATATCTCCAAATAGAAGATACTGAATTAATTCTTTACCATTTACAGGAGATATCTCTGCATCACCAGTAGAGACAAGTTGAATGGTAAATGTTTCATTCCCCTCCAGGAGACCGTCTTGTATTGCATGCAAAACAATCAGCTTCTGGGATTCAGTCTGCATCATGTATAGACCAGAAGATATGTGTATACATTAAATGAAACTAAACTAAGTATAGCATTATATATATATGTTTAACATATCAAGTGTTAAGGATGCTTGACATATTCTCTAAAATTTTGTAAATACTAAATTTTTGATCTGGCTGAAATGTTTTCTCATAGATTAATAAGTAGTAAAAATTGTCTCTCGAACAATATGTGCCACCCTAGAAATACCCTGGCTATTTTCAACGCAATAAAGAATGAAATTACTTTGAAGGTATTGACCTTCAATTGAGAGGAAACTTTATATACAAAATCTTTTCCATCAGAAAGTGCATATTCAATAGTACATGCACATTCTAAGGATTAATACATTATTAGGATTAATTAGGTCACAGCAAATTTCTGTCTAGTTCCCATGCTATGAATGATAGCAAAACTTTACCAAATACTGGTGGTCTTAAAAAAAAATCTATTTTCCAGCTGATTAAAAGTAAAACAACCAGAATGCCTATTTAATGCAGAACAGCTTTGTTCAGAGTGAACAAACACTTGTTAAAACACTTCTCTAACTTAAATATCTTGAGTAGACAATAAAAGAAAAATAATAAGATAGTATCAGTATCCAATATTTGATTCCTACCTCAGAGTTTTAACATTCTATGAAATATAAATCAAATAACACTGTCCAGTTTGAAAGTTACTGAAGTGTTTTTTTATTTTTTTTTTAATCTGCAGATTTTGAGCATTCATTTATCCTTCCCACCCTTTCAACATAAATTTTCTTTTTCAATTGCCTGTAATCTAATAAATGTTTCTGTAATCATTATTCACATTCAGTACACTTTGATTCCTCTTTCTTATTTGTAAAAAAAATTGAGATTTGAAGAGCCTACTTTCCTGATGATTACATTATGGTGCCTTAAAAAGAGTATGTCAGCTTTCCTTTACTGCTTGAAAAAACACCGAATACTGCTAACTGCACCAGTTCAAACTGACCTCTTTCTAGAGTATAATACTTAGTAACCCCCCACTTCTATAAACATCTAACAACAACCATGCAAACACACACAAGTAGAACAAAATATTTATAAATCTAATACTAAATAGTTTATAGCAATATCAGAAATACCTCATTGAAATGAAGGGTACCATTTAAGGGAGTCAGATCATATTTGGCTGCTTCCTCAAGAATCCATAATACTTTAACTGCTCCTTGTCCTCCCTGACTCCGACTTACAGTGACCAAAACAACTCCAGCAGAGTCATCAGGTGTCTGAGGTTCCTTCACTGTTACCTGATGGAGAAAGAGAAGGAGAGTGTGGGAAAGGCTGTATCAAAAGGCATTGATACCAAATTTAGATAAACAACAAAAAGCTTTATTGGACAATCCAAAACAACGAGAAAAGTGAAAATGAACAGGAAGATAACAGACGTAAGGAACGTGTTGAATTCTGCTAGCAAAGATTAGTCACTCACGTTATTTCTGTATGCCTTATGATTCAAAACAATTACAGACAATGAGTCACCAGCAAGCACAGCACCAGCAAAATGAAGAGCAGAAGCACTGCAAGAACTAAGATGAAGTATGTTTTGTGATTTCTTTCCAAACTTTACTTTCACTAATGCAGATTATTATAAAACCATTTTAATATTCAACAGACCACAAAAAATCATAGCTGGGATGTCCTGAATTGTTAGTATACTGAATTGAATTGATTCAGTCATGCAGAAATCTGTATCTATGCAGCAGCGCTTTCACTGTTATTAGCATATTATTACCAGACAGCCAGATAAAGACAAGCACAAGTATCCTTTCAATGAAGTCATGTCTTCAACTGCAATGAAGGCTTACAAAAATCAGCTATGTATTAGTGACACAAACCCACTACTCAGCTTTAGCAGAAAGGACTGCAATCCAAATCAAACTCACATTCTTTTCTTCAAACCCAAATACTCCAACAGGGGAATCATTTGGTGGAATAGCAACAGTTACCAGGGTGTCATTCCCAAGTCTTGCACCACCTGTTACCCTCACCAGGGCAATCCTGAAAATCTCAAGGAATTCAACTTCACTGTCATCTATTATAGTGATTTCTATTTCTCCTGTAGCCTGCAGAAATGTTAGAAAAAAGCAACAAAGTTTCATTTATAATATTCTGTGAATTGTTTGAAAAATATTGAAATTTAAAATAGGTAAACTGTACCGAGTAATAGATAAACAGACATTTTTCAGTTGTTCATTTTTCTTCTTGTACTCCTATGTTCATAATAAGAAGATATAATTTCAAGGGTAGTTTTTAAGTCCATCATTGTAAATCTTGTATGTTAAAACCAGTAGACTGCTCTGCTTTGGTACTTAGTAGAAAGTGCAGGTTGAACATATTATACTTCAGTCAAAATTCTGCTCACTAAGTATATCTTCCTATTTGTCAAAGATCAGTTATATTCACTCGAAATCAAAATCTCTCATTTACATTAAATATTCTCAGGTGCATCATGAAATTTAAAACTATAGGTAGAACACAGATAAGAAAACATATAGGCTTATTCTGAGAATTTATAGAGAAGATGGGTTACGCTACAAATTCCAGTATAACAGGGTTGTCCTCATTTCTGGAAGTACCAAAGGCATACAGGCCTACTTGGTCAATGCTTATGAATATTGTGTTTTCCATGTTAAAGAACTGAAGTGGGCAGCACCATTCATACACACAAGGCCATAAATAAAATGTTTTCAATTAAAAGGTGCAAACTCTGCTAGAAGAAAACAGCTGAAACTCTTAAGCTGGTAACCCAGAGACAGCTAAACTCTCAGCAAGTGCATACCTGCCCCTCTGCAAATGTAAGGTTGCCAAATGATGGTGAGAAGTCTTCAAAGCTGGCAGTTGAATTAATGGCTTCCCAGTACAGGGTTACTGACCCAAACCTCCCAGCATGTCGAACAACTGGAAGTTTCAGTACATTCTGTGGTGGTGGTACCTCATAACCAGCAACAGCTCCAGTGATATCCTGTAAATTCAAAAATAAACTGCTGTCTCAGGAAACTTTTTTTTTACATTGACTTGCAGTTAAAAACAAACAAACAAAAAGAAATACATAATTACTTGTAAAAGGTCTAGATTTAGCATTGACCTTGCTTAGACCAAGTCTGGATTAGATGACCTCCGGAGGTCCCTTTCTACGACACTAGTTTTAACACTGCCAGCTCCCTAATAAATTTTGTATATCACATGTGATTCCTTAAGAAGGAATCATTTGTCCAGTATCTGGCCATTTTATCCAGAACAATTTAGTGTCACAAAGCATATCAGAACACTCTCAGAACTGGACTGAAGAAACAGATTCTCTTGCTGGAATGCTACTTTAAATATTTTTCATTCAGACTTACTTACCTTTGTAACATTAAAATTAAATACTCCCCTGGCATCATCATTTTCCTCGATTGTTATTTCAGCTATTTCTAACCCAAGCCTCTTCACACTTGGCTGACTTCCAGATGAAGAAGTGACCAGTTGCACATCAGTAATATTGATTATAAATGCTTCCTGTAATTCTGGAATATTGTCCTAAAAAAATATTTTTAAATGTCACTTTTTTAGTAAAACACACTAAGTTATAATACATGCAGGAAGGTGACTCTTGTAGGTCGCTTACTGTTCAAAAATTTTCAGCATTTGGGAGCATATAATCAACTCCTTGCTTCATACTACATGAAAGGTGAAGAAGACTATTTTGCTGAGTTTTAGAAACTGAAGCTCACAGTCAGACTGCAGATCTGCAAGAACAGTGGAAAGCAATGCTGGCTGTCACTTCTTTCTGCTAACTAGAAGAAAGTTGCCTAGATCTCAGAAACTAAGTTGGAAATGGAAAAGCAACACCTCCATTTTAGATATATTTAAAGAATATATCTAGTTTTTGTGAAAAAAATAACATTTTCTGAACCACAGAACAAATCTGTTAAGAAGCATATAAAGTAAAATAAATCCCCTGTAAAATCTGCAACAAGTTGGGAAACTAAAAAGCACCTAAGACATTTATAAACTTTTCCTTTGTCATTTTTATAAGTTCATTTTGGGACTATAACAAAACAAAGAATTTGATTCATTCATTCATTCATACTCAGTGATGAACACTCAAGTTGTTTTGAAAGAGGTGGCTGCAAGAATATACTTCTAGTATAAAATGAGTACCTTTTCCCTTTCCTTAAAGGACATTAATAGCTAAGGCTATTAATGAGGTTACTTACAGGCAAAATAGTGACTGTGACAGAAGTTGTTGTTGCATTCTCAGCCATAATGACTGTTTTCTTTTCCAGTATATAATCCTCATTCTCTGTTGCTCGGTTGGAGAGGGGGAATTCGAGGTTTGGTGCAGTCCTCAAATGAACTGCAAGCTCTCCAATAAATCCTTGTTCTCGAACAATTTGTAGAGTAAGAGTAGTTGAATTCACTTGCCCTATAACAAGGAGGGGAAAAAAATCATGACATGATTGCTTTAGCAGAAATTCCAATAAATGATGAAACACATCATCTGGTTAAAAGTGCTGGATTTGTGACTGGAGAAACAGAAAGAGATAAAAAGTATTCATATACTTTGTACTTTGAACCAGTTTTTGTTACTTGTATTATCCAGTTGTTATTTCCCAGTTATCATCTGTATACCATTCATTAGAAAATATAACATTTAAAGATTGAAAAAAAACCTGTGCAACCAATGAAAGTTAAGAACATTCCTTGAATCCTAACTTCAAAGTGTTAATGTTTATAATGTCTGTGCATGTAAGAAACCAACATACTTTCAGCTTCACAATACTTTCAGCTGCTAAAAAAGGGGCAACACTTGAAATAGAACCGGTAAGGAGGTTTTACCTGCAACAATATGCTCTGACGGAAATTGTATTTTTCATATAAGTAATTTGTTAATATGGACAGAATAATGAAGTGTCAGGAAAGTTCAACTGGGCTGTTGAAGTACAAATAGCCCATCAGGCAGCTGCAGAGGGGCTACAGATAATGCCAGAGCATCAGCTGCTTCGTTCCCTGAGCCTGGAGGGAGGGCAGGAGCCTGAGCATCGTGGCAGTTCTCCTCTGGCCAACTGCCGAAGGAAAACTAACACAACCCAATCAAATGTGCATCTGGTGAGTAGAAAACACCACTTCACTTTTTCATTGCAATCAAATTCACTCCTGATCTGCTTCCTTCCTTCTCTTATCCCACAGAGCAAAAAACTTTCCCTTTTGAGCCACTTCAAGAGGAAAGTCTTTCTATGTAAATTATTTTAAATAATATATGAATCCATTAAATGGGCAAGTTCAGCTTTTTATGAAAACAGAAGTATTTTATGCATCAGTGATTTGCAACACAAGATGCCAAGATAATAACAACTTACCTCCTAAACAATGGTTGGATAATGTTGATATGTGAAATGCGAAATACAGCACAAATTGTATGTAATGTAACATCACAGTGACATATTTTAAGGGATATTAGTATAAAAATTTTGAGAAAGAGATACATTATGTAAGTATTGTATATATATATATAACCACTGTTAAAGCTTCAACAATGCTGACTTTGAAAAAAACATACATGCTTTCCTAAGAATCAAGAAACAGACTTACCTTCTGGCTCTGTGGTTTTAACAAAGAGAGACTCCATATGCCACTCAATCACCCCATGTGGAGAGTCACTGGGTAAAATGGTAAGTACAGCTCTTGCCCTCTTGGGATCAATAACAGCTCCTTTTGTGGCATCTTCCACACCCACAGTGGTAACATGGGTGAGTGTGATTTCCACAGTCTCTGAAAGTTCTGCAACATTGTCCGCAAGAATCGTCATCGTGATTGTGGACAGGGCCTGACCTTCTGAAAATGTAATCTAAAATTTTAGAGAGAGGGGGGAAAAAAAGTCAAACTTCTTCTCAATGTTGTTATACCAACTGTTTTATTCTGTAAAACTCTATCAGTTATAAAACACAAATACACCCACACATATAGAAACATCTTATAGAAACGTAGAATACAAGTTTGGAAGGGACCTCAAGGATCATCTGGTCCAACCTTTCTCGGCAGTAGCACAGTCTAAACAAGATGGCCTAGCACCCTGTCCAGTTCAATCTTGAAAGTGTCAATGTTGGGAAATCCACAACTTCCCTGGGGGTATTCTTCCAATGGATGATTGTTCTCATGGTGAAAAGTTTTCCTCTTATGTCCAATCAGAATGTCCCCAGACGTAACTTGTATCCCTTGTCTTTTCCATGTGACACCTTGTAAAAAGGAAGTCACCTTTGTAGCCACACTTTAAATACTGGAACATGATGATAAGGTCTCTCCTCAGCCTTCTTTTCTCAAGGCTGAACAGTTCTCTCAGCCTTTCCTCATATGACAGGCTTCCTAGTCCTTTGACCATATTTGTGGCCAACTCTGGACCCTTTCCAGCCCGTCCATATCTATTTTCCACAGTGGGTACCAAAACTGAACACAGTATTCCAGGTGTAGCTGGACAAGTGTAGAATGGGATAATGACTTCTTTATCTCTGCTGGGGATAGCCTTCTTGATGCAACCCAGAAACAATCTGGTGGATTTCCACAGTGTTCACTCATATTGAGGTTATTAATGACCAACAGGGCCTCCAGATCCCTTTTCCCAGAGCTGCTCCCCAGCCGGGTAGATCCCAGTGGGTGCTGCACTCCTGGATTATGTTTTCCAGAGTGACCTTACACTCATGTCTGGTGAATCTTCCAGCCTACCCAGGTCTTCCTGCAGGGTGGCTCTCCCTTCCAAAGTGTCCACCTCCTTACTCAGTTTGGTATCATTAGCAAACTTCATCAGCAAACTTCACCTAGATCATTTATGAAGATACTAAATATGGTTGGGTTCAGTATTCATCTCTGAGGGTCCACACTTGTGACAGTTGTCAATCTAAAAGCTGTCAGTCTGAAAAGGAGCTATTTACCACCACCTCCCGGGTACAGAATAATACATCAGTTTCTTTAGGAGGAGGCTGTGGGAAACTGTACTGAAAACCTTGGAGAAGTCCAGGTAGACAATGGCTTTTGTTTTTCTTACTAAACCGCCTTTATCTCAAGGTTTTCCACCTTATTTTTCTCCCCATCCTGCTCAGATGGGGAAGTAAGAGAGAAATAGGTGCGAGTCTGTCAGCCAGTGAAGGTCAACCCACCACATATATATGTCAAATGAAGGATGAACATATAACATCTATCAAAATTACTGCTAATTGAAGAAGTGTCTATTCTACTTGGTTTTTTTTTCTTCAGACAAAATGATTGATACATGCTTTATGTATCTAAACTATATCTATATTCCAGTTTTGGCATCACTCATTTCCCTTCCGCTGATTTTTCTCTACATTTTTTTAGGGCTTTGTGTCTGCTACAGACAGCCACCAGGTGGTGGGATTTGCCTTACAGAACCTGGCTCCTCCTGGTCCCAAGGCATACCAAGAGCTTTGGCTGGCAGCAAACGCTGGGGTTTAATGGTTAGAAATCTAAAAAGTCTTAGAAACAGAGGAAATTGGAACTTGTCACATTCTCATCGGCCACTTAAGGTCTCCGTTGTATTGAGAAGGTCAGAAAAAAGGGCAAACACTCCCAGATTCCCATCTATGCAAGTGATTTGACACAGTAGCTGGATCGCACTGCAGGAAGAAAGGAAGATGGGAACAGGATACTACAGGTAAGTATTTCAAGTGCCTGGACAGCACTGCAATATCAGTTTCTAGAAGTACAGGAGTGATGCTGAGGTATTATGTGCCAGTCAGAAGTGCAAATTGCCAGAACCAGAGGAAAGGACCTGAAAGAAGGAATTAACAGAGAAGTGGGGCAATCTAACATGTTGTATTATCCTTCTCTCTCGGTACATCTGTACCTATTGTCTGAGAGAACATAGACAATGTCTGAGACAACATGGACAACAAGTACTTCTTGCTGTGCTTCCCCACTAACAGTGATATTATTACGTACCATTCCCGAAGTTGGAAATACATCACTTGTGCTCCCATTAGCAATCCACTCTACTGTAACTCGTCCGTATGTTCCTATTAAACGTTCAATATTCAATGTGATTAAACTGTCCTGTTCCATTTCTTCAACTTGCTTAAATAAACAACTCTGGAAACATACAGTAGCAGAACCAAAACATTATTTTCTTACAAAGAAAAGTTTCTTTAGGGAACTGGGTATTCAAAGGGAGCCAGAGACACTGAACATCAATAAGTTAATCTACTCTGAAACAGCCAAATACAAGTCCATTGATTAAATGTATCTCTTAATTTAGAAGTATTCAACAGTTTTAAGCTTCATAGACATTAAAAATCTAAAATGTCAGACCTCCTTATCCTAAGGCAAAAACCCCAACGCTTTTTGCTATTTTTTTAGTACAGTATTTTATGTCCAAATCATTTGAAGCAGATAACAAACATGTAGACCTTCAAGATAGACATATTTTTACTGCTGTTACTGCTTACACAAGTCCAGATGCAATGTTTCATTTCAGTAACAATTCTTCTGTGTTTCATATATTTAACACATATATCTGTTTAGATAACTTCTACAATATTGGATGATATAAGAATTAACCATTCTAACTAATAGCTTTAGTCTAACACTTTTTCCACGTTATTCTGTTCAGACAGATAGGCTCATCTTGTGGTACAAATCAGGAGAAGGAAAAGGATTTTTACTTAATTCCCTTGATTAACCATTCAGTAGCAACTCTATGATGACATCATATAAGCCATCTAAAAACTAAATTTTTAGGTAGTTGAAAAACTGTTAAAGTAATCTGTTATTCTAAAAGTAAGGGGATTCTAAAAATTCCACAATACGGATAGACTGGAACTGAGTTTCTATCATCTTGCATCTATATAATCAAATAGCAATGCTAAATGGATGTCAATAACCATCTAACTTAGGTTGCTACAAGTCTTTAGAAAAACAATCCCTTCACATGTTTTAATTTACAGGTTTTGTATGCTTATTTTCCATTATTCAGAAATTACATATACATATTTTAATGATTCACCTTATAGGTTTTACCTGAGCAAATGCAATGACTCCATAGGCATTGTCATTGGAAGGAATAATTATGTTAACAAAACTGTGAACACCAATCTCTGCACCTCCCTTAGGGTTTTTCAGCCACACTTTAAAGCATTCTTCCTCCTCTGGGATGATGTCATCCAGGATATTTATTGCTATCACAGCTTCCAAGTCCCCAGGCTCAAATATCAATTCACCTGAACTAGCATAAAAACAAACACATAAACTGTAAACTGAGGATAGCTGATTAATGAACTTTGAAAGCAGTACTGTAAATTTAATGAGCATTTTTGAAGCTGAAATTATTGCTTGTATTCCTAAGTAACTGATGTTTAAAGGTTGTAGGTTAAATGTCCTTTTTTTTTTTTAAATTACAATAGAGCACAGAGTAACTGAAATTACTTATTAAAGTAATTTAATTTATCCTAAATAAAAGTTTTAATTATACCAAGTTGAAGGGGTTAATAGCAGGTCTATTAGCTCCCAGGATGGAGATATCGACTGGGAAAACTTTCAGGTGTATCCTTGATGATAAGGAAGTCAGTACGCAGCCCTAATGGAGAAAACAAAGGCAGGCTGTAAAGTTGGTAGGCCTAGGATATGGGAACTGCAATAAGGCCTTGAGCTTTGCCAAGTGTATCACCCATAGATCCTAGCCAATGAAAACACTGTTGCTTGCTTACCAAAAATAAGGATAGTGCTTGCTGCTAGCAAAGGGGTATAAAAAAGCAGATGAGAAAATAAAGAAGAGGAAGGCATCTTTTCTGCACATAACTGACTCCTTGTATCTTTATTGGCCGTCACGACTCTACACTGACACCAAGTCATAACTGCAACTTCCTTCTTTCTGTGTTTTAAAGCCAGTTGTGAGGACTTTGACTTCAGAGATCCTAAAGCTACCTGTGAAACGTTCTCTTTAGTGTTAATAAGCACAACACCCACAGAAGTCTATAATGGTCTCCATTGTAACAAAAACAGTATCACATCAAAAGGAATGCAAGACCTGGAGAAAGTTATATAAAACAAAAAACCTACCTAGGTATAAAATCTGATTGGTTGGAGATAGTGGTGAGCTCATAAATCTGGGAACTGGACTCTCTGGAAAGAGCAATCAAGCTCTTGTTGGAGTTCAGAGACCTTGCAGTGGCTGAAGAGATATGATCTGCATATGGGGCTTCCAGCATCATGGAAAACTGGTTCCCTTCTGAGTTCCAGGAATACAGTGCTGTTGTGTCCTTATCAGAGAGCAGGATGTGAACTACATTGAGCAACGAGGAGAAAAAAAGAAATATGCAGTGACATAAGTTCTTCTTGTAAGGCCAGAAATGCCCTTGGCAGCACAACTGTTAAAGTACCTCTTAAAATCTGAAAAAAAAATCAAAAAATGAGCATATTCAATTCCAGCACTATACATGAGGTCTTACCTAAACCTGAAGGAGGCCTGAAAACGTGGATATTTCTTACAGCACAGACTGGAAGAGACTGAAAGTGTCTGAAGGTAGACTGCCCTGTCTCCCAGATGAATATTTCAGAAGAATTTCCAGATTCTACAAAGGAGAAAAATCACAAAATTTACATTATATTGCTGCCTATTAGTAAAATCACACACTAGTGGCCATTCAAAGGCAGAGATTAGCAGCTTTAATTAAAAAGTGAGACCAATGATCGTATCTTCCTTTTTACTTCGTGTATAACTCCACAGCACAACTTATCTCCATCAGATGATTCATCTAATTACACCATTTAAGGGCTTTTCTGCACACATTCACATATAAGAACACTAAAAATGCCAACAGACAACAGTCAATTGTAAAGAAACCTATGGACTGCAATACAGACTTTTAAATAGGCATAGGGATGCAGACATAAAAGAATGCCTAAAAGGTCATACTTGTAATAAAAAAACTCATGTCCTTTGCTGAACAATGATCTTTGCATATCACAAAGCTCAGAAAAGCTTAGAAAGGTGTAATTAGCAGCTAGATGAATGGAATTATTATTTACTATTGTTCTTGGGAAAATATTTAATTGGTTTCATAAATATTTGAGAACAAACACAATACTTTTATTTTCTGAAGAACAAAACACAGATTACTTTGATAAGATACTTATCATCAAATTGTCACCCCTGAGTAATATTTTCATCCTTATCTAAAATCCTTTATCCCAAATGCCTTTGCTACCAAACAAGCAGTATACACTTAGAAAACTCAGTGTTTGTTTTCTGTTAAATACCTTCTGCAATAATTAAGTAGATATCAGATCCAGAAGTCCAGGTCTCCATATGTTTGATTTCTTTTGCTGGTAACTGATGAAGATTCCTAAACTCATTATTCAACCACTGGTACAAGAGCACATTCTGGGTGTTATTTGTAAAAGAAACTACTAGGTACATAATCCCTCCTCGAGGAAACAAGGCAATGTTCAGAGCTCTGTAAACTGGAAGTTGATAATGCAGCACAAATAGATCTCTATTCCACTGGAAAACCTGTGGAAATATGAAATATTTTTTATTATATATTCATAACTAGCACCAAGAGAAAAGAAATTGTCATGATAAATTAGGATGACTTGTAGTGAATTGAATTCCTCATTTCTAAGGTGAATCCTACATTAAGGTAGAAGCAGATTGGTAAGTAACTACATTACTGTAAGCATCTGTGCCTGGTCTTCAGATGACCAGGTTTATGGTCAGAAGCTCTCTCTGTTCTTACAGGTGTTTAATGTGATAGATTTTAAAACCGAAATAACACTAGCAATAAAATCAAACTAAGTATAAACTACATGTTAATGTAGGAGTGTTGTTACATTTAAACAAGTCTAGAAGTTTAAGTCCTGTAAATCTGTAATAGCAACATAAGGCAATTTTCAGAAATACATATTTAGGTTTTTTTAATTATCCCTTCAGTGTTCAAACTCAAAACTAACCAAATTACCCAATTCAAAGGCATAGAAGACAAGTGTATTCTAACCTGGATGGAACTGAAATTGGTGGTGTGACTCACAAAAACCAAATAGTCTTCTTCATCCACAGCAAAATGTTTGACATGTCTGGTATCCAAAATAGAAAGAGTCTGTATCTACAAGGGATATATGGCAAAATGGTATTTGGAAGTCACTTCAAGTAAGTAGTTTATACATATACACACACATATTTTTAAGAAATTGCAAAATTACATACAAACTATATATTAAAAAAAGTACAAAAAATTTCATAGATGTAATTCTAAATTTACAACACTAATATGACTTATCATATGTTTTTCAGAAAATGCTCTATGACTTCTTTGCTCCACAATTTCTTTCTTCCCTTTCCTGGTCATTTTATCCCACCCCCAAGATATAACAACACAGTAGACATCCAGTTGTAATAACTGTGGTTATTATATTAAGGAATGATATTGCCCAAATTAGTGTTCCCACTGAAACACTCCAAACCACGCTGCCACTCACTTAATCCTCTCCCCACTGTGGTGGGATGTGGACGAAAATTGGAGGCACAAAAGGTAAAGACCATGGGTTGAGATAAGAATAATTTACTGAAAACAATGAGAGAAGAAAATGAAGAATAACAGCAACAGTATTAAAAACTGAGGGTACAAGAGAGCTGAATGATTCACACGCGAAAGCGCTCACCACGTAGAAGAAACACCAGCACGCTACCGTGACCTGCGGAAGGGCCCCATTCCCCTCTGAGGTGGTATAGAATAACCTGTGGGTCCCAGCCATGTCCCCTCCTGGCTACTGCAAAAATTGACCCTGTCCTGGCCAGAACCGGGACAGTAAGTTGCATCACTGAAGTCACGTATAGTGTTCAGGTCCCAGACCAGCTGAGCACAGAGTGCCTTTTCCTAAAACATGGCTGGAGTGGAGGGCCTTCCTAACCCCATTATTTCATGATTTTGTAAATAAAACAGATTTACCTTCAATAGTTTGCGTCCAGGCATGAATGCATACACACTGCTGTTGGAAGCTCCATGTCTGGCTCCTCCATGAGTAATCACAAGGTAGGGAGAGGCACGTATTTGGAAAGACATACAGCTCTTAGGATTCCACATACTGAAATCCTGAGAGAGGAATAAAAAAGTAGAATTCAGATTAAAATTTTTTATTAGGTAGCACACTTGGTGTTTGTAAGCAAACATTTACCTCAACAGCAACAAAAACTCCTTTCCACTGGTAGAGCGTAGAAAACACAGCTGGAGGAGTACGCAAAAGCACACCATACAGAACTTCTCCGAATGGAAAAAAACACCAGCTAGCTGCTGACTGCTCCACAAAGCTTTGCAAGACAGACAGGACATTGATACTACCCCCTGCAATACAGTAAAATAAAAAACTACTTATCCTTGAGGTCTTTTACAATGCCATTTTCATTATTTACTTGCCAAAAGTACACCTAGTATCAGAAATATTGAAGTTGTCTTCAGATAGCTGTATGAGTGCATGGAAATGGTATAGCAATGAGGTTGAAACGAGAGTTAAGCAATAAACGCATTCCTCATATATTACAATTACGCATGGAAGATATACAGGCAATTTGAGTGTGATTCGGTGACTCAGTCTGGAATTTGGGTAGTGAGAAAATTAGCTAGATAGAAAAAAATAACAGTGACACAAAAACTACAAAATGTGTTCATCCTCAACAAGCAGTCAAGGCACTACGATTCTTAAACTAAGTCAGCTGATGCTTACAGAAAATAATGTCTTTTATACTGTGTCAGAAAAATCCAAAGTTACAAAGTACAGATTTTATAAATCAAAGGTCTAGTGACAATATAAGAACAACAAGAAAAGCAATACAGATTATTGAAACTCTGGCAGCAGTGGCTGATGACAAGCTGACTCTTAAGTAGCTAAGCTCTTTTATCTATTAATTTATGTGATCAAGTCTGAATAGGTGAGTTATATTCCAAAGTTACATCTCCTATATTTTTGGCTAGTCTCTGGCTATTTCCACCCAATAGCAATGGACGCTCTCAATAAAGTGAACGTACTGATGCCAAATGCAGTATCCGACAATGTCTCCCACTCAACACTCACAGACATGTTGAGCCCATTACTCCGTGAAACTTTCAAATAAACTGTAGTGTTGGCTTCTTCAACTGTGAAGATATTTGTCCTAAATGTGAGAATTGAAAATAAATTTTTAAAAGCATTATATTTATAGTATACAAACAAGATTCTTACAGTACAATTCCAGCGCAGAATATGCAATAAAAGGAAAATACTGATTTTGCTATCTGATGCACTGACATTGATTAAGGTTATCCAGTGTTTTCTAACACAAGACCTTGGCAAAATTATAGAGAATTCAACAAAATCTTAAACCACCCTGAAATTCAAGACATCAACCATACAGTTAAAGCTGAATGATTTCTCAAAACATCATTCCATATGACAGAAACACAAAATCATAGAATGGTTTGGGTTGGAAGGGACCTAAAAGGCCATTTAGTTCCAACCCCTGTCCTGTACCATGGGTGGGCAAGGACACCTTCCACTTGACCAGGTTGCTCAGAGCCCCATCCAGCCTGGCCTCGAAGATTTCCAGGGATGGGTCAACCCTAGCTTCTCCAAGCAACCTGTTCCAGTGCCTCACCATCCTCACAGTAAAGAATTTTCCCCTAATATCTAAACTAAATCTACTCTGTTTCAGTTTGAACCCATTTCCCCTTGTCCTGTCCTACATGCTCTCGGAAGTAGTCTTGCCCCATCTTTCCTGTAAGTTCTCTTCAGGTACTGGAAGGCCACAATAAAGGTCACCCTGAAGCCTTCTCTTTTCCAGGAGGAACAAACCCAATTCTCTCAGTCTTTCCTCACAGGAGAACTGCTCCATCCCTCTGATCATCTTGGTGTTCTCCCCTAGACTTGCTCCAATGGGTCCATATCCTTCCTGTGCTGGGACCCCAGAGCTGGATGCAGACTCGAGGTGGGATCTCATCAGAGCAGAGCAGAGGGACAGAATCACCTCCCTCGACCCACTGCCCACATTGCTTTGGATGCAGCCCAGGACACACTTGGCTTTCTGGGCTGTGAGTGCACATTGATGGCTCATCTCCAGCCTCTCACACACCAGCATACACAAGTTGTTCTTGGCAGGGCTGTGCTTGATTTGTTGATCCCCCAGCCTCGATTGATACTGGGGGTTGCTGTAGGAGTTGGGTTTTAGGAAGGATGCTGTATGAAACATCCTGGGAAATGAATTCCCAAAGTACTCCCACACATGTGTAATAAACTAAAAGAATGATTCGAGCTGATTAAAAAGAAAACAGTGTAAGGTCAGTATAACCTAGAGAAAGAAGAGAAAACAAATCGTAAAACTTAACTAGGCCCCTATTAAGACATAAAACAAATTACCTCCCTTTTACCTTGTACAAAATTTATAGTGAAGATACTCTGTTTAGTTAACTAGATGATAACACCTTTCTTGAGAATTTATAATTGAGTTTAAGAAAAACATCTGTTGCATGTCTGAATTAACAATGTATAATGTTTATGCCTATGTATAATGAATATTAATGAAGTAGCTGGGAATAAAAGTAGGATACTATGTCTGCTTTGGTGTGTGACAAGCCTCCCGAGTCATCAGGACTCAGCTGCTTGGACACCACAGAGCTGTTTTTGCTCTCACCATATAATAAATTCTAACTGGAAATTACTTGAATCGGAGATTTTATTTCTCACACATGGGTAGTGAGAAATCCATGGTAATGGGTCAAGAGACTCACGTACTACTTTGAACCCACGTATATAAGGTGTTGTCTCATTTGAATAAAGAGGATTTGGAGCTGAACCCCCAACCAGCTAGCCAGGTCTGTATAATTTATTTACTTATTGCATTAATAAGCCACAGGTGCTCTAATCCACGTGTAGCACATTGCACTTTTTCTGTTAAACCTCATGAGATTCCCATGGGCCCACTCCTCAAGCTTGTCCAGGTAATATGGCCCACTTGGTTCTGAAAAACAGTCCTAAGTCAGAGTGTATCTCACACAAGTTTAAAAAACTTAAATTGTAAAACGTGTGATTTCCTGGGCACTGATCTAAGGTTTGGAGCTCTTGATATGGATTATTATTATTAGTGGAATGTTAAGGGACTAATGAAGTACCATTTCATGAAAAAAATCCATAGAGAAATCAACATTTCTAATGATGAATAGTCCATTTTAAGTGGTTTTCTGTTTTTCTGTATAGCAGTAATAGTATTTGATAGAATAAAAATTTAGTACCTATTTGTAAGTGGGTAGATGCTGAAAAGCCCCAGTGGAGCCTGGTTCTGTAAAATCGTAATCATAGTTTGCACTTTTGTGCCTAGTCTGGCTCCTCCAGTTGGATTGAACAGGGTGACAATAAAGTACTCATCCATTTCTGGTTCTCCATCCAGGATTGCAGAAATATGCAGAGTCTGACAAGAAAACAAGCACAGAAAGCTGCTGAGACTTGACAGCTAATGACTATAATGACAGCTAATACAATTCAGACCCTGCTGCTTTTTCTGTTCATTCTCTGCACAGCTCTGGACAGCACAACAGCAGCTCTTGAAACTGGAGTGAGGCAGGGACAGTTCAGGCTCAGGTTCTAAAGTCATCCCTCTGCTGACCTTGCAACACTAACACAAGCATAATCACTTTTTTTTTATTATTTTTCCATTCTCTTTATTCTTATCCTAAGAACCATATTTAGAGACTATATTAAGAAATCTTTTACTTGCCACTTCCCACAGATCTGCTAAACTGGCCATCACTGAGGTTCCAAAGGCACTTCAGGTCAAGAAATTGAAAACCAGCATTTCCAGCAAGGTTTGTTTCAGATTCTACTCCACTAACTGTAATATACTAACCTGTTACTGACCCTAGCTTCACTGAAAAAATAAAATAAAATAAAATAAATAAAATAAAAATAAATAAAATAAAATAAAATAAAATAAAATAAAAATAAATAAAATAAAATAAAATAAAATAAAATAAAATAAAATAAAATAAAATAAAATAAAATAAAATAAAATAAAATAAAAATAAATAAAATAAAATAAAATAAAATAAAATAAAATAAAATAAAATAAAATAAAATAAAATAAAATAAAATAAAATAAAATAAATAAAATAAAATAATAAAATAAAATACAATAAAGCAACCATTAAACTTCAGAGCAGTCAGGATTTCACACACTTAAGCTAGCTCATTTTCTAGCTGACATTCTTGTGGGGACAGCAGAGAGGCAGTGAGCTTAATACTCCTGGAAAGATAAGCAGTTTTCAATTTCTATGACTCTGAGAGCTCTTCACCTTTTGCCATTGCTGCAGCATACTTTGTTCAGTTCAGGCCACATAACAGAACAGGAGCTTTACTCCCACTTTAACTATTTAGACTTGTAAATTATGACTTCATGTCAAAGTTTGTGTTTCAGCTACGTACTAAACACATACAAATAAGTGGCCCTATGCATATATAAATATTATATACCCTTTATATTTTTTCAGTTTACCTGAACTATTACAAAGAGCACAATATCTACAACAAAGCACCTTCAATTTTTATGCGCTCCCATAACTCAGTTAGCTCCAAGAATGAAGGAAAACATCAGAAAAAATTTGTACATGAAAAAAACATGGACATTTCTGAAAGCCTTCCAAAAATTTTGAAAAAACTTTCTTCACTTTTTTGGTAATAACTATCATATTACCTTGAATCTGACTCCCTCTTCCAGTACAATGTATCCCTGAGAAGGGGTCAAATCCACTGATGGCTCTGAAGAATTAATTTCACTTACAAGATACTGAACAGTCACAGTTCCAAATATCCCCTGAGGAGGTTCTCTAATAATATTTAATACTGCAATGCTTTCCATCAGATGGAGAGCTGTTTGCTCTCTTAGGAAGAAGTGATCACTGTTATTGAACGACAAAACTCCATGTCCATCATCATTGGCAAATATAGTAACTGTGGCTTTTGAGAAATAAATGATGGAAATATTCTTTAATTAATATAGTAAAATATAATTGTACACATATACAAATAAATATATATATACATGAATCCACTCTTCCTTTAGTGTATAATGTTGATATTACTTGAAGAAAGTATGTAAGTATTTTGCTTTATCTAGAAATATTTCTAGAAAGGAAGAATCCAGACTGTCTTATTAAAAAGTTCATTTCTGCACTTTTTGATTCCTTATTTTATATATTATTTTGTTAATTTTACACATTTCACAGGGATGTTTAAGAATTTTCCAAAAGAGACTAATAATCTACCACAGCAGGGCTATGGTGTTTTCTGAAATATTCAGAAGAACAAAATTAAAATCACTGTCACTAAAATGACAATTCTGAAGAAGGAGAACATCAAAACTAAGTTTTACCTGTTGTGTTCTTCCCTAATTCCAGGCCCAGAGAGGGATTTGTTAGAATTAACTGGAACTTTTCAACACCTTCAGGAATATCATCATCAAAAATCGTAACAACAACAGACTTATTCCTTTCTCCATCAGCAAAAAAAAGAGTCTAGCATTGAAGCACAGAAAGCATTGAACACTCAACAGTTGTTAATATACAGAGAAATTTTAAACTAAGGCAAAGCAGAATTGTCTTAGCTAGGAAGGAAAGAGGAGGCAAGAAGAGCTGTACTTTCTATGTCTCTTAGAAATTGATTGAAATAGAAGCAAAATAGTTCAGCATACTGCAGAGTGAGGACAAGCAAGAGCAATTCACTTTGAGAGTTCTGTTGCAAAAAATATTAAAACTTACATGGAATCTTATATGCTCTTGTCTAAGGAAATTGTATTTGAAATAGATGTTTGAAAGTTTACAATGTGTCTTATATTTAAAAATGCTTCAGTACTAAAAAAGAAAGAAAGAGTAAAATAAGATGACTAATTCTATCTCTTTCATCATCTATTCAGACGATCAAAGCAACTGAAACATGCTGAAAAATCTAGCTGTACTAGTGATCATTCTGCAAAATAAACAAGAGGACATTCTTTTAAGGAAGTTGAAGGAATGAAAATTACTAGATTCAGAACTCTTACCCTTGAGGTCACATTAAAATCCAAACCCAGCTGTGCCTCCAAATTTTGGGCATAAAAAAACACAGACACATTCCCATAAGATCCTTTGTTTCGGTATGCCATTATTGTCAGATCCCCATGAGATTCATTAACTTCAAAACTAAAATGAAAACCAAGACAATGCTCACTGAGCATGTTGTTCTGAATAAAATGGTAGATAATTGTTATATTTTCCCTTCAAATCATTCCCTCTGCTTTATAAGTAAAAGGCACCATTATAGTAGCAGCATCATCACCAATGTCGAATGCAACCTTTTTATCTTTGTTTCTTATGTAAACGGAATTATGTAAAAATCCTATAGGATGTTGTCCTTTTTTTCTTGCTTATTAGTGGCAGATTAAGCCTGTCTATGGTCACGGATGCCTTCTTCCTAGCTCCTGGAAATCAGATAAAAAAGGTCTGGGAGATGCCAGTGTGTATGCTTACATGGATGCAGAGGCTGGAGCAAAGGATGGAGGCTGCAGGAGTGATAGAAGTTCACAATACAAAAGGAAAGCAGCGAAAATAACTACATGGTAGCATAAGATTTCTGAGTAAACATAATGTAAATGCTAGTTTCCAGCATGAGAATTATCTTATAGTTTCCAGTTCTACTGAACTGAATGATGTGTTGCCATCTCAAATATGGGACCCTAGAAGTTCTACTGTTAACTGAAAATTAAAATTACTGAGCAACTCCAATCATTAACTGACACAGAGAGTTCTTCAAAGAGACAAGACTTACTTGGTACTTTCCCATTCAACTACTCCGCTTACTCCATCATTAGCATCAATAATAATTTGTGAAGTTAAACCTTCCACATCTAAAATGGAAAACAGAAGGACAAATATGAAGAACAATGAAGTCCATTTTCATTATTTTCAAGCATAACAGAAGAATTTCTTTATTTCTCTACTAATTTTGTACAAGAAATACATAATTTTCCATTTCTAAAATATGGAGGAGAAAAAGGTCATGGGGAAAATAATTTGGAAAGCCGCAAAGAAAATCTATTTTTACTACCTTACTATTAGAACTGCAAGACAGTGCCTTGAATTACAACTGTTACATTTGATAATGCATAGAAAAAAAAGACTAAAGAAAATTTAGAAAAAAACCCCACAGCACAGAAAAATTAGAAAATGCCAAAAGCAAGATTTGTCAAGGAATCTCATTTCATCTTCATTACGTGTTTTTATTATGATGACATTTAATGTTCTGCAGACTGTGCCATTCTGAGTACAGAAGGGAAAATGAGTAAGAAAGAATAATAAATGATCCAGTATTTCATCTCCTGTTCATGTTTCAGTGCCTGATCATAAACCTTAATGACACACACCTCAGATTCTGCTACAAATATAGAATTATTAATTTCTTATAGGCAGCTTATGCACTTTAACATTCTATCACTTTATAAAAAAATATGTATCTGCACAGTAACCCTGAAAGATGATTGCATGTATTGCCCTGTGAAAATACTGAAAAATTGCTAGATGCCAGAAATGTCCACCACTTTCAGGGACCAGGACCTGACAGTCAGAACTTGATTTTTCTGAGAACATAATACCTTAATTTGTTCAAACAGCATCACATGATTACCTCAATTTACATCAATTTACTTTTAATAAGACTTAAAAAGAAATGAAGAAAGAATGACGATTTCTTCAAAACAAATTGACTCCACTGGATCTGTAGTAAATACACTATTTTTAGATCCATTTGAAAGATCTCTACTAAATCACATAAAACTAAATAAAAGGTCACTGTTACAAATTCAAACCTCACACTATGAGGTAATGATGAACATCATCAATAGCTGCAACACCTCTACATATCAGAAATGCTACTGAAGTTTAGATATCCATAGAGAGTGCCAGCGAATACAGACCCTTTATCTTCACTCCTAACCTGTGTTTTCCCTTGTTGTGTTATAGTCCGATCAGTTTACCCAAGATCTGTAATACTTCACTTTCAACATCAGACCTCTTTCATGGCTGGCATGCTTCCCTTTCCCTGATGCCCCCCTGCCACTCTACTCCAGCTTAGAATTCTTCTTCTATCCAATAAGTTTATTTGTTTTTCTTTCATCATTCCCCAGTGTTGAACATTTTCTCATTTCTTAATTCCTTGACTTTTGTATTAAGAGTCAGGGCTTTTCTTCCACCTTTTCTAGAAGATGGGAGCAAGAGAAGCATGGTGAAAGTTGTCTTTATGTTTACTGTTTCTGCTCCATATGTGTGAAGCCTGATATCAGAAACAGAGGTCACTTAAGTTCCATGTGTTTAACTGTACATCACAGACATCCCAGACCTACACTACATACTGCATCCACATGGCCATAACAGGAACAACATATACAATATATTCCAGATGTGGAGAATTGATTGCACGTGCCAGTATCATGTGCAGGACACCCATTTTTTAATATTAGACACCTAGACTTATATTAAATATTTTCTGTGGGGTATGGCATTGCTGTATGTCCTAAACAAATGCCTTGCATCAACAAGGAGCTAAATCCTCAATTATGATAATTGATAATCCTCAATTATGACAAAGAAAATATACCACCAGAGAAAACAGTCTGATAACAGAATTCATTGTGACATTTTATAATAAGGACAAGTTTTTGCCTTATGGATTAAAACTATTATCTGATCATCCTAAGTACAGAACAATTTAGTTCAGAAAATCCTTTGTACTCTAATGTTACCCTTTTCATGTTTTAAATTTTAGGCTCGACTAGCCATAGCTCCGTGTCTACAAACCAGCAATCAGTCTCACAAATTACCTTTCAGTCTGTAACGAGTTAACTCTGTCACTTCAACACGCATGCAAAGGAAAAGAGAAAAGAGTCATAGAAGATGTTAGAAATAATCAGCATAATTAGCCTCTAGTACCACAGGATAACCCAACTGCCTTTAAAGCCAATGGCAGCTCTGCTACCAAATTCAGAAGCAGAATGAGAATCTAATTAAGCAAACAATAAGTTCACTGGAAGAGGAGAAAAATCATAGAATATGACTCCTAAAAGTAAATCTGATAAAGAGCAATAAAAAGCTGCTTTTGAAAGCGTGAGCACAGGAACCACATGAAGGAATTTTTTTAGACATATTTGTTTCCATTATGTTCTTGGAAATTAAAATCACATTAACTGACTGCTAATGAAACTTCTGAGATAACTGTGCTCTCCACCTGCTAATTACTAACTAACTCCTCTGTGAAAATTGCCTTAGAGTTTTTACAGGGCTTTAAAAAGTAAGAAGTCGTGTAATAATGATTATATTTAATATTCTACAATGTTTCATGCAGAGTACCTGGTCACATATTAGCATAGTTGGCAAGCAAGTGGAATAAGGAGAATATGCCAGAGTAATATAATATGATTGCAACTGATATAAAAATAAAGTTAAACATAATTCTGCATAAGTTGTTTTACCCAGCCTAGGTAGGGAAGAAGTTGAATGGTTCACAATAAGTTCCACTGAAGTCAAATTAACCAAGAAGAATTCTTGCACTTCTGGAACATCGTCCTACAAAACACAAATCCAGCACATCTTCTTTTCACTTTCTCTAAGAAACTGTAACAGAAGTTGCCAAAAAGCAACACACTAGAAGTCTCTTACATTATGGCAACATTTTCCTGCAACACTTTCATATAAAATGTATTATCTTGAATGAATTATGAAGTAAGACATTTTATTTCATGGAAACAACTGTGCTGACACTGAACTAGACGTGAATAAACTTCTGCCCAATTTTAAAGGCATAAATTCCAACCACTGACAAGGTAACAGCCTGTAGCAAGCAATGAATTACACTGGTCTGAATATCAGATAATAAAGTCTTAATGAGAGAGCTTAATTTCATTTAACTATAGGTAGTACTGTTCTCTGTTATTATTTATCCTTATGTGAAATTACCATTAAGACACAGGCTTTCTAAATTACAATAAAATCTATAGCTTCAAGTAATACATAGGTTGCAAGCTTCAGGTTCCACAATTTTCTCTTTTCTGTGTACAGAGTGAGAGGGTATAGAATTTACCTCTAGAATAGTAACACTTATGACAGCTGATGTTTCTCCTTCTTCCAAAATCAGTGAGTCAGAAACAGCTACATAATCAGCTCCTGGTTCAGCCAAGGTCCCCTCTGTCTGATTACTTAAGGTGACCAATCCTGGAACTGTGGCATATGTAACATTGATAGCACCTGTTTAAAATATGACCAAAAAAAACAACTGTTCTCAATTCTTACATAATGCTTACCAGAACAGACAAAGAAAGGAAATCAAATGCTCCTTGACAAAATGAAAAGCCTAACTGCAAACCAGAAGGATTAAAAGAGTAATCTGGAGCCAATAGAATTTTGTTATTGCTTTTAACACGCTCTCAGTCCAGCCTTTGATGATTTGTCCAACAACACAGGACTTGGAAAGCATTAGGATCAAAGGTATTCAGGCATTTGAGGCGCTGGGGACTGAAAATATTACATTACTGAAGTACTACCTGCTACTTCTAATGTATTATTAATATCAGGTTCGGTGCCAAGGGAAGTAGAATGTTTCAGGAACAACCGGTATCTAAGAAAGGCTCTAAAGGCAGTGCTAAATCTAGTTTTCTTCCCAAAAAGACTGACAAAGACTCCAGTAAAGAATAAAAACTAGGGAGCACACTGATAAATTTTACTAAGGGGAAAAGTTAGACATAATTTATTTTTTTTAATAAAAAAGCCACATCTCACTAATCTGTCAGAGTAAGTTAAGTTGCAAATTTAAAGAAAGTGATCCTGGAGATAAAATGACAGATAAAATTCAAAGCTAGTCTTTATGAAATATAACAAAAGGTATAAAAGAATCTTAGTATTAACAAATAATGATAAGCTTTAATTAAGAGATTTTACATTTACTAGACATACTTAGAATAAAGTATTAGTTTCCTGAGTAGCGTTTGAAATTTAATTTAGATATTGATTGATATTAAAAAAGAAATGGGAAAACATAGAAATACCATTAAAATGCCTCTACAAATCTGTGGCGTGTCCAGATCTTGAATATTTGTTTTAACTGGTCACTTCACTTCAAAACAGATAACAGAAACTAGAACAGATTACCAAAGATGTCTAAATATACTCTAAAAATGTAATTAGAAAATGATTACACATTATCTCCTAATGCAACTTAAAATCCTCAAGCAACTAATACAAGTAAATATTTCTGCACACAGCACATCACTGAATTCTGTAAGTTAGTACCACTCAATTTGATTTTAAAAGGAAAAATTGAATTAAAAAAGAATACAGAATCGTCAGAGGAGAACTGAATTCAGTGGCATGAATGAAACTTTTTCCATGGGACATTCCTAAGCTATCAACTTCTGCAAGTTTAGAGGCAAAGATGTGGGAATGATCAATTCATTCAAGCTCCTTTTCTCATGCTTTTTATTTCTTCTGGACAGAGCCACGCTTCAAGACAGATTTGTCAGACATAAAGATACAATTCTAATAGCCAATTAGCTGTGTTATATGCCACAACAGACCCCTTGCTGTGAAATTGAGGGCTAAGGCTCCAGTTTTAGCTAAAACTTAGTTTCCAAGCCTGCACTAAAGGCCTAGAAGTTCTGAAAATATCAACTGTATCCAAGATTTTCTAAATTTTCAGCTTCCCTGTCATAGCTTTCATTTGTCTAATAATTTCAAAACCAAAACTTAACTTCTCTTGGAGTTGTTATACAAACCTAGAGATCCAAATTCTCTGTTAATAAAAAGTTGAACTGTTTTGTTTTCCTCTGGAAGTAAAACTACCCTGGATGGAGAAGCAAAATTCAATACTCCATGTGGTTCATCACTAGCTTCTACTGTCAGAACAGCTTCATATCCCTGACTATCCAAAATGGCAGCACCTGAAGAAGAAACTCCTGCAAAAGAATCAATGGACTACAATTAATACAGCATTATGCAACTAAAGTTTTGTCTTATATTACTGCTACTATTACATCCAAAGGACAGCTAGTAACAGTGCAAATGACATCAAGCCAAACACGACTGCTGACTGAAGTTTACAGATGGTAAACTTCATGGAATGTATACATAATTACATTCTATAACAAATAAAAGAATATTCAATCACAAGAATTTTATGCATACGAAGTATAGAGTTACAAAACTGTATTAAGAAATGAGAAAAAGGGCCAGTGCTAAATATCAACTTTCCTAAATTAATTCTATTGTAAAACGAAAGTTTTCCTAGGTATTCATTCCACAAGTTAAAATTATATTCAACTTCTCAGTCATTCCATTAAGAAATTACTAACAGTCTTGCCTTGATGAATAGTTACATTAATTGATACTTATCCTGAAGGATTACTACAGTAAACAAATTATTAATGCAAGTTGGCAAGGCATCTAGCAGCAACACAACCTATGTCACGTTAGTTTGGTTTTTAGATATTAATTCCAGTTTAACAAAGGGTATTTCAGAAGGGATGCAGTTTCATGCTTTTCTTGTTATAATTTGAATGGAAGAATAAAATATGCTGACATCCTGGAATTCAGAGACAGATCAGAAAGACAGCTTGACATGAAAAGATTGTTTTCAAAGATAAAAATATCCACTTATTTCATGGCACTTGTATCCAGAACATATTAGTATGCTCAAGTTTATATTCAGTTAAAGGGAAGCAAATAAGCACTGAATTAAACAGTCAGTTAAGGAAAAATGCAAAGACACTGTGGGATGTATATATATACATACACACATATACAAAGAAGTTTCAAGGTTGTTTCAATAAAATGTGAACAAAATTTGCACAGTTTACATCTGCAGTATGCTTAGCCCTGTGCTTCCAAAATTGATTAATACATAGGAAAATATTACACTACTAAATGGCAATTTTATGGTATAGCAGGCTGTAGTTGTGCATTACCTTCTGTTTTGATGTTGTACAGGATGATGCGGTATTCTTCTTTTTCTTCAGGAATATAGTCATCCAGCAAGTGAACATACAATGTTGTATTCAATGTCCCCTATTTATTTTGTTGATAAAAGGATTAGTCATTAGTTTATAGAGCACAAGTGATACCACAGTATCACATGTATTTTGAACAATACTTTTAAGAAATGTAAACTTAAAGTATCTAAAACTATAAACTCCTTGCAGTTTAGAACTCCTGGAGTAAAGGGGTGAGTAAATAACCACAAAAAGAAAAAAAGAAAGAAAGAAAAAAAGTGTGCTAAAAAAGCACACTTGTTTCCTCGGCTCACTTAAAATTACAATATTCTCTTGTAGCCACTAGATTTGCTTATGGACTTACCTCAGGAAAAAAGAGTATTCCGGAATAGTTTTCAAAATTTTGTTTTACATTGTGTCCAACTATCTTCCACTCAACAGTAACATTTCCCAGTCCTGGGGCAGTTCGTAAAATATGAAATTGTAGTTGTTCTCCTAGGAACAAATTATAAGATATAATATTTTGAGTTTCCTCTCCTACAATTCAACTATTAAAATGAGAAGTCAAAAACATGCATAAGAGTTAAAATATTTTTTTCTGAAAGACCTTAATATTTTTAATAGTGAGCTTCACAGTAGTTATATAACACATTCATTTTTAACATTGAAACAAAAACCCCACAAACCTAAACTCTTTCTTCCTGGGTTTCTCTGGTTTTAGTTCACTCTTGGAAAAAACTGTCTCTTTTTGGTTCGCCCTTGGAAAGAACTACCAAAATATAAGGAACCTAGTACAAATGAGTAAGTGCCATCAAAATATGCACAAAAAGAAGAGCAGTACTGGTCTGTGAACTACACAACAGAGTAAATGCTGTATACTCAGCTATAACACAGTTTTCTACTACAACTAACTGGCAAGGAATATACATCTTCCTAACGTCTGCAGTGTCTTTTGACTTTACAGAGTGCAATCAGAAAAATGCTTGTAATTACCTGCAAGTTCCATTTATGTGAGTTTGAACTTAAAAATGTTATCAGTGTTAGAAAACATCCAGAAAAAAAATCCACAATTTTAAAATATTTAAAAGCAAAAAATTAATGTTTCATAATTTGTAATGTATATTGTATAATAATTTATTATAATTTCTGGAATAATCAGTATCAAATGACAATGCGCATCTATAAGTAATTACAGTACTTTTTCCACAGGTAGTCATTTACTCACCCATGTTTCTCGGTCAGATTTACCAAAATCTTTGCTATTCCTATCCAGTAAGAAATAATAATACAAGTACTAATCAGATTTTGAAGATTGAGTGTTATTAAGTTAATTTCACTATTTTAAGTTTTTTAATATTCCACCATTTTAAATATTTCTTTAGATATCTGCATTTATCAATGAAGAAGGAGGAGATCTCCATCAATCCTCCTCTTGTTCCCCATTTCAAGCTACTGCACTGTGTTTTCACCTAATACAGTCATAGCCACACATCTGTTGCAAGCTCTGCCTGTACTAAAATGCTACCATTGCCCTCAATAAGGTGATAAAAAATATGTAAACCTTGAAAAGAATACTGATTTGCTTGACAGAAACTTTCAATAATAAATATAAAAGGTAACAATATTTGAATTTATGTCTGTTAACTTTTGCTTTCATAACAAAAAAGATTGTTACCAAAAATTAAATAAAAGCACTGAAATTAAATAAGGGCCTTAGGTAACTAGTTTGGTTGTTCTTTGTTGCTATAATGCAATGCACTATTTTTCCACAAGCTGAAGAAATCAAGTAATTTCCACACTACAGCACTTCAGCTTCAAATAGCCAGCATTCGCTAGCTTGCTATGAATAATATTTAACCAGCTGAATGTATACCAGGTCATTGTAACCTTTGGGAATGAGATGGTTTTTAGTAATTCCTTGTGCTCCTTAACAGTGGCTCTTATCCTACCAGATTGCAGCTGGCTTGGCAGGCAAATGAGGACCACTAATGTGGAGGAATAAAAAAACGGGCACAGACTAGCAGAGAATTAACACAAACCATATCTAAATAAAACCTAAAATGCTACAATGTCATGGTTTAAGTAGGTTTTGTATTTTATTCCTTTTTTCCAACATTTTTGGTAGGGGCTGGGGGAAAGATGCTGCCTGGAAGGAACCAGAACTCTGTCCATCTTCAACCATGTTTTCAGTCGGACAGGCAGTGGGCAGACCAGAGGTGATCTCTGTTGTTGGTTTGAACTGTTCTGTTTGTTGCTATAGTTCTGGTCAATAAATTGTTATTTTTCGTTTATATCTCTTCACATTTTGTCTCTCTGTATTGGTGAAAGGGTGGCCATTCACTGGAGTCTCCACCCCAGCATTAGTCTTAAACTAAGACACATCTTTTCATTTCAGGAAAAAAAACAGACCATGTTCTCTTGAGACAGAATTTTTCTTCCAACAGAAAATACAATGCACACATTCCTGGACAGCAAATTTCTGTTTTCTATAGTTTCCCTGCCCATCAGTTTACATGTCAGAAAAATGTGAGACTTCAATACACTGAGATTCCAGCAAAGGCTGGCAAAAGCAATCACTTTGAGTACTACTACTACCCTACGTAGAACTGTACAAAGCCTTAGGTCAAACATGCAATATGCTCTCTCAAAGTACTAGTAGACACTAGATATCCAATTAATATTGTTCTTTCTCAAAAGCCATGACATCAAGATTGCCACATTGCTACATGAGATACCATAAAAAAGCATAAAGAGAAATTTTAAAACAGTGGGTTATTGAGTCAGAAAGATAGAATATTTGATCCTAATCTTTCTGTGGGAATATTTTCTAGATGATTTAATATTAAACCAGTGATAGATGATATTTGCTTCAGACTACTAAGTGGTATGTAGGACAGAAATTTCTGGAATACAGTATAAATGAATAAGACAAGAAATGCTAAAAGGAGCTTAGAAATGCTATACCAATAGAAGCAAGGCCTAATCTTCAGAAAAACAGGAAAGAACAGATGATGATATATAAAATGGTTTTGGAAATGGTGTATTCATCCTTTTCATAGATTTCATGTAAGTGTAGTGCTTGCAAGAGCTAAAAATCCAAAGAAATGTATGCCAAATATGTGGTTATTCTCTGCTTGCTGGCATGCTCTGAACAGTGATACAATCCCTGAGTCATTATCAACAGAAAACACAGAGATGGAAGTTCATGCTAAAACAGAGTGTGGTCAACACACAGGACCCACCTTCACAACCAATAACAGACCTTCCAGATGTCTGGAAGCTAATGATTCCTGCCACGTTGTCACTTGCCAGGATAATCAGCGTGACAGTGTCGAAACTGGGAAGAATCCTACTTCCTCCTTCAGTATGGACCAGGCTGATTATGATGCTTTCATTATCCTCTGGCTCTGGATCATCTAAAATGGTCAGTGTGACCATCTTTTTTGTTTCACCTACAAGGAGAAGAACACATGCATACTTATGTGTTCACATGAAAATCATCTTTTAAAAAGATTTACCTCTACTGGTAAATATTCAAATAGTATAAGAAAGGATACGGAAAATATTTATTTACCTGTCTAGAAGTTACTGAATGTCATTATGAAGATTTATTTGATTACTGATGAAAAGGTATATTAGGCAATGCAACTAACAAATTATTAAATATACTATGTAGAAATTAACAATGTAGGCATAATTTATGAATGTATAGAATTCTTTATTTGCTTTAGAAGTTCTCTGGATTTCATATTTAAATTAGAAAAGGGGAATATAATGCTTGCAAAAAAAACCTACCAAGTGCATAAATTCTCTGATGAACATTATCCACATGTATGTACATTCAATTTGAATACATTTACTGGACCAGAGAATGCACTAAAGTGGGCTGTCATTGTGTTAATTATCTGTCTTGTGGAATATCAAAGAATGGTAATGTAAACAGGAAACACAATCAATTACATATTTATGCATAATCATACATATGTATGATTATACATATGTATAATATGATATGATTACATATCATACATATAATCCATTATAATTTGAAACACAATCCTATTACTCAGTGTGTCTACATAATCCATTCTCATGACTCTATCAGTGTATAAGATACGTATATTTTTTGCTATATTGTCTTTCAAAGTATTTTGAAAATAGATTTACTGAACTTATAAACACTAATGTAATTACATGTCAGCTTCAGAATCACTCTTGGCAACCCCTCATTTGAGTTCAGATGATTTAGCAAGCTAAATGCACACTAGAATCTTTACTATACTCCTGTCAATTGTTTTCTAAACAACTGTTCAATCATCTCAGACTTTAAAAATTTAAAATACATTGGTCATGTTGCGTGGTGCTTAAGTAATGCCTGCCACAGAATTGTTCATCCTCTTTGCAGTTTTTTTAAATATGCTGTTACATTATGTTACAAAATCAACATAATATTGGAATAAAAAAAGATGTATCATTAAAAATTAATACTGTGCTGACTGAAGATTGCCAAAAGACCAGTAAGGTCCAATTCTCATTTTCATTATCCTTGATATAGCAACTACTTCCAGCAATATTATTCCTTATTTATTTAGTAAAAATGTAATGTCTATAATACACACTGCAATATTTCTTTTAAAATATTTAAATATTTATACTTTTCATCTTCTTTCCCTTTTAGTTTGTGTGTGTGTTTGTTAGGTTCTTTCTGTTTTTCTTTGGTTTGATACAACAGAAACTAGTGCAAAACCTTGCCTCACCTTCAGCAAACACCAGAATCTCACCAACACCCACAAAATCCAAGTCTGGGGTAGCAGTTCCACCAACAACACGCCATTCCACTGTCACCTGTCCCAGGCTGCCTTCTGTCCGGTGTATCATTAGCTGCACCTCGGTCTGAGGGCGTTCTTCTACTTCAATATACAGACCTTTCTCTGTTGCATTGGGGCTTACACTGTAGATCTTAAACACTCCAAAGGCATCCCCGTTCATCATTATGATAACAGTGGAAGTATTTGGCTGTCCTACAGTTGGCTGATTTTTTAAGCTGGTTGAGATGTTCATTAGTTGAACTTCCAAAAGAGATATAGTGAATTTTTCATCCAGCTCTGGCAGGCTGTCAGGGAGTATGGTAACTGTGAGGTTTGCAAACTCTTCCCCTTCCTGCATGATGGCCCATTGTCTTATGACAGATTCATAATCACTGCCAGCAATGGCCTGTGTGCTAAACAGAGTGGATGCACTGCTGATGTTTTTCCTGTAGGTCCATAATCCTGACGTGTTAGTTAATGAGCTGATCTCTGCTGTCAGCCAAAGGCAGAGAGGAATCTCAGAGGCACTGGAAAATGTAAAGGCTGAACATGCTTGTTCTTTTAGGCACTGAGTTGCACAGGCATACAGTGGGTCACTTGCTGCCGACACGTTCGCTCTGGTCTTGGATGGCTGGTCAGGAATTCCTTGTACAGGAGACTCATAATAGGCCAGGATATCCTCACCTTGCTCAATGGCAAGAGTTAAGACGTCAGTCTCGGAAGTGCTGTAAAATATCTGCAGCTGACCAAACCTTCCCCCACTAAAAGACATTAAAATAAAAATGTTATATTAGTTGGTGAAGCATGTCTAATGTTCTGTATATTGCTCGGTTAAGAATAAAAGTGAACGAAACCAATGGACCCTTTCTGAATTGCTCAAAAGTTAAATTAAAGTGGATTCCCTTGAAGCTAGTAGCAGAATAACTAGTAAATAACATTTTTTTTGGAGAGTAAGTTTGATTATTTATAGCTTGAGTAGCAGTCGATTAAAAGTGTATGTTTGCAAACATTTGTTTTGAGGAATTAACTTAGTCTTCTTAGGATTGGCAAAGAAGAAAAAGCCTGTGCTGTCCCATTGTCATCATTCCTCCTAGGTGTCCTCGGGACATATCACATGCAATAAACCTGTTCCCCTTTTCTTGTGTTCCACCACACAAAGGTTGATGCCCTTTGTCCTCCAATTGACATCACAGGAACAGGCTGCTTTGCAGCTTTAAATGGTTTGATAATTAAGCAGGCAAAATGAAACTTCAAGTATACTGTGTACACTGGTTACACTACAAATGTGTATTATGTTTAAATACTTTATGCAGATTTCCAATAAGCAGACATCTAGTTCAAAATCAATGTGTGTGACATAAAAATTAATTGAGCTGGCAGATCAAGAAATTGCTGCAAACACTTATACAAGAGCATGACATTTGAAATTATACCAAAAAATAAAAACTGGGAAAAATAAGAAAAAATAAGAGATAAAAAACCAGTAACCATTATACAAACCTTCTCCTGACTGTTATATTTGCAAGCAAATTTCTTTCTAGTGGCTCCTGAATTCGATATGAGGATTGATGAAAGAAAACTGTGCCGTAAGGATTATCATTGGCAGGAATCACAATATGTGCCATGCTATCTAACCCGATAGCACCACCATTGGAGGCCTGAGTTAATTCTACATGGACAATCTCAAAAAGAAAAAAAAGAAAAACAAATAATGCAGCTGAGCAGTTTTTGCTATTTCTAAAAATAATCACAAGCAAAGTAAAATCTGAGCTTCTTGCAAGAATATTCCTTGTTTTGATTTGTACACATTTCTTAAACAAGTTAAAGCTCTAATACTATTCAAGAAAGACAGAACACTTTACTTACTTCCTCTAATTCTGGAACATCATCAGCCAAGATTTCCAACAGCAACATCTGAATGGCTTCCCCAGGGGTAAAAGTAATATTACCCTTGGCAAACTGCAAGTCCTCACCAGCAGGATGCCCATTAATGGTAGCAGCCCAATGAACAGTAACATTACCCAGTGTCCCAGCATTGCGGATTACTGGCAGATTTAGGGTTACTGATCCAAATTCAGGCTCCTCCACAGTGAATTTGGTATTCTGAAAAACTGAAGTATGCCACAGAGAGATGTGAGTGCATTAACAATGAAATTGAAAGTAAATATATCAGTTCCTTAAGTACTTGGTTTTATTTCACTTGATTGCATTTACTTGCACAGGTAAATCACTTTTAATCAGGTTTAAATTTAAAAGCAAACTTTCAATATTCATATTTTCATCTGCAGAGAAAATGATCATGAAAACTAAGCCTTCATCCAAAAAGTCTGTTCCAACACAATAATTGTTTGAGTCTAACCAGGAAATGTTCTAAGGTCTTAGAATATAATTTTGTAGTTATTCCCAGCAAGGACACTCCTTACAAGCTTTCATGTCACTTACTGAGGAAATATATCAAAACAATTTAACATGGAATATATTAAGTAGATGTCACAGAATCACAGAATCACACAATCACAGACTGGGTCAGATTGTAAAGGACCACAGTGGGTCATCTGGTCCATCATCCCTGCTCAAGCAGGGTCCTCCTAGAGCACATGGCACAGTATTGCATCCAGACAGTTCTTGGATGTCCCCAGTGTGGGAAACTCCACAACATCTCTGGGCAACCTGTTCCAGTGTGTGGTTACTGCACAGTAAAGAAATTCTTCCTCATGTTCAGGTGGAACTTCCTGTGCATTAGCTTCTGTCCATTGCCTCTTGTCCTGTTGCTTGGCACCACTGGGAAGAGCCTGGTTCCATCAAGAAAAGGCTGGCTCCATCGTCTTGACACCCTCCCTTCAGATACTTATAGACATTGACAAGTTCCCTCTCAATTCAAATCTCAGCCTTTCCTCGTAAGAGATGTTCCAGTCTCTTAATCATTTCTATAGCCCTCTGCTGTATTGCTCTAGGAGCTCCATGTCTCACTTGTATTGAGGAGCCCAGATGTGATCACAGCACTCCAGATGCGATCTCAGTAGGGCTGAGTAGAAGCGCAGGATCACCTCCCTCAACCTGCTGGCAATGCTACTCCTTATGTACTCAAAGTCTTCCTTGTATTAAACTTTTAGTTTTCAGGAATTAAGTTAATTAATTTTCCACCTGGAATTATTTATTTTTCCTTCTACTAGAACAAGAACTAAGTAGAGTACAGAAGGGAGAAAAGACTGAGCCAAAGGAAAAGGCAGAGAAAAATATACTGTACACCAAACAACAAACAAAAAAGAGAGATTTCTACAGTAATGATTAAATTTTTGACATCACCAAAACTCTTCTCAAAACCTGTGTAATGAAACTTATTTTGGAAAGTATAAGCAGTTCTTTTTATTAACAACAGGTAGAAGTAAAACCAAAGTACTTGACAGAAAATAAGAGAATGTAATTTAATTTCTCTTCATATTTTTCAATTTCAGTTTTTTCCCAGCATTTTTGAAATTTGTTTTAGCTGATTATTTAGTAAAACAAAGATATCAAAGTATTTAAGCAGCAGGTATTAGAATGCAGATTTTGGCTTAAACATATCACAGAAATGTAACACTTTGAATAAATAAAAAATAAGAAAAGTACACTAAAATCCCTTTATCTCCATTAGAAGATTCCAAAATCTTGCCATATCAGCTGACAAAATAATACTTTTTTTGTCATACTAAAGCATCATTACTTCTTAATTACATGTTTTAATTTAGTTTATCCTATCTTTTCCTTTACTGTCTTCATCCAGACTTCCCCTTCCAAATGTTTTTATTCAGTTATCCATTAACACCTCAACCACAAACCCACAGTAAAAATGTTAACAGAAGAAAGAAAATATGCACTCATTTACCAAAGGATCCAAATGGGTCATCAGAAGCCTCAATAGTTATGACTGCCCTCATCAAAGATCCAAGCAAGGCTCCTCCTGTTGTTTGGTTCAGCAGCTGAACATAAAATGATTCCTCAACTTCAGGATAGATATCATTAATTATATAAATTGGCACAGCTTTACTTGTTTCCCCTTCTAGTAAGACAACATCTGATGAGGCTACACTGTAGTCCTCGCCTAGATTTGTAGATGAAAAAACCCAAAACATTAAAAACCACATAATATCAATGCATTATGGTTCAGTGTAGCGAACATCATCAGGAATACCCATTTTCTCTTTTTCCTTATACATGCATTTCTCTGTGTTTTTATGATTTTTCTCTTTATCTTTAGACCCAGACAACACAAGTCTTTTTTTTTTTTTTTTTTTTTTTTTTTTTTTTTAATTTCCCATTGCCTTTTAGATACCTGGATAGATGAAAATAAAACTTGGTTTGACCAAAACAGAGTTTGCACTGTTAGACCAAGAGGTAGTTACAAAAGGTCCATTATTGTCTCTTGTTAACAATGTCACACTACCAAGATGTTTCTGTCTTTGATTTATAATTGCTCTCTGGCTTTCCAAGAGATAAAAGTGAACACAAGCATCTTTGCCAAAGTAGATTTCAGTAAAGGGCACATTTTGCCTGTTGACGTCACTTTAGGTAAATTTGTCTCTAAGACTGTCTAGATGAACAACTGCGATACACAAGATCACAGCTCCACTTCAGAAACTAATAGAAAGCATTCTTTGACATAAATCTAGCTACACAATTTATAATCATCTGTCACATAAAAACAAAAATGCCAGTTCTCAGAGCATGTATCACCTGCCTATTCAGTTTTGGACATAACTAAAATACAGTGCATTTGATTTATAACTGTCTAAGTAATTTTAACCCTGCAGTCTTCCTAAGTTTTCTCCTTTCTTTATGTACCTTTTCTACAGCTGGGACCAACTGGAGAAGTCTACCTTCCGTTTGTTTATCTGCATTCCCATTTGTTTTACATCTGCATCCCTAGCTCTCGCTTTCTCCCCAGTAAGCTCACCTAAACAATGCATAGTGGGTTTAAATATGTACACAGGGCTAAATAGTAGCTATACTACTACAGTATTTTTTTTTTTAAGTGGTGGTGGGCTACTAGGTAAACAAACACGCCTTCCCTCATTTGTCTTTTAGATTCTCCAGTGATGATGTCTCAGAGTTTTCTAAAAGCCAAAGCATGAACATTCTTATAGGGTTTGGACTCATATTTGCTAATCAGAGTCAGTCGATGTCATACTACTTAATTTTTCATATTAGTTATATAATAACAGCATTCAATACACAGTTGTTTGCTTTGACTGTTCTTTCAACTTTAACACAGATTGCATACTTCTGATATTCTGCTTTCTTACCAGCTGTTGCAGTTATTGGCATAGCTTTAAATTTCACAGAAACATCTGAAAATATTCCCCCAGTTCTGGTCACGTTAATGATTGGTCCAACATAATTTTCAGCAACTCGCACAGTTGGAGCTGAAAGCTGAAGTGTTCCAAAAGCATCATCATTGGCATTGATAATTACATGAGCTATTGTCTCACCCACTGATCCAAGTCGAGGAGAATTTATAACTGAAATATAAAGAAAACCTAGTGAGGGGGTGCCTGCTATCCTTGTTATCCATGGCTATAGAGTCCACAGACACACATGTGAGTTTAGTGGTTAGCTGTCACCAGTTTTCACCAAAATTTTCTTTTCTAGAATCGGATAAAGTATAACTACATCAACATATTTTTGGTGTTTGAATTACATTCTGGCAGAAAGATACCATTTTTTATAACATTATTCTACATGCTCTGGAGCATATAAACCATAATTTTTTTAAAAAAGATGAGGTACTATGAATTTATTTTTTTATTTATTTGTCTATAAGGCCAATAGTAAGCTCAATACAGTTCAGAAGAATTCCATTTTTACTCTTGCTATGATGAAGTGTAAATAAGATTGCAACTCCAAGTGGAATTATATTTGAAATTTCTCTTAACATTAAGATTAATCTGGGGGCAAGGGGAGCAATTAAATATGCCAAGAAGCTTTGAAGCATGAATCAGGCTGTAATTTACCTGAATTTATCTGAATGGGAGATGAAATAAAAGTTGTCTATACCAAAAAAGCAGCACGTCTGTAATTCTACACCACTTTTTTTTATAAGAATTTTTTGTGTTTCAATAAGCAACACTAGCTTAGTTACTTCCTAATTGAACTTTACAGAAACAACACTAGATGAGCAGCACAAAAAAGTACTGTAACACACTTGGCTTTAAAGACCTTGGATAAGACAATGCAAAAGGGACAAAGAAATGCTCATCCAATTGTAATAAAATACTGTGCCAAAGGAAATAAATGCTAACAGGGCACAAGTCAGGTAACTCTCAAATATCTTAACCATACAGAGTTTGGCAGAGGTAAATAGTTCCTCATCTAACTTGCTACATTTAACATTTATCCTGTTAAATATTAAAAACTAACCTTTAAATATAAATTGCAGGTTTTATGTAAGACACTTACTTGTCCGATCCTGCACTTTCTTGACCAAAACAATACTGCTTAACTCCACAAAAACAGATTCTGACCTCTCAGGATCATCATCATCCAAAATAGACAAGGATATTGTGGCCTCACTTTCATTGGTTGCGAAGACCACATAACCTCTAATGGGTATATAGTCTTTTCCTTCTATTGCTCTGACAACACCAGGAGGAAGAAAAAGTGACTTTTCATCATTGTCAATAGTTCTGTACATCACCATCACTGTACCGAGGAGGCCTCCACGCCTTATTATTGTCAGAGAGATATTTTTTGTTTCTTCCTCAACTTTTATTGGTCTGTTTTGCTCAGAAAAGATGAAGACTCCATATGGATCATCATTAGCTAAAATAGTTAATGTTGCATTAGTGTGATTTCCAAGACGACCACTGGAGACATTGATGATCAAAACTGAAAACACCTTATCCAGTTCAGGAACTTCATCAGGAGAAATGTGTACTGTAATATTTGTTCTCACTTGGCCAACATCAAATGTTACATTCCCATCTGTAGAGATCAGGTCTCCAGTAAGATCACAGACTATGATCCAATGCAACACCACCTCCGATAAGGCCCCATGAGTTCTCACAACCTAAGAGAAGAATATAAAGATCTGCATATTTTCATACTTTGAGAAAGAAAAATACAAAAGTGCAAAATACAATAAGCAAAGACAATAACAAGATGAGTTGAAGATAAATCTGTTTTAAAAACCTGAAGTTTTTATTATCTCAGCTTTGCTACATTTTTTTTATCATCAACAGTGTTATTTTAAGATAGTAGTAATTCAATTGTAAACAAGGAAAAGCATTTTAAATCTGTAGATATTATTACTATTTTAGCTTTAAGCTGAACGATACGTCTTAGCAAACTCTGCATGAACTGGAAAAACAGATGTGCATAACAAAGTTGTTACAAACCTCATAGACTTATGACAAAAATATTACAGAACATCAGTAACAACAGATAGAAGAGTACTGTACCACAATATGAGACTGAAAGCTTTCTAACCTGCAGCACGACATTGCTTTCTCCATCTTCGGGCTCAGTTCCATTCACCCAGAGTGACTCAGCACTGAACTCAAATACACCATGAGCATCATCAGAAGCCTCAATGGTCACAAGGATGTAGGATGCAATTCCCAAGCTAGCTGTTAAGTGCAATTTCCCAAAAGAGTTAGTTTTTCCTAGCATAGTTTCTTACATGAAAGAAAACAGCTAAAGAAATAAAGGCATGATAAATCTCCATATGGAAAAGGAACTGACTTCCAGTAATGCAGTCCTGGAACTATGCAACAAAAAAATTATTATTTTAAGAGAAGGATAGAAATAAAATTACAGGTTGAATAAACAAAAATGGAGGAGAATTTAGGATGGTGGGGAGCTATACAGTAAACCACAGTGTAAGCAGAAAGATGAGATGAATGCAGGTCTCATCCTAACATAATCTGGAATGAAAAACAAAGAAAAAAAACCCCAAACAAGTCAGATAAATCCTACTACTACAAATATTGTCTTGGCTGAGATAACTTGCTGCTCAGAGAGAAATAAAAGCCTTGGCACAACCAAACAAACAGGAAGTGCTAAAAAATGGCTAAACCACAGGTTTATCGTCAAATTCAAACTAAAATACTTCGTATTTACAATTTAAAATCAGGCTGTCACAGGGGAATAAATTACTCAATTTACATAATGGGTACTTATATAACATTTTCAGCTCTGTAGGATTTAATTTGAAGTCCTATAGGTAGAGGGTGTTCCCAGAGATTTTATGTTATTTCTTCATCTAGTTTTTTTTTTTTTCAATCTTAAATTATCTTTGTTTTCTGTATGTCATGACATAAATAGAAACTTGAAGAAATTAAAGAGGAAAAATGGAAAACAATTTAACTATTTCTTTAAAATATCTAACACAACTTACTTTTCTGTCAGAGTATTTTTGCCAGGCAGGGATCAAAGTAATATAGAGAATGCATCAAGGAATTCAATCAGGTAATTTTAAAATTACGTTTAATTTAAAAAGTGCCTTTGCTTTTTGCTCCCAGAAAATTTGACAATTTTCTACTTTAATTTTGCAAACTGAACTTTGGGAATTATTATACTGTGTTCTACAACAATGCATTTTTGATGATACAGAACCTGTTGTTCTCTGCTTTACAATAAACACTGACTGCTACTGAAATTACACCTAAATTAAAATCGAAAAGAATGTTTTTGACAAAACTTTACGATAAACCTAAACTAATTAGCTCTAACTGCACATAAAGAAACACTATGACAAGTTGTAACAGCATTGTAATTTATGATGGATATTACAATTATAAATAAAAAATAGGATGAATTGAAAATGCTTACCATGTTGAGGGACAGTTGAAAGGAAGAAATCCATGTTCCCATCACCACTACCACTTCCATCATTTCTAAAGAGCTCAGCAACTTTAAGGTGACAGACACACAGATATATACACATATATATATTTATAAATAAAGAGAAAGCAGAAAGTAATTTAAAGTAATTAAACATTTCTGGACAACACAAAAAGAGAGGGAAGTATTCTAGGCAAGTATTATTTCTGGACAAGAAAGTATACAGAATTTTGGATAAAAGTCAGAAAAAGTATTGAATATGCTACCTCTTATTTAATTTATGAGATTGGAAACAGCAGTGGGAGGTCAGAAGGAAAGAAAACACATACAACTCTCTTTTCTCTATATATTTTTTTTTATATTTCCTTCTGTGTCCCTTTTTTCTCACTCCTAAATAAGGTCTGTAATGGAGAAATCAGAAAGGGGGGGGAGGGGAAAGTGGGGCAGGGGGAGCAGTGGCTAAAGCCTGTCCAACTCTCTTATTCTAATATTTTCTCACAAATCAAAAATACGTCAGGAAATTGAAAAAAACCAGCAGCTTAACTAATGAAGCCTTTACCCTAAGTTTTGTGGTTGCAATGGTGTTGGCAAGACCAAAAAGTGAGTTTGTGTCCAGAGGGTATCTGCCTAGTAGATTACAAAAGTTAGCTGTAAGTTTTCTGAACAAAAAAAAAAATTCAAAGAGAAAAAGTTCATTTAACAAAACAACTACTTGACCAAAATATCTCACAAGCATGAAAGAGCTGAAGTTTTTTATCAAAAGAATCCCTACACAGCACAATAGTGCCACATGGCGCCACATTCAAGTTAGTATGATCTAACTTTCCAGAAGGCATCACACTTACAATTCAAATTGGTTAGAAAAATAATATCAGTTAAAAAGTCACTTTATGGCTGTCAGTATTTCAAATCACTTCTTTTCCTCCAATCAGCTTTGTAATCTCCCTTAAAAATCTTTTGCAATGGAAATAAATTCTGTAAGGCATAAATGATTTTATGTGGCAGAACCTCTGATTCTTGCCAACCCTTTTGAGACAAACATCTCACCATAGGATTTACACTTAATGTTTCTCTTGTTCTTCCACAGAGCTACCAACTACCACTCTAACTCAGTTAAACTCCCCAGGCATCAGAAACCCCACAATTTTCTAATGCTATAATCCAGTTAAACCAGTTATGAGCCAGTTTATTGCAATTCCTCCAATTTCACTCAAGTGGTAGGTAAAAAGCTTTTAGCCTTAAACATCGATAAATTAAAAAAAATTAAAATATTTTTACATTATTTTAATTCTCAGTACCAACCATGAAATTATGTAATTCAAAAAGCAGTCAATTGGCTTTGAATGATCTAATGCACGGTAATAATACACTGTTTGAGATCTGGTGGTTTACAGCAACGACTAACAAAATACCTGAAGAACAGGTCTTTCCTAAAAAAAAATTACAGCTTTCTGGGAGATGTGGAGGTGTTTGTCTTTAGAAATAACATGGAAATAGTACACAAAGTTAGATTTTTATGAATGAGTAGAGATGAGGTAAATACAACCAATGGATTGACATATGTGCCTTACCTCCTCCCTCTGGGTTCAATAGCTCCACTTTAAAAGTTTTTTCTAGTTCAGGAATAGAATTATCAGTGATGTTAACAGTAATGTACTTGTATCTTTCTCCTGGCTGAAATTCCAGTGTGCCCAAAACAGCCTGCAACATGAAAGCTCTTCACATTTTTGTTCAAGTTAAATGTTTTTACCCAAATGAAAAAAGAAATACAACCTTTATTCTTTTTGTCTTTATCAAAAGTCTACTTTTCTTCACTTCAGCTTTGAAAATACCTACTGAATCTTTTTTATAAGAAAAAGTCATCTAAATTCACCGTATTATGAACATCTGCATTCATCTACATTTTTCTGCATGAACAGCAGTCAGACAAGCAAACACAGACACATACAGGTTATTTTGTTGAATATGTACAAATAGAATCTTCACCTGTACATGCACCTGCATGCTCATATAAAGTTTGATATCCTTAGCAACAATAGGAAGTATCCATTCTTGCTGCATTGGCAATTCTCATAGGGAAATCAAAATCAAACCCAGAGGCTTTTCCTAGGAAATACAACATGCTGTACAGAAAGGAGGCCAAAGGCATATAGTGACTCATATTTTTAAAGTGAGTACAACACATTCATTTATCACAACACCATATAAAATAAAGTGTTTCTGTTAAAAGAATCATAGCTGAGTTACAATACTTAAAATGAATGCTACCTCCAGGACAAATAGCTGTAATTAAATTCCTAAATAATTACACACATGTGCAATGGCCATACCTGATAATCTCTAGGACTGGAAGCTGTAAGCGGCACTGTCTTGTATTCCATGAGAACTGTTCCAAGAAGCCCTTGTGCACGAACTACCAAGAGTCTGATGCATCCGGCTTCTTCTTTAACAGTAACATGGGGCACAGCAGAGGCTGGCAGAATCATTTCATCACCTGTCTGAGGAGGCGGCCCCACTGAGAACTGTAATAGACCTGGCAGACAAAAAGTACAATTTACATGGCTTCTCCTACCAAATTTAAATTATGGTAATAAGTTAAAACAAAAATGTATATAATGTCTATATTTGATGTTTATGAAATTTAAAAATAATTATTGATATGCCCTTCGGACGCTATTTCCAGGGATGTGCTATGTACCATTCCCTCTCTCACTGATATCCATATCAGTCTTAAAAAACCACATCACAATAATTAACTCAGCTCTTCCCAAAAGAGACCAAATATGTCATAGTATTGGGTAGTTATTGGTATATTAAGCACCCTGAAATGTCTCTCTCCATTAGGAATTCTCATTTCAGAAAAAACTTGCCTAAGATCAACTATATACAATCTTTATTTGGATCATCACCATTTGGTCTGGGCAGTTTTGATGTCTTTTTTGTAATATGCTCAAGAATAAGTAACTCGGCTTTCAGTCTTGTATAAAAACTATGAATTAATCTCAAATTAGACAAAGCAGAACACTTGGCACTGCTTCCTCCACTAGCTAGGCTAGGCAAATTTTTACCTCTTGAGCTAGAACTATACATAAATCTGCAATAAGACTGTATCATCTTCGACATTGTTACCATATGGGTGGTCACTGGCTTTAATGCTGATGTCAGTAGTTTCCTTTTCTGGATCTATACTTGCTCCACTGGTAGGAGTCGAACCTAGTTTTCCATCTCCAGACACTGCAGAGACTAATGTCACACGGAAATATTCATTTAGCTCTGGAATGTCATCATCAATAATATGCAAATTTAGGACCTAGAGAAGGATCAAATCATGGAGAAATCAAACTGTGCAACATACATCACTTATGAATTTTATGACCCTGCTTAACTCATCAAATTCTTAGTCAATCAGCTGTATCTACTGTGAGTTCAGAAAGTATTGCAGACAACAGCTGTGCATTCCATGTAATTTAAACTAGGTTATAGGATAATATTTTAATTTTACAATACCCATTCAAAAACATCTTTACCATGCTTCCATAAATGGAAGACATATTGTCTTAATTGCTTCTAGTTACACAAACACATAACCAAGCAAGAAACTATATATCCACCTTAACATAATCACAGATATATTGAGTACATTGAAAATTAAATATCTGACAGATTTTAAAATCTTTAAGACTTTGTGCTTCAGGAGAGACATTACAGTGATTAACCCAACTTAGAGAGCAAGTGAAGTAAGCTTTTTATGTCACCTGACTTACAGATCATACGATCACGTAACATAACCCGCTCTGCACAGACTAATAGATTCGTCTCAGACAATTCCAGCTTTCTATATATTGTGATAAGATTTGACAAATATATAGAAGAAAACGTTCAAGTAGATGATCATATTTAGAGCTGTGGGAATAAGTTTATAGGCATCAATGCAAAGTCTCTCAGGATATCTCACCTGACAAGTGACTGCTCCCAGTCTGTTTCTTAGGGCCATGCCCATTAGCTCCTCTGTAGGTAGACAATTAAATACAGTGAAGCAAGAGGGTATACCAGCCCTCTTTTGCCACTATATAGAATAAGGCAGGCCTCATCTATGCTACCAGACCGGAAAAGCTTGGGAAATTTTACTTTAAATGACTGTATGCAATCCAGTAATATGTTTAAATAGAGAATTAAAGCTGAATAAACAGTGACATGAGCATACTATTTTCCAGTATCACAAGTTTTTGCCAAGCTCTTATCAGTTATATTATTTAATGCAATCCACAGTTCTAGTGGAGCCACTGGGAACCTTTCAAATGGTGTCAGTGGGTTTCAGTCAGTCCATACTTACTTCAGCAGAATGATAAAAGTGAAACTAAAGATAACATTTTCTACTAACAATCCACCCTATGTTACAAACACTAACAGAAAACACACACTAACTTTCTACAGTATTGTGATCCCAGATCACTTCTTCAAATAAATGGGAAATTCCTGTGCTGTGGGTCAGGGTTGAATTCACAGAAACAGATTAATCTAAAGAGACAGAAGGTCACAAACAGCAGTTGCAAGACACTTGATTGCAGCAGGGAACTTTACTGCTGTCTATTTTATTGACACAATGATAAAACTGAGCTCCAAAACTCAGATAAAAACCTGATCATATTCCAATTCTGAAAGTCCCTGGATCATTCTTTTCAGCCCAGGACTACCTACACTTCAAGTGTAAGTTTAGATATACATAAACTTAGTATATACATGTATGTAAAAGTAGCTCATGTATTATGTCTGTTTAAGCATACATGTATGCACAGTAACACATGAAGTGAGATGCAAACAGATCTATAGGCATTTATCCTATCACTCATTAGATGCCAAAGATAAAAAAAAAAACCTCACAAAATCTAATAAAAGCCATGTGAAGGAAAGCCTTCAGCATGAAAACCAGTCAACCGTCCTTAGAAGGTGTTTTCCAGGTTTCCAAGGACAGTATGAATAGTTAATAGGAAGGTAGAGTTTACCTCTGATCTCTGCCAAGGAAGGAATGTGATAGTGCCACTGCTGTTAGAAAAATCGCTAACAGAGTAATTAATGCCAGCAGAATCAACCTGTGAGATAATGTAATTTATATACACATAGTCCAGGGCTCCCCTTGTACGCTCCACGACACAGGATATAGTGGAACCCTCACTGGCAGTCTGGAAGAAAGCAAAAAATTGAAGTGTTTGCTATGGTCAAAGCAAATCAAAGCAATAAATGTAAAACATGGAATTCTCTAATCCTAGTCAAATGTTCAGGATTTTTTTATTGCTGTTATGTTACTTTCAGCTCTTTTGGAGTGGTAGGAAGCTGATACTGAACTTGGTGTTCAGAACAATCTTAATGGAATTTGCAACAGCCACTAGCACCTCCCTGAGGTAAGCCAGTAACTGTACCTTGTTGTTTGTTTTGGAAACAATCTCTTCCCCCAACCTACATCCCAAAGACAGAACCAATATGTTTCAAGTGTATATGTCAAAAGCAGCTGAAACTATTTTTTATATTAATGTCAATTATTTCAATTTTATTAGCAACAATTTAAATCCAAAAATTTTTGGATTCCCTCTTCCCCCAACTAAAAACACTCTGGAAAACAAAACAGATACAATAAAATTAAACTATAACTTCATCATTTAGGAAAAAATTTGAAAAACTTCTTGTGCTACAGTCCTCTTTACAATTCTGTCTTCATGGAGAACATCTCTCAGCAGCAACAATTTCACATATTTGGAACAGAGCAGGTATTGATATTGACCATGTATTTTAGAAAATTATGATCATCAAACAAAAGTAGAAAATAATTTTATTTGAAAATTGTCAGAAAGGCTAAACTTTTTTTAAGCATTAGACAAATTTCAGAGCTGCTGTACAACACAGTGCACATACTGAATATGCCTTCATCTGCTTAACAGACAGATATAGACATAAAGAAATTAAACCGCTGATGAAACAGTGCTGTGTATCTGCATCATTTCTGACAGCCCTCTGGTGAAATGGATGTAAGATAAAGGTGAAACAATTAACATGCCATATAAATTTTTAATTGTGCTGATTGATGATCTGTGGCATCACAGAATTATCAGTGGCATTTCAAACTGAAGGAATCTATTATCATAGCAGATGGTAGGCACCCAAACTGAAAACTAGTGTCACTCAGGCAAGATGAGTGACACACCATAAGCACTTCAGTTAGAAAGGATGTACTTCAAAGGTTGTAACAGTTCCCAAATTGGAAAGCATTATGAAATTTGTTTTCCAAAATAATCCATTAACAATAGAAACAGGCATTGAGTCTTTCTCTCTCATAATGATTAAAAAGTAAAAATTAATTATGGTTATTTCAATCCTCCCTCCAAAAGTAATAAGTTCATATACTGCATATATGGTGGCCACCATCAAAGACAATTTAATTTTTAAAGAAAGTAACTCACAGCCAGTATCAACTGAACTAATATCAAATATAATCAATTAATATCTTATAAATTATGACAGCAAGTGATTGGGGAAAAATACAGCACATCTTGTCAGTGAATAACCTGCAGTAAAATTCTTTCAAGCACATCATGTAACACAGAAAAAAATATAATAAAAAAATATTGGTAATAATCCATTCTCAAAAAAAGAAAATTGAACTTTATATTTTAATCAGCAACCCAGTCAGTCACGGTTTAATCCCAAATGTCAATTCAGCATCATGCAGCTGCTCACTTACCACCTCTCCCTCCCCATCAAGACAAATTGAAAAGAAAAGGTAAACCTCATGGGTTAAGAACAATTTAATAACAGAAATAATAACAGATATTTGTATTATTACTATAATAAAATATTATTTTATTTTTACTTCTATTACTATTATTTCTTCTATTATTATTATTATTATTAGGAGGAGGACTATTATTATTATTATTATTACTAGGAGAATTTAAAGAAATGATACAGAAAATGCCACTGTGACTGAGGCTATATTAGCAGAATTTACACATTTTAAAATTCTGAAAAAACTCTGCTTAACTACAAAAACTAAGAATGTGAAATCAACCTGTGAAGGTCAGTTAGTCTTGCCACTAGTTTTATTGTATCCAAAATTTCTTCTATAGTTTTCCTTATGAACTCTTTACCTCAGGAATACATGCTCCAGTGAAGCCAAATAAACCATTAGCATTATCACTTTTCTGTATTCTTAATCTTGCTGTTGTGTTTTCTTGTGAAATTCGAGCTCCACCACACACAGAAATGAGCTTTAGGATGAATAACTCCTCTCCTTCTTCCTCTTTGTCATCCTTTGCGGACACAATGAATGATTTATTGGTCTCTCCTTGCCGATACTCCAAATACCCAGAGACAGGGTGGACATCACTCTTTGCAGGAGTTGCATGGAGTTCGTAGATCTCTGCTTGTGTCAACTTTCGCTCATAAAGCCTTACATCCTGCATTAACCCTGTGTACCTACTGCTGCCATTGATTCCTGCTCCAATTCTCACTATTCCTGGACCTGAGAAGGAAATTGTAATTTTCCTCATGTTACTGTTATTCTTCAAAGTAATATATCTAATAAATGTAATTACTAAAAAACACAATGTTAAACTGCTTATTATCCCTGGATTAGAAATCATATTGAAATGCAAATCAGGAGGTTTCTCAAGCCTCATCTCAGTGTTAGAGGAAGAACACCACAGGAAAAATAATTCCATCCTAGACAGTTCAGGTTTTTCATCCTACTAGTTTTACCTGCATATTGTCACCATCCCTTATTTTAATGAATCTTGGAAACTTCTCTCTTTCCATTAGAGATTTCTAGGGCGCAGCTGCAACTCCTCTCACTTTTGTTTTGCCAGACATTTGCTTTGTCTATTTTGTGTCTATCTGCTAGGACAGTGAATGCATTCTGATGACCAGAGTATTAGCCCTTCTGGACATCATGGACTGGGAATAGGGGCTTCAGAAAAGTACACCAAATTCCAAACACTTTTTACAACAGCACTAATATTTCTCTCCCTCCAAACAATTATCCTACTCAGCAAGCCAGTAGGTCACAGTTGCCTTTTTCACAAATATACTAATCTGGTAGGTCATAATCATTCCTATCATGCTACAATACAGATATTTCTTCAGCTGTTTTCTGCTTTTGGAAGATACTGTGCTTTTGAGTGGATTGACACCAAGTGTCACTGCTAGAGAAAAGCAACCACAACCAATGCTAATGGTCCCAAGGCACAAGGCAGAGGATGGTGAGAAAACCCAGGCTACCGTGCTCACCACTGTGTAGTATGCAACATTAAATGGAGAGAGATTAAATCCTTACCTGACACTTGCAGTATCTCCAGACAGAGAACATGCCATCTCCACTAATATAGAAAATTTACAATGACTCAGACATCCCTCTAGCAACAAAAGCATTACTGTACCTCATACATCTTTGTTTTAGAAAATGAGGGGAAAAAATCCTTTCTGAGCTACAGTACTGCACATCTGACCCATACCATTAATTGCAGAGGCATTACTTTGTTACAGAGGTCAAATTTCTCAGACTTCAACCACTGGAAATTTATATGTAAAAATAAAATCCTATATCTACACTATAGACTTAACGAAGTCTCCTCTACATTACTATATGTTTGTGCACATATAGTGCACAATATACGCATGTAGATGTATATGCATTTAACATAACTGTATGTTTTTTTAATTTTTCTTCTTTGATTACAGAAAAGGAGATTGTACTCGAAAATCTTATAATCATTCACTGCCTATCCCCACGAAAGAAAATATGTGAAACTGATGGTGAAAGAAAGAAACGAAAAAGGATGGAGACTATTTCCAGGGGAAAAAAAAAAAGAAAAAAACACATGAAAGAGAGAGAAATTGCAAAAGAATGAGTAAATATAAATGAAAGACAAATGTATTCCCACCATATAATATCTGACTTTGTAAAGGAATTGTTCTCACATTCACTGCTATGCTAGTTCAGTGTAAAAGGCCATAATGGTTACCTGTGACTAAAATCTGTGACTATCCAGTTAGAGAAACTGAAGTACACATGCTAATGTTCCTTGGAACACTGTTAAACAGACAGGCATAATTTTCATATACCATGTGAATATATACTTAACTAAATCTAAACTCTGAAAAATTCTATTGCTTACAATATATTGGCTTAGCTGTAACAAAATACACAACTAGAAACAAAAACATTATTATATTTTGTTTCAGAAATAGAGAGGAAAGAAGTACTCTCTCAGCTACAGCACTGTAAATCTTATGGAAAGTATTAATGGTAAGTACGTATAACTATAGGTATACACAAAAAGCATACATATAGAAATATACTTATTATTACTTTCAAATTATTGTAATCCAAGCTCTGTTACAGTTCTGATGCTTTTTTGGAAACTTCCCAGCTCTTATTTCTATATGCTTTTTGAAAATCCTTAAAATTTTCTAACCATTCTTTTTAACCAACTAATGGGATGTAATAATTTCAGGATCTTGCATACACCTTTCAAGGTGTTTGTTGCAGAAGTTTACATATGGAGAAAAATAATGCAAGCTATTGACTCACCATCAGCAATTGCTTCTCCTTTAAGGCTCTTAATTCCTCCCACAACTGGAATTCCATCCATATAAAATTCAATTATACTTTCATCCAGAGTAATCAGAAGGTGAATCCAAGTATTTTCATCCAGATATTTCAGGACTGCTGCTTTAGCTATGTAAGTCATATTGGATCCTAATGCTGTATAATGAAGCACTACAGAAATATGAGAATCATTTGTTTGGATTTTCACGCCATAATATAAGGTCCCATTACCGTCATCCTTTTCAACTATATAACCATCAGTACTGACGTTAGGAATTAACCATGCTGAAAATGTGAAATTAGTTACTGCAGTATTTCCATTGTATAGGTATTTCAGATCAATAACTCCAAATGCATCCTCTTTTCCACTGAAATACAAAGCATCTGTTCCGCTGTGATAGCGTCTCATGTGGGGCTGAGATTGTACTGAACTTGGAAACAATCCCAGCAACAAGAAGTCTACCATTGACGGTAGTCCAGCTTGAAACGTACCAGACATTATTTCCCAGCCTAAACGGACAACACCAAAAGTGCCTTGTTGTCTCCAGATGGTGAAGTCTGTAATATAGGAAAGATCATCTTCAGAAAGAACATCTTCTGCTATCTCTTTGTCCTGACTCTCTGGATCTATAACAAAGACTCCAAAAGGGTCATCATTGAATGGGATCATCACAGTTACAGCAAGGTTTGTTTCGGACAACTGCCCACCAGGACCAGAAGACCCACCTATATAACAGAAATTAAGAGTAAAAGTTAATGGTCTGAAAAATGTTACTAACTATTTAAACTTTTTTAAACAAAATAGTTTTCTAAATAGACCTAAATCGTCTTTAAAGACCCTCTGACCTCTTAGAAATTGCTCTGAGTTAATATTAACATAATTTAAGTGTACTGGTTTTAAAACATTATAGTGAACATTTTCATAGAAAGCAAAGCTGTATATTATTTTTGAACTGCAAAATATAGTTGCCTTTCAGCTAAAAAAGATGAGCTCCAGCTTTTCTGAATTAGTAATGAGATAGGTTGCTTTTGATTAATTTGAAACATACGAGGTCAAATTCATTTCTCGTATTACTTCAATATTTACAAAAATAAAAAAATGGCAACCTTTGGCCCATTGCCTCTGAAATAAGCAGAGATATCCTGCAAAATCTGTAACCAGTTGTGTATTAAAACTGTTGCCAAATCCTGCCATAAGTCATCCATCTACTTCTCCACCATAAGAATTCATGATTTGAAGATCATGATGTGAATGTAGAGCCTCCACGTACCAAGTGAGCAGTATTCTACCCAACTGAAGTAGGAAATCTTCTGTACACACATATGGATTTCGTTTACAGAAATGTCAACACATTTTCAGAGGTAGTCTGCAGAGAAGACCATAAATAATACCAAGGTGGAAGGAGTCCAGCAGATTTGGAACTCCGGTGGGCAGGAGACCTGTAGCAGTTGTAATTTAAGTGATATGAAGTGGTAATTATATGTATTTTACCACCTCTAGAAAAAAAACAAACAAACCAACCAATCTCCATTATGCATAGCCTTTAAAACCTTTGTTTTGTCTTCAACTATACAAAGCTCTAAATCTCTGAAATCACCAAAAGGCATCCTTTTTAAAGGTGGGACGACCAAAACTGTATTCATCAAAACTGTATTCATAAATTTAATGAAAAATAAAACGTAAAATCTTATGAGAAAAGTACAGGTCATCAAAACATGATTTTCAAGGCAAAGTTCTTCAGAGGGTTATTTTGTTTTGATCGATTAAACATAATTATTTTCTACGAGACAGGAAGAGAGAATGGTTATATGAAGACAATACCTGAAACATTCACCAACTTTAAAATATAAAATTCATTGAATTCAGGAATTTTATCCGAAATAGCACGGAGTGTTATTGGCTTTGATCCTTCACCATCCATGAAGCACACAGTCCCAAAAGTTTCATAGAACTCTTCTCCTGGCCTCAGTGTAGAGTCATTACAGAACAGCTGCCAGGTTACTGAGACATTGCCAAAGTGTCCTCTATGTCTCAAAATTCTGTTCAGAGATACAGAAAGAGTGAATGTTCTGGCAGGTATGCATCAGCATTCCCCATTAGCAAAGGAAAACACAACTATACTAATCCTTCTTACTGTGAAAAATACTATACAACATTCTAAACAGCCATGAACAACAAATGAAACCATGAATGGTAATCCAATCCTCTTCAAAGGTCTGCCATTTAACAGTATAACGCTACTCCCAGGTATACCACAGGTATCTTAGAAACAAAGTAATCAATGAAGGTGCATGCAAAGTAGTATTGTTTAGCAAAACATAAGTTTATTTTCCACTTCCATTATGTAAATAATATAAATGAAGATATAGTTCAGCAAATTAACATTAAAAATTGAGATACTTGGCCACTCTTAGACAGGAAAGAGAAACACCTACATTTAACCACAAACATTTCTTCCTTTAACAATCAAAGCTCCTTAATCTCTGTTTTATATTGGTATTTAATTTGGGTTACATACTACATCCTTCACAAATCTGTGATTATTCGACATTAAGAATGTAGTAAACAAAAATGAGCTTTTATTTGTTTGCACAGCTATCTGGTAACATAATTTCACCAATTTCCAAAAGGCATTACAAGTACAAAATTAAGAACATAATTCTTTTATTAACAAAATGTGTTTACATTTACTGTGCTTCTGTTTGCACAGTAAAAAAAAAAAATTGTATAAAGAAATTATACAAAGCTGAAAAATTAATTTAGCAAAAGTAGTCTAGGCACAGCAACACAATTGTGTTTCTTCTGCCTCCAAAGGTTTCCTTATGTTGCCATTAACCAGGGCACTCTATTCTCAGCCGTGTAGCACTGTTGCAGTAATTCCATTTCCTCCCTTTATAGTTCAGTGCTGCCACAGCTGTTCTCACTGCTTGCAGTATACACTACTCTGGTCCTTTTGTCATGTACTACACAAAAGTCAAATCATATTGAGGGTATGGAAGAGATAGCTTCCTAATAAATACATTTTATCAAAAAGGACTAAAAAAGGTCCTGAAATGCTGGCAATCCACACTGTTGTATTTGGTCTATTAAATACATAGTTGTATTTAGGTCCATTTTGAAAAGATTTTTTTACTTCTCCACTGGTCCAGGAGAACCAATCACCAGTATTTTGATAATCAGCTATATCTTTCTGTATCTACACTCTCATGAGAATATAACCAAAATCCAATGTTGTAATCTTATTTATTTATAATTAATATGAATTTCTGTACACATTTTAATATGCACAGTCTAGTTGATAATATAAAAGTGGATGTCTTCAATATGTTTACAAATAGTTCAATCCAAAATTTGGTAGAGCTTTTTTTAATATCTGTTACATTACTTTTTGTTTTCATTTTTATCAATGCAAATGTCTATGGGATTAAATCAAAGTACTATCCATAAAGTACTTCATCCATAAAATACATGAGTTTACTTACAAAAAAATGTTACTTTTTCCTTCTTCCACTGGCTTCTCTAAAGGTTCCAAGGAGAAAATTCCATTAGGATCATCATTTGCTTCAATAATAACTGTAGCCACTCCATCACTAAAGACAACAGTATCCCCTAAAAAGAGGGTGATTCATTTTATCAAAACTGGAATCAGAAATGGAGGTAACTCTAAAACTGAATATGTTTCCTTCTCAAACCAACAGTTTTCATGCAAACAAAGAAATGAGCAATGATAAAACAATAGCTGAAAACCAATATTCAAGATATTCAGTAACAGGCAAATCAGAGTAAAAATAAAAAATATGTAAGTAGCATTTCATGCAGAGAGCAAGAAAGTAGATTTGCAGAAAAAAATGTCAGTGACATGACCAGAAATTATGCAAATCTGAGCAGAAAGGATTGTATGAGAGTTAGTACTTCATTTGATCAATTAGTCAAGTCAGAAGAAAAAGATATGTATTCAGAGATCCTAGCTCTCCTTTAGACCTAGAACAGAAATATTGCACTTTAACTAAATACAAGGCAAGATCAATGTCTAAGAGGTTATTCATACCCATATCATAGCCTACTTGAAAGGAAAAAATGCAAGATATCTTTGAAGTAGAGCAAAGGTAGTAGGATTTCTGTGTGCATATAAGCATGGTAGAGACATTCTAACACCATTCTTACGTCCACTGAAGTACATTATGTTTCCATCCCCATTCTGTTTTTCAGCCCTTTTAAGAGCACTAGACCAGCTTTTATTCCAAAGTAAACAATGTGTTTATGGTTTTAACTTCATATATCTCTATCTGTATTTTCTCTGAGGTACAACGGTCCAACACAATTTTCAAAAGGGATGTAACACTCAAGGCCAATATATGCAACAGATCATAGAAAGAAAATAATCTTTTTTTTTTTTTTGCTTTCAGGAATGCATATAGAAATATTCTGTATTCTACCCATTCTTGTAGGAATGTGTGTCAGGAGAAAAGCCATCACAAGTTCACAATAAGATGGTAAAAGGAAGTACCAGCCAACCCTGAACACAGTTAATAAAGTAGAAGCAGATTGCTGAAGAGAAAATTTAAGAAGAGAGAAGAATGGTTTTGTCCAATCATTTCCATAAAGTTGATGTTTTGTAGAGAGCTGAGTATTAGAATGAATTCTAGATGACCTCAGGAAACACATAAGCCACCTTATACTCAAGTAATTAATAAAAATTACTTATTCCTTATATTTAACTTATATTTTCTTCCACAGGTCAAAACCCCATCTAATTTGGAGCATTTACATTTGAAAAGAGATTTTAACTCCAGTTGGTTTAGCAGGACAGTTTTCAGCTGTTTAATTTAATTTTTGTTTCCAATTCAAGGTTCAAGATGAAAATCCAAACACTTTGTACAGTAATTTCATAGAAATGTTGAAGCAAACCTTATTCATATAATGCATGGCATTTATATATTGTTTTATGATAAGACCAAGCTGTAAAAAATGCAGTGAAAAAAAAAGAGAGACTTACTAAACATACATTAAATCATTACTTTTACCTGTAGAATTCAAAAGGAAGATATAAAATGTTTCATCAGTTTCAGGGGTATCATCATCATTGATATACACAGATAAATTCTGCTCTCTTTCTCTGACATCGAACCAAATGACACTGTTCTTTCCACTGGGAACAAAGTCTCCCTCCTCAGCTGTTGCGTCTCCATTAACAGTCACATACTGAACAGCAACAGCAGCATCAGCAGATCCATTCCTTAGGACTGTAAAGTTTGCAACACTCCCTTCTGTAACGCTCACTGTCAGAGGCTCTGAAAAAACACAAGCAACAAACCTTCCTCAGTTCAAGCCTGAGCTTCTTGCCTCTGACCTATTTACTTAATCCTCGATGAGAGGATTCTTTGCCTCAGGGAAACATAAGGCATGTGTAGTAAGGGCATGGAAATACTCGCAGGTACAAGAGACTATTGCAGTGCTTAGCCACCTGACCAATCCAGCATCAAAAAAGAGAGTAATGAAATAAAATGAGGTTCTGAAGTAAAAAAAAAAACAAAAAAACAAAACAAAAGCAAATTCAACATGACATCAACAAAAAGTACATTTCATAATAGCTCCACTAGGATTAAGGTTTCTCAATTATCTGATCTGACTATAAAATCTGTTTGGGCCAGTATATGAATTCAACATTTAAAAACAGTAACATCTAACCGGCAAAATAAATGGGATCATCATTCCTTGTAATATGTAAAAATGCACTGGTTATATTGCCCAGTCTTGCTCCATTAGTAGCATTGAATAATGTGATGATGAACACTTCCATCTCTTCAGGTACCTGAATGAGACAGTATTAAGAAATTAATTTCTTGCATACAAAACAATGAAGAAATTAAAATGAACAGCTGAGGGGTTTAACAAACCAGAGATTTTTGCGTGTTGTTGTTTATTTATTGATGCTTAGGCGTGTCAAGAGGGATGACAAATGACAGTTCATTCACTCACACAGAAATCATCATCAGTCAAAAACCCTTTATATAAATCCTCTCATCTTAAATGTTGTACCAGTGATCCAAAAGTTATCTTGTAGTTTCCTGCTTCTGATACACATAACTTATTTCTACAACTTTATTTATTTATTACTAATTATTCTCATTCTTTCTTATATTACTTCAAATATATCCACATTAAAAATAAATAAAATGGGATTCTTGCTATCAAAACAAGGGATTTATTTATTTATTGTTATATCTTAACTACACTTGACTACTGTCAGCTTTTAATTTTTTTTTGTTTATAGGTATGCACAGCATATTGAATTCTTTTATGATTTGCTTAAGTAAACTTAGTTTTACACCAGTAGTTTGATTCTTCCTACAAATAATTATCAGGTTCTTAAAAAACAGAGTTTCCTTCTTAAATTGCAATATTTTAGCACTTCTCTTTTCTCCACACACTTACACAAAAACACTGTAAAAATGATTACCTCATCTGGTAATGAGTAAATGGTGATATTTTTTGAAAACTCCAGATTATCAAAGAAAATAGTCCCTTGTTCTGGATAGACATCATTGGTACATGCTGGGTCAACAATCCAGGACACACTAACATTGCCATAGTTTCCTTGGTTTCTTAGAACTCTGTAAGCAGCTAAAAATGCAAACATATACAGTCAATGTGCATCTTCAGAACAACACAAGTCAAAACCAAAAACGTCAGCAAAGCTGAAGCAAAATGAAAAGGAAATAATGAGTAAATCCACTCCTTGGAAAACTAATAATATGTGAGAGCACTACACAAAAGGGCACACACCCTGTAATAG